>NC_064630.1:624862722-625472007 GCF_023864275.1 Schistocerca cancellata
ACTAATTCAGCCTGTGGCAAAAGGTCATCCAGCCTGCAAGGCTAGAATACAAAAACTAGAGACAGCAACTCACTACTGCAGACAAATGTATTCGAAAAATGTATATCCAAAAACATTAAACTCAGACACTACCAGACTGTCATTAGACCGCAGATACTATATGCATCAGAAACACTGGCAAATTTTACATACGCAGAACAGATAGAAAATCGTGAAAGAAGAATTGTTAGGACAATTCTTGGACACAGGAAAATAACAGATGATCAAGGCAAGCCTGTATACAGACTAAAAAGCAACAAAGAAGTGTATACGAAGTGCAGCAAAATTACAGACGAAATTAGAAAAAGAAGATGCTCCTTTTATGCTCACATCATGAGCATGAACCCAAATAGGCTTACAAAACAAATATTTTCGTACATCGCAAATCTAAAAAATAAAAATTTATGGTTTATCAACAGAGAAAGAGATCTAAAAGAAATGGACATAGATCAGGAAACAATATTTAACAGAAAACTTTTTAGAAAAAAACTGAATTCATTCACGGGTTTCGGTGTGAAAATTAAGAAGACTTGTGGAACTAAATGGTCTGAAGAGAGAAAAGCCGCCTTCAGCGCAAGAATGAAAGAAGTGTGGACTGAGAGAAAGAAGACTTCCCAGAAGCGCAAGAAATAACTGTTTTCACGGTCTTTAATGGCCAAATTTGTATAATAATAACAATAAATAATAATAATCTCTGACTAAACTATAATTATGTTGGTGAGCTTTCTTATATCTGTGTAAATGTACGTGAGCTAAATTCAGAACATTCAGTACATGAACATACAGTAGGTCACAGATTTCAAATTGCAGGAGAGAGAATAGACACAGAAAATGATTCAGAGGTAGCAGAGCTCCACTTTTTTCAAACACTTACATGTGCCCTAATCAACCACAAAAAGTGTAACACAGTTCATGTGTTAAGACCTTTGGTAAATGGAGAGGAAATCATGGAGAGCATTAACTCAAAAATTATACCTAGAAAGGAGAGTTCTAATCGTCTTGAGGAAGTTTCATACAGATGAAACTTTTAATCTGGCCACCTCCTTAAAAATGATTACATACACTTGTTAAGACTGTTTAAACCTCATTGTTGTAAGGCAAAACTAAAACTTCTTATTGATGATGAATATACACATTCACGGAGATCTGATGGTCAGAGTAAATGTTCCGCTGAAGTCAGTTCACTGCTGGAGCATTTATAGTATGGTAAATGCATAAATATCAATAGTATTCGGCAGATACTACTAGAAACAGAAACACAGTGAAGACTAGGCATTAGTAATAGGAAATGTTTTAGCTCCAAACAAGTGGGAGGAAGGTTATATTTAATGCCTCATTGAAGATTAGGCCTTAGAGAACACATTTTTAGGTTAGAGGGAAGGAAAGGAGGTTGGCCTTAGTTATTCAACCACTGATGATCTCCTCGTTGTGGATCCATGGAAAAAATCTAAGCAAAGAGTTCATTTGAGACAGAGCACAAGGGCAAGGGAAAATTTTTCTGTGATCTTGTTTGAGGAAGCATATCAAATCAGCATTCATCCCAAGTTATTTAAGTGACTCAGTGATAGACGTCCAGTGTCTTACCTATTGCACCTTTTGCAACCTGGTTTGGCAGTTCCAAATTGCAAACAAAAATAAAAGTTTAACCAATTGCTAATGAAGAAAGACCAAAACTACAAACATTTTTGTAATTGTTTTAATTTTTCATTGATCTGTTCTCCAGAGAGCTTTATGTGAACATGATGGGAAAAAATTATATGAAGGGGAATAACTGAAGAGTTTAAAAAAACAGTCGTCGTATTTTTTCTGGGGTTTCAGTACAATCTAGTAGCCAAATCTGAAACTCATCATGACAAAAACAACCTGGTCCTGAGTTACTGCCACTTAAAGATAGGTGGTTCTATAAAAACAACCCTTGCTAAAAATGTTTCTGACAGAAGCAGACTCTGTTATCTCCCATGGACTATTTTTGTGAGAAAATTGACAATAATGCAACCTCAATAGTTATTAATGTCTTCCTATAACTTTTGGGACCTTTGAGACCAGCCTTGGCCAGTTTTAAGGTTTGTTGTTTCTTGTTCTGTGATGAATTCTGAAGACAGTGATACAGCTGGTTAAAAATCAGACAAGCCGAAAAAGACAGTAAAAAAACTGTAAATACGAAAAATCTGATCAGGCACTCCACAAATGTCTTGAAGGTGATTGGATGTAGTCACTGTTTCCATTCTTTCCTTCTCTCCACCAGCAAAATTTTCCATCTGCTTTACTTGACAGGAACATTAATATGTGAACTGATATCTGAGCATTTACTGCAGATGCACAAGATTGTGATGCTTTCAGCCAACAACTGAACAAATGGAACACCTTTTTGTGGATAATAGAATTAATGAAGTCAAAAACTGTTCAAGACTCACATTTGGATAGCCTTATTACAGTTGCTAGTGTGAAACCCCATAGGTCATGCAAAATCGTGCATGGGGAAGTAGCATGTGGTGGTGATGGCGAAAGTTAATTGTCTGGTATCGTTTTGTACATGAGCCCTGTCTTTATCACAAAGTCTGAGTAGCTGCTCATGCTACTACAACAGAGCTACCAGTACAGTGAGAGCCATTCATGCCTTCCCATGCAATGTCTCAATGTTGACTACGCACTATACAGCAGCATTGGATCTCACAAGTTCTCCAAAATATGTGAGAGGAAAACACAATAACAGGCCTTGTGCAGTTCCTTGGCCACTCAAAGATCTTACTGAAGATTTTTATCATATCCTTATTTACACCAAGGGTTTCTCATTATTCATTTTTCTGAATGTGTATTAAAATACAGTCCTCTTTGAACTGTAACATCCTACACCTTTCATGATCTGCCAGGTACAGCAGTCATTAATACTAAACATGAAAAAAAACTATTGATCACTACTTCAAACCATCTGTGTAGACAAAAGAGTTAACCTGAAAGGATTAAGAATGGATAAAATAGAGGCATCCATGAGCCACAGTTTTTGGGGTACAATCATACAGAATCTTGGTATATGGCTGCAATTTGAAACAAAGTGAAGATTTCACATGAGATGGCTTTCAGTCAACTTTACAACTGTGTAATCAAGCTTAAAAACTCCAAAGCTCATTATATCAAGATCTGGTTTCCTTTCTTGACGAGTTGTTGTTGTTTTATCAGGATCCTACTTCAGCTACTGCCAGGTCTGGGTTGTTAACATGGATTTATGGCAATGTTAGTCACGGAGGGTGGCCGGATGCCCTTCCAGTCGCCATCCTTTCTTGATAAGCAAGCACCAAAGAAATCATTGGTTGCCTTTGGAGAGGAAGAAGATACATTGAATTTGGTTGTGGCTGAATCTGAGAACAGTATTGAAAAGGACCACTGAAAGTTTGATTTGCTCAGTTCTATGCATCTTTAATGTAATTTAATCATTTATGCAGTAAAACATTAGCATACCATGGGGTTAATAAATTATATCTAGGGCAGCTATCACATCATTCCTTCTTGCACCATCTACCTTTTCTGGCAAAAACAGTGCGTGTCAGATAGGTCTGTACTTCAAAAACAAATTTTTGTACTTATGCTAAAATGTCCCCCCCATGAACCATGGACCTTGCCGTTGGTGGGGAGGCTTGCGTGCCTCAGCGATACAGATGGCCGTACCGTAGGTTCAACCACAACGGAGGGGTATCTGTTGAGAGGCCAGACAAACATGTGGTTCCTGAAGAGGGGCAGCAGCCTTTTCAGTAGTTGCAGGGGCAACAGTCTGGATGATTGACTGATCTGGCCTTCTAACATTAACCAAAACGGCCTTGCTGTGCTGGTACTGCGAACGGCTGAAAGCAAGGGGAAACTACAGCCATAATTTTTCCCGAGGACATGCAGCTCTACTGTATGATTAAATGATGATGGCGTCCTCTTGGGTAAAATATTCCGGAGATAAAATAGTCCCCCATTCGGATCTCCGGGTGGGGACTACTCAGGAGGACGTCGTTATCAGGAAAAAGAAAACTGGCATTCTACGGATCGGAGCGTGGAATGTCAGATCCCTTAATCGGGCAGGTAGGTTAGAAAATTTAAAAAGGGAAATGGATAGGTTAAAGTTAGATATAGTGGGAATCAGTGAAGTTCGGTGGCAGGAGGAACAAGACTTTTGGTCAGGTGATTACAGGGTTATAAATACAAAATCAAATAGGGGTAATGCAGGAGTAGGTTTAATAATGAATAAAAAAATAGGAGTGCGGGTTAGCTACTACAAACAGCATAGTGAACGCATTATTGTGGCCAAGATAGACACAAAGCCCATGCCTATTACAGTAGTACAAGTTTATATGCCAACTACCTCTGCAGATGATGAAGAAATAGATGAAATGTATGACGAGATAAAAGAAATTATTCAGGTAGTGAAGGGAGACGAAAATTTAATAGTTATGGGTGACTGGAATTCGTCAGTAGGAAAAGGGAGAGAAGGAAACATAGTAGGTGAATATGGATTGGGGGGAAGGAATGAAAGAGGAAGCTGCCTTGTAGAATTTTGCACAGAGCATAACTTAATCATAGCCAACACTTGGTTCAAGAATCATAAAAGAAGGTTGTATACCTGGAAGAATCCTGGAGATACTAAAAGGTATCAGATAGATTATATAATGGTAAGACAGAGATTTAGGAACCAGGTTTTAAATTGTAAGACATTTCCTGGGGCAGATGTGGATTCTGACCACAATCTATTGGTTATGAACTGCAGATTGAAACTGAAGAAACTGCAAAAAGGTGGGAATTTAAGGAGATGGGACCTGGATAAACTGAAAGAACCAGAGGTTGTAGAGAGTTTCAGGGAGAGCATAAGGGAACAATTGACAGGAATGGGGGAAAGAAATACAGTAGAAGAAGAATGGGTAGCTCTGAGGGATGAAGTAGTGAAGGCAGCAGAGGATCAAGTAGGTAAAAAGATGAGGGCTAATAGAAATCCTTGGGTAACAGAAGAAATATTGAATTTAATTGATGAAAGGAGAAAATATAAAAATGCAGTAAATGAAGCAGGCAAAAAGGAATACAAACGTCTCAAAAATGATATCGACAGGAAGTGCAAAATGGCTAAGCAGGGATGGCTAGAGGACAAATGTAAGGATGTAGAGGCTTGTCTCACTAGGGGTAAGATAGATACTGCCTACAGGAAAATTAAAGAGACCTTTGGAGAAAAGAGAACCACTTGTATGAATATCAAGAGCTCAGATGGCAACCCAGTTCTAAGCAAAGAAGGGAAGGCAGAAAGGTGGAAGGAGTATATAGAGAGTTTATCCAAGGGCGATGTACTTGAGGACAATATTATGGAAATGGAAGAGGATGTAGGTGAAGACGAAATGGGAGATAAGATACTGCGTGAAGAGTTTGACAGAGCACTGAAAGACTTGAGTGGAAACAAGGCCCCGGGAGTAGACAACATTCCATTTGAACTACTGACGGCCTCGGGAGAGCCAGTCATGACAAAACTCTACCATCTGGTGAGCACGATGTATGAGACAGGCGAAATACCCTCAGACTTCAAGAAGAATATAATAATTCCAATCCCAAAGAAAGCAGGTGTTGACAGATGTGAAAATTACCGAACTATCAGTTTAATAAGTCACAGCTGCAAAATACTAACGCGAATTCTTTACAGACGAATGGAAAAACTGGTAGAAGCCGACCTCGGGGAAGATCGGTTTGGATTCCTTAGAAATACTGGAACATGTGAGGCAATACTGACCTTACGACTTATCTTAGAAGAAAGATTAAGAAAAGGCAAACCTACGTTTCTAGCATTTGTAGACTTAGAGAAAGCTTTTGACAATGTTAACTGGAATACTCTCTTTCAAATTCTGAAGGTGGCAGGGGTAAAATACAGGGAGCGAAAGGCTATTTACAGTTTGTACAGAAACCAGATGGCAGTTATAAGAGTTGAGGGGCATGAAAGGGAAGCAGTGGTTGGGAAAGGAGTAAGACAGGGTTGTAGCCTCTCCCCGATGTTATTCAATCTGTATATTGAGCAAGCAGTAAAGGAAACAAAAGAAAAATTCGGAGTAGGTATTAAAATTCATGGAGAAGAAGTAAAAACTTTGAGGTTCGCCGATGACATTGTAATTCTGTCAGAGACAGCAAAGGACTTGGAAGAGCAGTTGAACGGAATGGACAGTGTCTTGAAAGGAGGATATAAGATGAACATCAACAAAAGTAAAACGAGGATAATGGAATGTAGTCAAATTAAGTCGGGTGATGCTGAGGGAATTAGATTAGGAAATGAGAAACTTAAAGTAGTAAAGGAGTTTTGCTATTTAGGGAGTAAAATAACCGATGATGGTCGAAGTAGAGAGGATATAAAATGTAGACTGGCAATGGCAAGGAAAGCGTTTCTCAAGAAGAGGAATTTGTTCACATCGAGTATAGATTTAAGTGTCAGGAAGTCGTTTCTGAAAGTATTTGTATGGAGTGTAGCCATGTATGGAAGTGAAACATGGACGACAACTAGTTTGGACAAGAAGAGAATAGAAGCTTTCGAAATGTGGTGCTACAGAAGAATGCTGAAGATAAGGTGGGTAGATCATGTAACTAATGAGGAGGTATTGAATAGGATTGGGGAGAAGAGAAGTTTGTGGCACAACTTGACTAGAAGAAGGGATCGGTTGGTAGGACATGTTTTGAGGCATCAAGGGATCACAAATTTAGCATTGGAGGGCAGTGTGGAGGGTAAAAATCGTAGAGGGAGACCAAGAGATGAATACACTAAGCAGATTCAGAAGGATGTAGGTTGCAGTAGATACTGGGAGATGAAGAAGCTTGCACAGGATAGAGTAGCATGGAGAGCTGCATCAAACCAGTCTCAGGACTGAAGACCACAACAACAACAACATGCTAAAATGCAAATTAGTTCAACGTGATAAGAATGTTTTCATGTGCCTGGGAAGTAGGGTAACAAATATAACCCAGAACAAGACAATATACAATGATTTACAATGTTTTGCTGTTTTCCTGAAAAGTGCAAATTTTTGACAAAAGCTCTTTTGAAATCAGCTATTGAATTTCTCTTGCCAAGTGCTGTGTTTGACATATGTACATGAGCTGATAATAATCGTAGAAACTTCAGACAGCTGATACAGGAAGAATGCTCAGCTTTAATTTCTGTGCTTCCAAATAACTAATAAAGGAGGCAGGTGCCACTGGGCTTTGGAACACCAAAGGTTGATTGAGCAGAATAACAAAATAAAAAACATCTTTGTCAATAATATGAAAACACTGTATGTAGCATTTATTCCGGGCAAGACTGTGTCACATAGATTGAGTTAAAATTTGAATAAAATAATCTCAGTTTTCAAGCTTTGTCAACCGAGTTATAATTCTTGAGCTTTTGATAACTATGTTATTATCTTCAGAAATTACACATTACTGACTGCCAGGAATGGTGAGGTATCCTACTTATATACACAAAGCAGCAGAAACCTTAGTCTTTCAGACATTCAGTACTTATGCTCACAGACAGCAGGACACATTATGCTTTACCTACCGTACATAGGGTCACTGGGCAGCTGAGTGTCTTGGAAACCTAGTGGCACAGCAGTACTATGCACCAATAAGGAGGACAATGAAGGTATTTGAAATTGAAGGATGAGGAAAAATATTATTTACTGCTCATATTATGAATTAACTAAGGTGATGTAAAATTTCAAGTGGATATCTGTGTTGCCATGTCACCGATTAACCCAGACACAGACTGGCATACTATCTGCATTTAGCACAATATTGAGTGGTCACTTATAACTTCCAAGATTGCTGGCCAAGTAACTATTATAAATAAGTGTAAAACTTGTAGAAGACAACGTTTTCTCACAGTATTGGCCACTCCAACTATTAACATATCTGGTTTAAATGCTTTTACCTTATCCATTTTCAGATTTAAGATTCTGTTAATGTACATTACATAAAAATTATAATTTCTCACAAGCACAAAAAATGCCATTCCCTTTGCACAAAATGGTTTAAATTGAATAAGATATGCTACATGACTTGGGGATCATTACACCCATTTCCTTCAGCCCATGGGTAGTTCCTATGGTGACAGTAAGAGAGAGAGAGAGAGAGAGAGAGAGAGAGAGAGGGGGGGGGGGGGGAGCAGAGGAGAAGGAACAATGTTAATTGGTAGGGACTTCAAGGCTACCAGCAACTCATGGATTACTGGACAAAATATCCAGAGCTGAAATATTTTCAAAAATCAGTTTTGCCTATGCATATCCGAAATTTACAGTAGATGCAGAAACGTGCCATAAAAGGTGTTCATTTTAACTGAAGAGATTGAAATGTCTTGAAAGTTACACATACGATAAAAAAAAAGTTTATGATTCCAATTTCTTTGTCTTGGAGGGGGACATCCAATGATACCAGCCTCGATCCCCCTACCCCAACCCACGCATGGGTGGCATCTTGCAACTTCGAAATCTTCAATGGGAACCCCCATTTTTTATTCCATATTACGATTCTATGGCAAAATCTACATATGTGTTGTTTGAAGCATTTTCTTCATTTTGCCAAAGATGGCACTGTAATTGAAGGAATAGAAATGAGCACAAAATCATAATTTACGACTTGCTACTTAAAGGCCCTTGACTATCCAATGGCACGTGGGAGCCCACCGATGTGCTGAGAAGGTTGGACGGGATAGTATTTCATAACTCCTAATTGGAAATCCCACTTGCAATGTTTTATTCCTCTGACATAGCAAACAGGCGACTATTTGACCCGCCACTGTGGCCGTAAGTCGAGGCAATCACTACTCTATTTTTCCAATTAGCGTAAGAGTTCAAACGTAGTACCATCAACTTCGATACTTAGTGATCTGCTTTTCAAATGGCTGTACACAGGACACAGGCATATCTGCAGGAATGCCAGCACTGGCATTTGTGATGCAGTCGACCACATCATCACAGCCTTTTGGCACTTTCAGGTACACCTTATCTTTTAAATAACCCCACAGAATGAACTTCAGTACCCTAGCAGACCATTTAATAGGACCATCTCAGGTGATCCACTTGTGATGAAGCAACCTGGGATAATTTTAATTCCCCTCCTGTTTTGCCATCTGCCTCCTTAAATTCGTTTTTCGCTTTTTACAATTTACCATTAACATACATGAATATAATCCGTATTTTTGTAAAAGAGAAAGGTTGGAACTCAGTTCTAAAGGATTTAACTCCAAAGCTAATTTTGTACTTAGCTTTATGTGTGTGTCTTGTTGTGTGGTCTTCAGTCCTGAGACTGGTTTGATGCAGCTCTCCATGCTACTCTATCCTGTGCAAGCTTCTTCATCTCCCAGTATCTACTGCAACCTACATCCTTCTGAATCTGCTTAGTGTATTCATCTCTTGGACTCCCTCTATGGTTTTCACCCTCCAATACTAAATTGGTGACCCCTTGATGCCTCAGAAAATGTCTTACCAACCGATCTCTTTTTCTAGTCAAGTTGTACCACAAACTCCTCTTCTCCCCAATCCTATTCAGTACCTCCTCATTAGTTACGTGATTTACCCATCTAATCTTCAGCATTCTTTTGTAGCACCACATTTTGAAAGCTTCTATTCTTTTCTTGTCCAAACTATTTATCGTCCATGTTTCACTTCCATACATGGCTACACTCCATACAAATACTTTCAGAAACGACTTCCTGACACTTAAATCTATAGTCGATGTTAACAAATTCCTCTTCTTCAGAAATGCTTTCCTTGCCATTGCCAGTCTACATTTTGTATCCTCTCTACTTCGACCATCATCAGTTATTTTGCTCCCCAAATAGCAAAACTCCTTTACTACTTTAAGTGTCTCATTTCCTAATCCAATGCCCTCAGCATCACCCGACTTAATTCAACTACATTCCATTATCCTCCTTTTGCTTTCATTTATGTTCATCTTATATCCTCCTTTCAAGACACTGTCAATTCCATTCAACGGCTCCTCCAAGTTCTTTGCTGTCTCTGACAGAATTACAATGTCATCGGCAAACCTCAAAGTTTTTATTTCTACTCCATGGTTTTTAACACTTACTCCAAATTTTTCTTTTGTTTCCTTTACTGCTTGCTCAATATACAGATTGAATAACATCGGGGAGTGGCTACAACCCTGTCTCACTCCCTTCCCAACCAATGCTTTCCTTTCATGCCCCTCGACCCTTATAACTGCCATCTCGTTTCTGTACAAATTGTAAATAGCTTCTCGCTCCCTCTATTTTACCCCTGCCATCTTCAGAATTTGAAAGAGAGTATTCCACTCAACATTGTCAAAAGCTTTCTCTAAGTCTGCAAATACTAGAAACGTAGGTTTGCCTTTCCTTAATCTATTTTCTAAGGTAAGTCCTAGGGTCAGTATTGCCTCACGTGTTCCAACATTTCTACAGAATCCAAACTGATCTTCCACGAGGTCAGCTTCTACCAGTTTTTCCATTCGTCTGTAAAGAATTCTTGTTAGTATTTTGCAGTCGTGGCTTATTAAACTGATAGTTCAGCAATTTTCACATCTGTCAACAATTGCTTTCATTGGGATTGGAATTATTATATTCTTCTTGAAGTCTGAGGGTATTTCGCCTGTCTCATACATCTTGCTCACCAGATGGTACAGTTTTGTCAGGGCTGGCTCTCCGAAGGCAGTCAGTAGTTCTAATGGAATGTTGTCTATTCCCGGGGCCTTGTTTCGGCTTAGGTCTTTCAGTGCTCTGTCAAACTCTCCATGCAGTATAATGTCTCCCATTTCATCTTGATCTACATCCTCTTCCATTTCCATAATATTGTCCTTAAGTACATCGCCCTTGTATAGATCCTCTATATACGCCTTCCACCTTTCTGCTTTCCCTTCTTTGCTTAGAACTGGGTTTCCATCTGAGCTCTTGATATTCATGCAAGTGGTTCTCTCTTCTCCAAAGGTCTCTTTAATTTTCCTGAAGGCAGTATCTATCTTACCCCTAGTGAGATAAGCCTCTATATCCTTACATTTATCCTCTAACCATCCCTGCTTAGCCATTTTGCACTTCCTGTCGATCTCTTTTTCGGGACGTTTGTATACCTTTTTGTAGGTTTGTGTATGTATTTGATTTTCTAATTTATTTTAGTTATCCCTAGTTAGTAACTTTTATTATAGGGAGAAATCAGTAATTGTTTCGTAACTTAAATTCTATCGTTGACATATAAACAAATATAAATTCTGTACTAACAATAAACATTTGGGAGACGAAGCAATAGCAACCTCAAAGTATTTAATTGGCTCTATTCAATAACATGTTAGCAAAACTAGCCCTTCATTAATTCGAAAGTAATTAACAGTTTTGTCAAAAGTATTTTTTGTGTAAGTATATTTGTTAATTTCATCATTTAAACAAAACAATTATGCCTAAACCTCGTAGTAGAAGGAACTGTTAAAAAAATATGCAATTTTTCGATGTATTCAGTTAATTGAGTGAGTTAAGTTTTAATTTTAATGTCTGTAAATTTAACTTTCAACAATGTGTAGTTTCAGCACCTATTATTTTGATGATATATAAAGCCTCGATTTTTGGTCACAAGACAGTGAGTCCACGCCCGATTTAAAATTACTCGTGTAACGAGCATCGAGGGTCAACGGAACTCATCTAGCAGTGTCCATCCACCACTCTGGATTCTGAAGATGACACTATCATAGAGTCAAAACCAGTCACTCAGCCCAATAAAAAATATTTTAACAAGATTGCAAACAAGACTCTTTTTAAATTTCAATTTTAACTACTTTTAAGATCGCTGACTATGTTTTCAAAAATTTCAAAATTCTCACGGTTGATTTTCTGACGAGTAACCTGTGCTGGTCAGAACAACAACTATGCTTCAAAGTAACTGTGGAATAAGTGTTAAACAATTAGGCCATGTGTAAAAACAGTGACAGTGTCTGCTCTATACATATCTCATTATTCTTCAAGAACTGTGAACTTTGTGGTTAGGTTGTACTGCTTGTAGATGTTCAACAAGAAATTGTTGTAGCAGTATGTGAAGTTTCACCTTCTAACTATTAATGAGGCTTATCAAAAGTTAAACAACAGTGCACTGGCCATATAACTGTATAATATTGAGGGTTGTGCAGAGTGAAAATTAAAGTACTGTGAAACGCAACTGTGCACCCATCGACTACATGATTTACAGTAGCGTGTGTCAGAATCCACAACCCATTTTTCAGTCAGTGTAGCAATGGAGTACGTCAACACCGAGGACAAACAACAAATGAAGAAATCAAAGTAGGCGGAACAACCACACACTGACCAGTGTAAACATGGTCTAATACTTACCGTGCTTCAATTGCATAATGTGCTGGGAACAGTCATGCTGAAACCACGTACATTGTCAAACGTCCAGGGCAACACACTGCACTAGCACAAGTAGTTCCTGTTCCAAAAATGTTCGTTATTTGCATCCATTCAACATGCCATTGAGAAAATGCCACACCATACATTAACCAACCATAGACATTGACAGTCAACTTGCTGTAACCAGTGGGGATTTCCTACATTCCAGTAATGCGTGTTATGCTGGTTAACACTACCATGGTTTGTGAATGTAGACTCACTGGAAAATAGTACCTCAGTAAAGAATGTGAGGATCATTTACATTTGTTGACATGTCCATTCACAAAACACTACACAGTTATGGAAATTGGTGCCATGAAGTTCTTGATGCAGTGAAATGTATTATGGATGATGCTTGCATGCCTCAGCAATACAGATGTCCGTACCGTAGGTGCAACCACAACGGAGGGGTATCTGTTGAGAGGCCAGACAAATGTGTGGTTCCTGAAGAGGGGCAGTAGCCTTTTCAGTAGTTGCAGGGGCAACAGTCTGGATGACTGACTGATCTGGCCTTGTAACACTAACCAAAACGACCTTGCTGTGCTCGTACTGCAAATGGCTGAAAGCAATGGGAAACTACAGCCATAATTTTTCCCGAGGGCATGCAGCTTTACTGTATGGTTAAATGATGATGGCGTCCTCTTGGGTAAAATATTCCCGAAGTAAAATAGTTCCCCATTCGGATCTCCGGGCGGGAACTACTCAAGAGGACGTCGTTATCAGGACAAAGAAAACTGGTGTTCTACGGATCGGAGTGTGGAAATGTCAGATCCCTTAATCGGGCAGGTAGGTTAGAAAATTTAAAAAGGTAAATGGATAGGTTAAAGTTAGATATAGTGGAAAATAGTGAAATTCGGTGGCAGGAGGAACAAGACTTTTGGTCAGGTGAATACAGGGTTATAAATACAAAATCAAATAGGGGTAATGCAGGAGTAGGTTTAATAATGAATAAAAAAATAGGAGTGCGGGTAAGCTACTACAAACAGCATAGTGAACGCATTATTGTGGCCAAGATAGACATGAAGCCCATCCCTACTACAGTAGTACAAGTTTATATGCCAACTAGCTCTGCAGATGAAGAAGAAATTGATTAAATGTATGATGAGATAAAAGAAATTATACAGGTAGTGAAGGGAAACGAAAATTTAATAGTCATGGGTGACTGGAATACGAGAGTAGGAAAAGGGAGGGAAGGAAACATAGTAGGTGAATATGGATTGGGGCTAAGAAATGAAAGAGGAAGCCGCCTGGTAGAATTTTGCACAGAGCATAACTTAATTATAGCTAACACTTGGTTCAAGAATCATAAAAGAAGTTGTATACATGGAAGAATCCTGGAGATACTAGAAGGTATCAGATAGATTACATAATGGTAAGACAGAGATTTAGGAACCAGGTTTTAAATTGTAAGACATTTCCAGGGGCAGATGTGGATTCTGACCACAATCTGTTGGTTATGAACTGTAGATTAAAACTGAAGAAACTGCAAAAAGGTAGGAATTTAAGGAGATGGGACCTGGATAAACTGACTAAACCAGAAGTTGTACAGAGTTTCAGGGAGAGCATAAGGGAACAATTGACAGGAATGGGGGAAAGAAATACAGTAGAAAAAGAATGGGTAGCTCTGAGGGATGAAGTAGTGAAGGCAGCAGAGGATCAAGTAGGTTAAAAGACGAGTTCTACTAGAAATCCTTGGGTAACAGAAGAAATATTGAATTTAATTGATGAAAGGAGAAAAAATAAAAATGCAGTAAATGAAGCAGGCAAAAAGGAAAACAAACGTATCAAAAATGAGATCGACAGGAAGTGCAAAATGGCTAAGCAGGGATGGCTAGAGAACAAATGTAAGGATGTAGCGGCTTATCTCACTAGGGTTAAGATAGATACTACCTACAGGAAAATTAAAGAGACCTTTGGAGAAAAGAGAGCCACTTGTATGAATATCAAGAGCTCAGATGGAATCCCAGTTCTAAGCAAAGAAGGGAAAGCAGAAAGGTGGAAGGAGTATATAGAGGGTCTATACAAGGGCGATGTACTTGAGGACAATATTATGTAAATGGAAGAGGACGTAGACGAAGATGAAATGGGAGATACGATACTGTGTGAAGAGTTTGACAGAGCACTGAAAGACCTGAGTTGAAACAAGGTCCCGGGAGTATACAACATTCCATTAGAACTACTGACAGCCTTGGGAGAACCAGTCCTGACAAAACTCTACCATCTGGTGAGCAAGATGTATGAAACAGGCGAAATACCCTCAGACTTCAAGAAGAATATAATAATTCCAATCCCAAAGAAAGCAGGTGTTGACAGATGTGAAAATTACCGAACTATCAGTTTAATAAGTCACAGCTGCAAAATACTCACGCGAATTCTTTACAGAAGAATGGAAAAACTGGTAGAAGCTGACCTCAGAGAACATCAGTTTGGATTCCGTAGAAATGTTGGAACACGTGAGGCAATACTGACCTTACGCTTATCTTAGAAGAAAGATTAAGGAAAGGGAAACCTACGTTTCTAGCATTTGTAGACGTAGAGAAAGGTTTTGACAATGTTGAGTGGAATACTCTCTTTCAAATTCTAAAGGTGGCAGGGGGTAAAATACAGGGAGCGAAAGGCTATTTACAATTTGTACAGAAACCAGATGGCAGTTATAAGTGTCGAGGGGCATGAAAGGGAAGCAGTAGTTGGGAAAGGAATGAGACAGGGTTGTAGCCTATCCCCAATGTTATTCAATATATATATTGAGCAAGCGATAAAGGAAACAAAAGAAAAATTTGGAGTAGGTATTAAAATCCATGGAGAAGAAATAAAAACTTTGAGGTTCGCCGATGACATTGTAATTGCGTCAGAGACAGAAAAGGAATTGGAAGAGCAGTTGAACGGAATGGACAGTGTCATGAAAGGAGAGTATAAGATGAACATCAAAAAACGCAAAATGAGGATAATGGAATGTAGTCGAATTAAATTGGGTGATGCTGAGGGAATTAGATTAGGAAATGAGACACTTAAAGTAGTAAAGGAGTTTTGCTATTTGGGGAGCAAAATAACTGATGATGGTCGAAGTAGAGAGGATATAAAATGTAGACTGGCAATGGGTTCTCTGCCTCGTGATGGCTGGGTGTTGTGTGCTGTCCTTAGGTTAGATAGGTTCAAGTCGTTCTAAGTTCTAGGGGACTGATGACCATAGATGTTAAGTCCGATAGTGCTGAGAGCCATTTGAACCACTTTTTGTACTGGCAATGGCAAGGAAAGCGTTTCTGAAGAAGAGAAATTTGTTAACATCGAGTGTAGATTTAAGTGTCAGGAAGTCGTTTCTGAAAGTATTTGTATGGATTGTAGCCATGTATGGAAGTGAAACATGGACGGTAAATAGTTTGGACAAGAAGAGAATAGAAGCTTTCGAAATGTGGTGCTACAGAAGAATGCTGAAGATTAGATGGGTAGATCACATAACTAATGACGAGATATTGAACAGAATTGGGGAGAAGAGGAGTTTGTGTCACAACTTGACAAGAAGAAGGGCTCGGTTGGTAGGACATGTTGTGAGGCATCAAGGGATCACAAATTTAGCACTGGAGGGCAGCGGGGAGGGTAAAAATCGTAGAGGGAGACGAAGTGATGGATATACTAGGCAGATTCAGAAGGATGTAGGTTGCAGTAAGTACTGGGAGATGAAGAAGCTCGCACAGGATCGAGTAGCATGGAGAGCTGCATCAAACCAGTCTCAGGACTGAAGACCACAACAACAACAACAATTATGATGATGTATTACTGTGACAATACTACCTATAGACAAACGGCAATCATGATGTAATCGCTGGGCACTTACCCATAGGTTGTGGTGCACTGTGACTAGTACAGCTATTTCATTAGCTTCTCTTATAACATGTTGGCTTCATTTCCTTTTGCTGGTCTGTATGCTGCCATCAGACTAAATGCATTGGCAACCTTGTAAAAGAATGAACGAGAGTGAGCTTTCTCGGGACAACGCTTGGCACACAAGGCAACGGCAGCTTCAACATTTCTCCTACATTCTCTGTAAATCAGGATCATTTCAATTTTTTCCTCTGTGGTTGAAACACTCATCATCCATTTGCACATCTGTTCTTCAAATGATAGGTGTGCAAGCAATAAACATTGTGCAAGTATTATAATGTTTAGACCTGTTATCTGTTCTATGTCTGCATGAGACATGAGCTTTGGTCATGTACTGCCAGTTACAATACATCGTAGGCCACAATGGCACATCAACTTGTCTTCTGTTCGATATGTCAGAGGAATACAATATTGCCAATGGCATTTCCCATTACAAGTTATGGAGAACTGGCCTGTCCTACCCTTGCAGAATGGAGATGAGGTCCCACATGCCATTGGATACTCAAAAGCTATTGAGTATCAAGTCATGAATTACGATTGTGTACCCACTTCTATTCCTCTGATTACAGTGCCATCTGTAGCGAAATGCAGAAAGTGCTTCACACAAAACATATGTAGATTTTGCTGTAGAATCATAATCTGCAATAAAAAATGAGGGTACCCTTTGCAGATTTCAAAGTTGCCCCCCCCCCCTCCCCCGCCCTCATCCACACATAGGATGGGGTGGAAAGTCAAGTGTCATATCATTGGATGTCCCCATCCGAGACAAAGAGATTCGAATTACAACTTTTTTCAATCCAATGTGTAGTTTCCGAGGTAACTTAATGTCTTCAGTTAAAATGAATACCTTGTATATTAGATACAAACATAACAGCTGTTCAGTGTCAACAGCATTGGCGCTATATTTTGCACACAAGGAAAACAACTAATTGAGGACAACATGCAGTGTGCAGACTACCTGGATGACGTTACAATAGATACCATGTAGTATCAACACTGAAGCAATTTAGCAATGTTATTTGAGGGAGTCATACAATCTGTGCTGTAAATTGGATAAATGTATTTCTCTGAACAAAAATGTGCCTTTCTTCGGACACCTACTAAGCAAGCGAGGCACAAGCTCGCATTAGTTAACATCAAAACAACAGATAATCAACTGGTATAGATGACCCTAAAATAAGTGCAACCTGTCCTAGATAAAATCTACTACTACAGCAAATGTAGCCATACTGCTGTCCAAATTCCGTATCCTCCAAATTGCTCTGAAAGAAGAACACCAAATTTGAGTAGTCTCCTAAACTTAAAAAGTTGTACAAAATCACATTCTTTTCTGGTTACTTTTACACCAGGTATGCAATTTGCACTTGCGACCTCTCAGTATGGCTTTGATACCAGACTCTTACACAAGAACCTCAACAGCATGGAATGACCAATTGCCTTAAGCTCAAAAATTCTGATTTCACTCTTTTAAACTCAATATAAACTTTTAAAAAATGCTGGAATCTACTTATGTATGATCATTAGGATAAGTATGACATGAAGTGTTGATCTCAGGTGTTGGGCTGTCACATTTAAAGGCTTATAGAAATTTTGAAACAATCTTATTTCATTTTTCTGATCATTTTAAAGCTAAGTTTATTATACTGTCATTAATTTCATTAGATCTTTGCTCTGGTTTGACTGTTACCATTCAATATTTGAATTCCAGAATACCTTTCACAAGAAGTGAAATTAGCTTCTTATTAGTACTTGTGTAAAGAAAATATACACATGTTAAGAACATTTTCAAATTAATAATCTTCATGATATAAGCAATTTTATAAAAAGCACTGTTATCGAACACATTTCATGAATTTTCATACTGAAAACTAAGAACCAAGTAAAGCTTATTGTCGCAGCATAGGAGGAGCAAGTTAATATTTAATTTGTAATGTCAGTCTATACACATCAACAAGTTTTTGACTGTAATCCATAAATTTTCTATCTGTTATACTGGATGACTTAACCAGTGAATGACTAAACAATATATAAGCAGTGGAGAATCAGCCATCCGGGTCTCAGTTTTAAAACAATTTTTGTGTGCCAGTTTTTGGGTGCCGGTTCTGTTACAGTTTCGTATCCATTTTGCACAATAAATGCGTATTTCTGAAAATGAAACTTCATGTCCAATTGTTTACTTAAAATTTCTCTTGGCATAACAAATCATTCACTACACAGAGAACAGATCACGAAGTTGCAGCAAATTTGGTGGTGCAATACTCATAATTCTTTTAGAGCCAAAACAGCATTGAAGATCACTGAAAACCAAAGATGAGGATTCTTCTTCTAACTGTTACACTCAAGAAAGCACCATTATATTTCAATTGTGGTGGTGGTTCCTTGGATTACAGCTGCCCTGCTGATGAAGTTTTGCTAACAGAATTTTGAGTTTCAGGTTGATTTATGCAATAATGGATACTAATACAACAGAAAATTTAAAAAAAAATACTGGCTTAGAGATCCGAAATGGACTATATACTGATGCAAAAGGAGGAGAGATGTTAACCACAAAGAGGGGAGGAAAAAGTTTGTGGCATGGAACTACATCATTGCAGACAATTGAGATAAATACATTTATAGTTTATTCGCTTAATTTGTTTGTAGTTAAATGTCATGTAAAGACTAAAATTTTAGTGTAAAGACTGAAATTGTCATTCCAAGTGTTTAGAACTACTTTTATTTATCAATATGGCGAGTAATAGTAAGCAAAACAGTGTACCAGAAGAAAATCAGGAACAGGTAGTAGTAGACAATGCCGCTAATTTACATGGCAGTATTACCAGCAATGAAAGTGAAGCCAAAGTCAACAGTGAGGTAGTACAGGATCAGATTTATGACAATGAGGCAGTAGGCAATGTTAATATAAGAGGCCAGACTGCGAGTAACTGCATATGATGGGAGAAGCAATGTGGGTGTTGGGGGTAAGGAGGAGGCTGGGAGGCGTATGGATAGCATGATAGGGGTGGGGAAACAGTAAAGTGCTGCTTGTGGGAGCATACAAGGACGAGGTGGAGAGAAGGTAGGGTAGGTAGGTGCAGTCTGGAACTTAGACAAAGGGCAGGTGGGGGGGGGGGGGGGGGGGGGGTGGAAAAGGAGAGAAGTAAAAAGACTGTGGGTGCACTGGTGGAATAGAACACCTGAATGAATTTCTGGAATGGGAACAGGGAAGGTAATTGATGGGTAAAGGACAATGAATAATGAAGGTTGAAGCCAGGAGGGTTACAGCAGTGTAAGATATACTGCAGGGAGAGTTCCCACCAACGCAATTCAGAAAAGCTGGTGTTGGCAGGAAGGATACAGATGACACAGGATGTGAAGCAGTCACTGAAATGAAGAATGTCGTACCGGGCAGCATGCTCAGCAACTGGGTGGCCCAGCTATTGCTTGGCCACAGTTTGTCTGTGGCCGTTCATGCAGACAGACACCTTGTTGGTTGTCATGCTCACACAGAATGCAACACAGTGGTTGCAGCTTAGTTTATAGATCACATGACTGGTTCCACAGGTAGCACTGCCGTTGATGGGATAGGTGATGCTTGTGACCAGACTGGAGCAGTAGTGGTGAGAGGATGTACAGGACAAGTTCCTCTAGGGACCCAGCACTGTTCCATTTGCTTCTGTAATTTATCCTTCTAATGGTACAGTTATTCTCTGACAATTCTTTTACTCTATCCTTGTTGCTGCTGTTTGAGCTGTAAATGTCAATTATCTGTAACTTCGTAGGCTTTTCTCGTGTAACAAATCTTAAAAGTCTCTTTGCTGCCAGATCGTAAAATCAATTCGGTTCAATAATTCAGCAATCCAACCATTTGCCGTACTCAGGAGAACACTGCTTCTGCTGATGAGTCCCGCTGAGAACTGATGGCAGCCTCTTTATAGACACTCTTCCAAAAACCAGAAGTGTTGGCAACTATCACAGTTTCGTCAAATTTTGAATCATGTCCCTCGTTTAAGCAATGTTATTCTAGTGCCAATTTTTCCGATTATTGTAGCGTCTTATGATGGCAATGTCCCACGCGCCTGTCACGAACTGTGTGAATGTAAGCCTTCCCATATTGGCACAGAATTTTGTACATTCATGCTTCTTAAGCCCCAAATCATCTTTCAAAGAGCTGAGTAGTGCCCTAATCTTGGAAGGTGGACGGAACAAACTCTTAACATTAAAACTTGTTAAAATTCTTCTGCTCTTACATCATACACCTGCAGCATAAGGAATAAAGGCCATCAATCTATGCTCCTCTTCATGTACCTCCGGTGATGGTTCAATTCCATAACCTGACAAATCTGCTTCTCAGACTATCCATTCTCCTTAAAAACTGTAATCAAATGCGCAAGTTCTTGAGTTAAACTGGCTGTGTCAGAAATGGCATTTGCTATGTGTACCAGAGACCTAAGGATACCAATGCATGGGTATGGTGGATGATAACTCTTAGAATGCAGATACCGATCTTTGTGCGCCAGCTTTTGGTGAACACTATGTCCCACAGTACCATCTCGTTTTTTGTAAACCATAATGTCCAAGAATGAAAGCATTGCATCACTTTCAACCTCCATGGTAAATTTAACACTGGGATGAAGACAGTTGAAGTGGCCCAAAAATCTGTTGAGAGCATCACATCCATGTGACCAGATGAAAAAGTTATCATCCACACACACTTCCAGAAGCATGTTGGTTGCAAAGTTGAAGTCCTGAGTGCCATATCCTTGAAGTCCTTCATAAATAAACTGGTGACAACAAATGATAAAGGACTACCCACAGCTGCTCCATCACTCTGTTCAAAAATGTTGCCATTTAAAAAAAAGAGAAAAGAAAAAACATGGGAGTTCAGCACAAGAGAACAAAGCTTCACCAGCTCTTCATCCAGTTTTTCACTAATCAAACTAAGGGACTCATCGTGAGGGACTCCTGTAAACACAGATACCACATCAAAACTCACTAATAAATCTGAAGGACCCAGCCTCAAATATTTCAATCTTCAAATAAAATCCATCAAATCAGAGATATAGTGTTCACACTTGCCAACATATGGACTGAGAACAGATGTTAAGTACTTCGCCAGGTTGAAAGTGGATGCACCCAAATTACTAACAATATGGCATTACAACCACAGCATTCCCTTGTCAGCTTGTGAAACTACTGCTTCATCAACATTCCTAAGGGAACAATGACTACTCTCTCTGTGGAAGAGATGTTATCTGGCAGTCAATTACCATTTTACTAATGCTCTGGAATTATGCTCATTTTGCATATTTGGCAGAAAAAAAGTTTGAGTTGCATAGAAAAGTTACACTGTAACAAAAATGAAATGTTAATCTTATAAAGAATCTCAGTTTGCCTACTGTAACTATATACTCTTTCTGTATTACTTTCTTCTTATTTGCATTCTGTGAATTTGTCAACTACACAATTATATACTGAAAGTTATGTAACAGGTAATATTACAAATGACACACGTATTTTGCTCGGCACTAGAAGAGGTTTTTGAACGAGTGGATTGTATACACTAAGTTCTCTTTCTCTTTCTCTCTCTCTCTCTCTCTCTCTCTCTCTCTCTCTCTCACACACACACACACACACACACACACACACACACGGAGTTTAAAACTAAACTGTGCTGTTTTTAAGTGATACTTAATTTTGCACACAGAATTTTATACATGAAATCAGTCAGTTGTACCAACAATCTTAAGAAAGAAGCCACACAAATGAATGACTATTGATACTGAAATCAAACAATGGAAAATCCAGGATGGATACCAGAGAAAGAAAGCTGTTACTCACCATATAGCAGAGATGCTGAGTCGCTATAGGTACAGTAAAAAGATTCACACAATCATAGCTTTCGGCCATTAAGGCCTTTGTCAGCAGTAGACACACACACACACACACACACACACACACACACTCACGAAAACGCAACTTGCACACAACGTCTGCAGTCTTAGAGAGCTGAAACTACACTACAGTGTGCTGTATCATGCTGATATGATCAGCCATCATCTCCAAACTGTTGTTCTACTGTACTACAAAATGCTGTAAAATGTGTTCATATCCTCCCACTGTCAGCATTCTTCGAGTGCAATAAGGGAATCACATACTAGCCATGAAAAATACCCCAATGTCATAACACTACACCCTCCACACTTCACTGTTGGCACTAGACATCATGGAAAGAAATGTTCTCCAGACATTCACCAAACCCTTATGTCAGATTGTCATAGGGTATAGTATGAATTCATCACACCAAATCACTTGTTTCTAGTCACCAGTCATCCACTGTCCACTGGCATCGGACTTTATGCCACCTCACTTAGCATTGACTACAGAAATGTGTGGCTCATGGGGAGCAGGTTGATCACAGTAACCCTGTCTTTTTAACTCCCTATGCAGCACAGTCATTGTGACAGTTGGACTGCTGGCAGCTCTGTGGAGCTGACAAGTGACTCCTCCTCCTGATTTTGTATGACTTTTTTTACACTGACCAGCGCAATGTTCAACAGTCCCTGTCCATCAGTAAATGAGGTCTACTTGGTCTTCGTTTAGACAACTCGGGTAGCTTTAGAAAGGCTGAAATGTCCCTGATGGATTTGTTGGGTGACATACAATGAATAGCCCACATTAAAAGTAACTGAACTCTCTTGACCAGCATATTCAGCTGCTACTGCTTCTCTTCTGACAACACAATACTCCCCACCTCCTTTTATTCTGATGGGTTCACCACTCTTGACAGATAGTGTTCAATTCTATGTTACACAGAGGTGATCAGATACTTTCAGTCAGATAATGTATGTGTTTACCAGCAATAGTACACATTTTGATTCCTGAACGTAAGTACTGGCAAGAAATTCTGTCTCATAATGATGAAGTCTGATACAGTGTAGTGTACAGTCTGCAGTTCAGAGTGGTTGGCTGAAGCACCTGCCAAAACAGGCAGATCCAGCAGTCCATATTTATTTCTCATTGTTCCCTAGTTCACTGAAAGCAACAGGGATTTTTATCGGGTCCTCATTCCGGATCCACTTTTCACCCGAGTTCTTTAGTTGCTTCGTGAATCATATTTGGAGATGACACTAAAGGAAATGTTGCAATGGTGTCACATTTATTGGAAAGGGATTGACTCCAACAATGAAAGAATGATCAGGGTGTGCAAAGTGTGCACCCAAAACTGCATAGCCCCAGCTCAGCATTTCTCACCTTAGTTTTAGCAGGAGCAACTTGGTGAAATATTGCACACTGACTTTCTGGGACTATTAGAGGAAGAAATGTGGGTGTTGACAGTGAACAAATTTGCCGGTTTCTCTTATGTTGTTCACATGTCCACAATCACCACACATGCCACAATTTGGCCACCATTTCTGCTGTTGGGGGAGCAGTATTATTCCCTGAAAGGCCAAGGACGGTCACCAAAAGCTACACGTTCAGATCATTGAACAACATTTGCCCTACCCTACATCCACCATTATGACCTCTGGCTTCAGCAAAAAAGTATCTACGCAACAAGCAGCAGCGGACACAGGCCTTAGATAGCAATGTATATACTGTATAGTACTCCCTGGGAAGAGAAAAACCAGTGGCACCATTGTCGAATGTGCTGTCAAACACACATGACACATAAAACAAAAGGTGCTAAAGTCAGCTACAGCCTATCATTGTCTAGAGAAAGACAACAAAATATTATAAAATTGTTAAGGTTTCATGGTGACTTGTTGACAAATTGCATGTTGGCTTTTTCTCTGGTTCTCTGGCCTACATTTGTTTGACGATTTTTCTGACATTTCACCATAATGAATGGCTGGCAGTCCACCAGTCCACCACCAGCAAAGGAAGGTGAAGCTTTCACAAGGCCAGCCACTCAAGCTAGTGAAATGACAGAGAAGTCACCAAACAAATGTTGGCCAAAGAAGCCACAGAAAGAACAGAAGACAACAGCCAATTTGTCAACAGGTGACCACAAAAGCCTTAACAGTTTTGTATTACACGTCTGCAGGGAGGAGACCAACGTCTTGAGCAAAGACGGAAGAAGAAAGCGTGACTGCCACCCTCTCTCACCTTTCTGTCACAGTGCCATGATGAAGGGAACATACCAAAGTTCCTGAAATGTAAGTGACGAATCATCAACACCTGTTGTTGTTGTTGTGGTCTTCAGTCCTGAGACTGGTTTGATGCAGCTCTCCATGCTACTCTATCCTGTGCAAGCTTCTTCATCTCCCAGTACCTACTGCAACCTACATCCTTCTGAATCTGCTTAGTGTATTCATCTCTTGGTCTCCCCCTACAATTTTTACCCTCCACGCTGCCCTCCAATACTAAATTGGTGATCCCTTGATGCCTCAGAACATGTCCTACCAACCGATCCCTTCTTCTAGTCAAGTTGTGCCACAAACTTCTCTTCTCCCCAATCCTATTCAATACCTCCTCATTAGTTACGTGATCTACCCATCTAATCTTCAGCATTATTCTGTAGCACCATATTTCTAAAGCTTGTATTCTCTTCTTGTCCAAACTATTTACCGTCCATGTTTCACTTCCATACATGGCTACACTCCATACAAATACTTTCAGAAATGACTGCCTGACACTTAAATCTATACTCGATGTTAACAAATTTCTCTTCTTCAGAAACGCTTTCCTTGCCATTGCAAGTCGACATTTTATATCCTCTCTACTTCGACCATCATCAGTTATTTTGCTCCCCAAATAGCAAAACTCCTTTACTACTTTAAGTGTCTCATTTCCTAATCTAATATCCTCAACACCACCCGACTTAATTCGACTACATTCCATTATCCTCGTTTTGCTTTTGTTGATGCTCATCTTATATCCTCCCTTCAAGACACTGTCCATTCTGTTCAACTGCTCTTCCAAGTCCTTTGCTGTCTCTGACAGAATTACAATGTCATCGGCGAACCTCAAAGATTTTATTTCTTCTCCATGGATTTTAATACCTACTCCAAATTTTTCTTTTGTTTCCTTTACTGCTTGCTCAATATACAGATTGAATAACATCGGGGAGAGGCTACAACCCTGTCTCACTCCCTTCCCAACGACTGCTTGCCTTTCATACCCCTCGACTCTTATAACTGCCATCTGGTTTCTGTACAAATTGTAAATAGCCTTTCGCTCCCTGTATTTTACCCCTGCCACCTTTAGAATTTAAAAGAGAGCATTCCAGTCAACATTGTCAAAAGCTTTCTCTAAGTCTACAAATGCTAGAAACGTAGGTTTGCCTTTCCTTGATCTTTCTTCTAAGATAAGTCGTAAGGTCAGTATTGCCTCACATGTTCCAGTATTTCTAAGGAATCCAAACTGATCTTCCCCGAGGTTGGCTTCTACTAGTTTTTCCATTCGTCTGTAAAGAATTCGCGTGAGTATTTTGCAGCTGTGGCTTATTAAACTGATTGTTCGGTAATTTTCACATCTGTCAACACCTGCTTTCTTTGGGATTGGAATTATTATATTCTTCTTGAAGTCTGAGGGTATTTCGCCTGTTTCATACATCTTGCTCACCAGATGGTAGAGTTTTGTCAGGACTGGCACTCCCAAGGCCATCAGTAGTTCAAATGGAATGTTGTCTACTCCGGGGGCCTTGTTTCGACTCAGGTCTTTCAGTGCTCTGTCAAACTCTTCACGCAGTATCGTATCTCCCATTTCACCATCATCTACATCCTCTTCCATTTCCATAATATTGTCCTCAAGTACATCGCCCCTGTATCGACCCTCTATAGACTCCTTCCACCTTTCTGCTTTCCCTTCTTTGCTTAGAACTGGGTTTCCATCTGAGCTCTTGATATTCATACAAGTGGTTCTCCTATCTCCAAAGGTCTCTTTAATTTTCCTGTAGGCAGTATCTATCTTACCCCTCGTGAGATAAGGCTCTACATCCTTACATTTGTCCTCTAGCCATCCCTGCTTAGCCATTTTGCACTTCCTGTCAATCTCATTTTTGGGACGTTTGTATTCCTTTTTGCCTGCTTCATTTACTGCATTTTTATATTTTCTCCTTTCATCAATTAAATTCAATATTTCTTCTGTTACCCAAGGATTTCTATTAGCCCTCATCTTTTTACCTACTTGATCCTCTGCTGCCTTCACTACTTCATCCCTCAGAGCTACCCATTCTTCTTCTACTGTATTTCTTTCCCCCATTCCTGTCAATTGTTCCCTTATGTTCTCCCTGAAACTCTGTACAACCTCTGGTTCTTTCAGTTTATCCAGGTCCCATCTCCTTAACTTCGCACCTTATTGCAATTTCTTCAGTTTTAATCTACAGGTCATAACCAATCGATTGTGGTCAGAGTCCACATCTGCCCCTGGAAATGTCTTACAATTTAAAACCTGGTTCCTAAATCTCTGTCTTACCATTATATAATCTATCTGATACCTTTTAGTATCTCCAGGATTCTTCCATGTATACAACCTTCTATCATGATTCTTAAACCAAGTGTTAGCTATGATTAAGTTGTGCTCTGTGCAAAATTCTACCAGACGGCTTCCTCTTTCATTTCTTAGCCCCAATCCATATTCACCTACTATGTTTCCTTCTCTCCCTTTTCCTACACTCGAATTCCAGTCACCCATGACTATTAAATTTTCATCTCCCTTCACTATCTGAATAATTTCATTTATTTCATCATACATTTCTTCAATTTCTTCGTCATCTGCAGAGCTAGTTGGCATATAAACTTGTACTACTGTAGTAGGGATGGGCTTCGTGTCTATCTTGGCCACAATAATGCGTTCACTATGCTGTTTGTAGTAGCTTACCCGCACTCCTATTTTTTTATTCATTATTAAACCTACTCCTGGATTACCCCTATTTGATTTTGTATTTATAACCCTGTATTCACCTGACCAAAAGTCTTGTTCCTCCTGACACCGAATTTCACTATTTTCCACTATATCTAACTTTAACCTATCCATTTCCCTTTTTAAATTTTCTAACCTACCTGCCCGATTAAGGGATCTGACATTCCACGCTCCGATCCGTAGAACGCCAGTTTTCTTTCTCCTGATAACGAAATCCTCTTGAGTAGTCCCCGCCCGGAGATCCGAATGGGGGACTATTTTACCTCCGGAATATTTTACCCAAGAGGACGCCATCATCATTTAATCATACAGTAAAGCTGCATGCCCTCGGGAAAAATTACGGCTGTAGTTTCCCCTTGCTTTCAGCCGTTCACAGTACCAGCAAAGCAAGGTCGTTTTGGTTATTGTTACAAGGCCAGATCAGTCTATCATCCAGACTGTTGCCCTTGCAACTACTGAAAAAGCTGCTGCCCCTCTTCAGGAACCACATGTTTGTCTGGCCTCTCAACAGATACCCCTCCGTTGTGGTTGTACCTACGGTACGGCTATCTGTATCGCTGAGGCACGCAAGCCTCCCCACCAACGGCAAGGTCCATGGTTCATGGGGGGGGGCATCAACACCTAAGCACATCATATCTATGAGCTTTCCTTTGTGAGCAAATTCATGCAACATGGAGAGCCTTGGCAAGAATAGCATGAGGAACTTATGGACATTTTTGTATTAACAAAGAGGTAGTGTGCTTCGAGACAACTGGGATATGATCAACAGCATCAGTCATAGGAGCACACAGAACTGCACCAAGCAAAACCATTAGCTTGTAATGTGAAGAAAGAAGAGTTACAGGCTACCAAGAGCCTTAATAATGACAAGAGCATATTGGTTGTTGTTGTTGTGGTCTTCAGTCCTGAGACTGGTTTGATGCAGCTCTCCATGCTACTCTATCCTGTGCAAGCTTCTTCATCTCCCAGTACCTACTGCAACCTACATCCTTCTGAATCTGCTTACTGTATTCATCTCTTGGTCTCCCTCTACGATTTTTACCCTCCACGCTGCCCTCCAATGCTAAATTTGTGATCCCTTGATGCCTCAGAACACGTCCTACCAACCGGTCCCTTCTTCTCCCCAATCCTATTCAATACCTCCTCATTAGTTACGTGATCTACCCACCTTATCTTCAGCATTCTTCTGTAGCACCACATGTCGAAAGCTTGTATTCTCATCTTGTCCAAACTATTTACCGTCCATGTTTCACTTCCATACATGGCTACACTCCATACAAATACTTTCAGAAACATCTTCCTGACACTTAAATCTATACTCGATGTAAACAAATTTCTCTTCTTCAGAAATGCTTTCCTTGCCATTGCCAGTCTACATTTTATATCCTCTCTACTTCGACCATCATCAGTTATTTTGCTCCCAAAATAGCAGAACTCCTTTACTACTTTAAGTGTCTCATTTCCTTATCTAATTCCCTCATAATCACCTGACTTAATTCAACAACATTCCAGTATCCTCGTTTTGCTTTTGTTGATGTTCATCTTATATCCTCCTTTCAAGACACTGTCCATTCTGTTCAACTGCTCTTCCAAGTCCTTTGCTGTCTCTGACAGAATTACAATGTCATTGGCAAACCTCAAAGTTTTTATTTCTTCTCCATAGGTTTTAATTCCAACTCCAAATTTTTCTTTTGTTTTCTTTACTGCTTGCTCAATATACAGATTGAATAACATCGGGGAGAGGCTACAACCCTGTCTCACTCCTTCCCCAACCACTGATTCCGTTTCATGCCCCTTGACCTTTATAACTGCCATCTGGTTTCTGTACAAATTGTAAATAGCCTTTTGCTCCCTGTATTTTATCTCTGCCACCGTCAGAGTTTGAAAGAGAATATTCCAGTCAACATTGTCAAAAACTTTCTCTGAGTCTACAAATGCTAGAAACGTAGGTTTCCCTTTCCTTAATCTTTCTTCTAAGATAAGTCGTAAGGTCAGTATTGCCTCACGTGTTCCAACATTTCTATGGAATCCAAACTGATCTTCCCTGAGGTCAGCTTCTACCAGTTTTTCCATTCGTCTGTAAAGAATTCGCGGAGTATTTTGCAGCAGTGACTTATTAAACTGATAGTTCGGTAATTTTCACATCTGTCAACACCTGCTTTCTTTGGGATTGGAATTATTATATTCTTCTTGAAGTCTGAGGGTATTTTGCCTGTCTCATACACCATGCTCACCAGATGGTAGAGTTTTGTCAGGACTGGCTCTCCCAAGGCCATCAGTAGTTCTAATGGAATGTTGTCTACTCCTGGGGCCTTGTTACTACTTAGGTCTTTCAGTGCTCTATCAAACTCATCACGCAGTATCGTATCTCCCATTCATCTTCATCTACATCCTCTTCCATTTCCATAATATTGTCCTCAAATACATCGCCCTTGTATAGACCCTCTATATACTCCCTCCACCTTTCTGCTTTCCCTTCTTTGCTTAGAAGTGGGTTTCCATCTGAGCTCTTGATATTCATACAAGTGGCTCTCTTTTCTCCAAAGGTCTCTTTAGTTTTCCTGTAGGCAGTATCTATCTTGCCCCGAGTGAGACAAGCCTCTACATCCTTACATTTGTCCTCTAGCCATCCCTGCTTAGCCATTTTGCACTTCCTGTCAATCTCATTTTTGATACGTTTGTATTCCTTTTTGCCTGCTTCATTTACTGCATTTTTATATTTTCTCCTTTCATCAATTAAATTCAATATTCCTTCTGTTACTCAAGGATTTCTACTAGCCCTCGTCTTTTTACCTACTTGATCCTCTGCTGCCTTCACTACTTCATCCCTCAGAGCTACCCGTTCTTCTTCTACTGTATTTCTTTCCCCCATTCCTGTCAATTGTTCCCTTATGCTCTCCATGAAACTCTGTACAGCCTCTGGTTTAGTCAGTTTATCCAGGTCCCATCTCCTTAAATTTCCACCTTTTTGCAGTTTCTTCAGTTTTAATCTACAGTTCATAACCAATAGATTGTGGTCAGAGTCCACATCTGTCCCTGGAAATGTCTTACAATTTAAAACCTGGTTCTAAATCTCTGTCTTACCATTATATAATCTATCTGATACCTTCTAGTATCTCCAGGATTCTTCCATATTGGTACTGCCTGTCAACAAGGGAAATGTGACTACTGTAATGAAGACCATTATGTGAGCAGAAGATTTGGGACCTATTAGATCCGACAACGTACCAACCACAGACCTGATGCAGTGGATCACATGGAATACAAATCAGTCAGTCAAGGTGACACAAACATCATGTTCAACCAAGATCAATTTTTTACTTAATCTATCCTCTACTTAACCTATCTTTGGCACAGAAAGGGGTAAAATATGCTGCTGTAAAAATTTTCGATAAATTACCAGATGAAATAAAATGTCTGGCAGACAGCAGCAATTGTTTCAAAAATAAATTGAAATCATATCTCCTTGACAGCTCCTTCTATACCACAGATGAATTCATGAACACAATAAATATATCCTCTCCATGAACCGTGGACCTTGCCTCAGCGATACGTATAGCCGTACCATAGGTGCAACCACAACGGAGGGATATCTGTTGAGAGACCAGACAAATGCATGGTTCCTGAAGAGGGGCAGCAGCCTTTTCAGCAGTTGCAGGGGTGACAGTCTGGATGATTGATTGATCTGGCCTTGTAACATCAACCAAAACTGCCTTGCTGTTCTGATACTGTGAACAGCTGAAAGGAAGGGGGAGCAACAACCCTAATTTTTCCTGAGGGCATGCAGCTCTATTGCATGGTTAAATGATGAGGTTATCATCTTGGAAAAAATAAAAATATTCCAGAGGTAAAATAGTCCCCCATTCAGATCTCCGGGCAGGGACTACACAGGACAAAGACGTTAGAAGGAGAAACAAAAATGGCTATCTACGGATCAGAGTGTGGAATATAAAATCCCTTAATTGACCATACGGTTTAGAAAATTTAAGAAGGGAAATGTATAGGTTAAATTTAGATATAGTGGAAATTAACGAAGTTCAGTGGCAGCAGGAACAGGACTTATGGTGAGGTGAATGTAGGATTATAAATACAAAATCAAATAGGGGTAATGCCAGAGTAAGTTTAATAATGAGTAAGAAAATAGGAATGCAGATAAGCTACTATGAACAGCACAGTGAGCGCATCATTGTAGTCAAGATAGACACAAAGCCCACACCCATCACAGTAGTACAAATTTATATGCCAACTATCTTCGCAGATGAGGGGGAAATTAAGGAAAAGTATGATGAAATAAAAGGCATTATTCAGATAGCTAAGGGAGCCAAAAATTTAGTATTCCTGGGGGACTGGAATTTGGTAGTAGGGAAAGGAAGAGATGGAAAAATAGTACGTTAATGTGGACTGGGGAAGGAATGAAAGAGAAAGCTGCCTTGTAGAATTTTGTAAACAGCATAACTTAGACACAGTTAACACTTGGTTTAAGAATCATGAGAGAAGGTTGTACATGTGGAAGAGAGCTGGAGACACCGGAAGGTTTCAGATTGCTTATCTAATGGTTAGACAGAGGGTGCAGATGTGGACTCTGGCCATAATTTATTGGCTATGAACTGTACGAATATCAAGAGCTCAGTTGGAAAACCAGTCCTAAGCAAAGAAGGAAAAGCAGAAAGGTGGAAGGAGTATAGAGAGGGTGTATACAAGGACGAAGTACTTGAGAGCAATATTATGGAAATGGAAGAGGATGTAGAGGAAGGTGAAAAGGGAAATATGATAATGCATGAAGAATTCGACAAAGCACTGAAAGACTTAACCCTTTCACTGTGCGTTTACTCTCAGCGGCTCCCGTCCTGTGCGTGTTATTTTCATCCAGTGCGTATATATATGAGTGTAGCAGTCTACCGTTATTATTGTGATAAAAATGAGATGCACAATCCAGTATTGTTGGTGTAAATCATTTCCTTTTTTTAAATCTTTGTTCAGAAAGTCCTATTTTGTTCAAAAAAGGTACTTTATTGCGAGAAAAAAATGCAAAACATATTACATTAGTAATACTTCAAAGTCTGATATCTCTCGAAACAAAAATTCAAACATAAAGGCACATTACATTTTACAAAACGTATCTTGTGTCACTTCGTTTATCATGTTTCCCACATACAATACACCTTCTCTGGGCGGCCTTCTTCTTTCAAGTTCCTGGGATTAGCAAGATAAAGTGGCGCTCAGTTAGGCGTAAGGGATTGTCACCATCAGCCGATCTCCTTCCACGATGTCCCTCTGTTTGTGGTTGGTGGTGAATCTCTAGGATCTCCTTGATAAGTTTCTGTTGAAAATCAGATACTGAAATATTTCATCCCGTTTGAGTTTTATATAATGCATGCGCATTAAGCAGAGACAGACCCACCAAATGAAAAAATACTTTTTTACACCATTTTACAGGTTTTCATACATGTCCTACTGAACTTAGCATCATGTCACTCCTGTCGACAGCCCCCATATTTTCAGTGTAGCTTACGATGCAAGCTGGTTTTGTTTTTGGTTCATTCGTGGTTCTGTCAATTTTGTCAGTCACTGTAATTTCACTTGTGTGAAGAGTTGAAAGCATCCTCACTTCCTACTTGTCCTGCCACTTCTTCAGTGCAAGAAGTTTATCTGTTGACATAAACTCGATCTCACCTTTTCTAAGTTATTTTGATAAAGCAGCCATGCCTTTGCAGTTTGTTCTCACAGTTCCACAGGCACTAGTCACTCTGTCATGCAAATAAGAAAATAATGTTGGGCTAGTGTACCAATTGTAAACATATAATGTGTGACCTTTACCAAGGTAATGTTCAAGTAAAGTGAGAACAATGCTTCCAGGTATTCCAACATTTACACCAAAGTCAGTTTCTTTTTTTACATAATTTGCTGCACCCACATAAATAATAAAGTCAAGAATATAACCAGTTCCACAATCACATAACACAAAAAATTTTACACCAAATCTGTGGCGTTTGGAAGGAATGTACTGCTAGAAGAAGACACGACCTTTGAAGAGAACTAAACTTTCATCAATGCACAAATTTTTAAAAGGATAGAAAGCACCTGGAAATACTTTTCTTAAGTGATCCATAATTCGACGTAATTTCCAGATTTTGTCATCTCCAAGGTCCTTACTGTTATCAGCAAAATGTAACATTCTAAGTAACAGAAGATATCTATCTCTCAGCATGATTTGCGCAAACATTGCAGTAGACAGTAACTGATCATTGGTCCAATAACTGTTTATTTCATTTTTTCTCACTTGAGCCATCAGAAAATGTACAGCAAGGAAACAGTAAACTTCGTCACTGTGTTTTTCCAACGTCGTAGTCTTAATTTTTCACTGGCATCATTGCAAAGGTGTTCATAATATAAATTACATTGCTCAGCTACGTAGCTCACAATTTCTTGGTAAAAAAAAAAAATAAATAAATAAAAAAAAATAAAATAAAAACACTTGGAAGCAGTCATATAGAGTACATAAATCATCTAAATTGACGATTTTGCAACCGGATCCACTGTTATCGAAATTATACACTTTAGGGTCCAAATCAGAGTCTTTCCATCTAAAATCGACTGTTTTGTGTCTCTTAGGAGATTTTTCATGCATACGCTCAGGCTCTTCTTTGGAATCAGAGAAAGAATCGATGATAACATCAAAATATGGATCTGCATTCACTGGTTCAACGTTTGTTGGTTCACAAATATTTTTTATGTTTGTGGTGACAGATTTATCTGCCAGCTCATCGTCGTCATTATCTGTCCACCCATAATCAGCTGGATTGGGCAAGATGAAGTCCTCGTCGTCACTTTAGTTTAGAATACTCAGCAGCTCATCGTCTGTAAACGGACGGTAACATCGCGTCATTTTATTCGGTAACGCGGAAACGGCCGCACACAAACTAGGTAATATAGTGATTCGAATGAACTCAGCAGAAAGAGAATTCAGCATTCAATAGTCTTTCAGGTATTTCCCAGTATTCCAACAATTAAACTGCATACTTGCGCAACAATTACCTCTGACTCGCTGGCCCGATTGTCAGTGTTATACGTAACTATACGACTGTAGCAGGGAACCGCTGTAAGTATTTTTTATAGCAAATAGTATATATACGTCTGGAGCACTGAAACGATTAGCGTATATTTACGTCTGGAGCAGTGAAAGGGTTAAGTTGAAACAAGGTCCTTGGAGCAGACAACATTCCCTTAGAGCTACTGGTAGCCTTGGCAGAGCCAATCATGACAAAACTCATCCATTTGGTGATAAAAATGTATGAGAGAGGCGAAATACTATCAGACTTCAAGAAGAATATAATAATCCAGATTCCAAGGAAAGCAGATGCTGACAGGTGTGAAAATTACCGAACTGTCAGTTTAATAAGTCACGGCTGCAAAATACTAACAGGAATCCTTTACAGAAGACTGGAGAAACTGTTAGAAGCCGACCTTGGGGAAGATCAGTTTGGATTCAGGAAAATATAGGAACACGCAAGCCAATAGCAACCCATGACCTCTCATAAAAAAAAGGTTAAGGAAAGGCAAACCTACATTTCTAGCATTTGTACACTTACAGAAAGCTTTTGACAATGTTGATGTCTTTCAAATTCTAATGGTAGCAGGGAGCGCTAGGCTATTTACAATTTGTACAGGAACCAGATGACAGTTGTAAGTGTCAAGAGGCACAAAAGGGAAGCAGTGGTTGAGAAGGAAGTGAGACAGGGTGGTAGCCTATCCCCGATGTTATTCAATCTGAATACTGAATAAGCAGTAAAGGAAACAAAAGAAAAATTTGGAATTAAAGTCCAGGGAGAAGAAATAAAAACTTTGAGGTTTGCCAATGACATTGTAATTCTATCAGAGACAGCAAAGGACTTGGAGGAGCAGTTGAACGGAATGGAAAGTGTCTTGAAAGGACAATATAAGATGAACACCAACAAAAGCAAAATGAAGATAATGGAATTTAGTCGAATAAAATCAGGTGATGCTGAGGGAATTAGATTAGGAAATGAGACACTTAAAGTAGTAAATGAGTTTTGCTATTTGGGAAGCAAAATAATAGATGATGGTTGAAGTAGGGAGGATATAAAATGTAGACTGGCAATGGCAAGAAAAGCGTTTCTTAAGAAGAGAAATTTCTTGACATCAAGTATAGATTTCAGTGTCAAGAAGACCTTTCTGAAAGTATTTGTATGGAGTATAGCCATGTAAAACATGAATGGTAAACAGTTTAGACAAGAAGAGAATAGCTTTTGAAATGTGGTGCTACAGAAGAATTCTGAAGATTAGATGGGCAGATCACATAACTAATGAAGAGGTACTGAACAGAACTGGGGAGAAGAGAAATTTGTGGTACAACCTGACTAGGAAGGGATCGGTTGGTAGGATACATTCTGAGGCATCGAGGGATCACCAATTTAGTACTGGAGGGTAGCTTGAGGGGTAAAAATTGTAGAGTGAGACCAAGAGATGAAGACAGTAAGCAGATTCAGAAGGATGTAGCTTACAGTAGTTACTCGGAGATGAAGAGATTTGCACAGGATAGAGTAGCATGGAGAGCTGCATCAAGCCAGTCTTTGGACTGAAGATCACAACAACACAACACAGGTATAATATATGTGCTTTGTGCCATTTAAGAATCTTGATCAGTGTGTACATTTCTTATGCTCTTGACACGTTCCACATCATAATGGTTACCGTGAGAGTGATCAATGGAACACATAACTAACTAACTAATCATAAGCGCTCTTGGTCAGCTCTGATGCTGTTGTTCTTTTACCAAAGTGCCACTCGATAATTCTGCGGAGTATATTTAGTTCCATTTTCCCGCAAGACACCACTAATCTCTTTCATGCACGTCTTGCCACAAGCTATTTCATGTGGAATGGCAGCTTCTACGAACAGCTTGAAAGCGTCACCATGGATAGCCCACTTATCCAGTGGTGGCCAACTTCTTCATGGAACATTCTGAAACACAGGTGGTGGATCTGACACCTTGTAAGCCAAAGGTGTTGTACAGGTACATCAGTGACACCTTTGTCGTGTGGAACTGTGATGAGGAACAATTTGGTGACTTCCTAAGATATCTGAACAGTCTCCATACCAACATAAAATTTACTACAGACCAACTTCTGCCCTTTCCAGATATGCTGGCTACAAGGGATAGTGAGAACCTGGGACACAGCATGTATCTAAAATCGAAGCACAAGCCAATACATGCACAAACTTTCACATAATCACTTGAGTCAGAAGATAGAGATGATTAACATATTTGTAATGAAAAGGAAAGTTGCTACTCACCATATAGCAGAGATGCTGAGTCGCACATAGGTGACTCAGCATCTCCCCTATATGGTGAGTAGCAAACTTTCCTTTTGGTTATATTGTTATATTCCATCCTGGATTTTCCACTGTTTGATTTAATATGCTTGTAACACACACAAGACAAATATGTGTGCTGCAGCAACTAGCTTGTGAAATGCAGCACCTGGAAAGCAATATGAGGAGCCATTCTGCCATACGTCCCCATAAAGGATATTTACAAACCAACAAAAATGATCAATGAGTGTTGCAGACTGGCAAAGGAAAAAGAAGCCGATTTGCAATGTTGGAAATATACCGCAGATGCTGTGCATGTGGAAAAGTCTATGTTGGAATGACTGGATAATCAGTCAACACCAAGATCACTGAACAGAAGCAGTATTGCAAGTTGGGGCAGGTGGAGAAATCAGCTGTGGCAGAGCATTTGCTATAATAAAATTCACTGACATGGAAGTTCTCACTGTGGAGAAGAGATATCATTCCCACTTGTTCAGAGATGCCATAGAACTCCAAAAACATGCCAATAGCTTTAACAAGAAACAAGAAAGTCTCAAGGTGAACAGATCCTGGATTTCAGTGCTGCAGCCAATGACCACTGCATGTCGCAAGAGAAGAATCGTGGTGGTAATGACCACATAAAAGCCCTCGAAGCTCTGAGAATGACATTCACCCACAATGGTGAAACATGAGAAAAATCGTCGAACAAATGTCAGTTGAAGAACCCGAGACAGAAGCCAACAGGCAATTTGCCAATAAAATATTGTCAGAAAAAGATAAGAATATTGTCACTTATGACAACTTATTGAGAATCAATTACAAAAAATGGTATTCATAATTTGTTTACTGCAAATGAATTTCAGTGGTACATACAGAACAGAGCATCGAGGCAGATGACATGAAATTGTTAGCTGTTGAACATTGAATTGAATTGAACTGAATTTTATTTGATCCTGTAAGATTACATTGTGTACAGTAAATGTACGTGTAATATAGGACATGTCAAAGTATTAACATTCTTTATCACTTATTTTTCTACACCTTTAGCTTACATTTTTACATCACTGATAATGAGTAACAATATATACAAATTTAATGGCATTAGTATTCTGTAACACTGTAAAACTCTTTTTCAATGAGATAGTCTTTAAATTTCTTTGGAAAGTCATTGTGAAGTACACTATCTTGCAGGGTTTTGGGCAGAATTCTTAGTAGTCTGATACCAGAGTACTGGGGTCCTTTTTCTAGCCCTGCCAGTCGGTGGGATATGCTCCGTACTTCATTCTTCTTTCTTGTATTGTGGGTGTGTACACTAGCATTTGTAATCCAGTCCTCACTACCTTTTGTGATGTACATTATTGTTTTGTATATATACAACGATGAAAAAGTTAAGATATCTAAATTCTTGAAACAGTTTCTGCATGTTTCAGAGGTCTTTCTTCTTAAAATGGTCCTAATTGCTTTTTTTCGTAATGTGAACACTCGTTTTGTCTCTTATTTGTTTGAGTTTCCCCACACAGTCACTCCATACTGTAAGTATGGTTCGAAAAGTCCATGATACACTGTACACAGAAGGTTCTTGTCTGAATACTGTGATAGCTGCATCATTAAGAATATGACAGAGCTCAGTTTCTTACAGACATTATTAATATGTTTTTTCCATTTCAGTTCATTATCCACAAGAATATCTAAGAATCTAGTGGATTCTACTTCTTCCAGCCTTGTTCCATCAACCTCTAAATCCATGTTTACAGCCTTTTCCTTGTTTTTAAACACTGCATACATAGTCTTTTTTAGATTTATAACCAGTTCATTTTCCAACAGCCATTGAGCTGTGACATTTGCAGATATGTATGCTCTTCTCTCAAGCTGTTCCATATTTTGGTTTGGTCACTATTTAGTATTGTCACGTCATCAGCATACAATAGTTTCTTTTCTTCCTCCTCAACACCTATATCATTAACAAATACATTAAATAACAATGGCCCCACTACCGAACCCTGCGGCACTCCATATTTGATGGATTTGGTTTCTGATTGGTACGTGCTTCCTAATGATACATACTGCTTGTGGTTGCACAAGTATGATTTTATCCATTCACCTGGTTGCCCCCGAATGCCATAGTTGCTTAATTTTTGTATCAGCATTTCATGGTCAATGGTGTCAAATGCCTTTGAACGATCCAGAAACATTGCAGAGACAACCTTTTTCTCATCTAAGGACTGTAAAATGTATTCTGTTAGACTGACAATTGCTGATTCTGTAGATTTACCCTTTCTGAAACCATGTTGTGAGGTCATGAGAATGTTATGTTTGTCCAAATAGTTAACTAATCTGGTATACATAAGCATTTCTAGGATTTTTGAGAAACCTGATATCAGTGAAACTGGTCTGTAGTTGTTGGGATCATCCTTACACCCTTTCTTGTACATGGCACTACCTTCGTTATCTTCAGTTTTTCTAGAAAAATTGCATCTCTGAAAGAACAGTTTGCTATGTTCAGCAGTGGTGTTATTATCTCCTCACATACCAGCTTTATTACATGATTTGATATTTCATCATCACCAGCTGATTTCTTGGACTTCAGTTTCTGTATAGTTTTCCGCAATTCATCTTCCGTGACTGGTCTTAAGAACATAGTACTGCATGATCTTTTTGGTACCTTAATACCCTTCTGTTTTTGACTATTTCTTTCCAATTTTAGGTTTTCTACTACACTGATATAGTTATTATTCAGTATGTTTGCTATTTCCATACCATCTGTGACCACTGTGTTGTCTACTTTAATTGACCTAATACCTTCTTCTTTGTTTGACCCATCTTTTTCCTTTCTTTCAGCATTGATTGCATTCCAAGCTGTCTTTGCCTTGTTTTTTGAGTTCGCTATAGTGGTGTCAATTGCCCTTGCTTTCACTTCTCTTATTGTTTTCCTATACTTATTTTTTAACATTTTATAGTATTCAGCTTCACCCATCCGTCTCACATCCTGAAGCTTCCTTCGCTGTTCTAGTATTTCACTGGTAATCCACTGTGTTTGATCTTGCTGCCTTTCTTGTCTCTTTACTTCGGGAAATGCTACATTAAAATGGTACTTAATTGTTGAAATAAATGCATCATATTTTTCATTTACACTCTGGGCCTGTAGGGTTTCATTCCAGGTTTCCTTACTTAACGTTGTTCTAAAGATGTTGATACTTTGTTCACTGATGATCCTAATTTCTTTGGTTGTTTGTTTTGGTTCTGATACTGTGTCATTACTTCTGCAAAAGCTGATTATTTGTCCATGATGATCAGATATTTCTGTCTGAACTACATGTGACTCATAGTTACACATATTAGTAATTATGTTGTCAATAATTTTCTCACTTTGTGAAGTCACTCTTGTTGGTGCAGTTATTGTCACTTTCATGTCATGCTGTATTAACAATTCTTCACAATCCTGTCTTATTTTTGTGTCTTTTCCCATGTCAATGTTGAAGTCTCCACATATAATAAGGTTTCTCTTCATATTCATTCTCAATAAGCTAGCAACTTTTTTTAGAAAGATACTAACATTGCCACATGGTGACCTGTACACACAAAACACTCTAAAATCCTCTGCCACTATACCAATAACTTCAAAGTCTTTTTCTCTAGCTGTGGGAAATGTAGCAGCTTCACTGTTTACATTCTTTGATAGAGTACCTGTGTTAATATATATACAAACGCCACCACCCTTATATTTAGATCTGCAGAAGTAACTAGCTAGTTTGTAGTCCTTTATTGCCACATTATGTATTTTACTTTCAGTTAGTCCATGTTCACTTATGCATAATATGTCTGGTCTTACTTCACTCAGGAGTACTTCTGCTTCTAATTTTTTGTTACCATAGTATTGAATATTTCGATGAAGTACTTTTATGTAATTTTTCTTTTGTTGGTTTACATGTTGTGAGCTGTATTCTGGGGCAAATTCTTTAGTATCATCTTTTTTTGTATGGTGCTTATATTTTTCTTTTCCAGCTGGAGTGTATGATTTTTCACCCCCTTCAGGCCATATTAGTTTCCCTTGCATCTAATGATTTTGCAGACATCTGCAAATATTCTGCTGAACGTTACAGACCCCAGTCTATTTAAATGCAAGCCATCCTTCGCTAGTGAGTTTTCACACAGGAATTTGTTTGGGTCTATAAAAATTGCCCCAAGACGATCACATTGTTCTTTAAGAGCACAGTTTATTTTGGCGATATATTTTTCACTCACCGACCTTCTGTTTATGATTCCGCTAAGTATCAGACGAGATCCTGCGTACATATTTCTTGCAGAATGAATCATGTTTCTTGTTTCACTTGACATTTCTTCCTCACTGCTGCTCCTTAAAGAATTTGTTCCAACATGTATAAACACCCGATTATAGTTATGTCTGGTTTCAGAATCTGGTTCTGTAGTATCTTGTCTTGCATTTACCATATTTTTAAAATGTTTACCGAGTTGATGCGTTCTAATACCAGGTCGTACGTCGATCTTGCAATTGGGGACAGCGATATTCTTCAGCAGCGAATCGCCAATTATTAAAAAGTCATTTTCCTTTTGTTGCGTATCTGTCGCCTTGTTTTTCCTTTTGCTGCATGTCACCACCTTCCATTTATATTTATCTTCCGGTTTTTGGCTTACTGAGTTTACCGAGACATCAACTGGAACGCCTGAAATGTTGTTTTTAAAGTACGATCGGTCATTCGTATTTTCGCGATCTTCTTGCTTTTCCGTTTGATGGCTTTTACACACACAGGACTTCTTTTCTTGTATTAATGTATCGTTTTCTTTCTTGATGGTTGAAAGTTCAGTTTTTAATGCCTCAATGTCACTTCGTAGTAACTTTATAATTTCGTTTTTTGTATCAACTGCACTTACAAGATCGGCCGTTTCGTCACGTAAACAACCGTGACATGTCCATGGAAAATCATCGCTGACGAACTTTAGATTTACTTTCGCGCACTTTTCGTGTAACCAGAAGTTGCATTTGATACACAGAATACCCTTCATCATACGCTTTTTACATTCTCTACACGAAGAACTGTTCATTTTTTCACTTTTTAACGAGAGAGAAGCGTCACTACCCTTTCCTATCGGTGTCAGAAGAGAGAAAGTAGTTGGAGGAACAAAGTAGTATACTACAAGTATACTACTTTATATATCATCCATGAAGCTAAGTCAAGTAAGAAATTTGGAATCCCATTATTGCAAATGGGGGTCTATTGTGCTATCACTTGTATCACTTCATTTAGATCTTCAGCAGCTCACCATCTGCCAGAGAATATGTAATAATCAGTGTAATGACATTACATGTATTAACAGTCAAATAAAAAAAAATCTGAATGTAATAATCAGTGTAATGGCATTACATGTATTAACAGTCAAATAAAAAAAAATCTGAATTTTAACTTCATACTGGAGGGGAATGGTAATCACTTTTTAACACATAAAATACCCACTTTTAACTGCATTTTTGAGAAATTTCAGAAACAGTGTCTAGCTCTTCATAAGAAATTTCTGCAAATGCTGTCAGAGGAAACTGAAAACACCAAAACAGTTGAAAACTTCTAGTACAAGAAAAGGAAAAATTACATCACTTATGTGCATTATATCACCTATAATTGAGTGTGACCTGTTTAAGTAGAAAAGGAAGCATGTTACTCCTGATGTGTATGTTAATTTGTATGAGGACTGGTATTTGTTTCTTACTACTTTTATTTCAGAGTCTTGTAGACTGTGGAGGATGGCAATGCACAACTGGAAGCAAGTTCCAATCACATCAAAATGTATACAGGAGTGCACTAAAATAGCATGCAGGGCAGTCTTTGGGCTGGAAGTTATGGCACAGCTGTCATACAATTGTAATTATGTGACTTTCACTTGCTCACAAAGACATAGGGATACTTGAGTTTAAAAACTCTTGCAGCTAATGGCATTTCTCTGGGACAGGGCTAAAAATGCTGAGAGAGCAGTTCAAAGATTTATACAGTATCATAATAGAAACCTCATAGCAACATACACTAAATGAAATGATATATGTAGTGTTCAAACAAAAAATTACTACAAGAGTATGATAAGTATGCATAAATTTAATGCAAAGATTTATCGAGTTAGAAATAATTTCTATATTTATTTGTATAACCCTCATATGTTTGGCAAAAAAAGTAGAAACTTCTTATTCTGTAATATATAAGTTCAATATTTTTCTTTTTTGTGATTAGGAAGTTTGCAGTTCAACTGAGCAGCTATTGCAGTTATTTATTTTTTACATTAATTGTTTTTATAATGCATCACCATAAATTCAAAACAAATGATTTCGTTCAAGTTGTGGGAAAATGTTAACAAAGATGAAAAGAAAAGCATTGTTGACACAATGAACTGAACATTTTTCTCAAAACAATAGTCATAACCAAATGATATCATTTGTATGTTATTACATACCATATGAAGATGGAAATCAAGCACTTACTTATAGAAAACACCAATTACAGTGTTTAAGAGCACAAGAAGAAACAATAGCAGACTCTCAGATGTTGTAAATACAAATTTATAATGCTAGACTTTAAGGACAAGCAGAGGACCCAGGTGGCATTCTGGATGACTACTACAAGTAAGATCAAAGCAAATATGTCAATTTGCCAGCCTGAACATAATGAGCCTAACAAATGACTAATCAAGAATGATACATCACATACAGGGCTTCACATAGTTTGCTATGTCAGTCTTACTTCTGTTATCTCCTCAAAAATTTCCTTTTCATCATTCCGCTCAACATCGACTCTCATACGATTCCATATTTTTTGTGAATAGTGTCTGCTACTTTCATCAGCTGTCTGTACATTTTTAATTTTAGCATCCATTCTTAGCTAATATCAAATTGCAGACTTACTGATTTATCCCTGTAGAAAACTTGTGGAAAGCCACTCTGTGATGTTGCTGTAGGTTGGACAATAGGAAAGTGTCCAACATTTTTCTCCTTTATTTCACCAAGCACAGATAGACTACCTGTAAGTAATAAACAAAGAATGATATAAGGAAATACCATAGCAATCAATTATTTCATGAACAACCTGTGCAAGCGATCCAAAAGATATTTAAACAATTGCAGTATACTATCTATGATCCATTGTAAATATTAACAGTTTGCATTTGCCACACACCTGAAGACAGGTGACACCTGTGACATTCCTGCTCTCAATGAAGACATATATTGATTAACAATTTTAGTTCAAAAATTTGTAACATTCTCATTGTATTACTGTGGTTTCTCAACCAATAAAAGGTTTTGGAGCAGGAAGCAATATATTAATGCTCAAATACATATAACGATGAATTGGAGGTGATGATAATTGTTGTTGTTTATATTAATACATCTTTCTTGTTCACTGTGGAAGAGTTGTGGTTAGCTTTGGATTATTCTATATTATTATGTGATTGTAAGGATCTTACTTTACAAATAATCTTCTGAAAACTAATTCCATAACATTCTTCATTTATCGGTATTTTTTCACTTTCACAAATCAACATGACTCTAACTTCAGCAACTGTCTAATAACAACCAACTCACTTTTAACAATTGAACTCTATGACCTAATCTCCGCTCTTATATAGTTTTCTGACAATGCATGGAATTTTCAGTATTATTACAATTATTACTTCAAGTCAATTACAGGGAAAGAAGATTTTTATAAATAATTTAACATATAACATCATGTTCAGCATAAAATAAAACAAGTGTTTTGTGAATTGCATGATTTTCTACACTAAATTTCATAAAATAAATCTGTTTAATAATTAATATTTAAAAATTTCAATTTTCATTAAAAATAAATTGATATTCTAAGTCCCTACAATAGTGGTGATTCCACTGCTAAAGCTTTATCATTTTACAAGAAACAATGTTTCAACACATACTGGATATTAGTACTGTGAAAACCATTTATATCTTGATCATATAGTTCCATCATCTTATAACAGCTATTAAATTATTTTCTTGTGTAGGTTCATTATTGTTCAAATGTTGTTATACAATGATTAGTCTAAGTTGAGACTTGAACAATATATGTATGTGTTTATGTATCAAAACTTCAGTGGATCGAGATGTTTACTGAGGGGTTGTATTGTATACTACTAAATATCTATTACATTGCACATCACACTTCTTGATTGTAATAGTGCTAGGTAGGAGAAACCACTGAACTAAATAATGAAGCGTTTACAGTGTCATATCACCAAATTTTGTCAGTCTGAAACAGAAGCAATACCAAAGATGGCTGCTTAGCTGTGGGCATGCAATGATTTTGAATAAGTTTTTATACAAGTCAAAATAAAACACGGTAACTGAAATTCATGTCATGTTGAACTAGTGTTAATGACATATTTCTACAATACCCAATTCTTATAAGTTTCATACAAAATAAGGATCAAGCAGGAATTGTGCCAACTATTTTCTCTTACATACAAATTATATAATCACAGTGTGATCCTGCATTCTAAAGAATATGCCATCTGGAGCACATAACAATATATCAATAATAGTAGAACAAGATATGGCTACTGAGATGGGACGTCTCTGGTTAGTTAGTAACCATACATTCTTCTTCTCTTCTCCTTTAGCCCTTAATGTGCCTTGTCCTCCTCAAGAACCTGCCTCAATACATTCGTGTTCTCTGCTTTTTTCTCCTCCATTCTCAGATCTCCTTTTTACCAAGATCTTCCAATACAATGTCCATCTATCTCATTCTTAGCTGGCCCTTCCTTCTGGTGGAATAAAATCTCTGTTTGATAATTTTTTTGGAGTGTCCAGTCCTCTGCATTAGTTCCCTGTGTCATAACCAGCATATTCTCTGTAATTTGACAAACTTAACTTTATCTTAACTTGTGTAAGTTACTGCAGTTCATTGTCATATTGCACTCTCCAACACTCTGTCTGTCTCACAGATTTTTCATTCAAATGGTTTTAGGTTGTTCATGTCCACCTTTGTCATAATCCGCATTTCTGATCCATATGTAACAACTGGTCATACAAGGATAAATCATACTTTTAACTTGGTTGTTTTTGTCTTCAAAGTCCACAAGTTGGCAAAACAGGGTTTATATACTAGTTGTATACTTTCTCTGACAAAGTGCCTCATATCATTTTCGGTGGTTAAAAGGTCAGCAAGATAACTGAAGCGGCTGCTATTTTTAAAATGTTTGTTGGAGACCTTCAGGTCATGTAATGTTTTCCTGGCCCTACAGTGGGACACTATTAGATATTCTGCCTTATTTTCACCTACAGTGAATCTATTTTTTGTTCCTTCTTCTCCCATTGCTTCATACATTTTTTTAAGGATGTTTACGTCTCTTGCCACAATTGAATATCAGCTACATGTAATCATATCTGACTGGATTGCATTATTATTGTCTCTCTCTTGCTTATTTTTACTATCACACTACACAGCATGAAGTTAAACAAAACTGCATAGAGATCATCATACTGCTTCATTTCACCTGTGAAATTTAACCTGTTACATATAAACAGAATGTTTCACCGACAACAAATGTAATATTAGTATTGTATCACCTATTTGCAATACTTATCGTGTATTTCAGGAGGAGTGACTGATCAAAAGCTAGTGCACTTTCCTTTCCTGATCTATTAAATTCATTCATTGATCACATACTGAAGAACCTCCTGGGATGTGCCTCAAGCCAAGATGTACATTTATAAAACCTAAGGGCACCACAGAAACTTAACCAGTACACTGTATTTATAATAAACTGCCATGTACTGCTTATTACTATTTGTGCTAACAAGTCTACATCCACAATCAGCAAATCACTGTTAAGTGCATGGCAGAAGATACCTCTCATTGCACAGTTATTAGGGCTTCCTAGTGTTTCATGTATGACACATGGGAATAATAATTGTTTGAATGCCTCTGTGCACACTGTAATTAATCTAATCACATCCCCATGATCCCTATGGAAGCTATACAAAGGGATTGTAGCATACTTCAAAATTTATCTTTTAAAGCTGATTCTCGAAACTCTGTAAGTAGGCTATCTTGAGATAGATTGTGTCTATTTTCAGGTGTCTGTCAGTTCATTTTCTTCAGCATCTCTGTGACACTCTTCCATGGATCGAACAAACCAGTGACCATTTTGGCTGCCCTCTTCTGCATATATTCAATATTCCCTATCAGTCCTACTTGATATGGGTCCCATATACTCGAGCAACATTCTAAGATGGTTTGCACAAGCATTTTGTAAGCAATATCCATTTTAGATTGATTGTACTTACCTAGCATTCTACTAATAAACCGAAGTCTGCCACCTGCTTTATATAGAAATAAATCTACTGGGATGTTCCCTGGTGTACTGGATGAGTAGTGCTCAGAGGGGGATTTCATGTATTAATTCTAATGCTGATGTGTACTAGTCTGTAATTACTATCTTGCTCATCTGGACTATATCTCCACTCTTCTTATCTTCTTGTTTGTTCTAGGAACTTGACGAAAGGATGTGGGTTTTAAGGGAGAGGGTAAGGAGTCATTCCAGTCCCGGGAGCGGAAAGACTTACCTTAGGGGGAAAAAAGGACGGGTATACACTCGCACACACACGGGATATGTGTGGATGGATATGTGTGTGTGTGTGTGCGAGTGTATACCCGTCCTTTTTTCCCCCTAAGGTAAGTCTTTCCGCTCCCGGGACTGGAATGACTCCTTACCCTCTCCCTTAAAACCCACAACCTTTCGTCTTTCCCTCTCCTTCCCTCTTTCCTGATGAGGCAACAGTTTGTTGCGAAAGCTTGAATTTTGTGTGTATGTTTGTGTTCGTTTGTGTGTCTGTCGACCTGCCAGCACTTTCATTTGGTAAGTCATTTGGTCATTTGGTAAGTCACATCATCTTTGTTTTTAGGTATATATATCGCTGGCAGGTCGATAGACACACAAACAAACACAAACATACACACAAAATTCTAGCTTTCGCAACCAACGGTTGCCTCGTCAGGAAAGAGGGAAGGAGAGGGAAAGACCACCTCCTCTTCCTCAAAATCACCCTCTCCTAACCTTCCAGGAATTTCTGACTTCCAGCCTTGCCTCTCAATCCTTCTTAAAAAACCTTAATCCTACTCCCAACATCACCACTGCTGAAGCCCAGGCTATCCGTGATCTGAAGGCTGACCAATCCATCGTCATTCTTCCGGCGGACAAGGGTTCCACGACTGTGGTACTTGATCGTCGGAAGTATGTGACTGAGGGACTGCGTCAGCTTTCAGACAACACCACTTACAAAGTTTGCCAAGGTAATCCCATTCCTGATGTCCAGGCGGAGCTTCAAGGAATCCTCAGAACCTTAGGCCCCCTACAAAACCTTTCACCTGACTCCATCAACCTCCTGACCCCACCAAAACCCCGCACCCCTACCTTCTACCTTCTTCCCAAAATTCACAAACCCAATCATCCCGGCCGTCCCATTGTATCTGGTTACCAAGCCCCCACAGAACGCATCTCTGCCTACGTAGATCAACACCTTCAACCCATTACATGCAGTCTCCCATCCTTCATCAAAGACACCAACCACTTTCTCGAACGCCTGGAATCCCTACCCAGTCTGTTACCCCCGGAAACCATCCTTGTAACCATTGATGCCACTTCCTTATACACAAATATTCCGCATGTCCAGGGCCTCGCTGCAATGGAGCACTTCCTTTCACGCCGATCACCTGCTGCCCTACCTAAAACCTCTTTCCTCATTACCTTAGCCAGCTTCATCCTGACCCACAACTTCTTCACTTTTGAAGGCCAGACATACCAACAATTACAGGGAACAGCCATGGGTACCAGGATGGCCCCCTCGTACGCCAACCTATTCATGGGTCGCTTAGAGGAAGCCTTCTTGGTTACCCAGGCCTGCCAACCCAAAGTTTGGTACAGATTTATTGATGACATTTTCATGATCTGGACTCACAGTGAAGAAGAACTCCAGAATTTCCTCTCCAACCTCAACTCCTTTGGTTCCATCAGATTCACCTGGTCCTACTCTAAATCCCATGCCACTTTCCTTGACGTTGACCTCCACCTATCCAATGGCCAGCTTCACACGTCCGTCCACATCAAACCCACCAACAAGCAACAGTACCTCCATTATGACAGCTGCCACCCATTCCACATCAAACGGTCCCTTCCCTACAGCCTAGGTCTTCGTGGCAAACGAATCTGCTCCAGTCCGGAATCCTTGAACCATTACACCAACAACCTGAAAACAGCTTTTGCATCCCGTAACTACCCTCCCGACCTGGTACAGAAGCAAATAACCAGAGCCACTTCCTCATCTCCTCAAACCCGGAACCTTCCACAGAAGAACCCCAAAAGTGCCCCACTTGTGACAGGATACTTTCCGGGACTGGATCAGATTCTGAATGTGGCTCTCCAGCAGGGATACGACTTCCTCAAATCCTGCCCTGAAATGAGATCCATACTTCATGAAATCCTCCCCACTCCACCAAGAGTGTCTTTCCACCGTCCACCTAACCTTCGTAACCTCTTAGTTCATCCCTATGAAATCCCCAAACCACCTTCCCTACCCTCTGGCTCCTACCCCTGTAACCGCCCCCGGTGTAAAACCTGTCCCATGCACCCTCCTACCACCACCTATTCCAGTCCTGTAACCCGGAAGGTGTACACGATCAAAGGCAGAGCCACGTGTGAAAGCACCCACGTGATTTACCAACTGACCTGCCTACACTGTGAAGCATTCTATGTGGGAATGACCAGCAACAAACTGTCCATTCGCATGAATGGACACAGGCAGACAGTGTTTGTTGGTAATGAGGATCACCCTGTGGCTAAACATGCCTTGGTGCACAGCCAGCACATCTTGGCACAGTGTTACACTGTCCGGGTTATCTGGATACTTCCCACTAACACCAACCTGTCAGAACTCCGGAGATGGGAACTTGCCCTTCAGCATATCCTCTCTTCTCGCTATCCGCCAGGCCTCAATCTCCGCTAATTTCTAATTTCAATTTGCCACCGCTCATACCTCACCTGTCTTTCATCTTTGCCTCTGTACTTCCGCCCCGACTGACATCTCTGCCCAAACTCTTTGCCTTTACAAATGTCTGCTTGTGTCTGTGTATATGCGGGTGGATATGTGTGTGTGTGTGCGCGAGTGTATACCTGTCCTTTTTTCCCCCTAAGGTAAGTCTTTCCGCTCCCGGGATTGGAATGACTCCTTACCCTCTCCCTTAAAACCCAAATCCTTTTGTCTTTCCCTCTTTCCTGACGAGGCAACCGTTGGTTGCGAAAGCTAGAATTTTGTGTGTATGTTTGTCTTTGTTTGTGTGTCTATCGACCTGCCAGCGCTTTTGTTTGGTAAGTCTCATCATCTTTCTTTTTAGATATATTTTTCCCACGTGGAATGTTTCCCTCTATATATATATATATATATATATATATATATATATATATATATATTTTTTTTTTTTTTTCTTCCAGCTCATACAATGTTGAAACATCCCATAAAATAACTGTGTGCCATTGTATTTTGTAATTACATCAATTAATACAAACTGATAGACATTTCAATGCCAACTATCTATCAGACTGACTCTCTTCTCTTTCTTTCATGATGCAGTCCACTCTAATGATGTGCACTATTCTACAGAGTGCAGCATGTCTTCGAGGCAGGTCGTAGCTACACGGAGCAATTGCCAAACCAGCAGGTGCCACAAAAATGCATGACTACACTGCCAGTATTTCCCCATCTTGCAGAAATGCTCCTTCCTTCTAAACTCAGGTACATGTACAAATAATACAAAATCTCCACACAACACATGTGTTAAACTTACTGAACCAACTAACAAAAACTAACTGCTTGGTTGGCAATCATTATTCATTGATACTATAAACAATGTACACTACACCACTTTAGCAAAGTGGTATGTCACACGAATGATGGCACCTTGAACAGGTAACATTTACAACAGAATAACAATACTATAGCCAAAAACTCTATGCAGAATTACAAGTTAAACATTAATCCCTTATTCCTACTAGACATACATTTCTTTACAGTTCAACAAATAACACTTTAAATCATGAACATAATCCATTTGTACTAAGTAACAATTCAGATAAATTCATTTCAGATCTTTTCCTTGTACAGGGTGTTTATAAATGAATAGAGGGGTTTTAACGCTTTATAATATTTATTATATTAAACTTACAGTTATAAATGATATGTCATATGAAAGAGCAACTCAAACATTTTTACCAAGAACCTTATAAATGTTCAATGTGAGTGTGAAGTGCGCGATTGGTTGAACTTCACTGTACCCAAGCGACAGATAGGCCGCAAGGGGCCCAATGACAGGGCTTGCTTTGCATGGCCTCCATGTGCACCCGACCCAACACCATGCGATTTCTTCTTTTGGGGCTTCAACAAAGATCATGTGTACATGCCTCCACTACCAGCAGACCTCCCTGAATTAAGAAACCAGATTGAAGCAGCTGTTGCTACAATCACTGAAGACACACTTATCAACATTTGGGAAGAACTCGGCTATAGACTTGATGTGTGCCGTGTGACAAATGGTGCTCACATTGAACATTTATAAGGTTCTTGGTAAAAATTTTTGAGTTGCTCTTTCATTCGACATATCATTTATAATTGTAAGTTTAATATAATAAATATTATAAAGTGTTAAAACCCTTATATTCATTTATAAACACCCTGTATTTCAAATTATGAATGCCAACGCTCCAAGTTATCTGATTCTAATTACATAGTTTATATCCCAAACTCATAAAAGCTTGCTATACCACTGTCACTGGGCTCTTTGGTTACAATCAATATCAGTACTTTTATCAAATGTTCATATTTTTGAAATCACTACAATTTGTTACTTAAATTAAATTGTTGCAATGATTTCAACTTGCATCAATTGCATACAGTTTATATATTTTGATATGTGGTGAAACAAAGTATAGCAAGAATGGGCAAACCAATTGCTTTTCTAACTGCATAGAGTTGTCATTAACTTTCATGTTAAGTCAACCTCCTTCGGTAACCACAGGAGCAGGCACTACACCTCTGGCAATACTCCGAACACAGGGTTTGGTGTAGAGATTACAAGAGGGTTTGCTGTGATGGAAATTACTGATTATACAAAAGTGAGAGGATTGGCTTGGTGCTCCAAGTGGAGAAGAAAGAAGGAAAACGAAGTCTAGGGATATTAAAACATGAGAAAGAAAGAAGACAGGCCCCAAAGACTGATACCCACCCCACCCAAAGGATCACACCAAGGGAAGATCTATACCAGTGGGTCAGAGAATGAAAATGACTGCCAATTCTACAGCCATTCTACGGCTTCTCCTCACCAGGCCTCAAAAAGCAGTTTCTAACACTGTAGTGTCGACACTTAGTGGAAAGGGTAGTGACATGATACAGTAATCACCATTTGATCAGTAAACTAAACTGTAGTATATCGGCAATAGGCAGCATACGTCTGCTGCCAGCCCAATGTTTCTACCAAGTAGAGATGCCTACTCGCCGCCCATAAGTAAGTGTCTCTCCTTCGACGACTGTGTATTCGTAGAAGACAGGCACCACATGCTGTGACACTGTGCTGTGTACTAACAATATGTTTATCCACTGCTTGTTCCAGGTTTCACAAGGGGCACCAGCTATGCTTTGAGGTAGCATGTGCACAAGGAAAATGGTGGCACTGCTACCAAAGAACAAACACCAACCACACTTCACATGGGTGAAAACATACTTCTGCCTGCTGGGTACAGCACCTCCAGCAGGCCAACTCAAGTTCGGGTTCCAGTTCGAGTGCAGTCTGAGTTCCAATAGTGCAATGCAATAGCCACGACAAGCCAGAACACTCCATTCTGCTTTGCTGCAGTGTCACGCCTACACTACTCCACAGTGAGCAGACCCTCATTGGACACTGCCCTACAGCAATACGGGATGACGCTTCTCACAGATCTGTTATCACGCAAATAAACCTTGAGTTTGTTTTTTCACGGGTTCATGAATGATCTTTCAGTTGCAGTTTTCGAGCCAAGTCATTGTGAATCTGTGCAGTTAACAAAATGTCCTGTATTACAACTTGAGAATGATCTTTTAACACATCTGGTTGTTAGTTTGTTTGCTGAAGAAGCATTCTGTTTTTCTCACTGGTTGAGAGGTTTTCAAACAAATGGATTTTCCCTTATGTGTCACTTTGTTTTAGTGGAGCAGAGCATTCCTGTTTTTGGTGCTGTCACAGTCTCTACTCAGTGGTGTTAATCACATTCTGTGAATCTTCCAATGGTATCTGTGTGTCACACTGGCTGTCTTCCGTTCATGTTTTGTTACCAAAGATATTTTGAAGTTGATGCTGTTGCTCTGTATTATTTTCAGTGGTTATTTAGTGCCTTTTTCATACTTCTGTGACAGTTCAAGTCCTAAGACTAGCAATGTATTTTGCCTTCAGTTTTGAGTGTCCTTTTACATTATCAAGTCTGTCCCATTGCCAGAGATGTCTTTATCTCACATCGTTTAGTTACAGGAGCAACAAATTCAGAAACTGCGTTTTGTCTAATACATCTGTGTCTCAGTGTGTGGCTCCCACATCTGTGCTGACTTTTTATGTGTTTGATGGTCAGAAAGAAAACTGTTACCTGTATCGTCAACCGTTGGAGTTGCATTTTACAGCCTATGGCATCAAAGGTCCACAACAAACTGCTAATTTTCTCGCCAGTGCTGGTGCACCAATTTTTTTCACCTATGTTGCAAGTTTTTCCATGACTTGCACCCAGTGGAAACTGACTATGAACTGCTAGTGGAATGGTTCAATGTGCATTTTCATTTTGTCAGTCACCTTCGGTCAAGCAATACACATACTATGTCCTTGGCTAATGTCAGTCTTTCTCACAGTATTTGAGTGAGATTGTCTCTGACCAGAGTACAGACAGAGCATCCAGGTTTTGTGGGTGTGTGGCAAGTTGGACCCCCTTCAGTCAGTTTGTTTATATTGTTGTTGTCACGCCATGCGACACTCCGTGTCTTATTCTCTGAGACCTATGGCAGTACCGCCACTCTTCGCGCAGCCCTTGCCTGTGACGCCACTGGACACCGACTCTCTTGGCAGTGGTTGCGACAGTCCAGTTGACACCGACCCTGTCATGGCCGGCCCTCACAGTGTCACTCCTGTCAATGGCAGCCCTGTTACAGCTGTCAGCGTCAGGCATATCTGTGATGACACCAGCCCTGTCGTCAGTCTGCATTTCTTCAGTCCTGTCACAGCTGGCCCTAATGTCCTCGTCAAGCCTGTCAGCAATGGCAACAGCCCTGTTGTCAACTCATCTGTTGGCGGCCCTGTCCTCTGGCTGGTCCTCATGTTGTTGACCATTCTGTCAACACTGCTGCCAGCCACCTCGTCCATCCTGTTGCCGATGGCCTACCCCAGCTGGCTTTGCTGTCATCGCCAAGTCTGTCTACGATGACGTCAGTCCTGTTGTTCATCTGTCTGCCACCATCTCTGTCCTGGCCAACTCTCATGCCGTTACCGGCCCTGTTCCTGCTGGCCCTCCTGCAGTTGTCTGTCCTGTTGGGGCAGACACCAGCTGTTTTGTCAGCTTGTTCAATGTCAGCTTTGCTGTGGGGTCCTCTCGCAGCCACTGCTGCTGCCACCACCACTGCTGCCATCCTCGTGGCCTGCCCAGTCATTCCCGAGTATCACCATGGCCACTCCTGTTGTTATTGTTGCTGCTAGAGCTGCTGCAGCCCCTGCCACCAGTTTCCTGACTTTAACTGGCGTCACTGATCCTGTGATGCATTCTGCCAGGCCCTGGGTTATGCCTTCTTGAAAGTTTCACTGCAAGAGCCACTGACGTCCAGCCCTTTCCTGTCACGACCAATTGATGGACAGCCGTTCCCCTACAAGTAAATGACATGCTTGTTTATTGGATCATTTCTCTGATTTTAATTGGCGGTTCAGTTCTGTATTTTTATACAAATAGTGTTGAGCTATTTGACGTTGTTCTGCAATGTTTATGCACTTGTTACATTCTTGTGTACCAGATATCACAGTCCTACACCCCTTGCTCACTAGTCTTCTTTATTGTGTCTTGTACTCAGATGTTTCTGTCATTTCAAGAATTCTAGTTTTGCATATTGCTTTTGGTTCTGTCCAATGCTTTGGACTTGGATACCAGTTGTTTGTCATTTATTTGAAGTGTTTCTGGAGATTGCTGCCGGTGGCGAAACAAGGTCGTGGGAGATGGTTCGTCACTGGTGTTAGGATGTGTGGTGGAACAATGTCAAGGGAGACACAGGTCACTACTGATAGCTCCAGTCGTATGCTCACATCATTTGCCTAGTCCTGCACCTCCTCGTCAGGTTCCGCCACCTCATGTGGCTCCTGTGCCTTCACTGGATCTTGCGCCATCTCCCATTTGAGTCCACTCACTGCAACTCTAAGTGCCTCCACAACAGGATCATCCTGCCCAGCCATTCATGCCCCCTCTCATAAGCTGCGCCATATGCAGATTCGCCACAACATAGTAGCCATGGCCTGCCTCCTTCGTGATGGCTTCACCATCTCTTTCACAAGAGGGAAAGGGTGTTTTACATTAGCAGTAGACTGCATATGCCAGTAGCCAGCCTGTCATTTCTAATGTGCAGAGTTGCCTACTCATCAGATACAAGTGTCTCTCTCCAGACAACTGTGTGTACACACAAGACGGGCACCATATGTCACGACATTGTGCTGTATAGAAACAGTATGTTTATAGGGCATTTGTTCCAGTCTCAACCAGAGAGCACCAGCTACGCTTCGGAGGAGCATGCACATCAGGAAACCAGTATCAGGAACACAGTCCGCACATGATGTGGATGGAATTATACTTCGCCTGCTGGTTACATAAGACCAGACACTGCCCCCAGCAGTCCAGTATGAGTTGGGGTTCCAGTTCAAATACAGTCCAACTTCCAGTGTAGTGCAGTGCAATCACCGAAACAAGCCAGTACGTTCCCTGTGCTTCACTTCGTCACTGTGCCTAAGCTAATCCATTCTGCATGGTCCCTCACAGGACACTGCCTTGTAGCCATACAATATTCTGCCAGTAAACTTCGTGTTTATTATTTCAATAAATCATGAATTATCTTTCAATTACTGTTTTCAGGATAATTCATTGTGAATTTGTGCAGTTAATAAAGTGTTATGTATTGCAACTCGAGGATCATTTATTAACATAGCAAGCAATCAATTATAAAGTGAAGGATAGAAAATAGGTAGTTAAATGGAACAATTACATGACCTAATTTAACCAAACTTCCCCTAAAAATGCTTATAAGCACAATCATGTAATTCCACATATCCATAAAAGATACAAACTTTGCCTGTATCAAACATTTAACAAATAGGTTTCTTATTCATGGTAAAAAAATAAAAATAAAAATAAAATAAAAAATAAATTAAAAAATAAAAAAAGCTATGATCAAAAACCTGGTACCCTTTTATTGTTGAACCCAACTTTTTCAGGAATGTTCCAGGATACAGAACAGCATGCAATGGTAATTTTGCTATATGGCTTAGCCATTTAATTACAGGAGTCACATGTTCAGAACAACTTGCAACTCTTTTGTTCCTGTAAGCCTTTCAATTATGTACTGAATATTCTTTGCACATTGTTATTTACAACTCTCAAACACTTGTCCTTGTTATTCAAAATCATGAAAATTATCTGGAAATTGGGCTACACATTCGGGTAAGTTTTTCCACCTTACAACTTTGGAGTAAGCCTCAATTTCAAGAGCATCCTTCCACTATAAAAACTGTCCAATATACCTCACACCACAGAAAGATAACTCCCCAATAATAATTTACTCTGAATATCCCTATTTATTTTAGCACCAGATATAGGCTGGATGTTAGCTAATTTCTTATATCTATATGAGGGCATCTACCCATCTCCCTGTGAAACATAAAAAGGGTGATGTTTAGCCGCATTAAAAATTCTCTTATGCTGGTTTTTAACTTGTGTGCTAAGCAGTGCTTGTTCGATTTATGAACTGTACTCTCTATTTTGGTTACCAATACATTTTGGCATCCTCTATTTATGGTTAACCAAAACAGCAACAAATAAAGTCTCCAATTGCAATGCTTTTTGAAAGTGTAGGAAGGTTGCAGAACAATTGTGAAAAAGTAGCTTCAGTTTTGTTTTAATAATTTGTACCATGTAGTCTCTGAGACAGTATTGACTCATATGTACATTCCAGTATCTGAAAATTACAATTGTGTTATTTTCTAGGTGGGATGCAGTTGGCATTTTATTTGTATATTTAGTTCATGCAAATCAGCTGTGACAAAGCATTCGCACTGGTAACATATCTGTTTCAACAGTGAGCCGCCCCCCCCCCCTTCTCTCTCTCTCTCTCTCTCTCTCTCTCTCTCTCTCTCTCTCTCTCTCCTCTCCCTCTCCCCCCCCCCCCTCCCTCCTTTTGTTGGATAGTTTAACTGCGTGTACTGATGTAGTTATATTATTTCTTCCTTTATCAAAATTAAAATCTATATTATTTGTACACTTGGCACATATTACCTTGTATGCTAGTTACTGCCTTTGTTGTAATCCCCACACGACGAGTAATAGTTTTATAGCCTCTGCCCGTATTAATAAAAAGAAATTATCTTGATGTTTCAATCATTCATTTAAGACTTTTAAGTGGTCTTTGCAAATTAATGTTCTCTATTATAGTAAAAGGTATGCATAACTTAAGAGAAACTGTCTTATCTACAATGTATTTTGCCAAACATTTATTTGTTTGGCTAATAATGAGAGCAGACATTTCTGTATCATATCGATGTTCTACAGTGCCTTTTGTTTTCCATCAGACAGGTGTACCAGAAAGACTGCTTTGGGGTGCGGGTGTACCAGCTACTTTATACGGCCCTCACATCAGTGAAAGAATTTACTAGTTTTCCTCTTTCTATCTGAACTTGGCTGGTATGCTTGTACTAACACTGTAGGTTAAAATTCAGTGCTATTACTTTTTCATTATGTCCTTGCATGCTGTGTCGGGTTCACTTTCTCAACTACTCATCGCCACACTGCTTTACGTTGTCCTTGTCTACTTTTTTCCTTCCTCCCAAGTGAAAAACTTTAGCAGGTGTTCACCAATGAACATTTTATTTAATACTTCCATTGGGGGCAATGCCGTGGACAAGTGTGTTAATTCATTTAAAATAATTTGAAATTCTGGTATTAACAGAGCCCAGGTGGTATAATATGTTCAGTATGACCTGCCAATCTCTTTCATCCTCCTTTCCAAGCAGGTTGGACTGTGGGTGGTATTTTGAAATAGTGACATGTCTTATATCCTCCCTCACTAAACATTCTTCAGTCATTACTTACTAATTGAATATCCTCTTAAGAAATGGATGATGTTGGGAGTGTGATGGTGAGAGTGTTGGATGACTTTATTGGACATAGCTTCACACATGTTGACCATCATTCTAATAAAACCAGTCTACATGCAACTCCACATCTATCCTTTGGCAAAGGCCCATGAAAATCTGCAGCCATTAAATCATGTAATATTTTAGATATAACTGGGTACAACATATATGCTACATGATTACTATCTTCACCTTTCTGGTTTAAGTTACACATCTGCAAGAACCTCTTAGCAATGCGACCTAAGTTTTTACAATAATAAAATTATTTAATCATATGTATAAGGCACTTCCATACACTGATGTGCTCATATCCCTTATGTACGAAACAAATTAGGTCTTCCACAGCAGTCCACAGAATATATAATTCCAATACTCTAAATCATCCCTCAATCTCCAAAACACATCTTGATAACATTGTTGTAATTAAACTTTTGCTAGTTGAGCCAGTGGCCAGTGTAGACAAAAAACTATTTACCGTATGGGTACCCAACTTTATACGAATGATGTTCTAACTGTACGCTGCAGGATTTGCATTATTAGTAGTTTTTTCATCATGACTTTCCATTAGGTGCTGGTAATAGTATGGTGATGTAAAGTTGAAACACAAGCCACAGTGTGGATTACAGTTGCACACAGTCAACATGGGTCTGACAAGGCGAGCAGGGCTTTACTAGCAAATCTATTTTATTAACAACAACAATAGTGCTGCTGCTCTTCATGAGTATCAACCAGTAAATAACTGGCACTTTGGAAAAGTAAATAACTGACGCTTTGGAAATTGCTCCAGAGAGAGGTCTACAGCCAAGTGCACCACAAACTGTTGAAGAAACTACTGTTGCCATGGCTGAGAATACTGGACTCAATGTGCAATCTTCAAGCAGTGCACCAGCTATGTCATGACATCACAACATTACATGTTCCACCATTCAAAAAGTGCTCTGATATGGTTCCAGGCTGTCATGGATGAAGAGGGTCATCAGATTCAGCAATATTTGTAACCTGGAATATGAACATGGTACACAATTAACAAATGCTACTGTCTCTCGAGGAAATTAAAATATGTTTCTTTCAATAGTTTATTCATTATTTATCTTCTGTGTGTCCTTGAAAATGTTTCCACATAGTTTCACTGTCCTATGATCACTCATTTTTCATAGGGCCCTCTCAAGTACTGAAAGTTTAATTGTAACAACTTACACTTGTCCTCCTCATCTCTGGATAGTGTACCTTGTTCAAATCAGATAAATAAGTCAATAAATTCATTATGTTATTCTTCCTTCTTTTATTTTTCTTGCTAAAATACATACTTCATTACCTGTGTAACTTATTGACAGAAAATTAATTATGAATATAGCCCCACAACATTCTGCTTGGGTCATTACATTCATACCTAATAGTAATCTGCTTAAAGCATCCAGCAATACATTCTGTGAGCCCTTCACACAATTTATTTTTATTTAAAATTCTTGTAAAAACATGATCCACTGCATTAATCTGCTATGCACTTCTCTGCTGTCCACCAGGAAAGGTAGTGCTTGGCGATCTTTGTATACTATGATTCTTGATCCACAAATAATCGTTCAAGCCTTTTGCAAACTCCAATACTATTTTGCAAATAATTCTTTTTTTATAGCTGTGTAATTTAGCTTGTGCTTAATGTTACTTCCAGTGGCAAACCCGGGGGGTGAGTATTTTCCCCTTTTTCAGGGTCCCACTCCCCTTGGAACAATTCTGCCCCGAGACAATATTTGGATGCACCTGTGGTCAAGTTTGATGCATAGTGGGTTGAACTAAAATTTTCCAATTTACTTAGGCTTGTTTTATGTTATTAAATGCTTCCACTGATCCATCATACAGGCCCATCTGGATCACTACTTCATGAGGCCTAGGAGGTGCAGGTCCTTTACTGATTGTCCTTTTATACATTGCCTGCCAAATTCTGTCTGCTCTAAGAACAAATGTAACTGCTTTATGTTATGTATGACTTACCTTCAAACAAGAAGGCCATATATGATCTAGATTTCATGAACAGGGGTACCTGCCAGTATCCAGTTATGAGATTCACTGAACTGAAAAACTGAACTTGTTCAAACCATAATAACATTGTCTCAGTAGTTGCTGATCGATCTCTTTCAATTTCAATAAGTCAGTTTAAAGTCTCACATCTAATACTAAGCATAATCCACCTGTCGATTTTCTAATATTAATAATGGGTTATTATACATAGTAGTGCTATGTTCAATGACAGCATTTTCAATCATCTTGTACATTTCTTCAGGGACAGTTGCTAACAGACTCATAGGAACACTGTGATGTAAAAAAAAAGTAAGCTTCTCTTGTCTTACTTTAAAACTACAAATATAATCACCACTTACCCCTGGATTATCTGAAAAGACCTCTTTATACTTGAGTAATATTTCACATAATATTTCTTTTTGCTCTTTTGGTAATATACAGGATTTGTGATTTCACTAATATACTTTTAATTAACTCTTCCTCAATCACAGATTGGTCATACACTGCTATTGCCTTCACTAATAAATGAATATGAGCTAGCTGCTGTAATTCGAGTTTAAAAGAGAGTGCACAGTTCTTAAATTACAGTTTATAAGATTTACTGTATGTCCCATGATACTGTTTTCATATTAAAATTCAAAGAAGCTTTAGAGTTCAATAACCAATACAATCTAGGAATATGTCTAAATCTAAATTAGACATCACTAATAAAGTTTGATTTAGTGCACAACTGTTAATTATTACTGGCAATCATGTTTCCCTCTCCCTTACTGCCTGTGATACCTGCTACTTACACTTCCTTTACAGGAAGTCAAGGACACACATCCTTACATTGTAGTATCAACATTAACTCGTGTCATTAGTTTCCAAATCTAAATGAATTTCTACATCTGTTTCAAAAACTCCCCCAAGAACTACAGATTTAAGTAGTTCCTTCTGCTCTAATAGTCCTCCCCCAACAACCATTCTCACATAAAAACTGGGCACATTACTGCTACCAGCTTCTCAGTGTGTGGGCATATGCTTGCACTGTCACATCCTGAAGCTTGGCTCCTGCTCCAGAATGATCACTGTTTACCACTGCCTGTACTGGAACTAGTCTAGCCTTTTGCTTGCTTCTGCATATCCTGATTTTTTACATTAGAAGGAAGAAACACTTGTGACTGATTCTTTCTCTGGTCATTTATGCTATTAGTATTTTGCTTTCTTGCCTTACAGAGTTTACTTTCAATCATCCACAGAAATCAAGAAGGTCCCTTTCTGATTATCAAATGAATGATTTTTCCTAATCTCATTCTCATAAGATCTCTTCTTATTAAATTCCTGTTTCATTTTGGTAAGTTCCCCCAAAGTTTCTGAAATTCTCCTTCAGTTCGACTTATCTGTGCTGTGGATTGAAGTGTACTGATGGATGACTTGATTCTGTCCTGTACTTTCTATTATATTAAGTCACAAAAACTTTCTTGCAAAGTTGAAAGACTAGATATCATAATAGCAGTCACGTCAGACTCCTTCCTATGCTCTAAAACATCTAAAATGACTTGAGAATTTCAGATTTTCTTATGTATGTCAGACAATTTCTGTTCAGCTAAGTCTATAACTTGTTTCAAATAGTTATTCGCTTCACCAAATTGTTTATTAATCTCATTGCAAACCAAATCACACAGATTGGAAATCTCAGCATTTAACTCCTCTCGTAGCGTAGATAGTGTTGCTTGGAATTGTAACACTTTGTTATTAACTTCTAGTTTTTGCTGCTCAAGATTAGTGTTTAACTCAGTTACTCCGATACCTAGCACAGTATTTAAATCAGTATATAAGCTTTATTTGCACTTAGTTTACTGTTTTAATTCTCAATGAAAAGCGTAACCCATGAGGGTATAAAGGTGTCCACACTTCTCACCACAATTGTCATCAGAAGATAAAGAACATTACTTATAACTAGTCTAGATCAACTATTATTATTACAGTACCAAACATCACTCAGAAACCTTAATAAATAGATTGTCAAATTGCCTGTAATGCCCACACAGTACACAACATAATTTCCACACAAAGAATGACTAAAATTATTATAGGCACAGCTCACTGAAATGCTTATGTAGGCCTCAGTGTTTCAATGGCAACATGTAGCAATGACAATGTTCTAGACGAACTTGTTACTGAAAGTGGGTACATGGATGCAATGTCCAATGCTGGACAGGGTGAGCCTGAGATGGAACATCAGTTGGCCCTCCAATGTATCTGTAAAGTATTGCCGATGACTTCACAACTCCCCGTGGCCACTAACAACTGTCTTCTGACTCTTGGAATTTTAAAAGTTCTTCTTCATTGCAAATGGGGTTAATCAGTTTAGTAAAGGTTCCCCAAACCATTAATTCTTCTTATTTCCTTCGACTGCAGTGCTAATATTACCTTAAACACTGCCACAAAGATGGTTGTTGATTTGGTTGACCAGGACAACCACGATCTATTTCACAAAATTTTTTCAATGAAAGTTTTAGTTTCTTTTTATTATTTCTTGGCATTTCTCTCCCCAACACAGAAATGTCTCGTGTCATTTCAATAGGCCACCAAATTGGTATGTTACCTGACATATTGGATTGGTGCTCAGAGGAGGGATTTCGTGTATTTATTCTGATACTGATGTGTACTGATCTGGAATCACTGATTTGCTTATCTGGAGTATATCTCCCCTCTCGATATCTTCTTCTTTCTAGGTACTTCATCTCCTGTGCAGTTTGGCCTGTGCTGGAAAAGGAATTGTGCTTATCTATTTCCAATCGGCTACTAAATAGCAGGAGTCACCCTCCGAAGATGTACATATATTCTTGCAGCTCATACAATCTCATAACATTCCATACAATAATGGTTATGTCATAAAAGAAAGAGAAGAGAGTCAGTCTGTTCTGAAGTCTGATAGAGAGTTTACTCTGAACTGTATATCAGTTTGTATTAATTGATGCAATAACCAAATCATAGTAGCATAAAATAACTGTTTGTCACTATGATTTGGTTATTACATCGATTAATACAAACTGACAGACGGTAAACTCTCTGTCATACTTCATAGCAAACTGACACCCTTCTCTTTCTTTCAAGACATAAGACTATTGTCATGGTGTGCGCTATTCCATGGAGAACAGCATATCTCCAAGATAAGAGAGCAGCTGCATGGGGTAACTGGCAAACCAGCAGGTGACACAGAGCGTAATCAAACTGCCAGCATCACCCCGTCTTGCAAGAATGTTGCGTCCATCTACACTTGGTTACAAGCACAGATAATAGAAAATCTCCACACAACTTGTGTGTCAAAACTTACTAAACCGACTAACAAAAATTAATGACATGCTTGGTGATGATTATTTGTTAGTACTGTATAGATTGGATGACACATCACTTCATTGAAGTAGTATGATACACCTCACAATGTGATCACTTTATTTCATATCACTACAAACTGTTATACCCAGGTATTTATATGAGTTGACTGATTGCAAGTGTGACTCACTGATATTGGAGTCACAGGATACTACAGATTTTTTTTTTTTCTTTTGTGAAATGCTCAATTTTACATTTTTAGCATTTAAAGCAAGTTGCCAATCTCTGCACCACTTTAAAATTTTGTCAAGATCCAGCTGAATATCTGTGCAAGTTTTTTCACACAGTACTTCATTGTACATGTAGGTAAAAGCATTATCTGTGAAATGTCAAGGTTACATTATCTTCAAAGTCTTTAATAAAAAGCATGAAGAGCAAGGGTTTTAGGATGTCATAAGGAAAAACTGCAAGCTAAGATTCACACCTTCAGTGTTGTCAAAATCTATGTTGGTTGGCACAGAGGAGGTAATTTTGTTCAAGATACCTCACTATGTTCAGCTCAGAATATGTTCTAAGATCCTAGAGCAAATGGAATATGACTTTCTGCTTTCTGTTGTTTTGTTGTGGTCTTCAGTCCTGAGACTGGTTTGATGCAGCTCTCCATGCTACTTTATCCTGTGCAAGCTTCTTCATCTCCCAGTACCTACTGCATCCTACATCCTTCTGAATCTGCTTAGTGTATTCATCTCTTGGTCTCCCCCTATCATTTTTACCCTCCACGCTGCCCTCCAATACTAAATTGGTGATCCCTTGATGCCTCAGAACATGTCCTACCAACCGATCCCTTCTTCTGGTCAAGTTGTGCCACAAACTTCTCTTCTCCCCAATCCTATTCAATACTTCCTCATTAGTTACGTGATCTACCCATCTAATCTTCAGCATTCTTCTGTAGCACCACATTTCGAAAGCTTCTATTCTCTTCTTGTCCAAACTATTTACCGTCCATGTTTTGCTTCCATACATGGCTACACTCCACACAAATACTTTCAGAAATGACTTCCTGACACTTAAATCTATACTCGATTTTAACAAATTTCTCTTCTTCAGAAACGCTTTCCTTGCCATTGCCAGTCTACATTTTATATCTTCTCTACTTCGACCATCATAAGTTATTTTGCTCACCAAATAGCAAAACTCCTTTACTTCTTTTAGTGTCTCATTTCCTAATCTAATACCCTCAACATCACCCGACTTAATTCGACTACATTCCATTATCCTCGTTTTGCTTTTGTTGATGTTCATCTTATATCCTCCTTTCAAGACACTGTCCATTCCGTTCAACTGCTCTTCCAAGTCCTTTGCTGTCTCTGACAGAATTACAATGTCATCGGCGAACCTCAAAGTTTTTATTTCTTCTCCATGGATTTTAATACCTACTCCAAATTTTTCTTTTGTTTCCTTTACTGCTTGCTCAATATATAGATTGAATAACATCGGGGAGAGGCTACAACCCTGTATTACTCCCTTCCCAACCACTGCTTCCCTTTCATGTCCCTCGACTCTTATAACTGCCATCTGGTTTCTGTACAAATTGTAAATAGCCTTTCGCTCCCTGTATTTTACCCCTGCCACCTTTAGAATTTGAAAAAGAGTATTCCAGTCAACATTGTCAAAAGCTTTCTCTAGGTCTACAAATGCTAGAACCGTAGGTTTGCCTTTCCTTAATCTTTCTTCTAAGATAAGTCGTAAGGTCAGTATTGCCTCACGTGTTCCAGTATTTCTACGGAATCCAAACTGATCTTCCCCGAGGTCGGCTTCTACTAGTTTTTCCATTCGTCTGTAAAGAATTTGTGTTAGTATTTTGCAGCTGTGGCTTATTAAACTGATTGTTCGCTAATTTTCAGATCTGTCAACACCTGCTTTCTTTGGGATTGGAATTATTATATTCTTCTTGAAGTCTGAGGGTATTTCGCCTGTTTCATACATCTTGCTCACCAGATGGTAGAGTTTTGTCAGGACTGGCTCTCCCAAGGCCGTCAGTAGTTCCAATGGAATGTTGTCTACTCCGGGGGCGTTGTTTCAACTCTCAGGTCTTTCAGTGCTCTGTCAAACTCTTCACGCAGTATCGTATCTCCCATTTCATCTTCATCTACATCCTCTTCCATTTCCATAATATTGTCCTCAAGTACATCGCCCTTGTATAGACCCTCTATATACTCCTTCCACCTTTCTGCCTTCCCTAATTTGCTTAGAACTGGGTTTCCATCTGAGCTCTTGATGTTCATACAAGTGGTTCTCTTATCTCCAAAGGTCTCTTTAATTTTCCTGTAGGCAGTATCTATCTTACCCCTATTGAGATAAGCCTCTACATCCTTGCATTTGTCCTCTAGCCATCCGTGCTTAGCCATTTTGCACTTCCTGTCGATCTCATTTTTGAGACGTTTGTATTCCTTTTTGCCTGCTTCATTTACTGCATTTTTATATTTTCTCCTTTCATCAATTAAATTCAATATTTCTTCTGTTACCCAAGGATTTCTACTAGCCCTCGTCTTTTTACCTACTTGATCCTCTGCTGCCTTCACTACTTCATCCCTCAAAGCTACCCATTCTTCTTATACTGTATTGCTTTCCCCCATTCCTGTCAATTGTTCCCTTATGCTCTTCCTGAAACTCTGTACAACCTCTGGTTCTTTCAGTTTAACCAGGTCCCATCTCCTTAAATTCCCACCTTTTTGCAGTTTCTTCAGTTTTAATCTACAGGTCATAACCAATAGATTGTGGTCAGAGTCCACATCTGCCCCTGGAAATGTCTTACAATTTAAAACCTGGTTCCTAAATCTCTGTCTTACCATTATATAATCTATCTGATACCTTTTAGTATCTCCAGGGTTCTTCCATGTATACAACCTTCTATCATGATTCTTAACCCAAGTGTTAGCTATGATTAAGTTGTGCTCTGTGCAAAATTCTACCAGGCGGCTTCCTCTTTCATTTCTTAGCCCCAATCCATATTCACCTACTACGTTTCCTTCTCTCCCTTTTCCTACACTCGAATTCCAGTCACCCATGACTATTAAATTTTCGTCTCCCTTCACTATCTGAATAATTTCTTTTATTTCATCATACATTTCTTCAATTTCTTCGTCATCTGCAGAGCTAGTTGGCATATAAACTTGTACTACTGTAGTAGGTGTGGGCTGCGTATCTATCTTGGCCACAATAATGCGTTCACTATGCTGTTTGTAGTAGCTTACCCGCACTCCTATTTTCCTATTCATTGTTAAACCTACTCCTGCATTACCCATATTTGACTTTGTGTTTATAACCCTGTAGTCACCTGACCAGAAGTCTTGTTCCTCCTGCCACCGAACTTCACTAATTCCCACTATATCTAACTTTAACCTATCCATTTCCCTTTTTAAATTTTCTAACCTGCCTGCGCGATTAAGTGATCTGACATTCCACGCTCCGATCCGTAGAACGCCAGTTTTCTTTCTCCTGATAACAACGTCCTCTTGAGTAGTCCCCACCCGGAGATCCGAATGGGGGACTATTTTACCTCCGGAATATTTCTATTATAAGTAAAAGACTTTATCCATGCAAGAGGGATATCATTAAAGCAATAACAATTTCATATGTGAAGTATAATTTTGTGATTAATTTTACTAATATCCAATATATAGATAAGACAATGACATATACATGTCCTTTTTTTTTAACATGTGCTGATGCACAAAATTTTCCCTGTGTTCTCCTTGAAAATGGTCAGATGGCAAAAACTACAACAGTTGATTTCATGAATAAATTGTTTCGACAAAGTAGTGATGATTTCTTTCACAAATATAAATCTCTGGATCACACAATCAAAAGCTTTGGCTAGGTTAAAAAATACAAAGAATATCAAGATTTGTTCATACCAACGAGTACATTCTGGCAACTATAATGTGTGGAAATGAGAGAAAACACGGATAGGCCACAGTATTTATCAGACAATGTATACAAGTCTCTAAAATAGATGTAAATTCATACTCCTCAGAATGAAATAGTGAATTTTCGTGTATAAGGCTGATAGACCAAAATATTGTAATTGTTAGCTAGTGTACATCTCCTAATGGTGATGTTAACTTATATTTTGAGAAATTTGAACAGATGATGAGAAAAATCTTAAGTCCCAAAACAAATGTAGCAATATGTGGCGATTTCAACACTGACTTGCAAGACATAGAGAAATTCAACACAAAAACATTCTTAAACCTACTCAGATAACTAAATCTATATTATACTAACAATAGGCCCACATGTGGAAATGCCTGTTTGGACAATATTATAGTTAATTTTTCAAGAGAACTATATAGTGCAAGCATTGCAGAAGAATGTTTTGCAGGAATATGATCTTCTACTCATAACATACCAGTATACACAGTCAGATAAGAATTATAAGGTTGCAAATAAGAAGCCAAGCATGACATGGGTTACAGGTCAGAAAGGGGAATATGTTAAGTAACAACATTATGAGAAGGAAAGTTGCTACTCACCATATAGCAAAAATTCTGAGTCACACACGCACACACACACACACACACACACACACACACACACACACACACACAAACTGCAGTCTCAGGCAACTGAGTGTGGTTTCAGTTGCCTGAGACTGCAGTTGTGTGTGCGAATTGCGTTTGCATGAGTGTGTGATTGTATATGTATGTCTACTGTTGACAAAGGCCACTGGCCGAAAGCTTTAAGTGTGAAAATCTTTTTGTTGTGCCCATCTGCAACTCAGCATCTCCACTATATAGTGAGTAGCACCTTTCCTTCTCATAATATTGTTACGTTCCATCCTGGATTTTCCATTGGAATATGTAAAGTTATTCACAGACTCCCTCAGACAGGTAAACTGGGACTTTATTTATGAATATGACATAGATCAATCAACTGTTGAAACTCTATTTAATAATTTCCATGAGACATATACTGACTTATGGTAATCTTGTTCTCCAATGAAAACAAACAGTACTAAACCAAAAAGAAGGGTAAAAAGCTTAAATAGTACACTGATGACCCTGCTAGTACCAGGGAAAAGATGCTTTCGCTGTACAAAACATATAAAAAACAATGGCAAATATGGGACAAAAAAAGTGATACTTATTATAAAGACTATCTGAAATGTAACAAACATTATGAAGCCAACCTTAAATTTGCCAAACAAGCTGCCTACATAAGTGACCTACCACTAGCTATTGATGTTCATTTAGTCTTATTTGCTGATGATACATCAGTTCTGATTGAAAATGAGGTATCTGAAAATATCCCAGAAAAAGCATAAAACACTTTAGAAAAACTTGAATCTTGGTTCCATCTAAACGAACAAAAACTAAAGCTAACTAAAACCAAAATGATGCAATTTGAAGCTAAATCAGTAGAAAGGACTGAAATAAAGATAACTTGCAATGATCAGGATATTACAGAAGCAAACCACATGAAGTTTTTAGGCCTAAATCTTGATAAAAATTTAAATTGGAAGGTACATATAGATGAAACGTGTGTGTTGCAAAAAAAAAAGGGAATCCTGTTGACCACTGTTAAAAAATTTAAAAATTCTCACTTTACATATATCAGGTGGTGGTGTTCTTATATAAAAATCAACATACACTACACACTTTCGGTTTTGACCACAACTACAGCACTCGCCACAGAGATAATTTCAAGCTTCCAACACATCGTTTAAAGCTTTATGCCCAAACGCCAGAGTATATGAGGTTACAAATTTTCAATAAAATAAAAGGCAGTTATATATTTAAGATGGAGCTTGGTTCACTGAAAAGATTGCTCTTTACTCTTCTAGTGGAAAAGTGTTATTATTCTGTCGAAGAATTCATTGAGGACAGCTTCACAGTCGGAACACAGGGATTGTATTACGTGTATTATTTTATGTACTTGTGTAGCTGTAACTTAGAAATGTAAAATATAATGTAAACTTTTGTATTTCTCTTAAAAAAGAGAAAAAAGTTTCTTTTGTAAACCTGGAAATGTCTCCTGTACATCAAATCAAATGATTTGAAAATTGTATGAAATGAGATGAATAAATCACATAATTTTAATCATAACTCTATGCGCTCGCCTGTGGACAAAATTACCACTATGCCACAAAAGTCACCAGTCCGTAGATAGTTTGTGCTAGCCATGCAAAGGAAGGGCAGGTTGCAAGTTCGGCCCCAAAACAAATTGTCAACAGTGTTTTGCACTGTGTCCTTTAATATTTGTAGGCAATTTTAGTGTGGCTAATAATCCAAAGTCGAACATCAACAATTTTACGTGTCCTTAATAAGTATTAACTTACATAAAAATCAACACTGCAATCTGTAGAAACAATGATTTTATAGTCAAGTCTTCTTAATATTATAAACATTTCCTCTGCCTGCTTTTGGAAGCTGGTGGCCTATAAACATTCAGTATTACCAGCATGTGTGTTTCCTGATCCATTAGTAAGTGTGTAAATATAATAATATTTTTACAAGCTAAAAACTAAAACATAGCCTACATTGGATTATGTCACTGCAACATAATTGATCACTGTAACATATTATTGACTAGATACTGGTAGGCTAATCTTTCTATAGTCATAAATGCACTAAACCTTCATAACTACAAAACTGTAAGTAGCAGTGTCTAAACTATTAACTTAGCTAACATGGACAGTATTGCAATGGCATGGTGTGAATTCCAGTACAACAATCATCACATTTAACTGCCATCAATCATTCATCTGCAAGTGTGCAGCTTTCTTTCATTTTATTTTTGGTCTTAGAATTTCCATGTATTATATCAGTGTATATCACAAGTTTATCTTTGGATAATGTGTGTGATCACATCTGATTCCTAAGTGTTTTGATTAATGTATGAGGTCTGTTCATGAACTACTGGACTTTCTTCTTTCCCATATAAACCAACGAAGCTCAGGAGATTTTCCTCACTAGAGAGGTAGTGGAGGATATTCACATGCACTCAGGAATTTCTTCCTACAAGTAGAAAGCATCAGTTGCATCCAGTTGGCCTATGAGTGAGGACGAGTAGTGGGCATTCATTGGATTTCAGCAAGTTGTACAATAGCACAAAAAGTTGATCAGTGATGTTGAATCAAATTTTGCCAAAAGCTTGGTGATACCGAAGTGGAAACCATTTGCAACATCAATGGGCTATCTGGCACAATACCATGAGCAACTCACAGATAAAGGAGCAGTATGATGTCTTCAAAGATGGTTGCAGATGAGTAGACAGCAAAATGCACACAGGCAGACCCTCAACAACCCAAAATGACAATGACATCAAGCAAGTACAAACTTTGGTCATGGAAGGCTGTCATATCACAGTGTGAGAACTTGCAAATGAAACTGGGGTAAGCACTTTATCAGTACCCTCAATTTTGACCAACAATTTGGTACATCAGATCAAGATTTTCCTCGCCAAATGCAGCATTCCTATCGTTAGTCAGGCTCTATGTGACTTTTGGCTATTTCCCAAGTTGAAAATACACTTGAAAGGAATGCAGATTTAGTCACGAGAAGGCACATTGAGGAATGAAATAGCCTGTCTGATCACCATTCCAAAAGGCACAGTCTAGAAAGGTTTCCAACAATGGTGGGATTAGTACAGATGTGTGTGCATTACCATTACTTTGAATGGATTATGGTTTTGTGCCTCCAAATCAATGAACGTATGGAGTGAGATTTGTGTGGAGAGGCCAGGAACAAGATAAGGAACAGTGACAAGTGTAAATATAACTTACTTCATGAGAAATGGGGGGGGAAGGAGGGGGGAGAGGGAGGGAGGGAGGGAGGGAGGGAGGGAGGGAGGGAGAGGGAGAATGGCACAATGTAGTGTTGCCTCGGTTAATGAGGTTCAATGAGGTACATTCAGCTGACTCAGATGGTAGTATATGTTGAAAAAAGCAGGAACTCACCTGCATAAAGTTTTTTACTTGCCATGAATACACATTATAGTACACAGTTCTCATCTAAAAGAATTTATTCCAGATCTAAGCCTTTCTCAGTAATAATTTTTTCCTACTGGAATCTTTCAGTAGTGTTACTTAAGAAGATTAGCAAGAGAATCTCTGGAAAACTATAATGTGACAGAGAGGCAATGTAGACTTTAAGCTTTTTGATTGTAAAGGAGGGTAAAATCTTTGATTAAAAAATCAGTTCTAGTAACAAAACAACAGGAAAGCAATTCTTTCACACATTAAAGAATTTAATTCACTGGTGTGTCATAAACATTATAATGACTACCAAGAAAGAACCTATATTTCATAACATAGACACTTGCACAACAATTAAGCACGACCCTATTATTTCTGATGTATTAATGAAAGCACAGCTCAAATCACTCGCACTGTGACAAGTTATATGTGATCAATCATTCTTACATCATTGACTCAAAGTAAACAAAAAAAGGAACAACTCGAGTGAAATTTGTGTGGAGAGGCCAGGAACAAGGTAATGAACAGTAACAACTGTAAAGATCAGTTACTTCACTAGAAACAAGTACACATGCAGTGAAAACATACCAGAGCTCACAGCGGAACCTGTGGTATTTCCAGTCTTTCTTGACAATGCATATTTTGATCGATTTTTCTTAAATGAGTCACTCTGGCTGCCACTTCCATCTGAAAAAGAACAGTATGATGATATAAAAAAGAAAGCAATTATTGCAAGCCAAATCAAGGACTTAATGATGTCATTTTTACTATTTGAACGATATCTGAAGTGAGTGGTCTTTTGACACGAAAACTAGTCTACTTTGCTTATTTTCATTCACTTATGTCGTATGGAGTAACTCTTCCCATTCTAAAGGACATTTCTGGCTCAGAAATGGGCGGTTCGGGCAATAAGTGGTTTGGACATATCATTTATATAAATAAGGAACAGGAGTGGCCCCAACACTGATCCCTGGGTCACCCCCCACTTGACTGTACCCCACTCAGACCCCACATCATAGCCATTCTCAATGTTGTGAATAATGACCTTTTGCTGTCTGTTGCTAAAGTAAGAAGTGAAACAATTGTGAGCTCTCCTTGTACTCCGTAATGGTCCAACTTCTGGAACAATATTTTGTGATCAACACAATCAAACATCTTAGTTAAAGCAAAAAATATGCCTATCATTCAAAACCTTTTGTTTAACCAATTCAGTACCTCACAGAGAATATAGCATTTTCAATTGTTAAATGACTTCCAAACCCGAACTGTACATTTGATAGCAAATCGTGTGATTTAAAATGAACAACTATCCTTACATGCACAGCCTTTTCAATAACTTCAGCAAACACTGATGGCATAGAAACAGATCTAAAATTGTCTACATTATCCTTTTCTCCCTTTTTATAAAGCGGCTTTACTACTGAGTATTTTAAACATTCAGGAAACTGACCATTCCTAAAGGAAAAATTACAAATATGGCTAAATAAAGGGCTACATGTGCAGCACAGTACTTTCGTATTCTGCTACGCACTCCATCATATCCATGAGAGTCCTTAGCTTTAGTGATTTAATTACTGACCCAATCTCCCCCTTGTCTGTATCACAGAGGAGTATTTCAGACATCAACCTCGGAAAGGCATTTGCCAAGAAAGTCATATGATTTCCTGTAGAAACTAAATTTTTATTTAATTCACCATCAATGCTCAGAAAAGATTGTTAAATACTGTACATAAATATGATTTATCAGTAATAGAAATATTCTTCTTACGAACTGACTTTATATTGTTGACCTTGGGCTGCTGACCAGATACTTCCTCCACAACTGACCATATGGTTTTAATTTTATCCTTTGAATTAGCTATTCTATTTGCATACCACATTCTCTTTGCCCTCTTAATAACATTTTTAAGCACCTTACAATACTGTTTGTAATGGGCTACTGTAGCTTGATTGTGACTACTTCTAACATTTTGCTATAATTCCCACTTTTGTCTACGTGACATCCTTATCCCACCAGTCAGCCACCCAGGCTGCCTATTACTGCTAGTACTCTATTTAGAACGTTCTAATGGAAAGCAACTCTCAAAGAACATGAGAAATGTGTTAAGGAAAGCATTATATTTATCATCTATGTTACTGGCACTATAAACATCCTGCTACTCTTGTTCCTTGACAAGGTTTAAAAAATTCTCTATTGCTGTTGGATTAACTTTCCTACACAGTTTGTAATTATATGTGACATTTGTTTGAGTACAAAAGCCTTTTAGTGTTAAAATTTGTGCATCTTGGTCTGAAAAACCATTCACCCTTTTATTAAAAGAATGTCCATCTAGTTATGTAGATTGAATAAAAATATTGTCTATGGCTGTGCTACTGTTCTCCTGCACCCTAGTTGGAAAAAACACAATCTGCGTCAGATCATATGGATTTAGGAGATCTACCAAATCCTTTTTCTTGCACCATCATATACAAAATTTATATTGATGTCACTACATATAACTAATTTCTGGTACTTCCTACAAAGTGGATCAAGAAACCTCTCTAGCTTGAGCAGAAATGCTCTGAAGTCGGAGTTAGGGGACCTATAAACAACAACAATTAGAAGTTTAGTTTCACTAAATTCAACTGCCCCTGCACAACACTCAAATATCCGTTCTGTGTACTGCCATGATATGTCTATGGACTCAAATGGAATACTGTTTTTTACATACATAGCCATTCCCCCACTCCACAAGGAACTCCTTGAAAAACAGCCAGCTACTCTGTATCCTGGTAAATGAAGCCTCTAAATTTTCAAATTATTTAAGTGGTGCTCTGATATACCAATAACTTCAGAGTGAACATTTATAAGCAGTTCACTAACTGTATCTCTAGTACATCTTATATTTTAATGAAATATGCTAATTCCTTCTCTACTTGGAAACATGACAGCCTCTGAATGTGAGCCCTTAGTTAGAGGGACTTCCTTTAAGCAGGTATACCTATCAGCTGACTTCAATCTAAAAAAGGTGCAGCTCTTACACAAATTACTACAGGAATTTTTCCATGAGTGATCCCACCACCACCCACTACACTGTCACCTATAAGCTTTGCCAGCCTCCCTTTCCCATACCTATTGAGGTGCAGGCCATGCCTAGTGAAAAAAGATCTACTGATAGACCCAACTGGCACCACTGAAATGTGTCCCATGCACTCTGCCATCAGCGCCCTCTCCAGCCCATGTTAACACGCCCAACAGCCACATTAAGATGAGGCCGATCATGACACTGAAACAGTTGCACAAAATGCACATTAGTGCCACCAGTTTGAGTAGCTGTCTTTAACAGGTCACCATCTACATCATATTCCCCATCCCTATCAAGACTATTCCCTTATCCACCCACTATCACTACCTGATCCTCCTTTGTGAAATCCCTAGATAACTCTCCTATGCTGTCAGACACTTGAGCCAACCCTGCACTAGGCTTCACAATGCTGGTGACCTGGTACTCGCTCCCCAACACTTCCTGCAACTGCTGGCCTACACCTCTACCGTGGAAACTACCTAGCAGCAGAACCTTCCTCGTTCTGTTGACCAAGGCCTCCTAATTGCTGAGGACTGCTGCATGTTCCCTACATCTACAGCTACAAGAGGCTCCTCTCCACTCAACTCTGACAGTTGGTCACATCTACTGCATATACACAAAGTATAACTGTCTGAATATTTCCTCCTCCTAGCTGCCTTCTTGCCAGTTAATATTTGGCAGAAATCAAACCTGCATTTGGATCAGACTTCCTCAACTCTTGTGCAGAAAGGTGTACAGTATATTGCTGCATCCATTTTCAATAAGCTACCACTCGAATTAAAAAATCTCAGCAGTAATCCATGTGTTTTCAAATTGAAACTGAAGAGTTTCCTCATGGGTTACTCCTTCTATTCTGTCAAGGAGTTCCTTGAAAAATTAAGCTGATTCTTATTGTATTGTTGACTGCATTTACTTAAACTTATGGATCGACTTTTTTTTGGATTCATAAACATTTTATTTTTATCTGTTATTACTTTTATCTTGTAATTTCATGTACCGACATGTTCCATGGTCTTGGAGATTTGCTCCTCAATTTGGACCTACACAACTTGACGTGTAAATAAATAAATAAATTACAGTTTAATGTTCCTTCAACAATAATATCATTAGAGATGGAGCGCAGATTGTACAGGGCTATTACAAATGATTGAAGCGATTTCATAAATTCACTGTAGCTCCATTCATTGACATATGGTCACGACACACTACAGATACGTAGAAAAACTCAAAGTTTTGTTTGGCTGAAGCCGCACTTCAGGTTTCTGCCGCCAGAGCGCTCGAGAGCGCAGTGAGACAAAATGGCGACAGGAGCCGAGAAAGCGTATGTCGTGCTTGAAATGCACTCACATCAGTCAGTCATAACAGCGCAACGACACTTCAGGACGAAGTTCAACGAAGATCCACCAACTGCTAACTCCATTTGGCGATGGTATGCGCAGTTTAAAGCTTCTGGATGCCTCTGTAAGGGGAAATCAACTGGTCGGCCTGCAGTGAGCGAAGAAACGGTTTAACGCGTGCGAGCAAGTTTAACGCATAGCCTGCGGAAGTCGACGAATAAAGCAAGCAGGGAGCTAAATGTACCACAGCCAACGGTCTGGAAAATCTTACGGAAAAGGCTAAAGCAGAAGCCTTACTGTTTACAATTGCTACAAGCCCTGACACCCGATGACAAAGTCAAACACTTTGAATTTTCGGCGCGGTTGCAAAAGCTCATGGAAGAGGATGCGTTCAGTGCGAAACTTGTTTTCAGTGATGAAGCAACATTTTTTCTTAATGGTGAAGTGAACAGACACAATGTGCGAATCTGGGCGGTAGAGAATCCTCACACATTCATGCAGCAAATTCGCAATTCACCAAAAGTTAACGTGTTTTGTGCAATCTCACGGTTTAAAGTTTACGGCCCCTTTTTCTTCTGCGGAAAAAACGTTACAGGACACGTGTATCTGGACATGCTGCAAAATTGGCTCATGCCACAACTGGAGACCGACAGCGCCGACTTCATCTTTCAACAGGATGGTGCTCCACCGCACTTCCATCATGATGTTCGGCATTTCTTAAACAGGAGATTGGAAAACCGATGGATCGGTCGTGGTGGGGATCATGATCAGCAATTCATGTCAAGGCCTCCACGCTCTCCCGACTTAACCCCATGTGATTTCTTTCTGTGGGGTTATGTGTAAGATTCAGTGTTTAAACCTCCTCTACCAAGAAACGTGCCAGAACTACGAGCTCGCATCAACGATGCTTTCGAACTCATTGATGGGGACATGCTGCGCCGAGTGTGGGAGGAACTTGATTATCAGCTTGATGTCTGCTGAATCACTAAAGGGGCACATATCGAACATTTGTGAATGCCTAAAAAAACTTTTTGAGTTTTTGTATGTGTGTGCAAAGCATTGTGAAAATATCTCAAATAATAAAGTTATTGTAGAGCTGTGAAATCGCTTCAATCATTTGTAATAACCCTGTATAACAATCAAAGTAGGAAATTAGTCATGGCCCTTTTAAGTGATTATGACCTGGTTTTTGGGTATTCTTCATAAATGTTACCCAGTGTTCTATAAATTAATGTATGACAGAGATGAAGCACAGACTGTACAACAATGAAAGTATGACATTACTCAAGACCTCTCCTAGGTGATCTGGGCAAACCACAGAAAACCTTCTGATCTGATTTTTGGGTGTCCTTCATAAATATTAGTCATTGTTCTATAAATTACCATATGAGGCATCACCACCACAACATCCATCAATGCTGATTTCATTAAAGATGGAAAGCTAGCTTGGCTAGCTAAAATTTGGGGTAAGGGTAGTGGCTGTTGGATTTTAAAGTCTCACTTAAGGATCTGTCTGAAACTGTTCAGGGGTATCGCTGGATGCCTGTATCACGAAGACTACATGAGAATTTGAAACGTGCTCCTCTGGAATAAAAGTCCAGAGTTATTATTAGTGAGCCACCTAACTTGGTTCTATTAGTTGTGATCCCTACATGTATCTTCATTTTTATGTATAATCTGTGATCCTTCTGTTCAGAAGCAGAATTAGTTTCTCGGTCTTTCTACGTTCCTCTAAATATCTCATTTCGGCCTACAGCTGTGTAAGAAGAACCTGTGTTCTTCAGTCAATTTTTCTTAGTGTCACAATAACGGTCTTTCATTCTGAGAACTAGCAGTAAAACAAGTCAATCATAAAAAGCCAGTAGTTAAATAATTATAAGAAGGTGCTACACATGGTAAACATGCATTTAACAAAGCTTTTCAGAGATGATATTGGTGCTTACATTTACAATCAGACCGAACACATGGAATTCTACACAACACTACATAAAAAAAACTGGAACTACATTTCCATATGAGCTACCTCTGTAATTAATGATGTTATTTTTGCTATAGAATCCACAATACTGACATAAAAATAACATTTGTCACACTGTAAACATTCACAGTTTAATGAATTAATTTTATCCAATGCATTCTAAGGCTTAGTATAAGCATACATAACAAAAAATTAGTCATCCCCCAGGAGATGTCATGCTAATGCTGTTTAGCACTGCCTCTAGCCTAGACAATGTCTACAAATTGGCAAGAAAGATAGTGCACAAGTCTCTTCAGGTATGCCATATTCAGCTGGTGGCGCAAACTGATTACTAGATCCCACAGAGCTACCAAACTGTGCAGATGTTGACTGTTATGTATCATTCGCTGTTCCAAACAGTCCCAGAACTTTCCATTTAATATGCAAAGCCGGGTGGGTGTAATTCAGGACAGAGGAGGTTCCGTATGTTCAAGGTGTGCTTTTCATATTATGACTTGGGCCCACCCATTCAAATTACGATGAACTTGAACCAGGATGCTCATTTCAACATTCTTTGTGACCAAGTGTTCCCCTTTCTTCTATATCTTCTTGGTGAGTCTGCTGTGAATGGTCCCCTCTTCCAGGACAACAACAGCCTTATTCACAGTGAGCAATGTTTTGAAATAGTTCAACCCTCCACCCCCACCCTCACCACCCCATACCCCACCTACTCCCTGCTTAATACCTGGTGAATTGTAGGAAGTTTACTTATTTTACTTAGATTAACCAAAGACAGGGATTCCAATTTTATGTTGTAATTGGCTAATTATTTTGTGTTTACTGATGTTATTTCTGTTTGAGGGTACCATTCCTTGGAATTCATGTTAGCTATGCTGCAAGCACTCTGTTAGTTACAAAACCATTCAATTTAACTATAAACCAAGGGAACATGGTTAATCATGACTCATTGGTAAACACTGTACCTTCTAGTAAGCTACTCTCCCGTTTTTGTGTTAAAGACACGCACCTTTATTTGCCACTACAAGCAACTTCCAAAAGAAAGTGAAAGAATATCTCATTACATTATGAAAAGGATAGTTGCTACTCACCAAATAGCGGGGATGCTCAGTCGCAGATAAGCAAAACAAAAAGACTGTCACAAAATAAGCTTTTGACCAACATGACACACACACACACACACACACACACACACACACAGAGCACTGTAATTGCAGCTTAGCTTGTAGATCACATGACAGTTTTCACAGGTAGCTCTGCCTTTGATGGGATGGGTGATGTCTGTGACTGGACTGGCGTAGGTGATGATGGGAGGATGTATGGGACAGATCTGGCATCTAGGTCTATTACAGGGATATGAGCCACGAAGCAAGGGGTTGGGGGCATGGGTTGTGTAGGACTGGATGAGGATATTGTGCAGGTTCGACGGACGGTGGAATACCACTATGTGGGAAAGGGGGGGGGGGGGCAAGGGGCATGGAAAGGATAGTGGGCAGGACATTTTTCATTTCAGGGCACAATGAGAGGTAGTTGAAACTCTAGCAGAGAATGTAATTCAACTGCTCCAGTCCTGAGTGGTACTGAGTTACAAAGGGAATGCTCTTCTGTGGCCAGACGGTGGGACCTTGGGAGGTGATGAGTGACGAAAGGTAAGCCATGGGGCACTTGTTTTTATACCAGATTGGAAGGGTAATTACGTTCTGTAAAGGCCACCATGAGACCCTCGGTATATTTTGAGAGGGACTGCTCGTCACTGCAGATGTGACAGGCTGTATGAAGGAAATTCTTGGTATGGAACAGGTGGCAGCTGTTGAAGTGGATGTATTGCTGGTCATTGGTGGGTTTGATATGGGCAGAGGTACTGATGTAGCCACCTCTGAGATACATGTCAACATCCAGGAAGGGTTGGGTTGGGTTGAGTAGGACGAGGTGAAGCAAATGGGGAAGAAGATGTTGAGGTTCAGGAGGCATGTGGATAGGGTGTCCTCACCCTCGATCCAGATCATGAATATGCCATCAATGAATCTGAACCAGGTGAGGGGTTTGGGATTCTGGATGTTTAGGAAGGATTCCTCTAGATCGCCATGAATATGTTGGAATAGGATGGTGGCATGCAGGTACCCATAGCAATATCCTGGATTGTTTGTAAGTAATACCTTCAAAGGTGAAGTAATTGTGGGTGATGATATAGTTGGTCACAGAGACTGGGAAGGAAGTTGTTGATTTGGCATCCACTGGACATTGGGAAAGGTAGACCATGGGCATTAGGGACGTTAGTGTAAAGGGAGGTGGTATCAAAAGTGATGAGCAGGGCACCATGTGATAAAGCAACAGGAACTATGGAGAGTCGGTGCAGGAAATCCTTGGTAACTTTTATATAGGAGGGTAGCTTGCAGGTAATAGGTCGAAGCTGTTGGTCTATGAGAGCTGAGATTCTTTCAGGGAGGTGGGGGGGGGGGGGGGGTACATAAACGGCCACAATGGGGTGTCCTAGGTGGTTTGTTTTACGGACTTAGGAAGCTTGTGGACGGTAGAAGTGTGGGGAGTGGTAGGGGTGAGGAGAGAGATGGACTCTGGGAAGAGGGTCTGGAATGGGCCTAAGGATTTGAGGTGAGACAGGAGATCCTGCTGGATTTCAGGAATGGCGTCACTGTGGCAGGGTTTGTAGGTGTACATATCTGACAGCTGGCGGAATCCTTCTGCCAAGTACTCCTTGCAGTTCAAAACAACAATGGTAAAGCCTTTGTCAGCAGGTAGGATTATAAGGCTGATATCAGTTTTTAGGTGGTTGACTGCAGTGCTTTCTGTGGATGTGACAGTAGTTGGCATGTTGAGTGATATGGAGAATGATGGTAAAGCAAGGTTTGAGGTTAAGAAATTCTAGACAGTTAACAGGGCTAATTTTGTGGCAGTGGGATGGATCGTGGTTGGATGGTAGAGTGAGTCAGGCAGGGTTCAGCATTGATAGGGTTGGTGGAGTAAAAATGTTTCCACTGTAGGGACCGGGAGAAGGAGAGAAGGTCTTTAAGAAGTCATGCATGACTGAATTTGGCAGTGGGGCAAAAGTTGAGGCCGTTGGAAAGGGCTGATATTTCTGCGGGGCTTAGGCTTTCGGAGGAAAGGTTCATGACTGTGTTTCGGGTCTCTTTAGGTTCTAGATTATGTGTGGTGGTAGAAGGGAGTTTTGGAGGGTGCAGTAAATGTAGTAGGTCTGCGAGACAGGGTTTGTCAGCTGTGAGGGGATGTGGGGAAGGTTTGGAGGTTGTTGTAGAGGCAGTGGACAGTGGTACTCCAAGACAGGAGTAGGAAGACAGCAAGGTGGAGAATTTTTGGAGGTGGCATTGTGAATGTTGCTCTAGTTCCTGGAGGGCAAGAATTCAGTGTATGTTGTGGGTTCCAGGAATTTGGGATTGCATAGAAGAATGGAGAGAAGGTATTGCGAGGAGATTTGGGCTTGATTGTCATGGTTTTGCAGGGCATGTTCATGAGGGCTAAGGACTGGCAGAATCTGAACAGGTGAAGGTCATTGTGGAAGGGAGGGTGACAGCCGGAGACAGGTAACTTGGTGGTAAGGCCATTTGGGGGGGATTTCAAGAGCCAAGCAACAATGCAGGAATAGTATGTGGGACTGGGTTTGGGCTAGGGATAAGGAAATTTTTCTGAACTGACGCAGATGGTAGAAGCAAGGATCCGTGGTGGTGGAAAAAAAAACGTGAAAAAACATGTAAATAACCACCTCATCCCTGTATGCTCCATAGCAGCACTTTACTGCCCCCACCCCTACCTTGCTATCCATCCCTCTCCCTCCCACAGCATCCTTCTCCTCCTTCTTACCCCCACCCAGTTGCCTCTCCCATCATGCGCTGCTGCTGGTACTGCTCGTAGTCTGGCTTCAGCTGCCAGAGACTGTGGTCATGTATATGTGAGTTGCGTTTATGTGGGTACGTCTGTTGCCTATTTTTGACAAAGGCCTTGTTGGTCGAAAGCTTATTTTGCGACAGTCTTTTTGTTGTGCCTATCTGTGACTCAGCATCTCCACTATATGGTGAGTAGCAACTATCCTTTTCATAATATTGTTACATTCCATGCTGGATTTCCCATTGTTTGATTGTGCATGATGGCTTTTCTTCCTTCCTAACCTAGTACTGTTTTCCTTTGTTGCTATTTTCTAATGCATTACTATAATCAATGTCCGTCTTCCTGTGTTTGTCTTGTGGACTTACAAAGCACACTGCACTCTCTACTTACGAGCCACTCTGTATCAACTGTCTTGGCCATGAACAACAGGCAGCTAAAAGACCATGCTGATTGTTGGTGCAGCATCTTATGTCCCACATTACTCTTGTCAATATCATTAATCCTATACCTTCAAACTAATCACTCTCCCTGCATCCCTCTACCGTATTTTTGCGTGTTATTTCCAGCACCTACCTGTTCCACACAATATTGTATCTCATCCTACCAACCCCTACCCTCCCTCCAACCCTTCTCTGTTCTATCCCAGTTCGCACCTACTAATTTCACCTAATCCAGGTCACATCTGCCGTACCCCTTCTCCACACTTATCCATCCTCAGACCTGCAACCCACAGTAAAATATCTTTTTTTTTATATTTCTTCTTTATCTCACTGTGACTTCACACCAATTTCAGTTGGTTTTCATCTTCTACTATCTACATACTCCCTCAGATTTCATCTTGTTTCCTCTTATTTCATTCATTTCATAATTTTTGTGATTTTTCCCACGTATATTCTGGTGTATTTTTGCGAATTTTTTGGATGTAATTCTACATTATCTACATATTTTTTTGCATTTTTTCCACCACCACGGATTGGCTCTGAGCACTATGGGACTCAACTGCTGAGGTCATTAGTCCCCTAGAACTTAGAACTAGTTAAACCTAACTAACCTAAGGACATCACAAACATCCATGCCCGAGGCAGGATTCGAACCTGCGACCGTAGCGGTCTTGCGGTTCCAGACTGCAGCGCCTTTAACCGCACGGCCACTTCGGCCGGCACCACCACGGATTCTTGCTCCTTGCATCAATACAAAAAAGTTTTCTTATCCCCATCCAGAACCAAGTCCCATATACTGTTCCTACATTGTTGTTTGGTTCATGAAATCCCCCCCCCCCCTCCCCCAATGGCCTTACCATCAAATTACCTGTCTCCGGCTGTCACCCTCCCTTCCACAATGCCCAGCATCTGTTCAGATCCTGCCCATCCTTATCCCTCACCAATATGCCCTACAAAACCATATCAATCCAGCCCAAACCTCCTTGAAAAACCAGCTCTCCATCCTGTTATGCAATCCCAAATTCTTGAAACCCACAACACATACACATACTGAAACTCTTGTCCTCCAGGAAATAGAGCAACATTCACAATGCCACCTCCAAAAATTCTCCACCCTGCTCACTTCCTACTACCGCCTCGGAGTACCACCGTCCACCGCCTCTATGAAAACCTCCATACCTTTCCCACATCCCCTAACAGCTGACAAACCCTGTCTCACAGACCCACCAAAATTCCCTCCCACCACCACACATAATCCAGAACCTAAACAGACCTGAAACACAGCCGTGAACCTTTCCTCCAAAAACCAAAGTCCCGCAGAAATATCAGGCCTTTCCAAAGACCTCACCTTTTGTCCCACTCCCAAATTCAGTCATGCAGGACTTCTTAAAGACCTTCTCCCGGTCCCTACAGTGGAAACACTTTTACTCCAGCAACCCTATCAATGCTAAACCCTGCCTGACTCACTCTACCATCCAACCGTGATCCATCCCACTGCCCCAAAATTAGCCCTGTTAACTTTCTAGAATTTCTTAACCTCAAACCTTGCCCACTATCATTCTCCGAATTACTCAACATGCAGGCTAATGTTACACCTGCAGAAGGAACCGTAGTCCAACACCTAAAAACTGAACCCAACCTTATAACCCTACCTCCTGACAAAGGCTTCACCTTGTTGTTTTGAACCGCAAGAAGTACTTGGCAGAAGGACTCTGCCAGCTGTCAGATCATACACCTACAAACCCTGCCACAATGACCCCATTTCAGAAATCCAGCAGAATCTCCAGACTCTCCAAAATCCTTAGGCCCATCCCATAACTTCCCCCAGAGTCCACCTCCCTCCTTAACCCTACCACTTCCCGCACTCCTATCTTCTTCATGCTTCCTCAAGTCTATAAACCGAACTACCCACGACACCCCGTTGTGGCCGGATACTGTGCTCCCACAGAGGAGAATCTCTGCTCTCAAAGACCAACAGCTTAAACCTTTTACCCACAACCTACCCTACTATATAAAAGATACCAACCATTTCCTCCACCGACTCATCACAGTTCCTGTTCCTTCACCACACGGTCTTTTGTTGCCACCTCCTTTTACACTAACATCCTAATGCCTATGGCCTTTCTCCTATTGAACACTGCATTCCCCAACGACCAACAGATTCCAAACCAACAACCTTTACGACAAGCAGTTCCTCTCAAAATATACTGAGAGTCTCACTGAGGCCTCTACAGACCATAATTACCCTCCCAACCTTGTATAAAAACAAATGTTCCATGGCTTATCTTTCCAGTCACCCACCATCTCCCAAGGTCCCACTGTCCAGCCACAGAGGAGCATTCCTTTCGTAACTCATTACCACCCAGGTCTGGAGCAGCTGAATTACATTCTCTGCCAGGGTTTCTACTACCTTTCATCATGCCCTGAAATGAGAACCCCCCCCCCCCCCCCCCCCACACACACACACACTGCTATTCTGCCATTTTGCCTCATGGCTCATATCGCTGTAATATGAGCTAGATACAAGACCTGTCCTATACATCCTCCCACCACCGCCTACTCCAGTCTGGTCACAAACATCACCTATCCCATTAAAGGCAGGGCTACCTGTGAAACCAGTCATGCGATCTATGAGATAAGTTGCAATTACGGAGCTGCATTCCATGCAGACATGACAACCAACAAGCTTCCAGAATGAAATTTTCACTCTGCAGTGGAGCATGCGATAAGCCGAGGTACTGTCAGAAATATAATTGTGAGGATGAGTTGTGAGCCGTGCTTGGGTAGCTCAGTTGGTAGAGCACTTGCCTGCAAAAGGCAAATGTCCAAAGTTCGATTCTTGGTCTGGTACACAGTTTTAATCTGCCAGGAGGTTTCAACCAACTAGTTGTCTGTCTGTATGAATGGCCACCAACAAACTTTGGCCAAAAAACGAATGGACCACCCTGTTGCTGAGCCACCCAACACAATGTCCTTCATTTAAATGACTGCTTCACCGCCTGTGCCATGTAGATCCTTCCCACCAACACCAGCTTTTCTGAAGTGCGCAGTTGGGAAATCTCCCTGCAATATATCCTACGTTCCCATAACCCTTCATTAGTCATTGTCCTCACCCATATAGCTCTTTCCCTGTTCCTATTCTAGCACTACACAGCCCTCTATTCCACCAATGCACCCAGTCCTCTTACTTCTCTCCTTTTTCACTACCCCTCCTGCCTCCCCACCCCACCCCCACCCCACCTAACTCACCACCACCATCTAACATCCCCACTGCACCCAGCAGCTCTACCCTCTTTCCACCTCATTCCTGTATGCACTCCAGCAGCACTTTACCTTCCCCCACCCCTGCATGTGAACATCAGTATTTTTTACATCCTCCTTCCAAAGAACCCATATTGTCCAGGCTGTCCTTGATGATAATGCTCCATGTTGTCCTCTCATGTAATGATAGTAGTTGGGAAATTAGACAGTATTGTGAAGGGATTACATTTTTCGTTGGTCCTGGTTGCCCTGCCACTTAGGTTAGACCACAATATTGCATACTTGCAACTGTACTGATGAGTCAAATGGTGCACCATGTATTATGGGAAAAAACAGAGTTTAAATCAATGTCACTGGACACCACTCATATTAAACACATTTTGGATTTGCCCGTATATAGACTGCTCATAGTGTTCTGAGTGAAGTTACATACATGGACTGTTTCAAGTATTGGATAAAAAGAGCATCTGAGTAGTAGAAAGAGTTGCACATTTTACATTATTGAGAAATTAAGGAGAGAGTGTCACGGACATGATGCAGGATTCGAGGTGGGCATCATTAAAACAAAGGTGTTTCTCATTGCAGTGGGATCTTCTCACAAAATTTCAGTCATCAACTTTCTCCCCCAAATATGAAAATATTTTGTTGACAATGACCAATCCCCCAAATATGAAAATATTTTGTTGACAATAACCAACATAGGGAGAAATGATTATCATTATAAAATAGGGGAATTCAGAGTTCGCACGGAAAGTCATATGTGCTCATCTTTTCTAATGCACTTTTTGAGAGTGGAATAATAGAGAATTAAAACTGCAGCACCAGAAAGAACAGAAAATAATGAAACTATCTGTCGTTGTCACTTACTGTACAGAAGGAAGAATACACAATCACATTTTTTAGTAATTTAGGGAGTATAAAGAGTGCAATATGTGTGAAGAGTTTGACAGAGCACTGAAAGACCTGAGTCGAAACAAGGCCCCGGGAGTAGATAACATTCCATTAGAACTACTGACAACACTGGCAACAATTCTCCTTGGAGACTTCTCACTTAAGACACATCCATTGTGCAGCTGTATGCAGGAACAGGACTTATCTGGAAAGATATCTTGGCGATACCTCAATACTCAGAATTGTCATTCTGCTGTCATGTCAAGGGAAGCCACAGCAATGGTTGGCTTAATAATAGACTTCATGAGACAATGAAATTAACATGATTTAAAGAAATGTCACACTAGTTTTCTGGAACAATTTAGAAAAAGGAAAGAAAACTTAAATTACTGCACTCTGTCACTCAATCCAGGGATAGTATCGATAGACAAGACCCATACTGCATGGTATTATCATGTAAAAACTGGACTTTACTGCTTTCTGTTACAGTGTTTGCACATCTTTCCAATTAGATGTTGGTGAGGTATTTGTCACCAGAACATAACCAGTGGTTGACTTGTTTTACTGTGCTTTCTGGACAGTGTGGTTGATATAATATTGATTACAATGAGCTAAATGTATTTATCTTCAGTGGTCTAGTCCTGACACATTATTTAAGGTACAGTAATACAACCATATTGACTAAAAACAGACCTCGACTGAACAGAAATTTTCTCATAAATGGGAAACACAACACAAAAAGCTACAAATACTCTAGCCAACATAACATATTTGTAAAGCATCAAACACAAAGCAATACATAAGGCAAGCTAATCTAAAACTAATTAAAGAAGTATTCAAAAGCAACAGGTATAGAAATTACTTACCATACACATGAATGGTAAAAAATAAAACACTTTACTGACCATACAAAAAAATTTCCTTACTACGGATGTTTGTAAACAAATTGTTCCCCAGCTGCAGAACCAAACTGTCCACAATTCTAATTCTTACGAAAGATTCGGGATAGACTTCCATAACATTGCTTTCGTTGTCTGACATTTAGTCACTTAGCCAATAAGTCACACTTGTATTATACACAAAAAAAAGGGTTCGTAAATTCTGCTTACACAAACTTCTCAAAGGTAAAGGTACGTCGTGTCTCGTACTAAAACTGTGTACTACGATACTACTGTCAATCTGCATAAACCACTCAACATTCTCACAAAACTTTAGTGAATCGTTCTTTCAATTGCTGTAAGTGTGGTTAATTTGATTAACGGTGTTAACAATCTCTGGCGGTAAAAAGCGAATTAATACGAGCTGAATGTCTTACCCAGAAACCAAAATGTGAGTCACACAACTCACACTACTAGTACTTCAGACTTACCCTGACTACCGTCATCGTCAAGCCCTTTCCGCTTGTTAACAAGTTTGGCAGATAAAGAAACATTTTTGCTTCTTAAAAATTCTTCTTCTTGCCGTAATAGGTCAACTTCACTCTCCCCTAACTTTGGACGGGACAACTTCATTTTTTCTCTTTTTTCACGTCATCAACACCGCTTGTTTTGTTTACAAACACTAACGTCAACCTTCACGGGAAAGATACACAAGAATAGAGCAAGGAGTTTACAATTGGTACAGAGCTCAGTGAATTTTATCTACGTAAATGTGCCTTGTTAGCGGTCGATCGACAAGCTAGTGATACTATCTAGAGGGAGCGATTTTTGTGAAAATATTGAAGAGTTAAATATATCAAATTTGTCTCTGTGTCGACACAGCCTAACACAGAAGTCAAGACCACGTCTAACATAGCGGTCGCGCCACTTCGCATCGTTTTTGTTGCCTACCGCGCCAGCAGCGCCCCAAGCGGCCAGTAAGTTAAACTGTGAATTCGGAGCGATCATTAAAAGCGAATAGTAGTTGTTTATTTTGATTTCTACAATGGTTTTTACAAGCGGGAGCGTTTGTAGCGCAATAAATTGCAGCAACAGCAGGAAGAAGACACCACAGCTATCTTTTTTGCGTTTCCTAAGGATCCTGAGAAGTATATGCCATCATGTTACTAAACTGTATCGTCAGGATTCACTTGCAAACTACATGTGTATTAATAATTAATATTTCGTTTTAGGAGAAGAAAATGGCTAATTAATATCAGACGAGAAGCCCTTATGAAAAAAGACCCAGTTTACCTGTATAATAATATTAGGCTTTGTTCGCTACATTTCGAACAAAACCAGATCATGAACGCAGACAATAATAAACTCGTGTGGAATGCAGTACCCACACTGTTTGACATTCCAAATAAGCCACCTCAACTGACGATGAAGAGGAAACTGCTACAAAGATTCGACAATCCATCTAAAGCTGTAAAGTAGTCTTATGACACAGAAGCAGCCAGTTCAACTCTCCATGTATCGGTGCCAGATTCGTGTGAATCGTCTACACAGGCCTGCCCAGACGATGAAGTGGTTAGATTAAGTGCAGTTATTCGTGTCTTACTAAAGCGTAATGTTTGGTATGTATTTCATTAATTTTCCTTGCTTCCTTCATGTGATGACATTATTTTGCTAGCATCTTGTTCACTGACAGATTGTTTGAAAATTATTCAAATGTTTGGTTTTGCTTGAAATGTTACGTAATCAGTTCATTATAATGTTTTCAACATATTTCTCTCACTATTTGGCAGTTGCTTGTCCCACTTAGAATAATATAAGATGGGCGTACTTGTGGCAACAGGCGACAATGACAAACACTGTAGGCCTACAGAACGATAAATGAGCTGTCGAGCGCTTTTGCATGTAGAGGTACATGTCTGTTCTTCTTACGTTTGAATCTGTTTGTTTATATTCTTTTGATATCAACTTGGTAAGCTGCAATTCTATCCAACATCACAAGTGACTCTTCACGAATGTGTTGTAGGTTGCCACTCGATTCATGGCTTTCGTCCATACTTGCGCGTATTATAGAAGCATTTTTAGAAACATGTATGCTTTCTAATACTACACAAATCCTTGGAGGCAAGAAAATAACTCAAATATTTCGTAAATTACGTAGGAAATGAATGTAATACAAACATTATGCTTACGACGCGTCTGATGTTCACCTTACTCGCCACTTGGGGAGCTACTGTCGCTCCATCTGTCAAACAGTAACAGCTTTTGCAGCAATGAGTGCCGCAACTGTTGTGTTAGACTGTATCAAGACACTCTGTCTCTTCTTTGTCATCCATTGCAATAACAGAATGCTAAGTGGCCAACAAGGTACACTTGTGAATATGTTCAGATTTTTTTATTGCCGTTAACTCATACAGCAGAATAGGCTTCTCCAGTAATAGCAAGTTACAGTTCCAATCAAAGCATTATAATTAATATGCATATTACTTGTACAAATCAAGTATCTTATGTGAGCTATAATCTCAAATATTAATACCAGCTTTATCCATATCGCAAACCCTTTTATAATGTTGTTGGAATTGTGTGAACAATATATTTCGTGTGAAACTGCGGCAAAGTGCATTATGTGGAATATAATAGACCTTTCTGGTGCTATTGTACGCTCTGAGTTTTATATATGTAATAAAATGTTCCTTCGTTGTTGTGTTCAATATATTTTACCTGGAAGTGCAAATATAGTTACTGGCACTAAATGTGTTTCACTTAGTATTACTTATTCACCTGTGTCAACTCCAACAGGTTATGGGCCCAGCGTTGCATTTGGAATAAGTATATACATAATATAGTACTAAGTATTGGAAAAGTTCCAAATAGTGCACTTGCGTGGAGTACGAGTTATCATTACAAGAAGAATGCAACTCTTTTGTATTATTCTTCGGTATTATTCTTTTCGTCAAGAAAGATTAAAGTTACTGTTAAAAGGAGCACGGAAAAAACATTTGCAATCTGAAAGACTTATGGGTCGTGAAAAACTATGCAATGTGGAAATTTGCAGTAGAAGAGTATCTACGTTTAGACGAGCTATGGGATGTGGTGGGTGCGACAATTCAATCCACAGATCAGAATTATTCAAGTAAATATAGAAAAGCAAAACCAAAGTTGATATTACTAGTTGACCCAGTGAATTATGTTCACATTGAAAAAGCTGCAACGGTGAAAGTAGTCTGGGACACACTACGAGGTGCGTTTGAGAATGGAGGTCTACCAAGGAAAGTGGAATTATTACGTTAGTTAATTACCACTCAGCTGGACAAATGCAAGAATGTAGACGAATACATCAACAAAATAATAGCCACGTCGAACCGACTGAGAAACATTGGGTTTGAGATCGCTGATGAATGGATAGGGGACACTAGTGTTAGCAGGACTGCCCGAAAGGTGTGCCCCTATGATTATGGGGCTGGAAAGCTCAGATATACCGATCACGGATGACAGTGTTAAAGCGAAAATCCTACAGGATGTAAAGAGTACTTCAAGCTGTCATGTAGTGGAGAAAGAAACTGCATCTGCTCTTTATTCGAAAAAACAAAAAGAAGAAATATGTGAGGTGCAATAGATGTCAGAAGAAAGGGCATGTTGCATCTCAGTGTAGAGAAACAGTAAACCCAAGGTCAGAGATTAAGCTACCATAAGGTACAGCCTATCTCAAAATGGGGTTGCTGAGAGGGCTAATAGGACCATTGTCGAAAAAGCAAGGAGCATGGTAGCTGATGCTGGATTATCAAAACATTTTTGGGCAGAGGCTGTATCAACCGCCGTATATTTGAACAATAGATCAACTACAAAAGCATTAAGGAATGCAACTCCCTAAGCAATATAAGGGTTTTTGGGTGTGATGGAACAGCGCACATTCCAAAACAGTTAAGAGGAAAATGGGACCTGAAAGCTGAAAAGTATATTTTTGTAAGCTATTGTGAGAATTCAAAGGGCTACCGACTAATGGATCCATTGAATAAAAGGATTGTTACAAGAAGAGATGTAGTATTCTTTGAAAATGTAAACTCTCAGAATGAAACTTTTAATGGGTAAATATGCCAGCAGATAAGAAGCCATTACAGGCAAGATGTTTATTCACTTTGAATAGTTCCGAAAATTCATCACCAATATATAAAGCACGACTTGTAATAAAAGGATATTCCCAAAAACAGGGGGTAGAATACAAAGACACTTTTTCACCCGTAGTGAAGTATGTCTCATTGAGACATGTTTTAGGCTTGGCAGCAAAACAAAATTTAACAGTTAATCACATGGATCCAATGGGAAATTGGAGGGGAAGATACATGTCATTCCACCAAGAGAAGCTAAGAAAACCAGATCCGAAAAGGAAAAGATTTGATGTTTGCAAAAATGTATTTATGGACTTAAACAGAATGGATATTGCTGGAATCGGTGTCAACATAAAACTCTAATAAATATGAATATGAAGCAATCTAAAGCAGATCCCAGTATTTACTATAAAAGTGAAAGAGAAAGAATGATAATAATGGCAATATTGGTGGACGACTTCTTTTTCCTGTCTGAAAACGAAAGTCAAATGAGACTTTTTAAGAAACAGCTGCAAACCAAGTTTAAGATGCGTGATTTGGGAGAAGTTAAACGTTATTTAGTTATGCAGATTACTAAGTATGAAGAGAGACACGAATTGTGAATAAATCAATCATCATATACAGCAAAACATCTTAAAAAAATTGGCATGAGTGATTGTAAACCCATAACTACTTCAATGGAAGTAGGAGTGAAGTTAAATATAAATGAGACAGATGTGGAATGTGATATGAATGTTCCATATTTAGAAGCAGTAGGGAGTCTTTTATATTTGTCTCAAATGTCATGACCCGACATTGCTTTTGCCACTAATGCAGTGAGCAGATATTGCAGAGACCCAAAGGAAAAGCAATGGAAAGCTGTGAAAAGGACATTCCGATACCTAAGAGGAACTTCAAACAACGAATTAAGATACTATAGAGAAGGTTATGCAAAACTAGAAGGCTACAGCGATGCAGACTTTGGGAGTGAACTGGGAGATAGGCACTCCACTACTGGCTGCTGCTTTAAATTAATGGGAGGCGTCATTTCAAGGTCCTGTCAAAAGCAAAAAACTGTTTCATTGAGTACTGTAGGGGCCGAGTATATGGCGCCATCTTACACTACACAAGAAGCATTGTGGCTAAGAACATTAATTTGTGAAATGGAACCCACTTTAATAGGGGAACCTATAACGATGTTCTGTGACAATAAAAGAGCCATTAACCTACCTAAAAATGATGTCACTACTGCTAGAATAAAACATATTGATATAAGGCACCACTTTATTCAGGACCACATAGAGCAACAGAACATCGCCGTGGAATACTTGGCCACAGAAGACATGTTGGCTGACCTTCTGACAAAGCCCTTGGACAAAGAGAAGTTTGAAAAGATTGTTGGAGTATTTGGTTTACCTTTGAAGGCAAGACACAAAATATATGTTCAAAGGGGGGGGGGGGGGTGTTGGAATCGTGTGAACAATATATTACATGTGAAACTGCGGCAAAGTATATCATGTGGAATATAATAGACCTCTCTGGTGCTATTGTACACTCTGAGTTTTACGTATGTATTAAAATGTTCCTTGCTTGTTGTTGTTGCATGTACGCATTGGCGTTCTCATGTACACATGTTGACTCATTGCGCAAGCAGTTTGCTATGAATCCCCTGCATTTCATGGAAGCTAGTGTTGCGTTTATTTTGATGAAAATGCAACAGAGAAAGGAAACGTAAATGCGACTGTAGGTAAAGAAGTATAAAGGAACAGAAGTACGAGGGATACGAAGTGATGCTAGAATATTTTGTCCGAAAATTTCAGTAGGAGGTCACAACGAGATTTTAGATTTTTTGTTTGGCAAACTGCTGCGATAAGGCTGGCAATAAAAATTTGTTAGCTAGTAAATACCGACTTATATACTCGTTTGAATTATTTATTCCACGTTTCAAAACAATATATTTCAATCCCATCAAATACATATCTAGTAGTGTGGAATAATTGGAAATTATTATTTTATTCTTCACATCTCTTTTCGCTGTAGGAAATTTCTGAGCTTTTAATTATTAGCTTATTTACTACATATACAGTATTACAATTTGTATCTATTAACATCCATAGGTACTGTTGCATATCCATATTCTATACTGAATCAAAAGAACATGAATAAGTAAATAAAAATGAAAGTGATTATTCCTGAAATGAGAAATGCTTAAGGATGGTTATTAGTCGTTATGTAAGGTTAATCTAATTTTCAATGCATCATTTGTCTTTAATCATGAGATACAATATGTAGATTAACATCCTGAAACTCAAAAAATTTGGAAATTTCATAGATACCAGAATGCACTAGAATGGAAGTTGTGTTTTTCAGTTATGTGTTTTTTGCAACATCATTGTGTTTCATGTCTATTTTTAGTAGTTTGTGGAGGAGCTACATAAACCCATCACTTCTTTTGCTCAGATGTCAGGCTCCTCAGTTGTGCCTTTATGTAGCCACAGCATGAATATACATCCACAGTTTTTATTATACTTTTGATAAATTTTTGGCTTATTCTTCTCAATTTTCCTACTTCGAAACTTATGCTATCTTATTCTTTACAGAAAGACGATGGGAGACGTTTATCTAATAAGTGACACCCAGCGCAACACATCTCGTATTTTTATTTAAAACTCTAAAATAGGCATTCCATACAACTTTTTTGTCGGTAATCATCTATAAACTTAAGCGTGCTTCCTTTGGAGTCACATAAATCGCTTTACAGCATAACGTCAACACTCTACACAAACGCATATGAGCAGTAGCTACCTGTCGTCTGCTAAGAAGTCCAAAATCCCCATCGCAGGCGGGTAGCAAAGCGCTGTACGCACTGCCTCCATTTCTAGGCTATTATCCATTCACAAATGCGCATGCGTAATTGCGCGGTTGGAAATTTATGCGCACGTGCGATGTTGAACACAATAGGTTCGGTTAAGCAGCTACTTTCATGCGCTAAAAAACAGGTTTTAGTGTACATGCGCAGCTTCGACGACGTAGGAATCCGTGTTTGATGTTCGCACTGCTTAGACGTTTCTCGTCCCATTTATGGTTAGATTACTGCGCATATTGGTGGCATGCGCGAATCTGGTAGTTGGGCAGTGTCAGAAAAATTTCCCAGGTAGATTGTGGCTGCTCTCACTGCTTATACATCAGAGGCGGGAAGAGGCGCTGCTTTTAGCTCTGGGCTTGCGCGTCAAGCTGTCTGGCAGCCGCTTAAACGATCCTAATACATTTTAGGTATTAATAACAGCTTCAGCCGTATTCGGTCCTTTATTACGGTATCGCTGCCGGTTTCATGGCTCTAAAAGCCACCTGAAGAGTGTGACTTTTAGCGCCACGAAACCGGTAGTGATACAGTAATAAAGGACCAAATACGGCTGAAGCGGATATTAATACCCAAGATGAATACTCATAGCTGTGGTTGCCCTCCCTCCCCCCCCCCCCCCCAACCAACAAGGTTTGCAGAACATAATAAAGGCATCGTGTGGACACACCTTTCTGACGTCACACAGAACCGCACGATCTGCTATCGACTTTCGTTAGCATTCGATATGAGCCTCTCACAAGATTTCACTGTGATTTCATGTACGCGTACCGGAACACTTCCTTCTTGGAATGATCTATTATAATTATTTGCTATAATATTATCGGTGGTTGATGGCTTCATACAAGAGTGCTCACGTAGGAGTTAGTTATTATCGTCAATAATTTACAAATTAAGAATGAAACACACTTGTGTTATAATTTGCAGTATGCCGTTTCAGTGCCGTAATTTACACAGACACATAACGATTATCATTAAGTGTCACTTAATAATGCGCCAACGATACAAGTCTTCAAGATACAATATTATAAACCAATACCGGAGTTAAACATCACATGGTTAAACGCAGTGTAACGAATAATGTCGTGGTTTCTGGAGTTGAAAGTTGTTGGTTTACATTCCGTTGCATGCAATTTTTTTCATGTTAGCGTCGTTAACATGTTCTGTTACTTTCTTATGAATGTATGTTCTGCAGTATTGGATGTTATTTGCATTTAGTCTGATCTGAGAAGGAAGTATGAAATAAATATTTAGCGCTATCCGAATATGTGGTTAGTCAGGAGCCTAAGAGAACAGCTTAAACTTTTGCGACTGAAACGAGCAAAATAAAATTCATATTCTTTCTTCTCACAAATATTTGGCTCTTTATTTCCGGATATGTGCCGCCTTTCGAGTGTGTGGTTAGGCAGCAATCTAAGAGGACAGTTTATGTTGATGCGAGTGAAACGAGGAGCATTAACATCCATATTCTTTTTTGTCACAAATATTTCGCTGTTTATTTGCGAATGTGTGGCGTTTTCCGAGGGTGTTGTTAGGCAGTAACCTACAAGTACAACTTTAATTCTGCAACTGAAATGAGTAGCAATAAAATTCATATTCTGCCTTTTGCGTAATATTTGGATCTTTATTTCCGAATGTGTAGCTATTTCCGAGTGTGTGGCGACCTGAGACTACAGTTTTAAATGCTGCAACAAAAACGAGCTGCAGTAAAATTTGTATCTTTTCTTCTTTACTTCCTTATATTTATATACCTCTGAATGTGTGGTTAGGCAAGAACCTAAGAGGACAGCTTAAATTGCTGCGAGAAAAAAGAGGATCAATAATATTCACTTCCTTATCAAAAAGTCGATAGCCGATCACGTCACATTTGCGCTCTATTGGATACAGGTCTTTCCTCATAGATTAAGTTGATAAAATCAAGTACTGACAAAAAATATTCAGTGTCATGACAAATTTTTCTCTAATATGCGATGGTAAATGACTTTCCAAAATTTTTAACGCATCTACCTGTGATATTGGGTTCGTCCAGTAGCGTGTCTTGTTCAAGTTTTTTTCAAAGTATCCACGTAGACTACCGTATTTGCCATTGAATGGTGCAGGTAGTGATGGGCTAAACTGCGATTTTCCGATATCAGTGATTTCTGTGAATGCTCCTTTTCAGTATCTGTTATTCTTAACTGTGATTTGTCGCAGTTAAGAGTCGCAGTTAAGGAACATAGGTCGTGTATCCCTCCGCCACTGCTATTTCTGCGATTTCTGCTACTTCTGCGATTTCTGCTACTTCTGCGATTTCTGCTACTTCTGCGATTTCTGTGACTTCTGCTACTTCTGCGATTTCTGCTACTTCTGCGATTTCTGTGATTCCTGCGATTTCTGCGACTTACCACCGTATGAAAAAGTTACATCTGTCAACACAGAAAATTGCATCTCAACAAACCTGTCATTGGCAAGTATGTTTTACGTTTTTTCTTCCGTTGGCTTTAATTTTGTATTAAAGAAACAACTGTGAAAATATTAATAGTGTAATTAATATGTAAGTAGCCGTACAGTACCATAATAGTTCGTATTTAGAAAATGAATTCTAACATATTGTTATGTTCACAGGTACCTGAACTACATTTCAGTCACTCAGTAAAGTGATAACTCAAATTATCATTGTCAACAGATCTGAAGAAATTGCCACTGCGTCTTTAGACCGTTTTCGTCAGACGAGAGGTTAGTTTCTAAGCGTTTCGATGGACTTAATTACTTCAGTGAGATCGTTCTTGCAAATGTGATATTCATTACAGCAAATATTAGCAATCTACTCTGTCAATTATATTGCTAGTAATTAATGACAGCAAAAATTGTTTAATAGTCCTTTTGTTTTTGCAGACACAGTTCTGACTCTGATTACTGGTTGCTGTATGTATCTATCCACATCAAGGCTGTTTTTGAGAGAGACTCGTGAAGATTCAAGACAGCTCTTAGAGGATTTGCAGTTTAAAAGTGAAATAATTGTGAAATAAGTGTGTGAATGATTAAACTGTGTTTTATTGAAGTTGTTGTGCGATTTTAAAGGAATAATAAATGTCAAATACAGTGAGTGAATAATAAAAATCTCATTTTCCACATGTTTAAGCCGTCCTATACCCATAATTTTCCGCCACTTACTTATTGGTAAACACTTGTTGGAGAGAGACATGCCACCCCCCCCCCTTTCTCCACAATCTTGGTGTGACACTGACCTGTAACTTATCCTGAAGTCTACAATACGCATTTTGAGGCTGTTAATATGAAAGTGGGAAGTACAGATCTTCCAGTTAAATCAGGAATAGCTTAAGTGCATTACTTGAAAGTAACACAGGAAAAGCTTACTTATGTAGGTGGTAGTAGTGTCGGCAAAAAGTTCTTGTGTGTGAAGTTGCCATGTAGAACACCAGGTGTAAAACTTTTCTTCCGAGTCTTGAACTGTGTCGGAACAAAAGTGAGGCATTCATGTGACTGTTTTCATTTCTCTACACTTATACAGATGTCTGAGTTCTGCTGTGTTAACATTGCAAAGTCCTGTAGGCATGTGGAGTATTAACCAAAACTGTCATATTGGAAGCAGAATCAAACACATTTGTTACGTTACTTGATATTTTCAGGAGAAAAAGGCAATGTTGCTTCTTATTAATACAATACATTCAGAGTCACAGCAGTATTTGACCAACCATAACTGATGCTGAATGTGCATGTCGTCATATAATATGAAGGGCTTATTTCAATAGCGGTACTAGTCCATTACCTCCACTTTTCTGTCTATAATGCTTCTGAAATTAGTGATCCAAACAAACATAAATAAAGGTTCATCTCTAGCAAGAAGCCATATGCTTGAATATTTCTGGTATCTCAAATGCAGATTTGTCAGCGCTCATTTAACTTTACGACTCTGTATCTCAAAATGAACAAAAATGGACTTGTGCCACTATTAAAATAAGCCCTTCATATGCACACACAGCACATAGATCTCGTGAGGCACAAGGCTCTCATAACGAAGTACGTACGTCGGCCAACAGATGACACTAGGAAAAGTATGTTAACTGCGCTTTTTAGTTGCTACTTGCGACTCTTAGTTGCGATTTGTCACAGAAATCGCAGTTTGACTCGGTAGCGAATAGCGTAGTATGAACTTTGCTCAACAGATGGCAGTGCTAACTGCGCTTTTTAGTTGCTACTTGCGACTCTTAGTTGCGACTTGTCACGGAAATCGCAGTTAGACTCGATACCGTATCGCAGAGATGGACGTAGTACGAACTTTGGCCAACAGATGGCACTGTTAACTGCGCTTTTTAGTTGCTACTTGCGACTCTTAGTTGCGACTTGTCACGGAAATCGCAGTTGGACTCCATAGCGTACCGCAGAGATGGATGTAGTACGAACTTTGGCCAACAGATGCCACTGTTAACCGCGCTTTTTAGTTGCTACTTGCGACTCTTAGTTGCGACTTGTCACTGAAATCGCAGAAAGCAGTGCTAACTTCGACCAATAGATGGCTCACGTCTTTGAATATGAAATACTACTTGCGATTGCTAACTGTGACTGAAATCGCAGTTAGATTCTGTAAAGTTGCTACTGTGATATCTGTGACTTCTCAGTCACTGTGATTTCTAACAGATACGCGATTTCCTGCCCACCACTAGGTGCAGGGTTGAAAACCTCTCGTCTGAGTCTTTCTTGCACTGCCTCAGACCTGTATTTGTCGAGGAAAGCTCGTTCAAATTGGATATAAATGCTGCAACGTTCAACTACTTCGGTTGCCCATAAAAGCACCTCACCTTGGGTATATCGCACGACAAATCTGATTTTCTGCGCTTCCGTCCAGTTGCGTGGAAATACATGACGAAAAGCACTAATAAATATTAGGAGATTCGTTCTTTTACCTTCGGTAGTAAATGTAGGAGGAGGAGGAGATTAGTGTTTAACGTCCCGTCGACAACGAGGTCATTAGAGACGGAGCGCAAGCTCGGGTGAGGAAAGGATGGGCAAGGAAATCGGCCGTCCCCTTTCACAGGAACCATCCCGGCATTTGCCTGAAGCGATTTAGGGAAATCACGGAAAACCTAAATCAGGATGGCCGGAGACGGGATTGAACCGTCGTCCTCCCGAATGCGAGTCCAGTGTGCTAACCACTGCGCTACCTCGCTCGGAAGTAAATGTAGGAAATTGTCGATGTCTCAGCAAACCTTCGTCTGCAAAAATATTTGATAGACTCATGGCATTTTCGATCGCATTTATGTTGTTATTGTAGTAATAATATTCCGGCTGGTAATTGTTCAGGTGTTAAGAGTTGTGAGTATGTTTACATTTTGCAATCTACAACTGTCACTAGTACCTACTGTGGGACTCGTAACAATTTGTGACTAGATACCAACAGGTTGTGGTTGTGGTTTGTTCACTGTAGCCTGCGTATTATTTGCAAAGTAAGCTCTTCTAGAGCTAGGGGTGCACATTCATAGTCTTTATTTCGGTGTGGCGAAATAAAATAAAAAAACATTTGATTTAATTGTGTTTTTTAACTTTAGAATTTTTGAAAGGCTTTTTGACGGATCGTATTGACTGGCTTGAATGCGGACAAATACAGTGCTGCTTGAAATATGCCTGTAATATAATTTACCATTTCGATTAATTACATTTTGAATTCTACGTCATTGTTGATTTAATCAGAGTTCTCACCTTAGACGTAGAATTAGTCCTTCTGCCACAATATTAATTCATCAGTCGCCATCGAAGTTCTTCTCTTTGTTGACCGTGTGTATCTTCCTAAGTCGGCATCGGTTCACTTCACGAAGACGGTGGAAACCAGGGAATACAATGCTACGTTGCTTTAAATAATTTTCGTAACACTTCGATACTTCTCACTATTTTTTATTCACAAGACAATAAGACTTGCTCTGCTCGTCGCACAAACCATAATTACTAACTACATGGCTGCCTTTCCTCACAGTCCAAAAATCACGTCCATCCTCCATGAGGCAACAATTGAAAGGTGTCCCTTAGCTCCTTGGAGTATGAAACAAAAGAGAATCCAGTGTGAACTTTACAAAGATTATAATATACATGCCTCTCAATTTATCTTTGGCGCAGCTTTTAAGATATTGTATGTCTCTGCATAGGAATGTGTCATTACAACTGCCCCCCTACTGTATACTGTCACTAGAAAATTTTATTTGGTTGACAGGATACAGTAGTCGACCTTGCAATTGATAGGTTTGGGGTTCTTTTATTTACAAACTTCATTTCTATTGTCTCATTTTCATGGCACTGTGAATTCTTTGGTATTACTGAGTGTGTGTCAGTTTTTGGTATACTTATGCTAATATTTACAAACCTTAATCCTAATATACAAAGTTTTGGTTAACATTGAGAAAACATCATGTGGTAAAGTTTGTACAATAAAATATACAATGAATACAACGTTATTTACAAATGTTTCCTTCCTCATCAGAGGTGAAAATTAAGTCCTTGTATTGCTTTCTGTATTTATTCTGGGGCGACGAGCTTTGTTCGCTAGCCCGTGTTGAATATGGGCGGGTGATACGCGCGCCTGATTGTTTGGTCGTCCGTTAGCGCGCGACGTTGGTTGAATGCGCGCGCCAGTGCACTGAATATACACCGACGTGAGGGTACCGTCAAGACTTCCGAACCTCAGTATGCGTGTGCTTTTTGTAGTTCCTTCCAGTACTTAGACTGGATACGACGAGGTACATTGGAATATGTGCCCCGAAGAACACACCACACTATGTGCGAGGTGGAGGACGATCCCGTCGATGCCGCTCCAGGTAAGAAGCGTACCATGTCAAACTTGTTTGGCATTGTCCTTTCCTATTGTGACGCCACGGGTCGTTTGACGATACTAGCTTCAATTTTTCGATGTCCCTTGTTTAGGCTCGCTGACACTTGCAACGTAGCACTACTTTGCACAATTTCAATTTCTACACACACCACTTTAACCGCGAGTATTGCGATCGAAACTTTCTTTTCACTACACTTTTTTCTTCGTATTAACCCCTTTTACCTATTGTACCGAGATTCATTCCCCTCAATACTTCTGGTCAATGTACATAAATATTCACAAATTTGTAAGTCACGGGACTTTGCATGAAATACAAAATACATCACATACAATGGAATAACATAAAACACATACAATACATTGGTTACATTAATTACTGGAAAAAACTATCGACGAAAATTGAAAAAAAAATTTTTGACCACTCATAGTGGCTTCTTCGTCTTGGATTTTACTGACACACACACACCTTTTTCCATTAATCAGTTAGAAGGAACAAGTCCTTTGTTTTCTTTCTTGAACTCGATGTGTAAGTTAAGGTTTACCTTCGTTACGTATTCTTCATACGCAACGACATGCATCAGCATGCAGAGAATACACCTGTAGCCGCTCCACTGCACCTTGGGAAGGGAATTTTCTACCTTCTACTTAGGGTAATGGCAACGACTACGTGTATGCTACGGTTTTTACCTATAAAATCTGAAAATGCACGAAATAATCATTTATATGCAGCGTAACCCTAATATGTACAGTGTTTTGTGCTTAAGCACGTTCTGGTGTGCTTGTAAATCGTTACCTCTAATAAAATTTCCTACCTTAACATAGACATATAAACATACAATCTTGAAGTTCAGGGTGTAGCAACTATTAATATGTACAGTGTTTCATAATAGCAGCACGCCCTTGTGTGCGTGTATCATTTTCAATTTAAGTACGCTTATAGGCGTCTTGTGTTATCATGGGAGAAAAAATACAGACATTTTAATGCATCGGTTGTCATGAAAATCTATGTACACGAATAATCAGACTTGCATAGCTTCAGTGCAGCATGAAATTCTGTATGACGTTCTTTTTTTTTTCACAGTTTATTTTATAGACGATTCCTTTGCTTACAGGTCGTCGATCACACTACTTACCTGTTTCTCGTACAGCGGCAATATCATTTTCATTCTTTGTGACTGTAAATCGTGATATGTATGTAAGATATAATTTTAACGTGATTTATCATTTCATGTTTCAAGTGTGTAAAGTAATCCATACCTTCCTTCTGCATACATGAGTGAAGAATCGCTAATGTTGCACTTTGTATCAGGTTTTTCGCATTTTCTCGTAAACTCGTAGAGTCTTACGGTTTTAATTAAGTTGGTTCTTGACGTTAGGTATACCTGTTTATACGAAGTTGTCTTAGAGTTTAATTTTCCTTATACACTTCTACGTTGTTTAAGTTCCGTACATGTACAGAGCTTCTTTCGCCTTTCACACATTCATATATACGTTTCTACACACAAAAAATATCTACCACTTAATCTACACATTGCTGGTGAGGCCCTTTTTCGGTACCTTGCACCATTCCTTCAATATTCCAAAATAGTTCAGGGTGTGCTGAGCATCGTCCCTTCATACTAATAATACTTACAACTAAATATTTCTTCCTACATACATAACTGCCTTACGGTCCATTAATGCGCAATCATTCCATATTTTCCTCCTTTACACTTTAGCCTTCGTACATATAACCTCGTGTATAGCTTATATATTCTACAAAGTTGTTTGCTGAGTGCTTTAGGTGTTTCCTAACGTTAATGTGTTTCAAATCCTAGGTATTTGCTTTGAGAGCGATTCAGTTCATTACTCACGCTGCATAGATCTGTTTATTATTTTCCTATTTTAAAGCTTGTGTCATTCTTTTCCTTAGTCACAAAAATTCACACGTTTACCTTGTTGTTCATTCTAAAAATCGCTAGCTACTGTGTAATGTAAATGTATGCGTTATCTCTTTGCTTTCCTCTTTGCTGCTTTTTCCCAATATGTAATTGTGTGTTGTTCTCGTGTACATAGCCTTTCTTCCGGTTATCTATCTGCATTATTTATTTTTTTTTTTTTTCTATTTTCTTTCTCCTTCCGTACAAGCTAAGATTTTACTCAATATAATATAATATTACAATACCGTCCATGACCAGTATGTCCTTGTATGTTCACTTTTATTACGTAATGCCAGCTTATAATTAAATTTTCTAAGCTACTATTTACAAGACTTGTGTATCCTTTTCTTTCTTGTTTTTGAATGGCTCTCGTCACTGTGTCTCATAGTAAGCGTGGTCTCAAAACTTTTAAACGTTCCGCGCATGCGCGCTTGTGTACCATGACTGGACTGCAGGCGCGGAGAAAACTCTGCATTGTTGGTGAACATTATTCGTGATAGCCGCCATCGTGTAATATGAGTCACGTGTCGTCTGGACTCGACCACGCATGCGCCTTCGCGCTTTGTATACACTCAGCTGATCGGACAGGGAAGGGGGAAGATTTCTCCCCGGCTCGCTGCCTACAGCGCGGCCAATGACCTTGTCTTGCCATGCAGCTATCGCGTGCACATCAGCTGAGCGTTGAATTGCAACTTCGCCGCGTGGCTTGTTGCTCGTCTCAAGCGAACAAACCCTGGCCTTCGCGTTAATTTGTCTTCGTTCCTCTCTCTTAAATAACTGAGTCAGACTACAAAAGTACCGTATGGTTTATTTTATAGTGCTAAGACTCACAGTAACACATGTTTCATTAGGTGTGGTTAACTATGCGTTTTTTAGCTGGCATATGCCCCCAGTTGGTTACTAGTTTCGATGTTTAATTGAAATTTCAGTTATGTTTTCTAGTTTAATGCATGTTTTTCACTAACTGACAGTCCTTTGTTTTCGTGTTCGCAAGTTTCTTAGGTTAATGACAGCAATTTTACTATGTGATCCAAGGTTGTATAATTTCAATTTTGCTAAAATAATATATAACCCTTAATGAAAAAATTCCTTGATATCCTTGCCCGTTCGTGTGTTACCTAACAGATAACATCCGGCGTGAGGTTTGTCTATTATAATGAAAGGGCCATCATACAACAACTGCCACTTAATACTTTGTGACTTGTTACCTACAGCTGTCAAGATTTTACAATTTTCCGTTGGCAACACTGGTACTTTTAATGCTTTCGAAACTTCTTTAAATAAACTGTTAGAAATAATATTCGTAGATGCGCCTGTATCTAAAATTACGTTGGTAATTATAGTTCCTATCTTTGCTGTTATTACAGCCTGCACGAGGTCACTTACCTTGTCCGGTGCTTTCTTCTCTTCTTCACATAGATCATCTTCTACGGTCGCATCCTGATCATATCTTAAAAATAATTGTCTAAGATGTAATGTGTGCTTGTTTGTGCCCCCTGTTGTCAAATCGGTCGGCCGGTGGGGGCTCATTACGACCGATTGTTGTTTACCGGTGGAGACAAAGGCGTTGCTGCAGTACTGTCCGTTACCTCTACAAAGTGTACTGAGTGGTTATTCTGTCGCCAATTAGTTTCCGGACCGCTGCGTGCAACATTTTCTTGCGACCGGCCGTCACTATTCCTCCTTGGTCTGTCATTCCTATTACTGTAACTATTCTAATTTTCATTTGTGTGCCGCCTTTCACCACGCGGGCCTGACCAATCATTCACGTGAGTTCTATCATTTCCATACCGGCGTGGACCGTAATCTGTACGATACCTTCGGTCTTCACGTCTCTGTGGCGCCGAATTCTTCCGATTTCCGTAATTCCAGGTTCCATTACTTGGCCTTGTCGGATACGGATGCCAACTGTGTTGGTTTTGTCCATTGCCATTAAAATGATTCCCGTTACCGTTGTTTTGATTGGTTACGGAGTGTTCATTCCGATTACTTGTGCTCGGCTCTTCTTTGTATATTAGATCAATTGAGTCAAGCACGGAAAGAAAGTATTCAAGGTCGTTCTCCGGTATGGTTACCAATTTTTCGCGTAAGTTCGCGGGTAGTCTGTTTTTCAGAATTTTGAGAACGTCTACGTGCGGTATTGGATTATTCCAATAGCGCGTCTTATTCAAGTACTTTTCGAAATACTTTCTCAACCCGCCGTTTTTTAGGTTGAACGGTTGTGGGTTGAATACCTCACGTCGTAGTCTTTCTTGGACCCCAGCAGACCAATATTTCTCCAAGAAAGCCCGTTCAAATTGTTCGTAGGTGACGCACTGTTCAGCCATGTCTGTGGCCCACAAAAGTGCGTCGCCTTGTGTGAAGCCTACTACATATCTAATCTTCTGTGCCTCAGTCCAGTTTCTTGGTAAGACATTTTTAAATGCTCTTACAAATACGACTGGATGAGTTTTTCTGGATTCTGTGGAGAAAACTGGAAACTGTCTATGTTTCAACAGGCTCTCATCGACTAGAATCGTCGAGATGCAAGGCGTGACGCCTACTGCCTGTTGCAGCACCGCGTTTGGCGAATAGCCATTGTTTGCCTGCGCCGGTGCGTGCACATACGCCGAACTGGGCGCGTGATGTTCTGCGTTATTGACATCGTAATCTGGCACGGGTGAATAAGTGTCAGGCTGCCTGTTGCTTGACGTAGGCAAATCATTTGAAACATTTAGTCTACCCGCAATTTCCTTACGTATTCTGTCCTCGGCTACTTTGATTTCATTACCTAATTTTTCAAAAAGTTTTGTTTCCCGGTCAGTTATTGATTCATTTACATTACCGTTTTCTAAAGTTTCATTTATTTTGATAATGTCCGCCTTGATACGTCGAGTCTCCTGTTTCAGAAAACCGACTTCTTCGTTAACTTTATTAACTTGGTCAGGTATTTCTTCACATGCGGACTGTACTCTTGTTAGATTTAATTGAATCGCCTGTACGTTTTCATGTATTTCTTTTTGTACGGTTTGTGTTTGATTGTGTGTTTCTACTATTTCTGACAGTTCCTGTTCCTGTTTGTTTGTAAGATCTGACAATTTCTTTTCTAAGTCATTTGCTAATACATTGTATACACTATTGACGGTTTTGGTGACTTTGTCTTCGATCTTTTGATCGATTTCATTGGTGAGTTTATTTAAGCGTTGATCGAAATGTCTGTGCATGTTTTCAAATTGCGTGTTTACACTTGAAAACTGCTGTTGGAACCCAATTTCCATGTTTGACAATTTTGTGTTTGTCATGTTGTGGCTGATTTCTAGATTCGACAATTTTGTGTTGGTTGTGTTGTGGCTGACTTCTAGATTCGCCAGTTTTGTGTTCGTTGTGTTGTGACTGATCTTTAAATCAGATAATTGCTCGCTCACGTTTGACATCAGACTATATAATACCTCAAGCGTAACTGACGAAGCTTGTGTGTTTGTATTTATGCCATTATTTGTAGCCATTGTTTCTCTACCACGATCTGATTGAATCGAAACCGGGCTAGGTTCACTGATTTCACGCGAAATATTTTCATCTGATCTGGTAATCGATGCTTCATCGACTGTGCACAAGGTTTCATTTGCAAGTGGTTCATTATTGTTAATCCCTGTGGAGTGCAATTGAATCGTATTTACTTCTACATTATGTTGTGCTGAAAAACTAATTGCGTCATCATTTACGTCACTATTGTCAGAATCGGTGACGTGTCCATGAACATTTGTCAAATTAAAGTTCTCCGATTCCATTGTGGAGATATTATTTTTATCTGCACTTTACTGTTAATCTAAATCTTTAAATTCTCTCGCAGTTGAATTAATAGAAATATCTCGCGATTGTTATTTGTTGCGCGTCGGAAATTTACAAGATGTCGCACTACGTCTTCTAATTCTGCGATTGTTGAACATAAAAAAGTAATTATCAAAGTGTAATTGTGTGTTGCCACAAACACTACCAGGATTTTAATATGGAAAGGAAAAGGTTCTGCTTTAAGTGGAGCTAAGCCAAGGTGCAGCCACTGCATGCGTTTGCGCTTTCCTACCTTAATTCCGGCTGAGCTGCGTCACTCACGATTACGTTAGTTTTGTAAATCCTTGTCCTTGTTCCTTCTGGTTATTGTGCCATCTGTTTATACAGTTAACATTGTTTCACCTTATTCATCATTTTCCATGTGCGTCATGTAACAGAGAAACAGTAATTAGTACAAGTACATTTGTAGCGCAACAATCAAGTACTTACTCTTTGTTCCACCAGCACTGTCCCTGTCAGCGGTCGCCAGTGTGGCGAAATAAATAAAAAAACATTTTGATTTTATTGTGTTTTTTAACTTTAGAATTTTTGAAAGGCTTTTTGACGGATCGTATTGACTGGCTTGAATGCGGACAAATACAGTGCTGCTTGAAATATGCCTGTAATATAATTTACCATTTCGATTAATTACATTTTGAATTCTACGTCATTGTTGATTTAATCAGAGTTCTCACCTTAGACGTAGAATTAGTCCTTCTGCCACAATATTAATTCATCAGTCGCCATCGAAGTTCTTCTCTTTGTTGACCGTGTGTATCTTCCTAAGTCGGCATCGGTTCACTTCACGAAGACGGTGGAAACCAGGGAATACAATGCTACGTTGCTTTAAATAATTTTCGTAACACTTCGATACTTCTCACTATTTTTTATTCACAAGACAATAAGACTTGCTCTGCTCGTCGCACAAACCATAATTACTAACTACATGGCTGCCTTTCCTCACAGTCCAAAAATCACGTCCATCCTCCACGAGGCAACAATTGAAAGGTGTCCCTTAGCTCCTTGGAGTATGAAACAAAAGAGAATCCAATGTGAACTTTACAAAGATTATAATATACATGCCTCTCAATTTATCTTTGGCGCAGCTTTTAAGATATTGTATGTCTCTGCATAGGAATGTGTCATTACAAATACTACTTGCGATTGCTAACTGTGACTGAAATCGCAGTTAGATTCTGTAAAGTTGCTACTGTGATATCTGAGACTTCTCAGTCACTGTGATTTCTAACAGATACGCGATTTCCTGCCCACCACTAGGTGCAGGGTTGAAAACCTCGCGTCTGAGTCTTTCTTGCACTGCCTCAGACCTGTATTTGTCGAGGAAAGCTCGTTCAAATTGGATATAAATGCTGCAACGTTCAACTACTTCGGTTGCCCATAAAAGCACCTCACCTTGGGTATATCGCACGACAAATCTGATTTTCTGCGCTTCCGTCCAGTTGCGTGGAAATACATGACGAAAAGCACTAATAAATATTAGGAGATTCGTTCTTTTACCTTCGGTAGTAAATGTAGGAAATTGTCGATGTCTCAGCAAACCTTCGTCTGCAAAAATATTTGATAGACTCATGGCATTTTCGATCGCATTTATGTTGTTATTGTAGTAATAATATTCCGGCTGGTAATTGTTCAGGTGTTAAGAGTTGTGAGTATGTTTACATTTTGCAATCTACAACTGTCACTAGTACCTACTGTGGGACTCGTAACAATTTGTGACTAGATACCAACAGGTTGTGGTTGTGGTTTGTTCACTGTAGCCTGCGTATTATTTGCAAAGTAAGCTCTTCTAGAGCTAGGGGTGCACATTCATAGTCTTTATTTCGTTTGTTAACGACAATGGTTACCTTTTTTTAGTGTTGAAACCAACGGATTTTGTGTAGGTTCAATGTTTGTGATGGGTCTGTGATTTTCTTTATCTGTTGCTCTACTCGATAATGATGGTCATTAAAAGAATCTACCTTCTGTTTTACCTCCGTAATGTTACTGTTAACTTAAGAAAGTACTTCATCCCTTACTTTTGTTTTCATATCATTCAATTTTTCGTCGATTTCAGTGCGAAAATTTTTGGTTATGTCATCGAATTTCTGTGAGACTGTCTTGCAAATCCTTGAATACTTGTTTTTGTTCTTGCTTCATTGCATTTAGGTCTTGTGTAAGTAACCAACAAGTATTTAAGAAGAAATTAAAAGAATTTCTGAATGACAACTCCTTCTACTCCATACAGGATTTTTTAGACATAAATGTAAAAAAAAATTATTAAAAAAATAAAAATAAAAAACAAAAAATGAAAAAGTTGTTATATTAACTTAAGTATGTTGTTAAATTAACTTAATTATGTCATGTATTGGAAAATTTGACTCGTTCCACATCATTACGAAATATCGTATTCATGATCCATGCAACTAGTATTAATCTAATCTAATCTAACAGTGTTTTGTTGGTGTTTTACCACGTTCATATCTTGTGTCAAATTACTGAAACTGGTGTTTATATTGTGTTTCATATCACCAAATTTCGTATTTATGTTAGATATAACTGCCATAGCAGTGTTTCAATTGTACAGCTGTGGTTGCTGTCAGCTAAACGTCCCAATTGAATGTTTGTGTTGTGACCAAGTGGTGTTTGTAACGCGTTGACAAACTTCATGTTGGGATCGCTCTCCAATGTTTCCTTCATGAGCGGTATGTCGCTCTGGGAGATGTGACATTGTCTCGATATTTGTGAACATTGTGTTGTCAAGGTTGTTCTGCTGTGGAGCCTCGCTATCATTTGTCCCTCCTGCAACACTTATCTCTGATCTACTTAAACTTTCTGCTGTAGGCATGCATGGCGCCTGAACTTCAATTTTTTAGATCACGCAGTTCTAAGTTCTCTTGGCTGACTGCGTTGAAGCTATTGTTATCAACAATGGAGATATATTTTTCTGCCATGTGATATGAATGAGCAAAAAACAGAAAATTCACAAAAATGTTAAAAATTTCATAAACTAATTATTACACCTGTTAAATTTAATTCATGTAACGTCAAAGTCTGTTTTACGTTTATTATGATGTGCAAACTATTGTGTCACAAATCTTATGTTTTACTGTTAATGCGTATCACACTGAAAAATTTCTGTAAAACTGTCAGCCGTGGGAAAATATCTAGTGCTGCGAGGAGTATATACAGTGCTGTCTGTCTTTGCGGTATATGTACGAGTGTCTGATGGTCGATTGCTATACAAATGATGTAAAAGAGGCGATTTTTGTATGGTGCAGGATACGAATTGTATGTTTACTACATTGATACGGTATGTGATGATATATTGCTGGGTTGGAGATCGGTTTCACACTCTAATATTCAATGTCCTGTCCTCAGTGGCAGAGCAGTGTAATTGAGTAAGAGTCTTTCTATACTTGAAGATCTGTAGGCCACTTTGCAAGGTTTAATTGTCAGTGCAATATGGGATCTGTGCAAAATAGTTTTTTGCCCCTGAAAGTCTCGTCTGCAGAAAGAAGAAAAAAAAGGTGAATGGTGCTACCACACGAGTGGCATCAGTAAGTTGGCAGGTAATTCAATAAGAACCAATAATAACGCTCCATTCATTTCGCAAGACATCCTTTTTGTCGGGATCTAGGAGCCTCTACATAGTGGTGAGAATGTTTGCGTTTCGGAGATCTTTGTTGAAAGCAGGACTTAACGATTTCCGGGAAGGGTAACACATGATGGGCGGAGCTCCTACAAAAGCGGCCGTTAACTATATCTGGGACACTATATAATTTCCGAGAGGTCAACTTGGCGACTTGGCTCTTATTTTACATAGCCATATGATATCATTATAACACTGAGAACCTTTTAGACGGTTGACGTTTCACGGCGATGTGTCAGCCACGCATGTATGACTAGATGTGTCTCGCATCTCCTGTTAGGATCGTGATGGAGAGAAAGCAGTCGAATGGATTTCTATACCGCGAGCTGTGATGTCAAGTGTGCACAGGTTTCGCATCAGCAATGGTAAACACATGCGTGTGGCCCAGAGGATGACTTGGCCGTTATTTAGATAAACATGTGACGGCAGTATAACATTTGAAGAACTTTAACTGTAGACATGACTTTCACCAGCTTGCTGTAGGCGGCAGTGGCGTGAGAGTGATGGCTCACACTGGCTTGCATCCGGTGGTGGCTCACAGCGATGTCGACGTATGTGCACCTCTGCAGCCTCTGATATGTTGATGATAGTTCGAAAGCATTTTTACGTGGAATCAGTGTTTGTGCACTACATAACTTCCGGCTGTTTAAGCGTTGTGAGTGTGTTGGCAGCGTTACATAGCATTATTTCAATGATTTACGAGTAGTTTGCAGGTCTGTGTGCTATGCAGTGCATTATTTCGGTAATGTAGGAGTTGTTTGCATGTCTATAGAGCATTTAACATGTGTTATTTCTGTAATTTACGAGTAGTTTGCAGGTCTGTAGGCTGTGTGGTGTGACCCCAAGAGTGTAAGAGCATGTGTTTTGTATCAGTGTAATATATAATCTATGTGAAATTCGTCCCTAAATAAATTTCTCGAAAATAAATAAAGTACACTCCTTCCTATCTCCAGCAGCCCGGCACAGACTGAGTCATTTTCCCGCCATCCGCCCTCCCTCCAGACCACCATCTAGGATTACGTCTTGGGAGGGACGACAGAGCCCTCTTGTGGCAGAACTGTGTACTAGGTCAATTGGCCTCCGGACTTTGTGGTGGACACACTGGATTGAGGTACTGCCTCAAATTGTTTAAATAAAGACTGCCTGCAAAATAAAGACTTACATCCATCCTATCCAGCATAAGCTGAGTCCTTTTCAGGCCATTTTCCCCCACCCCGAACCGCCAGCTTGGATTATGACACAAGAGGGATAACAGCACCCTCTGGTGGCAGTACTGTGCACTAGGTCAGTTGGACTCTGGACCCCTTCATGAACACACTTGATGGTGGTACTGTCTCTAATTTTTTAAACAAAGACTGCATGCAAAATAAAGACTTACGTCCAGCACTGGCTGAGTCCTTTTCCCCTCCAGTTCCTTGGAAGAGGTGACGGTCGGATGACTTAGGTTAGTGGAGGTACCCCAAGTGCTCTTTCTTTCCCACCATTTTCTTAAGTTAGTGGAGGTGGCCGTGTTGCATTGTCCTGATGGAATTTGAACTTCCCGCCATTTTCTGGGAGAGGGGTACGGTCGCAGGTTCGAATCCTGTCTCAGGCATGGATGTGTGTGATGTCATTAGGTTAGGCAGGTTTAAGTAGTTCTCAGTTCTAGGGGACTGATGACCTCAGAAGTTAAGTCCCATAGTACTCAGAGCCATTTGAACCATTTGGGAGAGGGGTGGGGGTTAGGTTAGTTAGGGGTAACCCAATTGGCCCATCTTCCCACTAAAATTCAAACTTCCAGCCAAAAGCCGCCTTCTTGGATAACAGTATTTGCATCATCATCTAACGTCACAAACGCCATCTTGGATGATGTCGTACACTGTTGACAAGTCTACAGGCCGCCATCTTGATACATCTGGCAACAATGGAGAGTGGGGTGGCACAAAGGTTGTCCCACTTTTGGTTGCCTGCATTATACTGACAGCTATTGCAGCACAACACAGCTAGGAGGTGCTGTAAGCAGACCACAGCGCATCTGCAAGCAACAGGACGAACGCCAATTGCAGCCAGAAAAGGTGAGTAAAGCAGATGCAGACACAGTTAATGCTCCACATATGAATCCTAGCAGAATCCACGTTATTAAAAACCGATGTGTTCTATTCTTTTAGGGTTTAGTATAGTGTGAAGGGTCTTCTCTATTGAAAATGATTTTTTCAGTTAATGGAGTAGAGTGGTTGCATGAATATGCAGTTACAATGTCAGTTTGTCAAAAAATGTTCAATTCCGAAAGGAAATTAGTTGAAGGAATTTAGTCCATAACATAAAGATAAACACAAAATAAAACTAAATAATTTAGTATTAATAACTGCCATATTATCACCTCTCGTCTACAGCACAGATGCTGTCCATGCAACGAGATAGCTCTGCCGTGTCCTTCACAGGAAGAGGACTGTTTCGTGTATCAGGCACCTTAAAATCTACACATACATCACACAAAAGAGTGCTATAGGTTGATGCCCTGTGAAGGTGCCTGCAATTCAGTCGCAGGCCATTCTGCCTGCAACAGCTGCTGCACTGTTTGGAAGGCTGCAGTGCTAGCTTGCCTCTGCGAGTGGCACAATACTAGCATATTTTGCCAGTATCGGTCTACTGGACAGCCTTACAGGACAACACCTAGCAGGGCACCAGCCAGTGTGAATTCCAGTCGCATCCTTGACATTTCGACTCGCCAATGAAAGTGCAACCAGTCTACTCAAAACCAGTAGCACCTAGGACATCGCTAGTGCTGCACATTCAGACTTCGCCTAGAGCAGTGTTTCTTGATAGTGATCAACGGCGTACCTCTGCTGGAACCTCAAGAGCTGTAATGGTGTTACTGACAGACCTTCATCACATCAGGACAATCTTTACATTGCCTTTACTCAGTAGTGGTTTTTTGTTATTATCCAGAACCAATCATTATTGTGTACATTCTGTGTCCATGATTACTTTCAACTGTTCTTGGCTACCTGAGCACATTTCTCACCTACAATGGGATACTACACGGCAATGAGAGTAAACTTTTCATACCTCATTTGTCTCCAGATCATTTTTCTTGCCGCCTTGTACTCAACCGGGTACACTTTGGCTCTACATGTGCCCTCTGCTTGGTGTTTTCGTGGTTCTGATCTACTATCAACTGGTGTTTTTGTAGTTTCTGTTGGCTTGTTTCCATTGTCTGCACAGACTTTTCCACATTCACTTTCTGTGGCTCTCTGCCTTCTCCTTACTTGTTTTGCCTCGTTTCTGTCCCATGCTAATGCATCTTCATTCCTTGCGCTGTTACTCTGTTTCTGTCTGCTTCACTTCTTCCTGTCAATGTTGGACGCTCTTCATTTTGTCATTGGTATCACCTGCACACCTGCCATCACTACTTCCATGCTGGAACTATTATTTCTACAGATTTCCCATTACAGAGTCACCATTTGCTTCATTTGATACAGAATATCACTTGCTTGACCCACCATCGTTTGGTGGCAAAGCCCCTACATGCAATAGTTTGCAGTGCAGCTTCCACATAGGTTCCCTCGCTTCCTTCATATTTCGACAACATCTTGGAGTCATGGCCTGCACTGAACCATCTCCTTCACATTACCACTCTTCCTGTTGTTTATCTGCTGACCAACTCCAGCCCCCAGGCTCTTTGCCTCTTGTACATTCACCTGTAGTGCTGCCAACACCTCCTCTGGTGTCTCCTGGTCTGGTGCCTTCTGCTCTGGCGCAGCCTGCTCTGGCTCCATCTGGCAAACTCCGCCCTATCTGGCACCTCTCAGTCCAACTCCTCCCGATTCAGCAATTTCTAGCAAGACACTCCCTGGAACGATGCCTCCTGATCTGGTGCTTCTTGGCCCACAGTCTTTTGCCTCCCACTGCAGCCCTTCCAGCTACAATACCTGCTCTGCTGCACCAACAAGTCTGATGGGGTCTAATCCTGTGTCGCTGGTGCACACTCTGGCATCCCATGCACCTCCTCTGGCTCCAGTATAGCTGGCTCTGGCGGCGCCTGCTCCAGCACTGCTGTCTCCAGTGCAGCAGCTCTGCAGACTGCCCCTCGGCTCACTGTTTGTCGTCAGCCAACAGACCACCAGTTTACACACCATCACCCTACAGGTCTCCGGCCTACATGTATCCAGTTCATGAATCACCAGCCTGTATGCAGAAAGCCTCCTTGCTATAATGTGCCATTGGTCCCTCATTGGTATTTCCTGTGCAATTAACTCCAACCTCATTTGTGCCATCCCATCACATTCTTGGTCTGATGGTGGGATGACTCCACCCTGTGCTGGCCTGATGACCACTCTTTGTTCCTTCCAGGTGCATAGCTCTTTCTTCTGTCATCCTTCCTGCCAGCTGTCAGCATTCTGCCCATGCCCTCAGGGTCCTGTTTCCTTCACCAGATTTCTTCTCTACTGAGTGTGCGTCTCAGATATCTAAGATGTCTAATAGACCGGGATTCCTCTCCAAGAGGCACCTTTGTGGCACATGAAATGCATTAGATTCATGACTATCTTCCTTGCTGCACTGAACCACCTTCAAATTTCCACTCTTCCCAAAGTTTCTCTCCTGGTGGCCTCCAGCCCTAGGCCTCCACCCCCTCCACTTCTCATGCACTTGCCTCCAGTAGTGCCACCTCTGACACTAATCCAGTTTACTTGCTCTAGTGCCAACTGCTCCCATGTCTCCTGCTCCAGCACCTCCTGCTCTGGTGTCTCCTGCTATAGCACCTCTTGCTTTGGCGTCTCCTGCACAAGTGCCTCTTGATCTAGCGTTCCTTGCTCTGGCACCTACTGCTCTGGGTCTGTGCGATCATGCTCCTCCATCCAATCTAGTTTCTTCCAATTCAGAGCCTTGCAATCCAGCGCCTTCTGATCCAGCGTCTACTAAGCTGATACCCTCTGGATCATAGACTCCAACATGACGTTTTTCAGCCTGGCAAATCCTGGTCTGGTACCTCCCACCTCTTGCTGCAATGCCTGTCGCTGCTGCAACACTGGCTCCAGCAGTGTCTACCCCTGCATCACCAGTTTTGGTGCCACTGGCTCCAATGCAGCCAGCCCCTCTGCAGCCAGCAACACTGTAGCCAGCCACGCTGCAGCTGGCCCCTCCGCAACCCACCTGGTTGATGCACCTCTCCATCAGACCCTCTCCAGTACTACTTGTACCCATGGTATCAAACCACTCCGTCACCTTTCCTTTCTGCATCTGATGGTGGTGTCGCTTGTCTCTTTTCCATTTCCACTGACCTGGCCATACCACCTCCTGATGAATCTATGTCATTCCGCCCTCCTTTCCGACTTTCGCCGATACTTTACACCAACCTCCACTTTCTTCTTTATCAGGTCCCTCTATGGTATACAGTTCACTTTCTGATCGACCCTGCCTGGCACCATCCACCCTTGTCACTGCCCCTGGACATCTGTCTTCATGGCTGTCTCATGGGACCCTAAGGACTTCCTTGCACCTCCAGTTTTCCTGTCTTGGAATTTTCACCATAAGATCTGACTACACCCTATCTTGATGCCTTCAGTGGTCTGGTCATCCTGCATATCTCTTGTGTTTCAACTCTTCACCTCTTCTGCCTCTCTCTCTGCCCAGCAGCTGCACTCCACCAGACATGATTGATGCTGTTCATGCGTTCTGCAGGATCCTGTATCCATGACTGACCTTCCTCCTGAGGGTGGCTCAACACCATGGGCTGCGCAGGCCCTGGTGACTTCTCACCTGGTTGTGAGTCTCACATATCTCATGCACAGGGTTTCTTATCCAACAGGCACCTTTGTGACAACACACCTCATTCTGGACCCTGCTCTGCATCTTTCTGCCCTGGCTGCAGGTCCAAGGCATCTCTAATAATGGTCATATCATCCAGTCTCCAGGGTCTTCTCCTATTCATGGAGAACCAGCCTCTTCTCTTTATGGCACCCTTTCCAAGCCTCCATTGTACTTGTTTTCTGATCCTTGATGTTTCACCACAAGCCTGGGCTTGCCTTCTGCAACTTGGTCACCTTCTTCAATGATGACATTGCTGACTGCTGTTTTTTCTCAGTTCCACTTCTCCCTGAAGGCTCCAACAGCTCCTCTTTTGGGACAAGGTGTGCCATATCTTCAGCTGTCATCTCTGCTGCAGATACCGCCTATACAGTAAGATGCCTCCACCGTCATCTCCGTAGGGAAGATGTATGCCATATCATCGGCTGTCATGTGCAGCCACCATCTCCTCCATATGGAAGAGGACTGGGATATCTGCCTGGCACATTATTATCCACACAAATGCCAAGCAACAGAGAGTTACAGGTTGCTGCCCTATCAATATGCCTGCTACTCAATCGCGGCCCATCCCTCTGTGGCAGCTGCTCCAGTATTTGGGGGCACCACTGTGCTGCCACTAGCTCACCTCCATGAGTCACTTGATACGAACATAGTTTCTCAGCATACCTCCACCAGACAGCCTTATAGGATAGTGGCCAACAGCTCGCCAGCCAGTGTGAATTCCAATCTCGCCTATAATGTCACATCTCACTACTGGAACCATAGCAAGTCTATGCATCAGCAGTGGTACCTAAGACTTCGCGAGTGCTGCATATCCAGACTTTGTCTAGAACAGTGTTTCTTGATAGTGACTGACAGTGTACCCAGCCTGAACCTCCAGAACTGCAATCATGTTAGTGACAGACGAGGACGATCATTACGGTGCCTTTACAGGGAACTGCTTTTCTGCTGTTATTCAGAAACAATCAATATTGTGTACGTTCTTTGTCCATAAAAAAATTCTATTGTTCTTGGCTACCTGGGCACATTTCTCTTCTTGTGGGTGCACCCAAAATAGAATACGACAGTAACTTCTTAAAATATACACCACTGGAAAAAAATGCAAGACCCTCAAGGACTGTATTTAGTTACTATATTCCGTGACACAAGGGGATTGTACACTGATGGCAAAAAAATCTCCGTAGCCAGAAGGAGTTATACAACATAAACGAAAGTTGGTAGGCGTGTTTCTACTACTGAAAGATGATGTGTATTTTACGCTACTCACGTAATATCAGCGCTAGTAGCTCCACTATGAGGAAACATATCAGATTTGCTTTAAATACATGCTGTAACGGTCATGAGCGTTATTTACCTTTAAGATTGGATGTGGTGAGTTGATAGTAGCCAAGAATGTCTTTGAGGCCACAAGGAGGCCATTATCAACACCTCATTGAGTTTGAAAGAGTTCACGTAATAGGGCTACAAGAAGCTGGATGTTTCTTCTGCAATATTGCAGAAAGATTTGACAGGAATGTAGCCACTGTACATGATTGCTGGCACCAGTGCTTTGTACTGTATCTGCAACAGCAGTTTGAGCAGCAGTGCCCACCAAAATGACACAACTATCTGTTACGAAGTGGGCATCTAAGATACAAATGCCTGGTAGCGTGCGTTTCACTAACCCCAAACCACTGCCATTTGCAATTTCAGTGGTGTCAAGCAAGAACTCGTTGTAGGGCAGGTTGTAGGTCTCTTGCGTTTTCCGGTTAGAGCTGATTCTGCCTTGGTGCCACTGATGGCCTTGTGATGGTTAGGAGGAGCCCAGTTGAGGACTTGCAACCAACATGTCTGCCTACTAGACACACTGTATCTACACCTAAAAATTATGGTCTGGGGTGCCATTTCGTATGGCAGCAGAAACACTTTCGTGGTTACTCCACGTACCTTGACTGTAAAATTGTACGTCAGTCTGGTGATAGGACCTGTTGTGCTGTCATTCTTCAAAAGCTTTCCAGGTGGTGTTTTACAACCTGTTGTAACCCAACATGCACTACAGAGTGTCAACGTGTTACCTTAGCCTGCTGGATTGCCAGATCTCACTCCAATCAAGCAAATATAGGACGTCATCAGACTATGACTCTAGCATCATCCAGAAACTGCATTATTGTATTGACCGACCAAGTGCAACAGGCATGGAACTCCATCTCACAAACTGACATCTGGCACCTGCACAATACTTTGCATGTTTATTTTTATTTATTTTATTTATTTATTTCATTCATGTTCTGTAGACCCATTAGTGATAAATCGCTTGGGTCATACAATTTAAGCTTTCACGACCGGTATTGTCTTCACTTAAAACTGGCGGTCGAAGTATAAAACTCTCTCCTGACATTTCGTCTCCGACTACGGGAGACATCCTAGGAGGTAAAGTGGCGAACTGCTGAGCTTAGTTTTTTATATAGGTAAGGAATGTGTAAGGACCAGTTTAGATTGTTATTAACAAGTAGACCCAGGAACTTAGTTGACTCCACTCTTGCTAAATTCCCATCATTGTATTTAACATTAATCTCACCTTCGAATGGCTTGTATGGAAGTGAATCAATTGAGTTTTTTCAAAATTTAGTGATAATCCATTAGAAGTAAACCAGTTAAAGGTCTCCTGAAAAATTGCATTTACAGTGATTTCAAGATTAGTATTTGTTGAATTGTATACCTGAATCATTGTGTCATCGGCAAACAAAGTAAATTTTATCTTAGCCCTTGTACACATTGGAAGGTCATTTATGAAAATAAGGAAAAGTAGAGGACCCAGAATAGAGCCCTGTGGGACTTCACAGTTTATTGTGCCCAAGAAGAGGACACTGGTTCCCCATTAGTGTCATTTACCATGACTTTCTGTTTTCGGTCCTTTAAATAGGAGGCAAGCCACAACCCTGCTTCTCCAGTTAACCCATAATATTCTGCCTTTCTCAGAAAAATCTCATGGTTCACGCAATCGAACGCCTTAGAAAGGTCACAAAAAATTCCATGTTTGCATTCTTCATTCTGGCGTTACACCCATTATTAATGTACTAGAATTTCACTTTTGCAATGGTGTATCCCATGCTTATATTAACCTGTTATCCTGCAACATTAATCACTTAAATATATCATTTAGGCAAATGTATTCCCGAAATTTAATTATTCTACCTTTTTTTGGTGTTGTGATTTTTTCCATATGCGTATATGCATACTGTGGGGTTGTAGTGTTACTTTTAGGTTGTAGTGTTTTTCAAGGTTACAGACAATCAGATGGCAATCAGAGCACCTGTCTATGGCCCTCTGTTTTGACTCTGTAGGCGGTAACTGTGCTGAGTGAAGAGATGAGCAGAGTTTGCAATATTTAACCTAGGGTACAAACAACTGACAACAAGAATGAGCAGCTTCAGCCATTTGAATAGGGTGCATTATTGGCCTGTGAGAAGCTGGAAGGACATATAGGTGAATTGCAGAACTTGTTGGGCATAGTGTATTGGTGGTGTGTGGCTGGTTTCTGCAGAACATTCCCACACCTGTAGACCAGGTCCTGGATATCTGCATAATAGAGGTGCATTAGAGATTGATGCATTGTGTGAACAACATAGCCCAACCAACCACCATCCAAAGATGAAATTATGAAATTTGGGTTCATGTTGCAGCTAGTGTATCATCAGGGCCATAGGGAACCACCTGTTTGCACCAGGATTAAGAGTAAGTGTGCCTATGACCAGACTTCCACTGATGCTACCTCAACAAGCATGGCTAATCTGGTGTCGCGAAAGATCTGACTGGAGTGTGGAAAGGCACTTTGTGGTTTTCAGCGATAACAGTAGCCCCTGTCTGTTTGCAAGAGATGGATGTACAGTTTTATGGTGTAGACCTTCTGAGCTGCCTATTCCAGATTGCATTTGGCCATGACACACAGGTCTCTTCACAGACTTCATGGTATGGGGGACATCAGTTACAACTCAGTCACATTGGGTTTGCTACAGGGTAAAGTGATCAGTGCCTGCTACATTGCACAGCTTGTTACCCCTATGTTAGTGCCATCTCTTCAACAGGAAGGTGCCTTGCTTTTTCAGCAGAACAGTACACATCTACTTATAGCTGTTGTGACACAACATGCTCTTCGTGGTGTACAAGTTGGCAGATCATACATAATCTCAACACAGTAATTATCTTCTGACTCATATACCTGGAATAATTAATTTGCGCATTTATTTAACATGATTTCTTATTCTAAAATGGTGGTATCATTTCTGTGCAAACCATATCAGGTTTGTTTCTACGCTACATGGAGTACATAGTCTCCATCTTGACTGATCTGATGGTGCTTCCCAAAATAACACATCTTTTACTATCATCCATTCAGAATTTTCCGACCGTGGTAATGATAGTTCTTTATAGCACTTATATCTATCAATCTATCACTAAAGTAAGGATCCTCTTTCAAGTCTTGTTTTATCCTTAAGGCTAGAGTCCTTACGTCATTGTTCTTGTAGCTTAATCCCAAAAGATTGATGGCAAAAATCACTCCTGGTCCTTCAGTTCATTTAACATTACTCACACCTAATGGTAATCGTGATAATACATTGGGAACTATACTCTGTGATCTTTTTATATAGTTAATTTTTAGTTGATATTCTTACAGAAACACAGCCTAATGCATGAGACTTTGATGAAATAACCTGCTTTCCATAAAAAATGACAATGCTTGATGGTCTGTTAGACAATAATCTGTGATCCCCATATTAGGGTTTGGAATTTTTTAATATTCTACACTATTGATAGCAGTTCTTTCTCTTTTGCTGTATAATTCATTTCATTATTTGTTAAACTTCTGCTAGCAAAGGCTATCATTCTATGTTCCCCTACTTTGGCATTCCATTCCCCTTGGAATAATACCATTGCGATTCCGTACACTGATGCATCTGTGACCCGCTTAAATGGCTCATTCATTACAGGATGACTGAGAACAGGGGTATTTACCAGCACCTGTTTACTATTTGTAAATGCTTCTGTTGCACCCATGGAGGTAAGAATAAGGGGAGATGGCGCTACGTATCCCAGCCGTACTACGTTTTGAAGCCATAGAGGCATGGCTCGTTGCCATGACACTCTGACCAAAACATTGCCAGTGTGCTACAGCGCTGCATGTATTACAGTCGCTAATTGCACCATATACGCATGTAACGTCATCAGATTGGTTGTTTCAAAGTTTTTGTTTAAAATAAAATCTCGTAAAGGCGAAATTTCGCGTTTCTTCTGATTAAAAATAGTTTTTCATGTAATATTACGAATAGCTAGCCTTCAATGTAAACGATACAATTTTGTTAATTCAGTAATAAACGTGTATCACAAACTAAATAATAGAAACTGAAAACTAAGTTAGCTATACCCTCCCTCCAAAGCCCCATAAATACATCTTGTTTGTAATACGTACTGGGACATTTCAGTTACGTTACACTACTGGGAAACATTGTTCATTACCACCAATATTTACTGAAATACGGTACATAGAATGGCAAATCTACACAGTGCCCTGTTTAGGCCTATACTTTACGCCAGTTAATGTAGTGTTAGCTTTTAATTTGGTACATGATGAAGACAAAGTGAGTTACTCAACACTTCGATTATCGACGATACGTACGTATTATACTGAAACGTGAACTTGAAAACTAAGAATTTAATTCTTTGAATTAACATACCTTTTGCAAATGTTTTGGGTGTGTAGGGAAAACTGATGGTACAGCATTTTCTCGGAGCCCTACTGTTGAAAGGGAAGTTCGGTCTATGTCCTCTTCTCGGAAATGCTGAGAACATATAGTGCTCCATTTAGACGCACGCCAATTCTTCCTCCTCACGGCATTCTCCCACAGAGCTTTCCGACTTTCATTTTTAGGAAATCCAAAATCATACAGGAGAAAAACACGCTGTAGTACAAGTACCGATGTAGCACACCTTCATTCACAATGAAGTTGTAAAATCACACTTAACGAGACAACTTACACATGAAATGTTATTCCCTTCGATTTCACATCACAATCAGAACGATTCATACATCCGAACACCACACAATTCACCATAATAGCGCAAAATCCTTCCAAAAGCGAGTGACAAGCCTATGCACACAAGCTTACAGCAGCAATGTTTTGGTCGGATTGAGATAGCTACCCTCGGCTTCACAGCTGTGACGTCACGGCGTCTCCCTCTATTCTTACCTCCATGGTTGCACCCTCACCCCATGACCAAACATACTGTTGCTTTAAAAGATGTAGTAACTGTGGATCATTCAATACTTGTACCTGAACATATTGATGTCTAAATCCCGCTAATCCTAAAAAAGAACGCAACTGTTTTAGATTTTGAGGTTCTGGACTCTCCTGTATAGCTCTTATTCTGTCTGCGTCTTGTTTTATGTCCTTAACCTTAACTAAATATCCCAAAAATTTTAATTCCTCCCTTGAAAACTTTTTTTTTTTTTTTTTTTTTGACAATTTTATCATACTCCCCTTTTCATTGAACCTTTGCAAAGTTTTCAGGAGTAAATGACAATGGTGTTCTCAACTTTTTGATACTAGCAAAATCTACATAAATAATGAATTCTTGTAACGGATCTTTACCTAATGCTTCATTGAGCACTCATATGAAAATTGATGCTGAAATATTTAACCCAAATGGTAATACTTACACTGGATCAAATAACTTTTTTTAGAATCATTGTGTGGCTTGATCTGCCAATAACCACCTGTGACTCCATGGAGGTGAAATATTTGTCCTGTTCGAATTTTTGTTAATAATTCCTCTATGATAATAGACCCATCCCTTTGGGTTTATATATGCTTATTTAATGTAAGAGCATCCAGCACCAAATGAACCCCTCTGGTAGCCTTTTCACTACAAGTATTGGATTATGATATACGTTAAAACTTTATTTGATGATTTTGTTATTTAACATTATGTTGATTTCCTCTTGAACTGCTGCTCTTAAGCTAATAGGTACTGAGTATCGTTAACAAAAGAAGGGATTCGAATCCTTGATCTTAAATTTACACATATAATTTCTTATGATGCCTGGTTTCCCAGAAAATACATTACTATATTTAGTCAGAATTTTATATAACTCTTGCTTTTGCTCTGCAGTTAAATATTGTGATTCATAAGCTTTGTTAAATAAAAGTCTTTCATTAGTTAGTATGTCAATTGCCATTTCAACTTGCACAACTAACTGAGCAGTTGCAGTCAAACATAAGGGTTGGATTTATCTCAGCATCTGACTTAAACGGTATTTCACTACTGCTTCCATTGAAATTACAAAATAAGGTACTGGTACCAAAATTTACAACCAGGCCTACTAACTAGTAACAGGTAAACTTATGTTCACCACTATTAATAAAGTTTGCCAAAACTTATGTTGTCCTATGGTGATAGGTATTCTCGTTTCATGCTTCACATGCATGTGAAGCATGAATATAATAGTTCTTATGTATATAGTAGTTCTTATGAAACTAAAGAAATTTCACTACCAGAATTGACATAAATATCTATGGATCTTCCATAAATTGTCCCAATTACCATGGGTTTTGGTTGAATATCCCTCTTTTCTCTTTCTTCTTCTTTTAATAGCCATTCTCTTGTAAGTATCTTATGGATAAAGGAAACTACATTTTCTATTTATGGGTCTAATAATTGTTCATCACTTTGTGGGTTGTAGCCCTTGTCCCAGGACGTTCTCCATTTTCCAAGACTATTATAGGGTAAAGTGTCGCAATCACTGTATTCTCTGTCCCTCTTTGATTTCCCTGTGTTCTGTTGTCCTCACTACTAGTTACTACTTTAGAGCACAAATACTTATGAAGATCTATTGCTGTTTTGATACAGTTTATTGTGTTGGGAGTAGGAAATGTTTTGCCCATTTGTAGGGGTATTCCCATTTTTGTTTTCTCTTTGCTCTTGGCAAAGATTATTATTTTCTTTCTTAAAGAACTTGTTTGGGAATCATTTATTATCCATGCTATTACTTCACCTGTTATCATCTGGCATATGTTCTACATCTACATCTACATCCATACTCCGCAAGCCACCTGACGGTGTGTGGCGAAGGGTACTTTGAGTACCTCTATTGGTTCTCCCTTCTATTCCAGTCTCGTATTGTTCAGTCTTCTTTATGTGCTGAGCAGGTGCCCAGCAGGACCCAAGGGAGGGCCTTTCCTTTCTACATCTACATCTACATCTACATGACTACTCTGCAATTCACATTTAAGTGTTTGGCAGAGGGTTCATCGAACCACAATCATACTGTCTCTCTACCATTCCACTCCCGAACAGCGCGCGGGAAAAATGAACACCTAAACCTTTCTGTTCGAGCTCTGATTTCTCTTATTTTATTTTGATGATCATTCCTACCTATGTAGGTTGGGCTCAACAAGATATTTTCGCATTCTGAAGAGATAGTTGGTGACTGAAATTTCGTAAATAGATCTCGCCGCGATGAAAAACGTCTTTGCTTTAATGACTTCCATCGCAGCTCGCGTATCATATCTGCCACACTCTCTCCCCTATTACGTGATAATACAAAACGAGCTGCCCTTTTTTGCACCCTTTCGATGTCCTCCGTCAATCCCACCTGGTAAGGATCCCACACCGCGCAGCAATATTCTAACAGAGGACGAACGAGTGTAGTGCAAGCTGTGTCTTTAGTGGACTTGTTGCATCTTCTAAGTGTCCTGCCAATGAAACGTAACCTTTGGCTCACCTTCCCCACAATATTATCTATGTGGTCTTTCCAACTGAAGTTGTTCGTAATTTTAACACCCAGGTACTTAGTCGAATTGACAGCCTTGAGACTTGTACTACTTATCAAGTAATCGAATTCCAATGGATTTCTTTTATAACTCATATGGATCACCTCACACTTTTCGTTATTTAGCGCCAACTGCCACCTGCCACACCATACAGCAATCTTTTCTAAATCGCTTTGCAACTGATACTTGTCTTCGCATGACCTTACTAGACGGTAAATTACAGCATCATCTGCGAACAACCTAAGAGAACTGCTCAGATTGTCACCCGTGTCATTTATATAGATCAGGAGCAGCAGAGGTCCCAGGACGCTTCCCTGGGGAACACCTGATATCACGTCAGTTTTACTCGATGATTTGCCGTCTATTACTACGAACTGCGACCTTCCTGACAGGAAATCACGAATCCAGTTGCACAACTGAGACGATACCCCATTGGCCCGCAGCTTGATTAGAAGTTGCTTGTGAGGAACGGCATCAAAAGCTCTCTGGAAATCCAGAAATACGGAATCAACTTGAGATCCCCCGTCAATAGCGGGCATTACTTCGTGCAAATAAAAAGCTAGCTGCGTTGCACAAGAATGATGTTTTCTGAAACCATGCTGATTATGTATCAATAGACTGTTCCCTTCGAGGTGATTCATAATGTCTGAATACAGTATATGTTCCAAAACCCTACTTGTTCAGTGTATCTAATCCCTCAACAAAAGTTAATAAGTCATTAACTGTTGTCCAGTCTCTGTGCCACACTTCCTTTCATACATAATATGGTAACATTCGTACCAATATTTTGATTAAATGGGACTCCTCTACAGGCTTATCTAAATATTTAGAACGAGTCATATGCCATTTTTTATACTACTTAATGACCCCAAGAGTTATTATAGTATTTCACGTCTAATAACTCTACTGTCACTTTCTCTTGTATGCTAGTAGACCAAGATTTTCTCCTAATTTCTTCTTAAAATCCTTCCAAGATAAAAAAATCCTCAGAATGAGCAGTACCCCATTCTGGTGCATTACCTATCAAATAACTCAAGGCAAAATCTATCTTTGTGCTCTGCTACCAGGTTTTTGGTAAAGATCTAGAAAATACAGTACTCTCAAAAAAATAGGTGGGCTGAACTTGTCCACCAGGTCTGAATTTCAGAAATTGCTTTGATAAATTTGTGGTTATCATGTAATTCTGATTGGTAACAACACACTTTAAATATTGTAAATGAATTTATTAGACATGAAGCAAGAAGAACAAAACATGGCAGCACACAAGTTGGGCACTGAGAGAGACGTAGAACAAAGCAGATCAAAGAGATCAGAGTCATAGATAGGGCACTCTGCACCAGAGATGCCACAGACACCCCCCCCCCCCCCCCCAGCCCCCCAGTAGTGTGGAGCACAGTGGAGGTAAGCTTCATCACTTGAAATCATAGTTGTCATGCCAACGCAGCAGTTGTAGATGGCAGCCGGCACGAGAAGTAGGTGCATCGAAAACTGCGCAGCAAGAGTCCTGTGCCACCAAATGTTGTGTTGGCAGAGAGACGATGGTCAAAGGTAGGTCGGCGCCGTCGGGAGGCGGAGCGGCAGCAATGGAAGACAGATCGGAGGCATCAGAAGGCAGGTCGGAGAGTGACCATGCTGGTTTCGGGTGATTAACAGACACAGTCTGTGGTCATCAATGTAGATGAATTATGAATGTGTTCACACCTCAACATAACACTCGGTGAGGGCCCAAATAAGGTGGTTGCAAGGCCACTTGCACAGAGTCATTGCGCAGCATCACAAATTCACAAGATGCAAGGTCCTTGTGGACGAACACCGGCAGGGCAGAATGAGGGCGAAGCAGGAGGGTGGGGAGGTGTGTGACATACAGACAAACTCGCTCAACCAGAGCCGGAAGGTCCATAGTATCGGCTGATGGTGAGTCCTCCACGAATTCTGTTGGAAGGAGGAGGGACTCACCATACAGAATCTCAGCAAGCAATGCGTTTCAGCAGGACCCAAGGGAGGGCCTTGGGCCATAATCCACTGTGGCACATAAGCGTGGCCGTGAGAGTGCGGCGCCACCATTTGACCAGGCCGTTCGTTTGTGGGTGGTAGGCTGTGGTGTGGAATTTAGCAACACTGCAGAGTTTGCACAGCCCTGCAAAGAGGATGGACTCAAACTGTTGTCCCTGGTCAGTTGTGAGGGAAAGGAACAACCGAATTGTGCGACCCATGCGGATATGAAAGAGTGAGCGATGGTCTCGGCTGTGATGTCGACAAGAGGGAATGCCTTGGCCCAGCGGATTACACAGTCAACGATTGATAAGATGTATCTGTACCCCTCGTAAGAGGGGAGGGGGCAAATAATGTCGATATGGACGTGCCGAAGGCAACCTCTTGGAACGCCAAACTTGCCTGAAGGAGGCTGAGCATGCCTGCCGACCTTGCTACGCTGACAAGGTACACACACGTGCATCCAAGTGCGGCAGTCATACTTCACGCCAGGCCAGACGAAGCACTCAGTAACCAGCCTCGTCATGGCCTGTGTTCCCGGGTGTGCCAAGCTATGCAAAGCAGTAAAGACCCCATGCCGAAGAGCAGTAGGAACCAGGGTGCGGGGAGTGGCTGTAGAGATGTCACAAAGGACTGGGGTCATCGACCCGTGTAGGATACATGACAGATAACGATGACTCATTGTCCAAAATTAATCGCTGTACATCGTCATCTTCAGCCTCAAGTTGGGCGAGCTCTTCCAGGTTCAATGGCGCAGTTAGCACGCATATGCGGCATAGGTAGTCTGCCACAACATTCCCTGTGCCGCGGATATAGGATGGGTCAGAAGAGTCCTGACAGATGTAGGCCATATGACGGAAATGTCTCAGCAGAAGGTCCTTAGCCGGATTATGAACAGCGTCCATGAGAGGCTTGTGATCTGAGTAGATCGTGAAAGGTCACCCCTTGAGGTCACTACGGAAGTGTTTAACCGCCTCGCACACAGTGAGAAGCTCACGATCGAAAGCCGACCACTTACACTAGCTCTTAAGTCATTTTCTTGGTAAAGAAGCGGAGCAGTGGATTGACTCAGCAGTGGGCTGTTGTAAAACAGCGCCCTCAGCTGAGTCACTGGCATCAGTTGTGATCAAAGCATGAGGCTCAGGATCAGGGTGGGCAAGTGTCACGGTTCTGGCGAGGGCAGTTTTAAGGTTACCAAACGCATATAAATTATAGAGTGCGGCAATCAGTCGTCCTTTTTTTAGATTTTATTACGCAAATCCAGATTTCGGCTAGCAGCTGACCATTCTCAACGCACTAGTTTCTATTCTCTGTGCATGTAAGTCCCTGTTGTTCAGGTGTCAGTCACAGTTCTTTGAATACTAGTACTGTGCCAGAGACGCCACAAATTCATACTGATTCCCAGTTGTAACTGCTCTAATACACTAGTCGATAACCCACTGTTATTTACACCTGCCTTCCTATGGATTTCCTGCTTAGTGTTCTCAATAGGCTCCCATCGTATTGTTAACTCTGTTTACTGTTCTTTAGCATCTGTCTTACAAAGAGTATTAGTATTAAGCGATTCTACTTTCTCTTGTACGGTAAAATGTAGAAAATCGTGTAATCATTTCCACTGAATTAGATGGTGTTTCAGGTGTGTTAACTATTTCTTCGCATTGTTCTGAAACAGTTACACGCTCTTTCGCCTCTGAGATTTGTTCTTTAACCTGGTTGAGCTCTCTAATAGCAAACTGATCTACTTTGTTAATTTTACCATCTAATTCCGTGAACTGCTCTATTACTTCCTAGCGACTTAAATTACATTGGCTATTGATCTCATTCAACTACTGAGGCAGCTCAGTCCAAGCATAGTTAATTTAGCATTTATTTCCTGTTTGACGTGTTCTGTTACCTCTAATTTTGGTTCTTCTTTCATATTTTCTACCTTGACAGACAGTTCATTACTTTTATACTCTACTTTGTCAGATAGTTCCTTGATATTAGAATCTACTTTGCCACATAATTCCTTTCTAGTGTCAGACAGTATCTTATTTGTTGAATCTACTTTGTCAATAATTTCTTAAAATTAGAATTCATTTCCTCAGACATTCGTTATAATAAACCTTTAAACTACTCTGGAGCTTCTGTGGCCATTTTTCTAGTAATGACGGGCATATAACGCAAATATCATCTGTCATGTACCCTCCATTATGCTGATAAATGGTTACCGCATAGTTTTCTTGAACGCAATAACACTACAGTACTGTGTTACTACCTAGACAAAAAAAAAGTTTTCAAAGTGGTTTTCCGTATTTTCTAAACAGCCTACCCTTTCCGTTGAACCACAGTCTAACATGTCGAACTTCACTCTTTTGTCGTATAGCCGACGCAAACACATGTATGTGGCAGTAGAAATGGAAATGAGCGTTTGGCGTCATTGGCAGGGAGGCTTTTTCGGAGCAGGTCCGGCTGCCGTGGTGCAGGTCTTATTACATTCAACGCCACCTTGGATGACCTGCGCGCCAACATCCGTTCAAGTTCGTTGTTGATCCTTTTGCTCAGTTTTTTTATTACAGAGGCCAACCAGCTCTCTGACCGAACACGCTGAGCTACCGTGCAGCCACTATCGGGGCGGACGTGTATGTGATGATGTACCATGATGATTTGCACCACCCAGCGCAGCCGATGTCTCGAACATAGCTATGGGTAGACTGCACTGTGTCATTCAGCTGGAGCGAGAACAGAAATGACACAGGGCTTTGCACTGTCAGCTACTAAGTGCGTCCCCACCAATGTCAGGATTCGAAATCTTCGCCGAACCCACCGAAAAATTCTTCTCTTCCAAACTCTCCGAGAAATTAGTCTGTCGTAATTAAAACATTCTATTATTCGCATATCGACATTGTTTGCATGACACATAAATTTAAGTTGCCGGAATACTTGTGCCACAATTGTTTAAGTATGGTTTGTCTTCAGATTTCGTGAATTGTACGAATAGTTCTTTCCGCATTCTTCTGAATGGATCATTAACAATTTTAGACAATATAATTACATCTGTTCACTTATAGTTTCTCCTTTTGTTTAGTCCATGTTGCTTTCAAAAAAAGCTGTTATTTATCATGTTAAATTTCAAGTTTTTGTAAATTTATAGTTTTTATTTTCTTCCTTTTGCTCCAATGCACCACGCCCTGTACGCTGGGAGCCAAATGAAGTGCTTTTCTTGATAGTTTAGGGTTTTATGTAGCCGCTGGCCCGCTCCTTGTAGTTGAAGGTGAGTCAGAAAACTTAATGAGATTTGTTACCCGATGTAATATCTGAACTATTCGCCCTTTCTATTATTATTAAAAAAAAATCTGGTCGCTGTAGTTGATTCTCTTGAAGTAGAGGGCCTGCTAATCAGTGCTCCTGAAATCCCGCGTATAGCTGAGGAAAGGCTTGATGTCTTCACGTTCTGCAGCTTTTATCAGAGCAAAAGAAGATAACTTACATCATGAAAAAGCACGTCCACTACTTTCCTTTTATAAGTATATATTTCCTTCAGTAAGTGTACAGATCATTAGAATGTCTTGTGAATTAGTGTTACTAAGCATATATCACAAATAATTTAATAGTCAGTGACAAAACAAATACTAGAAAGAAATAGAAAAAGGAAATGCAGTCATGTTCCTCTTCAGTCTAGGTTTGTGGAACAACTCCAGTGGAAATCAACTGCGTTGCATCAACTCTTAAGAAAATATCATCAGGGATTGATGGTATTCCTGATTGCATCATAAAACAATGTATTACAAACATTTCACTGCCTCCTGCAGATAAGGTCAATTCATCTTTTGATAGGCACATTCTTGATTGTTTAAAAATTGCTAAAGTGGTCCCAATTCATAAGAAAGGAGGCAAATGAAATAAAGAAAACTATAGGCCAGTTGCCATATGATCAGGCTTTAGTAAAATCATAGAAAAAGTAATGTGTAATAGGCTAATGAAATTTTTAGAGAAACACAAAATTCTCTCTGCTACTCAGCATAGATTTAGGAAAAATAAATTAACAACTATGGCCATCTACACCGAAGCACCAAAGAAAATAGTATAGGCAAGCGTATTCAAATACAGGGATATGTAAACACACAGAATAAGGCACTGCATTCAGCAAAGCCTATATAAGACAAGTGTCTTGCAGTTGTTAAATCGGTTACTGCTGCTACAATGGCAGGTTATCAAGATTTAAGTGAGTCTGAATGCAGTGTTACAGTCGGCGCATGAGCAATGGGACACAGTATTTCCGAGGTAGCAATGAAGTGGGGATTTTCCTGTACGACCATTTCATGAATGTACCGTGAATAACAGGTATCCAATAAAACATCCAATCTCTGACATCACTATGGTTGGGAAAAGATCCTGCAAGAATGGGACCAACAATGACTGAAGAGAATCGCTCTACGTGAGAGAAGTGCAACCCTTCCGCAAATTACTGCAGATTTCAATGCTGGGCCATCAACAAATGTCAGCATGTGGACCATTCAACAAATCATCATCGAAATGGGCTTTCGGAACCGAAGGCCCACTCATGTACCCTTGATGAGTGCACGACACGAAGCCATACACCTTTCCTCAGCCCGTCAACACTGACATTGGACTATTGATGACTGGAAATATGTTGCCTGGTCAGATGAGTCACATTTCATATGAGATAGAGACACTCTCGTGAATCCATGGACCCTGCATGTCAGCAGGTGATTGTTCAAGCTGGTGAAAGCTCTGTAATGGTGTGGGGTATGTGCAGTTGGAGTAATATGGGACCACTGATATGTCTAGATACAACTCTGACATGTGACACATACATAAGCGCCCTGACCGATCACCTGCATCCATTCATGTCCATTGTGCATCCTGACAGACTTGTGCAATTCGAGCAGGACAGTGCGACACCCCAAATGTCCAGAATTGTTACAGAGTGGCTCCAGGAACATTCTTCTGATTTTAAACACTTCTGCTGGCCAAAAAACTCCCCAGACGTGAACATTATTGAGGATATCTGGGATGCCTTGCAAGGCGCTGTTCAGAAGAGATCCCCACCCCTTGTACTCTTACGGATTTATGGACAGCCGTGCAGGGTTCATGACATCAATTTCCTCGAGCACTACTTCAGACATTCGTTGAGTCCATGCCACATCATGTTGCGGCGCTTCTGCATGCTCGCGGGGTCCCTACGCAATATTATGTGGATGTAGCAGTTTCTTTGGCTCTTCAGTGTGTGATTTTATACACAATGCCCTGCAAACAATGGACAAAAAACAAAGTGCCACTGGCTCTTTTTAGACTTAAGTAAAGCCTTTGACATACTGGAGCACAACATACTGTTGGACAAACTCCAAGTATTTTGCACTAGAGGGTTTGCACTAAAATGGTTTATATTGTACTTGACAAACAGGAAACAGAAAATACGTATAAAACTTGAACTAGAAGAAAATCGTAGGATATGTTTCTCAGAAGCAGAAATTAAAAAAAAAAGGAGTCCCTCAGGAATCCTTTCTTGGGCCAGTCCTCTTTCTCTTCTATATAAATGATTTAGACCTTAACATTAGCAGATGACACAAGCATCCCTATTACAGGAAACACCTCAAGCTGGATACAAGCAGCTGTAAATAAAACTACAGCACAACTAAATTGATGGTTTGAAGGGAATAAACTACTGATAAACACAAAAAAAAAACATCCCTACAGTTCTGTTTAAAAGATGATGCATACAACACCAGTGTGACATTAAATTAGAACAAAATTTCATCTTATCTGGAAACAAATTTTTTAGGCATATGGCTTCAGAATAACTTACAATTGCATGTAATTGGAACACTAAATAAAGTATGTTATAATCTATGGTTACTCTCTGTTAAAGCAAGTTTTAGCACTATCCGAATTGCCTACTTTGCTCAATTTCATAGCATTCTGCTGTACAGAATTATATTCTGTAGTAGTACAATATCTAGTTCAATCATTTTCCTAACCCAGAAAAGAACTAAGAGCAATGGAACATGCTTGACAAACGGATTCTTGCAAACCCCTCTTTCAAAAGTTGTCATTCCTCCCACTTTCCTCCATACTAGAAATCTATAAGTATGTTAGAAATAACTTAAAAGACATAAACGGAAATTTTAATATCCATGAGCATGTTACAAGATAAAAGAAAAATTTTAAGTCCTGTCTGTAAGGACATCAATCTACAAACTTCCACAATAATCAGTTGTACACAACTTTACAATAGTCTTCCACATAAGGTAAAAATCATATTATTGTTCATACTCTTTTGTAAAACCTTAAGGGCATTCTTATAAGATCATTGCTTCTATTCAATGAGAGAATTTTTAGAACATTTATAATACAAGAGACTTGGAACAAGACAGTGCAGCTACTGCAAGTAGTCCAAGTTCTTTTGTGGATAAAGCTAACAATTATACATCTACTAAAATAATACTGTATTTTTACTGTGTTATGTTATTGTTTTGTGTTCCTTCTGTGTGCCACAATCTGGAAAGAGTTTTTGGATGAATAAATGAATGAAGAAGAGAAATTTGTTAACATCAAGTATAGATTTAAGTGTTAGGAAGTCGTTTCTGAAAGTATTTGTATGGAGTTTAGCCATGTATGGAAGTGAAACGTTATGATAAATAGTCTAGACAAGAAGAGAATAGAAGCTTTCGAAATGTGGTGCTACAGAAGAATGCTGAAGATAAAATGGGTAGATCATATAACTAACGAGGAGGTATTGAACAGAATTGGGGAGAAGAGAAATTCGTGGCACAACTTGACCAGTAGGAGGGACTGGTTGGTAGAACATATTCTGAGGCATCAAGGGATCACCAATTTAGTATTGGAGGGCAAAGTGGAGGGTAAAAATTGTAGAGGGAGACCAAGAGCTGAATACACTAAACAGATTCAGAAGGATGTAGGTTGCAGTAGGTACTGGGAGATGAAGCAGCTTTCACAGGATAGAGTAGCATGGAGAGCTGCATCAAACCAGTCTCTGGACTGAAGACCACAACAACAACAACAAATGAATGAATAAATAAATTTTTCTGCATTAGAACACAACTTTTCATATGACACATACGCCCCAAGGCTTAACACGACATTCAAGATTACAATATGTTAGATTCGTTACAAAACCATCTTGTCTTTTGTTTTCATTCTTGGGGAGAGTGGTTGCTCCTTGACAGTTTAGCCACCACCAAGCCGCAATGCCAAAACGTAAAAGACGTTGCCCACAGCAGGTGAAGCCATTTACTTATCGTCACACCTTGCTGTTTTCTCGTATTCCACACCTCCTGTTTAATGTCTGCACATACACACACAGTGTATGTTCCATGACTTATTCCAAGTTTAGTATTATTCTGTCATAATCATCTTTCCTTGTACAACACAAGGAGTGTGAAATGTTGGTTGCCTAAACAGACATAACACTTCAAGACCACTTTCTTTCCTTGCTGCAGGGAAATGCCAATTTATTGGTAATTACCATGGTCTTTGTACACTGCGCAGATACACAATATTTTCCCAGCTATAGATAAATACTCCTTTTCTGATTGGGATTTACCCAGATAACAGAGTCCTGCAGAAATGGTAATGCTAATAGTAGCTGAACTTCTGGAGGAAATAGAACATTCTATAAGAGTGTTACACTATGACAGACATGCTATAATTAATGGCAGTGTTTGTGTTTACCCAAGAAAATTATGGATGAATATTTAATGTAATATAGTGTGCTATATTTTGTAATGGGTTTTGTAGTTTTCACTTATTAAGTGATCAACAGAACAGTTTTATTGAGGACTACGCTCAAGTTTAACCATGTTGTACTTGTAAAAGACCAATTTTCCTTGTCCTGATCCCTACACTGGAAACACTTCTTTGCCACCAATCCCTCCAAGCACTGCCAGTCAAACCCCACATTGGATGTTGCCTCTCCCAATTCATACCACACTCCAATGATGACATTCCACCTAATCACACCACGTGCCTTGGTCAGTTTCCAAGGATTCGTTACCTCCAACTTGGCCTCAACATCTTTCCCTAGGTCCTTTAAGAACACAAGCCTCTCAGCAGAAGAGAGGAGGACAGCCATTCTCAATCTCTAAACTCATCATGATTTAACAGTCTAAACAAAAAAAACCAAATCTGTAGCTCAACAATAGGCACCCGCATGGTGCCTGCCTATCCCAACCTTTTTATGGGTCATCTGGAAACCTTCCTTGCTTCCCAAAATCACAAACCCGTTTCTGATGATATCTTCATGATATGCACTCAAGGCCAAGACACACATCCTAATTTCTCCACAACCTTAACACCTCATTTATCTGCTTCACCTGGTCATCCTCAACCAGCATGCTGCCTTCCTGATGGTTGACATCCACCTCTCTCATGACTCCATCCACACCTTTGTCCACAAAGACCACCAACCACCAACAGTACCTGCATTTCAAAAGCCGTCACCCCTTCCACACCAAAAACTTGTTCCTATTCAGCCTGACCACTTGTGGACAGTGTACACACAGTGACAAGAATTCCCTGGACCAGTATGCTGAAAGTCTCACAAGGGCCTTCACATACAGGCAATGTCCTCTAAACTTAGTTCGCAAACAGGTTCCCCATGCAATGTCTTCACACACTCCTAATCCTCCCACCACCCCTGCGCTGGAAGAACTGGGATTTTATTATTTATCATGAGGTCTGGAAATGAGGGCCATCCTACCCATCCTAAAGAGGTGTTCCATTACCCACTCAAGCTACACATCCTGGTCCATTCCTATGCCACTCCAATTCCCAACCTCTTGCCCCAGAGACCTAAGTGTGTGACCAGTCCAGTCCACCTACCCTACATTTCCTACTCCAGTCTTGTAACAGGTGTACCCGCCCATTACAAGTTAACTTGTAGGAAACGAGTTTCTGCATAAAGTCAGATATGGAAACATTCGTAGCAAATATGCATGATTCACAGGTCTTGAGTGTCAGGGACAGGTACAGTAAATCATCTGGATGTGCTAGAACAGAATTTTTATTTTCACACTTGGAATAAACTAACAGAAAAGTGCATTCAAATATTTTAGCTTTAGATGTAAAATGTATACTTTGTGTTGCTAATGGTAATGAAAACACAGTTTTATTTTATTTTAACTGACGATATGTTTTACACATTTTTCCACGCAAAGAGCTGGTTTTTCTTCAGAAGTGGGACAAAAATACTATAATTCATGGCATTCCTTTTTTTACAGGCATACTCTGCATGGCTATATTGGCCACACTTTTTTCTCAGTGGCAGATATTGCTTCCAAATAATGAAAGCTGCCATCTGTCATGATTTTCTTCTGGGTGTCTGTCATCTTATCCCCAATCTGAATAAACTGTTCTCTAAAGCCTATAGACTCGATTCTCCTTCCTGCTGTGTGATTATAAATCTGGTGGACATTCTGCAGATAAAATTTCATTACATATAGAGCAAGCTTTTCTGCCATCTAACAGTTTTTCACAATCCTGAATAATATGAGAGTATTTGATCCAACTGATCAATGCCTGCCATGCCATTGTTGTAGTCTCTATGTTTGGTTTCAAGGCAACTCTGCCATTTTTATCACGAACTTTTTCCGTATTAGAAATGGTGAGGACACCCCATTTGTCCTTCCATTTGCAAACAACGACACTGTCATTTCTTTTGCGCACCATCTGATCATTCTTCACTTTAATAGTAACAATTCTGGGTTCTCCTTTCTGTTGTTATGTAATGTTCCACACACATAAGTTTTGTAAGTCGACAACAGTTTTAAAGGCGAGAATCATAAAAATTGTCCATTTGAAGCATATATCCTTCATTCAAGAAAGCTTCCATTGGGTGTAAAAGAACTTCCGGTGCATGACGCATCTCAGCCTTCTCCTATGACTTGCCACAGTAGATTTTTATATTGAGAACCATACCATTTGATTCACAGATTTCATGAAGTTTTACACCATACTTTCATTTCTTGTTCTTGATATACTGCCTCTGAGAAACAGACAGCCGTGTCACAAAACCATTGATTTGTCAGTGCAGAGACTCCTGTCCAGAACATAATTATTGTTAATAATGCTACTGAAATGGTACAAAACTGGTCTAATTTTGTAGAGCCAGTCACTGGATTGCAATGAGTTGTCTGAGAAATGTAACATCTCAGTAACACCTGAAATCTGTTTCTACTCATGATAGATATCCTGAACATGACACTGTGAAAAGGACTTGTACTATCATTGGAATACAACAAGGTCCCATGTGCAGCAACAGCCCCAGAAATACTTTCATTTCCACAACATCTGTATCTCCCACCTCGAGAGCCTGGTCGGTCTTCTCCTCCCACACTTTTCTCCTTCGTGGCTTGCATATAGGTTAATTTGTTCACATAATGGCATTAGAAACTCTTCAGAAAAAAAGTCAACAAGTGCATTGATGCCAAAATTTTGTAGGTCTAATTTCAGTGCCACATTCTCACTGAACACAAATACTGATGAGTCTTGAGGAATGTCACTCCACTCATCACTGTTATTTGTAGTGCCTGCTGTTGGACCAACCTGCTCATCTTCTTCATTGAATTCACTGTTGTCTGCATCTAAACCCTCACTTGAATGCTCAGGTGAAGATGGTTCATAGAGACTTCCACCATTCAACAAAATGTCAATAAACTCATCCCATCCCAATTCTTTAACAGAAGCTGGCTGTTCAAGTTCTACCTCACTATTTCCTCTTACTACTAGCCATTTTACAAGGAAAATTGAGCACCAATAATGATACATATCATTATCATGTCTGAACAACTACTAACGCAGTTACAACAAAGATGTGAATCATATTATTGAACATGCTTTGAAATATGCAAGATGATTGTTGATGAGTTATCTTGTAGTTGGCATCTGAGCTGAACTTCCTTCTCTGCTCACAAACTGTAAGATAACTTGCAGACTCCATTTTCCTGCCAAGCAACATTTTTTTAAAGTTTTGATGATACAGATGGACTACAGATGAAATAATGAATCAAACTGTATGTACTGCTTCATATGGTTTCTGGGAGCGGTTTACTCATTTATGCTATGGCAGTCAGCCTGTTAAGAATGTTAGACAAATGACAGGAAACCTAAATCTAGACACTTAAGTGATGATATGAGGTTTGCTTCTCCTGAATGGAAGTTTAGTGTGCCACCTTGCTTGTGTGTAGGACTGCCGAACAGTATTAGTCTCCTGAACATAAATCGGTAGAAGTGTGCAAAGTTGGTTCTCATTGTTTGGTCACCAAAATCAGCAATAATATGCAGCACAAAAGATAAAATGCACATTATGCTTCGTAGTCTCTTTTGTGAGAGTGTTCTTGTTTCTGGAATTAGCAATTCTCTTTCACGCCCTCTTGTCTCTATTGGTAACTTTAGTTTTTTCCCACTAGTCTTTTAAATATACTAAGTGTTCCCATGAGCACAGTGCAGCAGCTATGCTAGAGGGTCCGTGGATGTTGTCTGGTATCCATCTACTAAGCAAACACTGATAATTTGTGCTTCTTGGAAAAGAGTGTCACCTTTCATGACAGCAGATCAACACATCACAAGGATCACAGATAAAACCAATGTCTTAACTTCATGTTATGTCATGATTTCTACAACTGTAAGCAAACAATTAAGAAATAGGAATTCTAACTAGTTATTTATATAGAGAGCCATGGCCTTATCAGATCCTGAACTAGCAAACTCCCAATGTTTTAGGTAAAAAAATAAATAAATAAAATAAAATAAAATAAAATACATTTTTCAGGAAAATTTGTACATTTCATTAAAAAAAAATCTCACAACTGATATGCAATATCATTATGCAAATATAAATTATGTCAGCACTTCTGCAACAATTTATTTACAAAACTGTTATATATTCGTTTACTTTTGCAAAGAACAGTAAGAGATGATGGATTGTATCCCAACATTCTTAACTCCTTCAAGCGGATTTTTACAGTCTCAGGACTATGACACAAAACTCGTGGAATCTGACGTATCTGTTCTGCAGAGAATCCTTCCTCATAAAGGAAATCTATCATTCTCTTCAATTTTGAAATATGCGTTCGCTGCAATGCTGGAGCTCTCTTCATTATGTAAGAAGCATGTTCAGGAGTACACTCCAGGCGCTCACTAAGGTAATCAATAACTGTAGAGTGAGGTGCTAGGAGGATGCGATGCTGTACATGACGCCTCAGTGTCCTGTAAGGAGAAGAAAGATTTATCGTTACCATCTCAGCACATAAAAACACATTACTGCTAAAATACTGTGTCATACCATTGCAGTGATCAGTCTCATATTGTGAATCTGTACCCCTGTGACTGTTCATAGTTTTCAGATGGAAATGCCGTGTGGCTAGGGCCTCCCGTCAAGTAGACCGTTCACCTGGTGCAAGTTTTTTGAGTTGATGCCATTTCGGAGAGACTTGTGTGTTGATGGGGATGAAATAATGATGATAAGGACAACACAACACCCAGTCCCTGAGCGGAGAAAATCTCCGACCCAACCGGGAATCGAACCTGGGCCGTTAGGCATGACATTCCGTCGTGCTGACCATTCAGCTACCATGGGTGGACAGTTTTCATATGAATGTTTATAATGACAATAAAATTACAAAATATTAACGTGTTAGTAACAACAACAACAGGTCTATCAAGTCCATATCTCTCAACTTATTACAGAAAACATATATGTTTAACACGCGGTAACAAGTGTCTTGTCTTCCATCCCTGTTTCTCAAACACTTTAGTAGTGGACTGTTTGCAAGATGATCCATTATTACATAAGCTTGTATTTTGTTAACTTAATGACATTACAAAACTTTACCGAATACTTTTTCAAATAGACAAGAACATGGCATCAATATGGCCACAAATAGATGGAGACGAGTTTTACAAAATCACTGTTTGCAGAATCCATGTTGATTCCTATAGACGAGATTTTTGTTCTCCAAAATGGGTATAATTTTCCAAAATAAAAGGTGATCTAAAATGCTCCAAGAAACTGATTTCAGGACATAATATGCATCTTTTAGTGACCCTTGTGCTGGCATAAGCTGCCGCCAGCACACCGGTCAGCAAAGAGGTTGCCAGAAGATCGATAATAGGCGCTGAATCAAGTGCGCCTATCAGGACAGAGCTCAAAGATAGACTCACATGCAACGCGCCACCAATGCCCTCTTAACTGCCAGTATTTAGATCACCACAGCAGACCGGAGGGCCAGTCAGTCAGAGACAGTCACTCAGTAAGTCGCAGTCGGAGTTGCAGTAGCAGTCAGTCAGTCACAGTCTCTAGCTCACAGTCTCTAGCTCACAGTCAGTCAGTACCTAGCGACCAGAGTAGTGTACATAGTGGGACTTGTACTTCACCAGTGGTGAGGCTAACGTGGACTAGTACAGAAGAGTTTGTATCACAACACATGGATTAGATTAAAGATAAGTAGCTTTCTGTCCTGGTAAATGCAGACTGCTGTTAATACATGTGTGCAGTTTGTGTTGTAGAAAGAGAACATCAGCCACCAAACATCATCCTCTCCCTTGCTTTCCATGGTACAAGATACCACAGTGTCAATGATGACACAAAAACCACTTTGAAAACTTAGTTATTGTCCTGTGTTAATTGATTTGCTAATTGTCAATCACAAAGGTATTTTAATCGACCTACAATTGTGCTTTCAAATAGTGATGTTAACATTGGCAGTGTTTGCAGTTCCCTGTGTGTTTTTGATCTTGTAAATTGTGCACAATTTTTTTTAAATTTGTAGTCTAAATTGCTTACTCCTCTGTAATTGCCTGGGTTGGTTTTAACACATTTTTACAGTAATGGGTGGGTTATTCCTGTGGTCCAGCACACTGGAATTTTCTCTATGATCCACATTTTGACTAGATGATGGTGAAGATTTATGAATGCCAGTTTTCCTGCACTTTACACATTTCTGCACAGATTAGGTCTTTGTCATGTGCCTTGTAATTTTTTAATTCTCTAATTGAGCCCTGTCTCATTAATGGTTGAAGAATCTATTAGATCAAGGGGGATTTGTTGGAGTAGGATAAGCAGTCACATTACATACATTAATATTTACTGAAAGGAAAACTACATACTCCATTAAAGCATAGCAACTTTTCACTTGTTTTACTCTTAACATGGTTAAAATGAATGTGCACATATCTACTGGCAACATTTCCAGTGAGTCATTCCAATTTAAAGGTTCATTAAATAATTCTGTGAAGATCTCTGATTTTCTTGCTTACTATATGCTACCTCGCCTGCCTGGTTAGCCATGAGGTCTAACGCATGGCTTTCTGGAGTGGGAAGCAGCGCCTGGTCCCCAGCACGAATCTGCCAGGCGGACTTGGTGTCGAGGTCCGGTGGATGGTTTTTAGGCGGTTTTCCATCTATCTTGGCGAATGTGGGCTGGTTCCCCTTATTCCGCTTCAGCTGCACTATGCCGGTGATTGCTGCGCAAACAAGTTGTCCACATACGCGTACACCACCATTACTCTACCACGCAAACATCAGGGTTACACTTGTCTGGTGTGAGATGTTCCCTGTGGGAGTCCACCGGGGGCCAAACCGCACAATAACCCTGAAAGAGTGGTTCAGTGGGGGGCAGCAGAGGGGTGAAGTGGATTGCAGTAGTCGTCCTGGGGTTGTGGACCACTGTGGCTGCGGTGGGGATGGAGCTTCTCCGTCGTTTCTAGGCCCACAGTTAACAAATAATACAACGTGCTACTTTCCTGATCAATCACCATTAATGCTGAGGGTTCATATTTTTAAGATACCTCTGAAAGTTGGGTCCACCGAGAGCCAAACCGCACAATAACCCTGAAAGATTGGTTCGTTGTGGGGCAGCAGAAGGGTGAAGTGGACTGCGGTAGTCATCATGGGGTTGTGGACAACTACGTCTGCAGCGGGGATGGAGCCTCTCTGTTGTTTCTATGCCCCCGGTTAACGTACAATACAATGTGCTACCTTCCTGATTAAGATAGCTCTGAATGTTTTGTAATGATCTTGCAAATTTATTTTCTTGCACCTCACAGTTGTGTGGGCAGAAGTAGAATACTGTAGTTAAAAAGGTGTGTGTGTGTGTGGGGGGGGGGGGGGGGGGGGGGGGGGGGAGGTGTTACCATTTACGAACTATAGCAATTGTCTAAGTTCTGTGACTAATTTTAGATGGTGGTTTCATATAAACTAAAGTATGCAGTTGGCAATCTTTTCGTTTTCAGTACTTGGTGAATTACTGTAAAAGACATTGGTACAACAAAGCAGAATATGCAAGCTCATTGTATATATTTAACATTACAGTTCTAGATCAACTATAAAAGTATAAGTGTAAGAGATGTCACTAGTAACATTGTTAGTTTCATCTGCAATTATTTTTATGATCAGTGAACCATACTGTGCAAGAAGAAGGGCCACAACCCTTTGCACTTGGGGATATGAAATGCATGTTGTGTGACATCCCTGCCTGCATTTGAGAAACTAATCTGTGGTCTGAAAAGTTTAGAGGCTACTTTGTCGTGCAGTGTTTCAGTATTCTAAATATAAGGAGACAGGAAGTTCAGTTTACATTTGTGCCAATAAACTGCCCCACCATTCTAACTACCTTAAAGTTTCATCCCCTGTTTTATGTTCCATTCTTTTCTTTCTCTTGGTATTTTTTGTAGCCCCTCTCCATCCATTGACATGTCCCCACTTATGCTTTGAAGTATTTCTTCTGAAAAGTGCTTGTCTGTTTGGCTGTTCAATAAAGACTGAGACTATTTTCTAAAAGTATTGTATTGTATGTTAACCGGGGGCCTAGAAACAACAGAGAGGCTCCGTCCCTGCCACAGCCGCAGTTGTCCACAACCCCACGACGACTACCACAGTCCACTTCACCCCTCCACCGCCCCACACCGAACCCAGGGTTATTAAGCGGTTCGGCCCCCGGTGGAACCCCCCCCCCCCCTCCCCCAGGGAACGTCTCACACCAGACGAGTGTAACCCCTATGTTTGCGTGGTAGAGTAATGGTGGTGTACGCGTATATGGAGAACTTGTTTGTGCAGCAATCGCCGACATAGTGTAGCTGAGGCGGAATAAGGGGAACCAGCCCGCATTCGCTGTAGCAGATGGAAAACTGCCTAAAAACCATCCACAGACTGGCCGGCTCACCGGACCTTGACACATGTCCACCAGGCGGATTCGTGCCGGGGACCAGGCGCTCCTTCCCGCCTGGAAAGCCGTGCGTTAGACCGCATGGCCAACTGGGCGGGCTTTTACAAAAGTACTCAATAATATTACCAGTCTGACATCATATGAGGTGTGCAAGAAAAGTAATGAGACTGATTTTTTTATCTACCAAAGTTTTTATTTTTTTCAAATAATGATATTATTCCATTAAAAGTAGTTCCTTTTGGTGGCTATACAACAGCAGACTCATTGTTCCCAGTCTTGGTAGCAGTGCTGAAAGACTTCAGCTGGTAGGGCCTTTAACATGTTCGTCACATTCTTTCAAATGTTCCCCATAGCCCCAAAATGAAGTTCTTTTATGACATTTTACAATTTTGGGAAAAGAAAAAACTACGAAGTCTCCGATCAGGTGAGCATGGGGCTGTGACACAACAGGACTGCCTTTTGAGGTCAAAAATTCCGTGAGGTATGTGGCTATGTGACATGGGGCACTGTCACGATGCAGCATCCACTTCTACGCAATGTCCGGTCTCACTTGAGTTGTCATTTTCTGGAGCCTTTCAAAGACATCTTTGTAAAACGCTTGGTTGACACTTTGTGCTGGAGGAATGGTCTAACAAGAGCACATACATTCGACATTTTTGTCACCTTCTGAAGGCGAAGATTTTCTTGAGCAAGGTTCATCTTCAACATGTTTTACGCCTCCCAAAACTGATCTGTGCCAGCGAAAAACTTGTGCTCTTGGTAAGGAATGTTTCCCATTGGCCTGTTTCAGTGTTTCAAAGGTCACACTCATGGAGTCCCGTTGTTTAACACAAAACATGGTGACATAAAGATGCTCTAAATTATGCTGTGCTGTTCCATTTTCATAACACAACTTCACTGATGAAGTTCTCAAAAATCACATGATGGCTGCATGGAACCGAAACTCTGCTGTGCATCTGGAAGGGATGAACATACCTGTCTGCACAAGCAGAGCAACATAGTATTGCCAGATTGCTTGCATTGTGGTCAGTCTCATTACTTTCTCACACACCTTGTATATCAGATACTTTATGAAGCACTCGCAATTGCTATCAATCAGCAGATCTGCCAACATTGTCTGGAATAATGTTATACCTCAACATACTTCTATAGTTTAAGATTACAGAAACAGAGTCACTTTATGTGATCAAGTTTTGTATTCTACTAAACTGATTTAGAATAATTTCTAAACAAAGAGCACATAGACAATCTTCAATGGCTAATTTCTGTAGTTGCCAATGGCATTGACTCTTAAAAGGTAAGAGGACAGAACTGACCTATGATGAGTGAATGCAGGATTCACCACTATTCCTATCAAGATCACTGCCATACTACAGCTGCAATCATGTAACAATTCTTCAATATTGCATACAGAAGTTACAAAAATTGCTACATAGGTGAGAACCACCCACATCATTTTAAATCAAGAGTCAGCCATGGCTTGTAAAATTGCACTGTGTGTGTGTGTGTGTGTGTGTGTATGTGTACTGAAACTTGGCTTTCCTGTCACTAATCGGTACGTCTGGATTTGCTCAGTCCTTCTTGGAAGTATTTGTTACACTAAGACATTTTCATTCAGCATGTGATGTGACCCTGTTCTCCGGGCACTTCGTGCAGCATATGTTAGTCGGGATGACATTCCTTAGTTTGGTACAATCATGAAGTCAGCACTGTTCTTCCTTCACTATTTGCTCATAGTATAAAGACACTTTACAGGCTCAATGGTTCTTTGCACAAAAAGAGGCAGTCTACTGATCTCTCATCACAAGCATTAAAAATCAATTGGAATCACAGAAGAGAATTATCAATATCTCTTTAGGTAGTGGGGAGTGGGCATGGTAATTATGACGATAAATAATCACTACTCTCCCATCACTTACTATGAATACTTTTATTCTCACGGGGTATACACAATGCGTGAGCATAGATTGCATACTACAGAGAACTGACCAGGCAAAGATACAGTTGTTCAGTTGTTCTTGCTGCGGTAGTGCAGCGATATTATTGGAGGGGGGGGGGGGGGTGTAGAGCCAGTGGTTCTTGTCACCCACATCTATTATGCAATCACATAACTGATGCGTACCACAAATTTGCTAGGGAACAGCATTACAACACCTTGCAGAAAGAGTTTAAAGATTTAGTTCATGAGGAAAGCTCAAACGAAAATTTTCCGTGATTGACAGATGATTTGTATGGGATTAATTGTTTTGTACATCAATAAGCACTTTTGTGCCATATTTATAGGGGTGGAGCACCTGATTGGTGGTAAGAACAGTAAAATTTCTGAAGTTGCACATACTATTGTCACCAGTTGTAACAGTTATTGATGGAACTGAATGAAGAACACTGAGTCGTTATACACTACTGTGAAGTACATTAGCTATGTCAAAGGGGTATACTGGGAATAACCTACTACTGTTGAATTTCTCAAGGAAAAATGGAAAGCAAGCATGAAAATTAGAAGATCCAGAATAGATTGCAGACCTCATATTTTAAATAGAGTTGAGTGCAGGCTGTTCTCAGTAAGACACTGCAAGGTGAGAAGCAACTAATTTACGATTTGGTGGGGAAAATGGATGCATTTAAAAAAATTACATTGTGGGAGAAACAACTTCTGACAAGGAATACCATCCATTTACCTAAACTGACTGGTATTAAAGAAAACTTGAATTCTGAAGAATTCATTGTGTCATTGAAAGACTTACAGGAACAGTTTCCTAAAGATTTTTTGGACATTGCCAGTCTTACATCTGTTTTTGAGCTGCTTTTGGGACCAATTATCATTTCACTTGAAAGTTCCCCTGCGCATGTCCTTAAGGAACTGATCAATCTGCAATGTAGTTCCCATTTAAAAGACAAATTCTTTTATGTTAAAACTGAACAAGAGTTCTACTTGGGTATTCTTGTTTCAGTCAAATTTCAGTAGGCAATTTTCCAACTGTGTGCAGCAAGAAGTAGGATCCTGACTGATAACATAGTTATAGACTGTACTTAAGCTGAAACAATTGACATATACTTAATTGTTAACAGACTCTCTGATCATGATGCACAATTAATGGAAATAAACAATATAGCACCTTACAACACTGAGGCAGGTTCATACAAAGCAGTGAGGCTTAATAAGGGGAACAACACACAGCGTTTCATGAGTAACTTAAAAGAGATGCTGTGGGATGAGGTATATATACAAAGAGACAATAATTTCTAAGTCAGTTTATTCCATGGTGAATTTGTGTCAATATTTGAAAGTAGCTTTCCTAAAAAGCTATCCAGAACCCGATTAAAAAAAGCAAGTAAGCCTGGATAACTAAGGGAATTAAAGTATCATGTAAGAGGGGGAGAGAAATTTATATAAAGGCCAGAATAAGTCAAGAACCGAAATTACTTGCACACTACAAAAAGTGTAATATTTTAATAAAAGCCATTAAAATGTCAAAGAAGTGAACATGTTCCGTCAGAAGTAAATCATGCAGATAATAAGATTAAAACTATAACAGATACTGTCAAATGGGAGACATAATAGCCAGTCAGTGTATAAAATACCCAAACAATAAAGCTAAATGAGTATGTTGTGACTGATCATTCACTAGTTATGAGTACTTTTACTGATCACTTTCTAAATATAGCAGCAAGAATAAGATTAAATGGTGTGAGTCCACAAAATTTTAGGGAACTAGAAGTAGCACAAACACATTTCAGTAAAATTAATAGAATGCTAAAAATGCTAAAAAATAAAAGCTCATTTGGTGTTTGTGGAATTTTAAACAGAATTCTGAAAAATTACTCTTAACTTAATAAGCAATGTCCTCAGTGATACATGTAGTCCACCACTGGCACAGGGAAATTATCCAAATGGATTAAAGTGCATAATTATTAAGTCTCTTTATAAGAATGGTGACAAAAAGACTTAAACAATTATTGTCCAGTTTCCCTGATGCTACCTTTTTCCAAAATATTCGAAAAAGTAATGTACACAAGAGTAGTCTCACATTTCAAAAGGAAAAATTCACTTAGCAAATCACAGTTTGGAGTCCAGAAGAGCTCGAGTAAGAGCGCTACTTATACATTCATCTACCAAATATTACAGGCCTTAAATAACAAAATACTGCCAGTAGGTATGTGTTGTGATCTTTCCAAGGTGTTTGTGCAGATCATGTTCCACTCTTGAAAAAATTTAAGTTGTTATAGAATTGGTGGATTTGCCCATAACTGGTTTAAATCATACTTAACAAACAGAATGCAAAAAGTTATGCTAAATAATTCAAACCATACTGAACAGGAAGAAAATTTTGATGACTGGAGAAATATCACACACAGAACCCCACATGATTCAATTACGACTATATGTGATTGACCTTCCACTTAACACCCAACAAGCAGAATTGATACTTTTTGCACACAATACTAGTATTATACCAAATCCCATAAGAGAGAAAGCAACAGACGAGATTGTTAATGATGGTTTTCAAAGAATTATTAAGTGGCTCTCTGAAGATGGGCTCTCCCTTGAATTTAAGAAGATACACTTTATTCATTTCTGTACAACAAGTAGAATTATACCAACAATCAATGTAGCACATGAATAGGAATCAGTAAACAGGGTGCAATGCTCTATATTACAATTAAGTTCAGTTACTTTTGTTCTTCATGTAATTACTAGTCTTGGAAACAAATGAATCAGCCTCCTGCTAGATTTTGCACATTTCCACTCAATAATGTCTCATGGAATAATTTTCTAGGGTAACTCATCACTAAGAAAGGAAGTACTGACTGCACAAAAGTGAGCAATAAGAATAATAATATATGGTGGTCATCCCCAGTCATCATGTAACCACATCTTCAGTGAGTTAGGCATTTTAGCTGTACCACCACAAGACACGTAGTCACTAATGAAATTTGTCATAAATAATCCATTACAATTCAAGAAGAATAATGATTCCAAACTTATAACACTAGAGCAAAAAATGACCTTTATTAGCCATTATTACAGCGGTCAGTAGTGCAGAAAAAGAGTTCAGTATGCAGCAATAAAATTTTTGATCATTTGCCCAATAGCATAAAATACCTGACAGGTGGCAAAGCAATTAATGTATTCATTAATTTTAACACTAAAATGTATATACATCCTGTAAACTGACCCATTAAACATCATTTCGATAAAAGAATTATTCAAATTATCTGTGGAACGTGTAACTAACTAAGTAAATAACTAACCAACATTGTTTTTACCAGGAAAAGTTATCATGTTTTCATAACGAGGTTGCAAACTTGATATTAACATTTCGATCAATGTACACACCTGAAAGGCTTTCTGTTAATAATAATAATAATTATTATTATTATTAATATTATTATGAAACTAAATAAGTATTGATTATGTAACAGTCTCAGTGAAAAAAAAATCTGCGAAACTGTCTGCATCTGTCTGTGTGCTGACAGTTTGTGCCAGATATAAATTTTATTATGTCTCCAGCTAGCCAAAATTTATTGAATAGTAATGAAAAATTGGTCTGTTTGTGATCTACGTTGTTGAGAAATACGAAATATCAAACCAAGCCCCGTGAAAACTGTTCAATTTTGCACTACCATCTAATGCGACACTTTCACAGTCTTCCCATCTTCCCACTCCAACAGCATGGCATACTGGTGGGGAAAGTGCACAGTCATGTGAGAGAAATCCGCACACGTTCAAAAGCTCCACCCACCCACCCACCCACACACACGCGCGCGCACACACACACACACACACACACACACACACACACACACAGTGTTCTTGGCCGTCCCAGTTTTAAAAGAACAATTTGAAAAAGTTACAAGTTTGTGGTTATTAAGTACTCACATTGCTGACACCTGTCCAAATACAAAAACTGTTTGCAGCTTTTGGAAACAACATTCCCAGGAGCACTACAATCACTAGTAACAAGTTATGGGTGTATTTTATGATACATGACAGCTCTCAGTAGGTTCAGGAGGCATGTTATCATACAAATAAAGTGAAATTTTAAAAATATGCAAACAAAGCTATTGTGACATTACAGTAGGGTGCCAGCCACACATCAAGGCCTGAGAGGTCACCTACTGACTGTAGACTATCAGAAAAGGGTCTGCACCATCTTACAAAAAAATCTTATTCTCAAGAAAACTGAGGGGACTTGTCTCCTAGTGGAAGCTTAGCCATGACTTCCCACAATTTGACTTTTTTTGTTTCCAACTCTCAAAGAGGATGTTAAAGGACAATAATTTTTGCAGATCTCTTAGTGGTGACCATACTGAAGGAGAAGACAATTTTACATGATAAAAAAGTTTTTACAGTCTTGGTCATTATCAGGTAACAAATTACATTAAGCACATTATTAAATATCCTAAATTTTGAATTCTGTTTCTACATTCTAAATTTACTTCACATATCTGCAATATATACAGCTTGTCTGTTGATGTAGAACTCCAGCTCTCCAAAATTGCACTTTCCTAGAGCTTCTCTGCTTCACTCAAGCTTTGCTTTAGCTCAAGAAAACTTTTTGTGATATAAATGAGTTGTCATCAGTAAATATTTTACATTGCTTTTGTCTTCCATCTGACATTTTAATTTTGGCAGTTGTTGAGTGATAGTGCTTTATACATATAACACAGTTTACAATAATAAAGAAGATTGTTGCTATAGCTAATGGCCAGAACCTACAAAAATTAAAAATAGTTACACTTGAAATGTCTGGGGAACACAACGTGCCATCCATGGTTTGATTTTTGGAACTTCTGCTGTTTTTGCTTGGCTCAGTCGATTTTTTATTGCAGTTATACTGTGTCGAAAAATCCATAGATCTTTCAAAATATCTTCAGGCTGGATCTCTGCATCTGTAAGGTAAAGAAGACAATAAAGAGAAACACATTATTTTCCATAAACAATTTCCTGCAGTGATTTCAACAGCTGACAACATAGTATTACTGTGGCCTTGGCAGCTGGAAATAATAATTTAATAAACCAATGGAAAATCCAGGATGGAATTTAACAATATTATGAAAAGGAAAATTGCTATCCACCATATAGTGAAGATGCTGAATCACAGATAGGCACAACAAGAAGACTGTTGCAATATAAGCTTTCGGCCATCAAGGCCTTTGTTGAAAATAGACGACACACACACACACACACACACACACACACACACACACATATATATATATATATATAAACAAAGATGATGTGACTTACCAAATGAAAGTGCTGGCAGGTCGACAGACACACAAACGAACACAAACATACACACAAAATTCAAGCTTTTGCAACAAACTGTTGCCTCATCAGGAAAGAGGGAAGGAGAGGGAAAGACGAAAGGATGTGGGTTTTAAGGGAGAGGGTAAGGAGTCATTCCAGTCCCGGGAGCGGAAAGACTTACCTTAGGGGGAAAAAAGGACGGGTATACACTCGCACACACACACACATATCCATCCACACATATACAGACACAAGCAGACATATTTAAATCAGACAAGCAGACATCTTTAAATATGTCTGCTTGTGTCTGTATATGTGTGGATATATATATATATATATAAAGTGACTTACCAAACGAAAGTGCTGGCACGTCGATAGACACACAGACAAACACACAAAATTCTAGCTTTCGCAACCAACGGTTGCCTCGTCAGGAAAGAGGGAAGGAGAGGGAAAGACGAAAGGATTTGGGTTTTAAGGGAGAGGGTAAGGAGTCATTCCAATCCCGGGAGCGGAAAGACTTACCTTAGGGGGAAAAAAGGACGGGTATACACTTGCACACACACACATATCCATCCACACATATACAGACACAAGCAGACATATACAGAGGCAAAGAAACTCTTTATATATAACTGCAGCCTCTGATAGCTGAAGCCACACTCCGAGCAACAGCAGCAGTTCATGATGGGAGTGGCAACTGGGTGGGGTAAGGAGGAGACTGGGGCAGGGAGGGAGAGGGAGTGAAGGGTAGGGGTGGGGGATGGTGAAGTGCTGCTTGCTGGGGAGTGCATGTCGTGGGCATGAAAACCAACCAACCAGCTGACTGTCCACATGAATGGCCACCGACAAACTGTGGCCAAGAAACAAGTGGACCATCCTGTAACAGAGCACGCTGCGTAACACGACGTCCTTCATTTCAATGACTGCTTCACAGCCTGTACCGTATGGATCCTTCCCACCAACACCAGCTTTTCTGAACTGCGCAGGAGAGAATTCTCTCTGCAATATATCCTATCTTCTCATAACCCTCCTGGCATCAAGCTTCATTAGTCATTTCTCTGAACCATCCAGTCCCTTCCCTGTACCCATTCCAGCACTACACAACCCTAATTCCACTAATGGAGCCAGAGTTTTTACTTCTCTCCTTTCCCGCAATCCTCCCCAGCTCTCCCCCACCACCCTTCTAACCTCCCAACTGTACCTAGCTGCCCTACCATCTCTCCACCTTGTTCTTGTGCACTCCCAAGCAGCGCTTCCCTGCCCCCGCCCCACCCCAACCTCTTCCTTAACCCCACCCAATTGCCACTCTCATCATGCACTGCTGCTGTTGCTCGCCGTGTGGCTTCAGCTGCCAGAGGCTGTAATCACGAGTATGACTTGCATTTGTGTGTGTGTGTGTGTGTGTGTGTGTGTGTGTGTGTGTGTGTGTGTGTGTGTGCGTGTGCGCGCGCGCGTGTTTGTCTGTCTGTTGTCTATCTGTGACTCAGCATCTCTGCTATATGATGAGTAGCAACTTTCCTTTTCATAATATTGTTACAATTTAAGAAAAGGACAGAAAAATTTATATTTAATGCCCTATTGATGATGAGTTTGTTAAAGGCATAACACAAGTTCAAATTGATCAAAGATGGTGAAGGAGATTAGCTGTATATTTTCTAAAGAAATAGCCAAGACAGTCAACGGATGGAATCTAGGAAATAGAATGTGTTATGCACCTTGTGCATAGTGCAGCCCGAGTTTTAAACAGCTCTTACAGGTTACAGTACATTATACATCAATTCAGGGCAGTTCTTGATTCTGACAAAAGTGACAGAGGTATGTCAGTAAATTCCATCAGACAAAACCTGCAGCATCATTGCTATTGTATCTTGAGGTGGGAAGTGAAATCATTTCAAATCCCGAATTGAACAATGTTGATGTTGTTTAGAAAAATAGGAATAAAGTGACTGTGATGAGAGACAGTGAAGCATAGTGAGCAAGTAAAATAGAAATGGAGATTTATGTGGTGAAATACTTTCGCTACAAGCTGATACTGCTGGCAGGCATCAATCACATGACAGAAGAAGTGCACACCAGAACACAGCAGGAGTGGCAGATTTGACAGCTGAACAGCTAGAAACTGAAGAGAGACTGGACAGCTTCTGTAGAAAGCAGTGGCCTGTTTTCTGATATTGCTCAGTACCCTCTACAGGCATGCAGTTCAACATGTCTGATCTGCCACAAACAATGAAAGATAAGTTCAGTTTATTTTGTTTGGTGCTTGCCAGTGTTAAAAAATTGTCAGTAATTCTGCAATGGTAAAGGGTCAATGATGTGGTACACTAAAGTAGCAGTTCAGAACTATGGCATGGTGTATGTACAGAAAGTAATGGTGTTTCAGTTGCAAAGGTTAATCAATGATTTCCAGTTGAGGGACTGAAGTTGGAATAGAGACTCATTAGTGGCTGAAATTATGGGGTACAGTTTTACACTTGACAAAACAATGATCAAATGCTTTTAATTGTTTTAATTTAGCATCCATAAATGAGAGTGAAAGAAATGACAAAAAAAAGAAAAAAAGAAAAAAACTGTGGAAGCTGATGTTAAATTGGCAGTGATCCCTGAAAAGCAAAAACAAAATAGGAAGTGGTACATGAAGAAAATGACCCGGAAAGCATTAAGGAAATGTCTGCAAAACTAATATCACAATGACGCAACAGTATGACAATGTAAGTAATTTGGCTAACAATCTCATCAATGAAACTGATCAATGATCTAGTAACATCAATCAGGAAAGTGACCAACAATCTGATGACATAAATTGTTTGGCTAGTGAATTCTAAAGCTTCAAACCTGAAGTTAGCAAAAAGTATTAAATGAGGCTTCTAATTTAAAGGAAATTTGGGAAAAATGTTTGCAGCTGTTTGGCAATAAAATCGAGGAAACAGTTTCTCAAGTTGATACAAAATGTAAAATGTCCTCAGAAGATGTAAAAAGTGAATTAAAAGAAGGTATTAAATAGGTAGCTCATTAAAGGAAACTGAAGGAAGAGATACACTCCTGGAAATTGAAATAAGAACACCGTGAATTCATTGTCCCAGGAAGGGGAAACTTTATTGACACATTCCTGGGGTCAGATACATCACATGATCACACTGACAGAACCACAGGCACATAGACACAGGCAACAGAGCATGCACAATGTCGGCACTAGTACAGTGTATATCCACCTTTCGCAGCAATGCAGGCTGCTATTCTCCCATGGAGACGATCGTAGAGATGCTGGATGTAGTCCTGTGGAACGGCTTGCCATGCCATTTCCACCTGGCGCCTCAGTTGGACCAGCGTTCGTGCTGGACGTGCAGACCGCGTGAGACGACGCTTCATCCAGTCCCAAACATGCTCAATGGGGGACAGATCCGGAGATCTTGCTGGCCAGGGTAGTAGACTTACACCTTCTAGAGCACGTTGGGTGGCACGGGATACATGCGGACGTGCATTGTCCTGTTGGAACAGCAAGTTCCCTTGCCGGTCTAGGAATGGTAGAACGATGGGTTCGATGACGGTTTGGATGTACCGTGCACTATTCAGTGCCCCCTCGACGATCACCAGTGGTGTACGGCCAGTGTAGGAGATCGCTCCCCACACCATGATGCCGGGTGTTGGCCCTGTGTGCCTCGGTCGTATGCAGTCCTGATTGTGGCGCTCACCTGCACGGCGCCAAACACGCATACGACCATCATTGGCACCAAGGCAGAAGCGACTCTCATCGCTGAAGACGACACGTCTCCATTCGTCCCTCCATTCACGCCTGTCGCGACACCACTGGAGGCGGGCTGCACGATGTTGGGGCGTGAGCGGAAGACGGCCTAACGGTGTGCGGGACCGTAGCCCAGCTTCATGGAGACGGTTGCGAATGGTCCTCGCCGATACCCCAGGAGCAACAGTGTCCCTAATTTGCTGGGAAGTGGCGGTGCGGTCCCCTACGGCACTGCGTAGGATCCTACGGTCTTGGCGTGCATCCGTGCGTCGCTGCGGTCAGGTCCCAGGTCGACGGGCACGTGCACCTTCCGCCGACCACTGGCGACAACATCGATGTACTGTGGAGACCTCACGCCCCACGTGTTGAGCAATTCGGCGGTACGTCCACCCAGCCTCCCGCATGCCCACTATACGCCCTCGCGCAAAGTCCGTCAACTGCACATACGGTTCACGTCCACGCTGTCGCGGCATGCTACCAGTGTTAAAGACTGCGATGGAGCTCCGTATGCCACGGCAAACTGGCTGACACTGACGGCGGCGGTGCACAAATGCTGCGCAGCTAGCGCCATTCGACGGCCAACACCGCGGTTCCTGGTGTGTCCGCTGTGCCGTGCGTGTGATCATTGCTTGTACAGCCCTCTCGCAGTGTCCGGAGCAAGTATGGTGTGTCTGACACACCGGTGTCAATGTGTTCTTTTTTCCATTTCCAGGAGTGTATTAAATGGTGATGTACATGAAGTGGAGCAGAAAGTTACTGCTGTTGAGTTACTATGTAAAAATAAGCATGATATTCTTCATTGTAAAATAACTGCCGAAAGAAACAAATGTGAATATTTTGAAAAAAAAAAAAAAAAAAAAAGGTTGGCTCATGAGGATGTTGTTGAAACTACTGTAGTTGATTTGTCAAGTGAATACTGTACACAGCAGTTTGCATGCACATGATAGAATAGGTACTAACAATGTTGATTGTAAATTTGTAACTGAGACATCTGAAGTGGCTTATATTACTAACAGATTATTTTTGACATTTGGTCACACTGGTAATGTTCATACAAATGAGTTTTTGGAATGATTTTGAAAAACTATTGCCTAGATTATGGACTGACTGACAAAAGGTGGGTTTTATTACTGTATAATTGTTGGGACCAAGAACTTGAAGAATTACTGCCATTGAACAATGTGAAACTTTGGAAAAGTTTAAGAGGGCATTTTTCAATGAATTTACTGGGGTAATGAAAAGCAAATGGAGTTGCAAAACAGTTTCTGCATTGGAGGCCAATTGAATCCTCAGAGGGAAAAATGTAAAGAAATTTGCTTTGAAGTAGGTAACAAATCTGTCTTACTTAACTATTAAATTGAAGCCAGGGCAAATTATAACAGATTTAGACAGGAAATTACCAATGAATTGGAGACAGAAAATTATCGCAGCTTCCAGAGATGATGTGAGACAGTTTATTAATTATTTACACAAAAACTGGTACAGGAAGTGTAATGGGCAAATTGGCATTTTAGTAGGTGCGGAAAACATTAATGGCAACAGGATGAGAGTATATTGAATTAATAACAATGGAAAAATGGGGGGGGGGGGGGTGGCAAGAAGTTAGTGCAATGGAGAGTATATTGAATTAATAACAATGGAAAATTGGGGGGGGGGGGGGGAGGGAATAGCAAGAAGTTAGTGCAATGTTTCACCACCTAGGCAAAATGGCAGAGGTCAATGAGCTATAGCTGTAAATTGGTCTCACCATTATGTGACAATGTGGATCTACATCCTATGCACCATGAGAGGATTAGAGTTGAAAACAGTACAGACTTACAGAATACAGGAAAATAAATACCCTTTGTAGGTTGCTAGTATCTTCAGAATGGGAGGAGAAGTTTGTATCTGCTTTCTGAATGTAGGAACAATGAAGAAATGAAATCTAAAAACAAAGGAGGGAATGATATAGCTAAGGAAAAACATATACATGAAATGGAAAGGTGACATGGGATGGGGCAATTCTAATATGAGAGAATTAAGTATACACCTTAATACACTACCATCAGTAGAAGGGGTCAATGGACAAAGTAATGAGAAAGATAGTATACACACAATGAAACAGAGGAAGAATCTGATCACAGAGGCAGGAAAAGCAGACAAAATGGAGGATTGCAGAACTTAGAGAAAAAGAATTTAGAAGTCGTATTGAAGGAAGTAGAATGCGGGTTATTTATATATAAACAATATGTGAAAGAGGATGAAGGTGCTGAGTGTCAGTTGCTATATGGAGATAGTGAAGACAATGATGTAAAATGAAAAGTGAGGAAGAAGTTCTGGAGCCGGCCGAAGTGGCCGCGCGGTTCTGGCGCTGCAGTCTGGAACCGCGAGACCGCTACGGTCGCAGGTTCGAATCCTGCCTCGGGCATGGATGTGTGTGATGTCCTTAGGTTAGTTAGGTTTAACTAGTTCTAAGTTCTAGGGGACTAATGACCTCAGCAGTTGAGTCCCATAGTGCTCAGAGCCATTTGAACCATTTGAAGAAGTTCTGGAGATTCAGAATGAGAGAGAGAAGTCAGATTTTGTGAATTATTTTGATTTGTCCTTACAGGACATAATGACTAAGTTTCGTACAAAACAGAGTGGAAACAATCCTACAAATATGTGTGTTAAATCCACGGATGGAGAAGAAGTTGATAAGTGGAAAATTCTGTTTGAGTGAAAGGTGAAGATGAAAAGGTAGAACAAACTATTATAAATATTGGGGCTGTTCAACAAGTGTCTGATCTTATTTTTATTAATGAAACTAACAATGGTATCGGAGCATACACATTCTCTGTGTTTACATCTCTGATTTTTTACATGACTGCAGAAACCAGTTGACAAGCAAACACTTGTAAATAGCAGCCGCTGGATTTTGTGTTGTGGACAAAATGACAGAAAAAGTGGAAAGATGTTATTGCATCATATTTTGTTTTAAGCTGAGTGATTCTCAAGTTGAAACAATCCTCAACATTCCACATCTGTTTGGGGATGAAGCAAGGCATGCCACCAGATAAAGGAGTGGTACAACCACTTCAAAGATGGCTGCTCATCAGAGAAGAGTGGAGCACATTCAGACAGGTCCTCAGCATCCACTAATGAGGTTTTTATAGATCACATAAGGACCTTAGTGATGCAGGATAGATGAATCAAGATCAGAGAACTTGCAGATGAGGATAAAATTAGTATTGGATCCATTCATTCCATGTTCATGGGACATTTGGACCTCTGTAGGATCTCATTAAAATCTGTGCCAAAGCTGCTAACAATGGAGCAGAAGCAATTTCATTCAGAAGTTACACAGGACATGCCAGATACTGTGAAAAGTAATCCCAACTTTCTCAATACAGTCATCACTGGTGATGAGTCCTGGAATTATGGGTATGACCCAGAAACAAAGTTCCAGTCACTGCAACGGAAGTATCCCTCATCCCCAAGTCTCAAAAATGCGAGGCAGACCCACAGCAATGTTAAAGTCACGTTGTCCACCTTTTTTGACTGCAATGATGTGGTCCATCAAGAGCATGCTGCAGAATGTACTAATATCAATAAGTACTGCCAAAAGGTTCTGTGTTGCCTTCATGAAGCAGTGAGACAAAAATGGTTGCACTTGTGGGCAGCGGGCACTTTAACACCTTCACATCGATAATGCACCCACTCACTGTTCTCCATTAATTCAGAGTTTTTTGACCAAACACAACTCGGCTGTGATTTGACAGCCTTCCTATCCCACTGAACTAGCACCAAATTATTTCTGGCTTTTCCCTCAACTGCAAAAAACTGTGAAAGGAACCAGACTTCAGAACAGAGGAAGACATTATGCAGAATTCACTACAGCAGCTGCGCACCATACCAAAAGAGGCTTTCCAGATATGCTTCCTGCAGTAGCAGCAGTGTTGGGAGAGGTGTGTGGAAGTTGAAGGGGAATACTTTGAAGGTGATTAGTGTCAAACAACTGTATCTAAATAAAGATTGGTTTTATACATAAATATCAGATACTTTTTGAATAGCCCTTGTGTGTTAGTGCAAAGTGAGGAAACACTGTCCTTACTGAATAATAGCAGTGATCGGAGCGTGGTAACACAAAAATATGTAAATGCTTTCCCCAAAAAAGAAATCTATGGTCATTACGCCTGTATCTGGAGTGCAAATAATAGTCACTCCATGGAAAGTGAAAAAAGTCCATGAATTATGAAGTAATTTTACCAATCAAAATAAATGTCAGTCAGCTGTACCACAATTTTCTGAAAATTCTAAGTTTAACTGTTAACATGCCAGTATGTGTAAATTTCTTTAATAAATATAAAGGGAAATTGGATTTCAACACAATTCTGTAATTTTAGAGATAGATGGAAAGAAAGTGACTATACCAGTTTTGGGTGGAAAGAAACTGACACAGGAGGAAAGGGATGGCATACAAGTAAGATATTGCAGGAAAAAGCAAATATTTGTGGATGCTGAATAAACTAGATGGAAGAAGTACATGCTCCAGGAATAGAACCTGGGGTAAGGGCCTCAGGACACATGCATCCTTTGCAATGTCAGGTGACTGACACTCTCCAGGTGCTCAAGTTATTAGAAATACTACACTTTCTTTTCATGTTGTCAGTCTTCTTCTTCTTCTATCATTCTGAACTGCACCTGTCATCTTTAATATTCTTCACTATTGGGGGATATGTTGATGGGAAATGAGCAACAGAGCTAATTTGTAACCAGATGTGAGAAATTATAGCGAATTTTGTCAAAAGAGTAACGGATATGTTTTGAGAGAAAAGTTATCAGTGCAGAAAAAAATATGCAAAAGGAAACTGGCAATGAAATTTGTAATGGTTTATAGGTAATATGTAGTGGTTCTTGACACCTAAACAAATGAGTAAAGAGTATGCAGAAAACAGAATGTGGTATTTTGAGACACATACTGTGATGTATTAGAGAATATATGTTGAAGAATCTGTTAAAAGAGTAACCAGTGTTGTTGTAAAGCACATAGTGATGCAGGAAGAATGTGACAATGGGAGAATATTACATGGTGATTATAAGATGTTGACTTAAGGAATTCTGGGAGAAAGAAAGATAGATAACAGAAGTTTTTATTTATTGACATGAACTGCATGAGTGAAAATGAAGAAGAGAGAGAACACGGTGAGAAATTTTGTAAATAATGTTTATGTTTTTTATGTATAATATAGTTCTCTCTTAGCTGGAAACTTATAAATGAGAAGATGTTTGAGGGGCAATATTGCTTGTCCACCATGTATGTGAATGTACATAAAGATACTGAAATGAACAGGTAAACTCAGCTTATACTGTTGTGTTTCATTTATGTAAATCTATGATTTTCTGGGCTTTAATTTTTGTGTAAAATTGCATACAAAAGTGTAAAGTGGATTTCAGAAGCTATTTAAGTAATACTAAAAAATGGTTGCACTAGTAACCTAATTTTTGAAGAAGTTATTTGTATTCTCACTTTGAGAGTAATAATTCCAATTTAACATGCCATTTGGGAGCACTAGCAAATTAAATTCTCCATTCATTCAAATCTCTTTAGAGAGAGGGAAAAAGTAGTTGTAATTTGTATATTTCAGAAACTACAACAGAAGTTTTAGAAAAAGAATATACAGTAACTTTTACTTTGCAGGTTACATAGTAATAAACTGTAGACTTAGAAGGTATTGTCTTAGAAAGACAAATATATATGAAAACAAGTGCTTTGATTGTCAATAAAACATGAGATAACATGTCATGGGTGCCATACAAACTAAATATGCCATAAAAATATAATTAAGATAAAAACTGGATACAGTGTAAAAGCCAAGGAATATTTTAGATGCCAAACAGTGAATAATGTGTTTAGGAAAAAAAAAAAAAAAAAAAAAAACGACGCACCCCCGTATGACCACAACTTCTCTATTGTATATAAATAAAGATTAATATGGAACGTGTATACCGATAAATGTATTATATTCTTTCTTATTTAATCTTTCTTCTCACTAATAATAAAGAAAGATTAAATAATATAATAAATATATTTTATACAATTATGTAAATTAATGTAATATGTTATTAATATAAAATTAAGTTTAAAAAATTAAATAAACACCAGCCTGTAAACGTTCAGGTTGATAACCTCAACCCAAAATCAAAAGTAAAGTAGGAACTAATCTAGCCTCAAAAAATTAAAAAGAAAGAAAACTTAATCTAGCAAATGAACAATAAAGCATAATCATTAAAATTAAAACCATAAAGACAAAAAATTAGAATGATGAGAACTTAAATAAACTGAACCTCTAGCAGTAATTATTAAAGAACAAATTCAAAAACTAAGCAAAATCAAACTAAAAGAAAAATAATCAATACCAAAATAATATCTAATTATATTCAAATCTGCATATGAATAAACACAAATTATAAAAACAAAACTCGACAGAAACATTAAAGAATGAACCAACCATCAACAATTATTCAGCAAACAAAGAGGGATCAAAAAAATAATTATAAATAAATACTTTAACATAAAGATAAACCAAAAGAATTAAAAAAATCATTACCATGAGAACGAATTATTGAAACTAAAATAGAAAGACCTAAAGCGCCCTCACAAACAGAAAAAACTAAAAAAATAACAGGAAAGAAATAATCATAATCAAACTCAATAAGAAAAACAATTAATATAAATAAGTCATAAAGTAAACAGTGTTTGGATACCCATTATATCTACATCTATATCTACATCTACATCTATACTCTTTAAACAACTGTGAAGTGCATGGCAGAGGGTTCAAATAATTGTACCAGTTATTAAGTTTCTTCCCAATCCATTCACAGAAGAAAAAGAAGAAGAAGAATCTTGTACTCATGATTCCTACATGAGCGATATGTACAGATTTGTAGTATATTATTAGAGTCATCATTTAAAGATGGTTCTTGAAACTTTGTGAGTAGGCTTTCTCAGGATACTTTACATCTGTCTTCAAGAGTTTGCCAGTTCAGTTTCTTCAGCATCTCTATGACACTCTCCCACAGGTCAGACAAGCCTGTGATCACTAAGGTTGCCCTTCACTGTATACATTCAATATCCCATATCAGTCCTATATGGTACGGACCACACACACTTGAGCAATATCCTAGAAAGGGTCCCACAATAGATCTGTAAGTAATCTTCTTTGTAGACTGATTGCATTTCCCCAGTATTTCTACCACGTGCATTACCCATGACTGGGCATGTGTGATCATTCCATTTCATATTCTTACAGTGTGTTATATCCAGCTATTTGTATTAGTTGGCCTATTCCAGTTGTGACACACTGATATAGTTGTTATAGGATACTATGTTTTTCTGTTTCGTGAAGTGTACAATTTTATATTTTTAAATATTTACAGCAAGTTGACAATTTTTGAACCACTTTGAAATCTTATCAATATCTAACTGAATATTTATGCACCATCTTCCAGACGGGACCTCATTACAGATAACAGTATCATCTGTAAAAAGTCTGAAGTTACTATTAACATTGTCCACAAGGACATTAATATGAACAGCAAGGGTCCCAACACACCTCCCTGGGACACACCTGCAGTCACTTCTACATCTAATGATGACACTCCATCCAAGTTACGATGCTGTGTCCTCCATATCAAAAACTCCTCAACCCAGTCACAAATTTCACTTGATACCCCATACGATTGCACTTTTGACAATATGCATAAATGTGATACTGAGCTTTTCTGAAATCAAGAAATACTGTATCGACCTAACTGCTTTGGTCCAAGGCTTTTAGTAGTATGTCATGTGAGAAAAGTGAATGTTGGGTTTCACATCATTGATGTTTTCAGAATCCATAATATTTGGCATAGAGAAGGTCATTCTGTTTCAGATATATTATTATGTTTGAACTCAGAATATATTCTAACAGTATAGTGTCTAGCATGTTGCATGCTAGTTTTGTGGATCAATTTTACTACTCTTCTTTAGATGAGGGTGACCTGTGCTTCCTTCCAACTACTGGGCAGGGTTTTCTGTTTGAGTGATCTACGTCAGATTATCGTTAGAAGAGGGGCTAGCTCAGCTACAAACTCAATATAGAATCTGATAGGAATTCTGTCGAGTCCTGAAACTTTGCTCAGTTTCAACGATTTCAGCTGTTTCTCAAGACTACTGACACTAACACTTACTTCACACATATTTTCAGTGGGACGAGGATTAAATTGTGCTAATTCTCCTGGGTTTCCTTTTGTAAAGGAACATTTGAAAATTGAGTTAAACATTTCAGCTTTTGCTTTGCCACCCTCAACTTCAGTTCCTGTCTCATTCGCTAGGGACTGGACACTAGCTTTGGTTGCCACTGCCAGCCTTTACATATGACCAGAATTTCTTTGAGTTCTGTGGAAGATCACTTTAAAATATTCTGCTATGGTAGTCATTGAAAGCATCTTGCATTGCTCTCTTGACATACAAATGTGTTTTTGCATTCGGCATCTCTCTATCTATAGCCCTATGCATTGTTTTATACCCATTATGCAGTAATCTCTGTTTCTTTAGAAGTTTCTTTACAGTGACTGTATACCATGGAGGTCCTCCCCAGTATGAACTGTTCTGCTGGTTACATATCTATCCAGTGCATGATAAACTCCTCTTTTAAACTTGAGCCATAGTTCCCTACATGCTCTTGCCCTGTGCTGAAAGTTTTCAAGTTCCTCTTCAAGATATAACACTATTGATCTTCTATCTAGTTTACTGAACATATATATTTTTGCTAGGTTTCATTGTACTTTGTACTTTGGTAATCACTGTTGCCACAACAGTGCCACAGTCACTAATACCAGTTTCAATGTGGACGTCCTAACAGAGGTCAGGTCTGTTTGTTGCCATTAAATCCAATACACGAGGGCTATCCACAAAGTACATTACGTTTTGGAATTAAAAATAAATAAAGTATTGGCAAAATTTTTTATTATATACAGATGAAAGCCACACGTAAATACTATTTTTCTACATAGTTGCCATTTAAATTAAGGCACTTATCGTAGTGATGGACGAGCTTGAAATTCCTTCGCCGTAAAATTCGGCCGCCTGCACCTTCAACCACGTGGTTACCTCTTTTGGGACAGAAAATGTGTGATTTTTGTGGATTTCCTGGAAAGAGGCACTACAATAAACTCTCAAAGGTATTGGAAAACTCTGGACCCATACCAGGTTGGACTAAAAGGGGATATTGAACGTATACAGAGAAGGGTAGCACGTACGGTCACAGGTTTGTTTAATCTGTGAGGGAGTGTCAGAGAAACTGAAGGAACTCAACTGGTATACTTACAAAGATAGACGTAAATTATCTCGTGAAAGTCTGCTGACAAAGTTTCAAGAACCGGATTTAAATGATAACTCTAGGAATATACTACAACCCCCTATGTATTGCTCACATAGGGTTCGTGAGGATACGATTAGAATAATTATACCGTATGCATGGAGGCATCGAAACAGTCATTCGTCCTGCATTCCATACGTGAGTGGAACAGCTAGAAACATTAATAAGAGGTACAATGGGATATACCCTCTGCCATGCACCTCATGGTGGTTTGCAGAGTGTAGATGTAGATGTAGGTAGATGTAGAGAAGGCAAGTCTTCAGACAATGAGATTAGAGAAAGCCCACTTAGTAACTGCGAAATGAAAGTGGATTCTCTAATGATAGTATTGCAAAGTTCTAGTGAAAATGAACAGCCAACTGAGTGAAATTAAGAAATACAGAAAGGATCACGGGGCTGAAATTAACAGTAGCATCCAGTTGCTGCAAAATATATTGAGTAAGGGAGACACTGATGTCATTGGAGATATAATGTAACTCAAGAGAGTGTATTAAGTTCAATGGTAAGGCTAAGAATGAAATTTACAGAATAGATCCCTAGTTAGAAACTGAACACTCTATACTGGAAGAAAGTAAAGTGTGCAGATGTTTGCAGCAGCCAGATAATGTGACTAAATGTAGGTTATATAGTTTCACTGTGTGATGGTTTTCTCCTTCTTGAAGTGATCTTACTCATTACGCAGACACTCTGCCTTCCAATAGACTTCTGTGAAATGGCTACTACTACATAGTGAAAGGTGCTGGTAAGTTCACAAACAGTGTTCATTATCCCAGTTACAAATTGGTTTAACTTCTGCTTGACAATAACTTCATGTAACCAACTAATAACGAGAACAGACCCTCCTTATGGTTCTGAGTCAAATTCTGTTCTATGTTTACACATAGATTTCCTTATCACCGAGTCCCATGATCATGGAACTTTGCCGTGCATGGAGCTCCATGGCACACAGCCCTGCTCTGCAGACTCTGAGCCCATGCCTGCTCCGACATCATGTGCAGCCATCCATCGCCCCCAGTAAATCTCCAACACTAATCACTACACCATTCTGGATAGAACCTAATTTCCTTTTACTTATAACTATTATTACTTAAACCTAGTCTTCTGCAGTTCAACTCTCAGCCTAATCTATATCTGTACAAACACAAACACATACGATCTCCCAATCTCAATTTAGCACTATGGGTGCGTATCACCAATTTGCATTTATCACCATCCGCATCTGCACCCTTACAACCAGCAAAATATGTTTCTTATGACAATGCTGCAAATTTTTGAGTAGGTGTGGCTGATGATTTTCTTTCAGTTAATTATGAGGTGAATATTAATGAAGCCATTACCAACAGAATTTGTAGTGATGCACATGGTGATGTAATTATTAATGATGTAGCTAATTTTTTTGATAACGTAGAAAATGATGATGAGTGAGAAGTCTTTATAGAGACGAAAACAGATGTGACATAGGGAAAAAGAGGGTACGATCAGACATAACTGCATTAACGAAAGCTGTTACAGAACATCAAAGTAGGTAATGCTAGTGATGCTGATGAAAATTCTTGATTTATTTGAAGTTATTATGATACTACAAAATGCTCACGACCTGATGGAAATGGGTGAGATATATATGCACACTTACATTCGCAGAGACTGCAATCAGAAGGGCTGGTATGAATTTTTCTACCTGTGTCAGCAGATATTCTGTGAATTATCCAAATGACAATAAATTCAAGTTTTTCCATTATGTTATTCTACTGTGTAAGAATAGGTCACAGAAGGAGGTTTATAAGAAATTATTTGATTGTGGTTTGAAAATAGAGCCACTGGGAAACCGAAGTTATCTTGCAGCTCACTGATTATAAAAATAATTTTTTATAAATTTCATACGATTTCTTAATGAAAAGGAAAAGACAGTAAAAAAATACACAAGAAGAAAGTAAATCAGATCACATTGCGCCACAATGAGACAAAGTTTTATCTAGAATTAAAGAAAGTCGTATATCTACAGGTTTACGAAAGTGATGCAATTTGCTGAGTTACAATGAAGTGTCTGAGTGTGACCAGAATATGACTGAATTATAATTAACATTGTTTTAGCATCTACACTCCTGGAAATTGAAATAAGAACACCGTGAATTCATTGTCCCAGGAAGGGGAAACTTTACTGACACATTCCTGGGGTCAGATACATCACATGATCACACTGACAGAACCACAGGCACATAGACACAGGCAACAGAGCATGCACAATGTCGGCACTAGTACAGTGTATATCCACCTTTCGCAGCAATGCAGGCTGCTATTCTCCCATGGAGACGATCGTAGAGATGCTGGATGTAGTCCTGTGGAACGGCTTGCCATGCCATTTCCACCTGGAGCCTCAGTTGGACCAGCGTTCGTGCTGGACGTGCAGACCGCGTTAGACGACGCTTCATCCAGTCCCAAACATGCTCAATGGGGGCCAGATCCGTAGATCTTGCTGGCCAGGGTAGTTGACTTACACCTTTTAGAGCACGTTGGGTGGCACGGGATACATGCGGACGTGCATTGTCCTGTTGGTACAGCAAGTTCCCTTGCCGGTCTAGGAATGGTAGAACGATGGGTTCGATGACGGTTTGGATGTACCGTGCACTATTCAGTGTCCCCTCGACGATCACCAGTGGTGTACGGCCAGTGTAGGAGATCGCTCCCCACACCATGATGCCGGGTGTTGGCCCTGTGTGCCTCAGTCGTATGCAGTCCTGATTGTGGCGCTCACCTGCACGGCGCCAAACACGCATACGACCATCATTGGCACCAAGGCAGAAGCGACTCTCATCGCTGAAGACGACACGTCTCCATTCGTCCCTCCATTCACGCCTGTCGCGACACCACTGGAGGCGGGCTGCACGATGTTGGGGCGTGAGCGGAAGACGGCCTAACGGTGTGCGGGACCGTAGCCCAGCTTCATGGAGACGGTTGCGAATAGTCCTCGCCGATACCCCAGGAGCAACAGTGTCCCTAATTTGCTGGGAAGTGGCGGTGCGGTCCCCTACAGCACTGCGTAGGATCCTACGGTCTTGGCGTGCATCCATGCGTCGCTGCGGTCCGGTCCCAGGTCGACGGGCACGTGCACCTTCCGCCGACCACTGGCGACAACATCGATGTACTGTGGGGACCTCACGCCCCACGTGTTGAGCAATTCGGCGGTACGTCCACCCGGCCTCCCGCATGCCCACTATACGCCCTCGCTCAAAGTCCGTCAACTGCACATACGGTTCACGTCCACGCTGTCGCGGCATGCTACCAGTGTTAAAGACTGCGATGGAGCTCCGTATGCCACGGCAAACTGGCTGACACTGACGGCGGCGGTGCACAAATGCTGCGCAGCTAGCGCCATTCGACGGCCAACACCACGGTTCCTGGTGTGTCCGCTGTGCCGTGCGTGTGATCATTGCTTGTACAGCCCTCTCGCAGTGTCCGGAGCAAGTATGGTGGGTCTGACACACCGGTGTCAATGTGTTCTTTTTTCCATTTCCAGGAGTGTATATGTGTTTGCCATATGTCAATATTATGAAAAGGATAGTGCTACTCACCATACAGCAGATATGTTGAGTCACAGATAGACACAACAAAAAGACTGTCAAACAAAGCTTCCAGCCAAAAAGGCCTTCATCAGAACTAGACAACATACACATACACACTCACACAAACACAGCTAACACACAAGACCACAGTCTCTGGCTGCCACAGCCAGATTCTGACAGTCTTCTTGTTATGCCGATTTGCAACTCAACATCTCCAACTACATGGTGAGTAACAATTATCCTTTTCATAATATTGTTAGAATTCCATCCAGGATTTCCCTTTGTTTGTTTGCCAGATGTATTAATTTTATTAAGTGATACTGTTTTCTTGTATCTGTGAATGTCTACTGTAGAAGTGTGTTTGTGTGTGTGTGGGGAGGGGGAGGGGGTTGCAGGGGCGAGGTTAGCAAAAACTGTTTTCTTCTTAATTTTAATGCTGATGATTATTTGTTTATTCTGTAGTTTTGTAAAGGAGGTGTTGATTTGGGATGCGAGACTAAAATGTGTTTCTGTATGATGGATCATGTGAAATGCAATAAGTAGTTACAAATGTTGTCATCAGATATGTGTAGTGAATGCACCCTCTGTAGCTGATGGATGTGACATCAGGAAGCAGGTGCAGGTAGGGGCTCCCATAGCAAGGAACAAGCATTCTATCTTTAATTACCATGAAAGCAACATGTATTGTATATCACAGTAACCTGATTTCAATATATGTGTTCTGTACTAGGCAAACTTTTAGCCAACCTCTCATGACAAATATTCCAATTTTTAAAGATATTATTGTAAATTTTTTAAAGTTACTATTCTTAAAAAAACTGTATTACAACTTCATACTGACGAGTATGCTGCCATTGGTCAACAATCCCTGACATTACTGGGGAGACAGCTGTGCCAAGGACTTCAGTCCCCATTGTGCTACACAGTAATAGTTATGATGTTTCTGGCTATTTCTCACACCAATTAGTCATACTTTTTAGCTCTAATATGTATTAAAACAACTAAAGTAATCAGTCACATTAAAAGAACTATGTACAGCATGGTTAAAAACAGAATGAGACTTCTTAAATTAGTACAACATTCCAGAGACAGCTTTAGTATCAGATTAACATAAATAGCATTTTCACCACAGTAATGCTTCACATCAGATACTACACAAAAAAGAAAATAAAGAAATAAATAAATAAAATCTTTAAATAATATTAACAAAAGATGTTTAATCTGCAAATTCCAAATGCGGTGCAGTCCACAGTTTGTTTCTTCGTTATAGCAACCCATTTAAACCTCCTGTTCAGATGTCTAGACTAAATGGAAGTCCTTGTCCCTGCATAAGATTCTTTTGCTAATTTTGTTAAACTGAGTCTGTATCAGAATTTCCATTACCTTTTTGCACTTTGAAATCCTTTCTCCCTGGAAAGTAGCAAAAATATGCTCAAACTCTACCGACAAAGTCAGCCATTCAGGTGATGGATATGAGACAGGTACTTTAGAAATCACAGTAAGCCAATGCTGATTCATAATTTCTTTTGCAGCAGGCTGACAATGTACTGTTTCACCTCTCAGCAAACTGCTAATGTTCTTGCATCTGAAGCCAAGACAAGGTTCTGTCTGTCACATCTTCAATAAGAAATACTGTACTGTTGAGGATAATGTTTAGAAACAAGTTCTCTTCACTTCTGTTTTTGCAACTGATATTAATTAAAGTATTGCCTATATTGACGAAAGAAAATTTTTGTAATCTGTACTGAATGATTGGTTGGTTGATTTGGGGGAGGGGACCAAACAATGAGGTCATGGGTCCCATCAGATTAGGGAAGGATGGGGAAGGAAGTCGGCCATGCCCTTTCAAAGGAACCATCTTGGTATTTGCCTGAAGTGATTTAGGAAAATCACAGGAAACCTAATTCAGGATGGCTGGATGCGTGTTTGAACCATCATCCTCCAAGATGTGAGTCCAGTCAGCTAACCATTGTACATCTGTACTGAGCTGACATTATTTACATTAACAGCAGTTTCCCCCAAAGCATACAATTATTTGAGAAGACAAAAGTACCCTTTGTCCTGCTATCCAATAAAGGACAAAAAAAGTGAGTGTAGTACAAGAGACTAAGCAATGTGAGTGTATCAAAAGAGATAGCAGTTTTAATTAGAACTGGATCAGATCAGTTTAAAACCTTCAATGAGGTATCTGTTCTTACATTTGATAAAATTAGTGCTACTGCAAGTTTGAAGCATGGAAAGGTTTTGATCACACAGTTCTTTATTAAGCATTATGCATTTCATAACTTCATCATCAGATGGAAGGTGTTGGATAGTGTGTATAAAGGAATTAACATTAACAAATATATACATACCAACATAAGTACGCATATTAGTGATCCATATACAGAATTTTCAATTAATATCATACTTACCACAAAGACAACATGTTAAGTTCCAGACAGGCACATGAAAGCTAATATGTAAGCCTCTTTTAGTTGCGCCCATCTGCAACTTAATGTGCCAATTTCATGGTAGGTAGCAATCTATCTTTTCCTTACACTGATAATATTCCAACCCGAAGTTTCCAATGTTTGATTATTATAATTCTTACATTTAAATCAAACTTTAGAAAAAGGCTTGCAAAATTGAGCACATAGGTTGAATATAATACAGATATCTCATATAGTCACCTCTGACAATGCCATTGCCTGTTCAAAGAGAATCAATGCTAAACTGGCTGAGGCAATTATGCTATCTAAACAGTAAATGAAGGCCAGTGAACATAAAAATTAAATCTACAGTAACTAAGTAATAAACAAGATCAATCCAAGTAACACAAATATGGCTTTGGTCATAAACATTTGAATAATAATGGAAATAAGACCCTCGTGACTCAACACACAACAAGACAAAAGAATCATACAGAAGGTGCAACATAAGCGAAACACAGAACAAATACTGTGACCGGTACAAACTAAAAGAACATAGTGAGAGTTAGTCAGTGCTACTCTGCGTGTATATGCGTGTGAGTCGCAGGTAAATGGCACGGTGGAAACCCTGCCGTGTACACGCTTCCATCAGGCAGCCTCTAGAGGCTGGCCCATGCTGATACAGTTGGCAGCTGATTGATGTACACATGTGTGGTGACACAACATTCGGCACATTCACACTCGAAGCATTAGCAGTACGATACAGCACATAACTCGTGTGAAGAGGGGCCCCCAGGCGATGGAGGAGATGCCTAACAAGAGGCACATCCATCAGTGGGTGCCAATGGCAGGGGCAGGGTGATGTGCCATGCTTTGCCTGGCGACAGCTCTGGGTACAAGGGTGCCATCAGCATCTGTACTGTTGAGTGGTACTTAAGATAGGTAAAATCAATGTGAAGTGAAGTAGAAATTAGAAAATAAATGAAAAACTTAGTTTAGTTTAGAAGAATTACACACTGGGAAACAGCAGACAAAGCAGCAGTGGCAAAGGCCGGCACTTGCAAGTCAGCATAGCATGTTCAGGAGAAGCTGTCGATTCAGCCGTCAGGGCAACGCCCGACCGGCTCACGTCAAGAAGATTCTTCGAGAAGCTTTTCAACGTGACAGAAGAGGCCATCGCCCTCCCCACATAAGCGAAAGCTGTCAATTCATCCGTAAGGGCATCGCCTGACCGGCTCATGTGTTTCTCAATTGTCACATGTGATCAAAGGCCCTCGCCTACATTCCAAGAGCCAATGACCGACGTTAAGAAGATTCTTCGAGAAGCTTTTCAATGTGACAGAAGAGGCAATGACCGTGAAGTCGTTCACCTCCAGTGAACTGAAGTGAATAAATACACGAGACGCAGTGGGCCCGAGAAGAAGAGTAGCAGTGGTTTTCAGTCAGTTTCGGTGCTGAAGACCGTCATGCAAGAAGAGACTACATCATGCACAGACGCACCAAGTCCGCCGCTGTAATGGAATAGCAAGCAGCAGCCTTGGCGCCAGAAGACAGAAGTTAAAAGGTATTTGAAGTATGATTTTTACGTACCCGGGTGACTCGTGAGGACGGGAAGGAGACGGCCTCACATCAGTAGTCACCTGTGAGCTGGGATGAAGATCTGACAGCCAAAGACTGGCAAGCGGGAGTCCGTTGTGCGAGTCCGGGACACTGGCCTTCCCCCGCTGTGCTGCTCCGCTAGCCGATGCACAACACATGCGGTCGCTTAGAGAAGAGAAACACTGGGACGCCACATCCAAGGTATCACCGTCCGATGCACAACTTCGCTCTCAATAATTAAACGGGCCACAGCACGATGCGCGTCTCCAGTCAACTGGGCGAGACGGCGACACAAGATACACACCGCCAGGCATAATCAAGACGCCGCCGCTGCCGCAGCAGAAGGCTTCACAAATGACACAGCTGCCGCTCTCCGAGCCAGAACATCGAGTAAGGAAACAGTTATACAAAACTTTCAATAAAAGTTATCTCATGTAAAAATGCTGTTTCATTCTACCTCATACCCGAGCCAAGGAAGAATCCACCCTGCCCACATGTTGTTAAGAGAGAAAAATTAATTTATTTAGTATTTTCACCCTGACGTAATGCTTTAGAATGCTCATCCTGACAATGGACTAGCATCAAAAGAGAAAACCCAGTTACATTTAGTGACAGAAGTGTTACAGTACATTATCATCAGCAAGCAGATTCCACTGCAGAGGAGGAGAGGGTTGAGGTGATGATGGTGAGGTAGCTGATGGAGTCAGCCCGACTGGAACAGCAGGCTACGGTGACAGACCCGAGGCCAGGCACAAACTGGCGGCCAGTGCTGGGAAGCTTAAACCATAGGGTGCTGCAATGCCAATGAGACAGTGGTGCCTCCACAGCCGGCAATGATGGGCTCAAGGCGGAAGGCAGTGGCCAGTTGTAGCAACAGTGGCTGGACACACAAGCCAGTAGCCTCAAGTGGCGAGCAGGGGCACACCTGATCAAAGTGGTGCACCACCAGCCCACTGGCCATACAGACAACAATAAGAAGCTGTCCACAGCAGTGGACAACAGTGGTTAGTATCCACTTGTGCTGATGATCAAACCCCCACCCCGACACCGGCGATTCCGGTGCAAGGCAGACAGATAAACCCAACCACGGCAGGCGCGGCACAGGGCCACAGAAGGTGGAAGAGCATGTGTGGCTGCTGGCCGTGAAGCAACTGAGCCGGGCTGTGCTCCCCCATAGGCATAGAGAGATAGGTGCTCAGAAAATGGAGGAGAGCATCATACAGCGAAAAATCCACAACAAATTTTTAATTTGGGACTTGAATGTAAATGCTAGTCATTCCACCTCACCATCTGACTGAGGGTGGAATGGCGGAGCCATAACATAATGAATGCCACGAGAGGAACAAAAAAACTGACAGGTGTGAGAAACGAACTGGGGCCCAATATCAGAAACTAAGGGACAAGGCAACTCCTCAATAGAAAAAAAACCTCAAAAGCGTATGAATTGTGACCTCAGCTGACACTGACACACACTGGAGAATGATCATCCACAACCAACAGCCAATAGGAATTCAAGAATGGACCTGCAAAGCATACATGAATGCATTCCACAGCTGGCATGGTGCGGGCCAGGGGACAAAGACGCCCTCGGAGCTGCCTGATGTCGGGCACATTGCTCACAAACCGTGACAAAACAGACAATTTTGCCACTGACCCTTGGCCAAAAAAACTGTATCCTAGCTAACAATTTAGTGTGGGAAATTACCCAATGCTCCTGGTGGAGAAGGTGTAGAGCCTCGCACTGTACTATGGCAGGAATGACTACTCTGGGAGTGAGATCTTCCATAGAAAACAGCAAAACACCATCAAAGACAGGCAGTCAATACTGTACAGAAAAATAGTTGGGGAGGGTGTCCAAAGCCTGACTCAGTGTTTATCTCACCAGCTCTTTTGAACAAACCAAACCACCTCACAGAGATCTGGGTCTATGGCTACAGCAGCTGCTATGCGTGAGCTCATAATTGGGAAACCCATGTTTGCAGCCACTGTGCCAATATGAAGGTGTGAAAGCAAAGCATTTCTTCATGATCAAAACCAGGATCAGGACCCACAGGAAGATGGGGCAAGGTGCCCGCATTGGCATGTTTAGACAAACATTGTAGTGAGACAAGAAGAGCACCCAGCATTGTAGGCAGTGTGCTGCCTTCTTAGGCAAGGAACTATTAGGGTTAAACAAGGAAACCCAGGATTTATGGTCAGTAATAAATTGAAACTTGGAGCCACACAAAAAAGAAATTTCTGCAGAGCATAGACAATGGCAAGAGCCTCTTATTCCACCTGAGGGTAACACTGCTGGACCGGAGTGAGAGATTTAGAGGTAAAAGCAACAGGCTGTTCACAATCATCGATATATCGGTGCATTAGGACCACACCGAGGCCATACTGTAAAGTGTCAGTTGATAAAACTATGTGCTGGTCCAGAGAGAATGTAACTAAACAAAGGGCCAAGAATAGTTTGGATTTCAAAATATGAAAAGCAATTCGGGCTCTAGTAAAAAGGTACATTCTTGCGTAAAAAGGCATGCAACAGGAGGGCCAATATGACCGCTCCTGGCAGGGATTTATGGTAGTAGGCTACCTTCCCTAGGAAGGCCTGAAGCTCCTTCATAGACAAGGGATGAGGCACAGATGTAACAGCAGAGATGTGGTCTGGCAGAGGGTGAACCCCATCCCGCAAGACCTCGAGCCCCAAATAAACAATAAAACATTGGGAAAAAAACTGAGATTTCACAAGGCTCCACCGTAGACCTGGGGACTGTAGAGCAGAAAAAAGTGCACAAATTTTTCAAGTGATCGGCCGTGGAGGAGCCTGCGACAACAATATTACTCAGATAACTAATGCAACCCGTGACTGGTATAGTCAATTGCTCAAAAAATCATTGGAAAATAGCAGGGGCACCAGCCACACCAAAAGGAAGGCGTAAATATTGATAGAGACCAAAAGGAGTATTCAAAACTAGAACTTACTAAGACTCTTTGTCCACAGGAATCTGCAGATACACTTCAGACAAATCAAGTTTAGAAAAGTACTGGCCACCCAATATTTTCACCAACAGTTCCTCCTCATGTGGGAGAGGATACGTATCCATGATCGACTGCACATTGATGGTTTTACTGAAGTTGCCACTGAGACACAGTTTCCCCGACAGCTTCTGAACTGCAACCAGCAGAGGCAACCACTCACTAGCCACAACAGGTTGCACCAACCCTAAAGAGTGAAGTCTGTTCAATTCTGCTTTCACATGATCTTTCAGGGTGACAGGAAGAGGATATACACAGCAAAAATGAGGCTGTGCTGTAGATTTAAAAGAAATATGAGCAGAAAAATTTGCAGGACACCCCATACCTTCCAAAAACAACTCTAAAAACTCCTCACACAGTGTTTACAACTGAGAGTACAGTACCTGATCAGACAAAACATGCACTGCATCGGGTGACAGAAAATCCAAATGCCTGAAATGCATCCATAGCAAACAAGTTCTCAACACCGGCATCAGCAGCCACCAAAAGTGTAAAGGAACAAACCACTGACTTGTAAGACGCAGATGCTATAAATTGACTCAACAGTGGACTGTCCTGTCTCTTACGACTGACCAGCTTCCATGTGACCAGTGTCAACGGCAGCGAGCCTGAACTCTTATAGGTTTGAGAATTCAATAATGTCACTGCAGCATCTATGTCAACCCATAGCCAAGCTTGGAGTCATACAGTTTACATCCATGTCCATATCCTGAGCAACCTTCAGGGAACAACACATGGAGGCCATGTGACCCTTCTTCTGGCAAGCATTACAAGTAGCCCATTGCTTACAGCATCCCAAACGTTCATGCTCGACAATACAGGAAAGAAACAGAGAATGCTGCCCTGGTGCTGTGGTGGTCACAGCTGCTTGGACTGGCCTTGGTCAACTCAGCTCTGGGCCGTCATGTTTACAGATGCCACCGCTGCTTCCTCGTGCAAGCTATCAGTTGTTCTAGTGGACACATTTTGTGACACTACTGCCACATCATCCCACACTTCAATTTCATCATGCACTGCCCGAGAAACTTCAAATGATTGTACTATTTGCAAAACTTCTGTTAAGGGGGTGTTTTGCCTTCTGGTGCACTTCCTTGTCTGGAACTAAACAGATAATTGTGTCGCACATCCTACAGTCTGTGTAAGAGTCATTACAGTCATCAGTAATGAACTGACACCTACGGCTAAGGCCATGAAGTTTGGCTGCCCAGCCTCGTATGACCGTTTTGATTTCTTGCAGCATTGGTAGAATTCAATTCGTGCTGCTATGACATGCATTCATTTGTGATAGTAGTTGAGCAATAAACTGCATATGTGATCAAAAGTAAGAGCTGCCCATTCTTGTAAACAGGCAAACTCATGCAGTAATTGATACACTTTAGGTGGAACCCACGAGAGGAATAAGGCTTTCCACAAATTTGAATCTGTCACACCGAAAACCAAAAAATGTCGTCCGAGTTCTTTTTCATAAGCTTAACTATTGTCAGCTGAATCATCATAAGGAGGAAAAGTTGGTGTATAGACTGGTGCAATGGTGCCCTATCTGTTAATTGAAGCAGACAAAGTGGTCACTGCCGAAATAAGCTGTTTACTCAGGGACTGTAGCATGACATCAATAATGACTACACCTGATGGAACTGCTCTTAAAGACTGCATACATAGAAACCATTCCAAACTCATGTAATAACAAGTAGTACACAAAACCAATCCAAGTAACACAAATATGGCTTTATTTATTGTTTTGAAAGAATGAGTTTACAACCATCACAAGCTAAAATGTTACATGGGTATGACCAAACATAATCATATTACAATAGTCAACCGTATAATAAATGACATACAACAGAACCATTTAGGTGCCTAGATAAGTGGCAACAACTTGAAATAAAATAGCAGCTAGTATTACAATTAAAAGGATTTTATTTTTTTTAACTAAAACGCCTAATGGTATAATATCGGGCCATATAACAGTAAAGCTTGAAGTAGATGTGCAAGGGCAACAAACATCCATGCGTAAAATGGCTAAGGATGTAGAATTAGGACTACGCTTTTTAATAATAAAAAAATAATTTTAAATTCTTTGGCATTTTTTAAAATTTTTAGATAGCTTAATCACAACAGTCAGTTCGGCACCAGTTCTCTACGAACAGACAATGGCATTGTCAAATATGCCTATTTAAGATTATATCTGTATTACATTCAGCTTATGTGTTGACTTTCTTGAGCCTTTTACTGAAGTTTGATTTAAATGTAAGTATGATAATAACTGAACTTTGGAAACTTCAGGTTGGGATATCAATAACATAAGGAAAAGGTACATTGCTATATGATAGTAATTGAAAATTCTGTATATGGATCATTAATATGCATACTTATATTAGTATTTTGTTACCTTTGTACTTTATCTCACATATTCTATCTCAAGATGAAATTTTGAAGTGCACAACACTTAACACATAATTGTGAGATCAAGAAACTAAAACCAAACTCCATCTGAACAGGCCTTGAAAGGCCCAATGGTATTGATTGACCACTGTGTCTACCTCAGCTGACAGGCTTCAGTGGACGCAGATATGAAGGGGCATGTGGTCAGCACACCACTCTCCTGGCTGTTGTCAGTTTTTGTGACCAGAGGCATTACTTCTCAATTAAGGAGCTCCCCAATTGGTCTCACAAGGGCTGAGTACACCCCACTTGCCAACACCACTTGGCTGACCTGGACAGCCCTAAATTTGAAGCCTGACAGCATTTAGCTTCGATGACCTGACAGCAAAGGGTGTTACCATTGCTGCAAGCCCATTGGCTGTGAGATCAAGACCTTTCCATATTTCAGAGTTGTGTCAAATCGGAATGGTCACCTGCCTCTACCATGGGTGTAATTCTCAACCAAATAATAAAGTTAATGCTGATAATATCGTAATTACATTTTCTGACATGATACTTCCTGTGACAATGGGCCTTAGCATATTTGGGCAGGGAGGCAGCTAGTATATGACGTCAACATCACAATGACCAGTGAGATGTTAAGAACAATAACAAAATAATGAGAGGTAGCGGGATGTATCACAGCTTTTGTTTGTGATATGAGAGCAAGAAATTTGAAAGCTTAGAAGCAGTTTCAGCTATCCACAAATAAAATTTATTTCTTAAACCTACATATTGTGACAGGATAGTACAGGTACTATGTAATGTACATGTTGTTGAATTCTTTCACAATATTTTTAATAAACCATTTACTAGATTTTGCAAAGAAGTCAATACAATCTATGATGGATCAACATAATGCTGATCTTTCAGTTGCATTTCATATTTCAGAGAGATTGCTGAATATTACTGGAAGTTTACACCAAAGTATTAGAACAGTAGCACAGTTACTCTTATGTCACATTGAGCAAGCTGTGAGATATGTGCTGAAGAGAACAAAATTATTTTTACTGAACTATTACACAACGTGTGTTCAACATAAATTATCCCAAAAATAAGATGACTCCCTGAGAAATGCATACGATCTCAATTTAAAAGCTGGGAGAATATTTTAAGAAGATTTTTGGAAGTTTGTTTGGCTACAATTATAGCAAGAAGAGCAGCTCTTCTAGCATTTTAGGAAGGTAATTTGACGTATGATTGGAATGTTGCATATATGCCGTTTGCATTTGTGGATTTTCTTAAAAATGAGAAATGCTCAAAACTGCAATTGCAGTAAAAAAAATTTAGGCAATGAGAAGTGGTAATTGCTATATACGATAAGCAGTAATTGCTATATTTAATGAATATAAAGCTTAACAGCATTTTTTCACACAGATTTCATATCCATGTGGAGCTCTGTTCCTGTGATGGCCTACACGTAAAGGCAAATTTTAAGAACATACTTATGGATTCTCAATAACATTCAATCATTAACATGTGCAAAAATGACATATTTAATGTTCAAGAATCACACATACATAATGACAAACAGAGATAGATTTAACTCAGGAAAGTTTTCATTAATGCCATTTAACAAAAGGAAGAAATTAGTTTATCATCTCTCTCTGACACTGATACAATCTCTTGCAGTTTTCTGAGTGTCATCTCCAAAATTGTGTCCTTTCTGTGAAAGGACAGCATTCAGGTTCTGTGTCTTTTTTGGAGACAGACCTAGAACCTCACTTTTTCTAATCCCACATGCAGTCCTCTAGAAGGAAATTCTTTGAGCATATCTTTGCGTCAGGAACATTTATTTTGACCATTCATCTGCAGCAAGATACCCACTTGTGCAAACTAATACAATTTTTGTAAGACGATGGTAGATAACATTTCAAGATTAATAGGCAGTGTTGTTGCAATGAGCAACAGCACCATAATGCCTGCTCCTATTTATTCCATCATCCATTCAGTACTGAGTAGAAAGCTAGTAATTGTGACACAGATCACAGCACTTCCCATACATAAAATCAACATTTTTTTGATAGTTCCATTAAAAAGTCACAGATTATTTTCTATTCCATCCTTGTCCAGATCACTCAAAATTTTGTACACATTTCTTTTCTTCCAGGTGTAAATATTTCTGTAATTTATTTGACAAGTCCTATACTACTAATCTTAAATGGTAAAACAATAAATTAATATGTACACAAATAAATTACTTCTCCAGACATTATGTTGAAAGATAAAATTTATTAACCCTTTTGAAGGTTTAATGAAATAAAAAGAACCATTCTTTTCCACGTAAAAAAGATACTTTTCACAATGTATTTTTACTTTCTATTTTTATGAATCCCGTGATCTTCAGTGAAAAATGACTCTCATTTCTTATGAAAGCATTATTTACAATGTTTATTGGTACTCTAAGCCAACAACACACAAAATGAGATGAGAGTAGTTTATTTTCCCCAAAAAGTTCAGCGTAAACAAAGGGAAATCCAGTATGGAATAATGACAATATTACAAAAAGAATATATTGCTGCTCAACATATAGGGGTGATCTTGAGTCACAGATAGGCACCAAGGAAGAAGAAGAAGACAGTCAAACAAGTAACCCTTTGGCCAAAAAGGCCTTTATTGGAATTAGACAACACACACACACACACACACACACACACACGCACACACACACACACACACACACACACAAACCCCTACAAAGACAACTCACACACACACATGACCAGAGTCTGGCCTCGACAACCAGAGACTGTGTGTGTGTGTGTGTGTGTGTTGTCTAATTCCAATGAAGGCCTTGTGTGTGTGTGTGTGTGTGTGTGTGTGTGTGTGTGTGTGTTGTCTAATTCCAATGAAGGCCTTGTGTGTGTGTGTGTGTGTGTGTGTGTGTGTGTGTGTGTGTGGGTGGGTTTCTTTTTAAATTCTGATGAAGGCCTTTCTGGTTGAAAGCTTACTTGTTTGACAGCCATTATTATTATTATTGTGCCTATCTGCAACTCAACATCGTCACATGGTGAATAGCAATCTATCTTTTTCACAATATTGACAGCATAAAAATAGATTAGACAGATTACTTTTTCAGAGCTTACCAAGCATGAGGTCCATTACAGTCTGAAGTTTGACAAATGGCATGGACAGTAAAACATCATGTTTCACTAAGGCCTCACTAATAACAGATGGTGGGCACTGAAAAACAAAACACATACAGGGAATGAATGGTTACGAAAGAAAAAACAGGAATTCAATTCGACTCAAATTATTATATAAAATTTACCTGCAGTTTATCACTCAGATATTTGATGCGGCTTCCTTCAGATAAATGCAAGTCATCCTTCTGAGCATATTCTTTTATTATTCTCAGCTTGTGGAAAGGTATTTTCAAGAGTGGCACAACTTTATTTATGTCTTCATGATATCTCTTCACAATTTGTATGCTGTACTTTAGTTTTCCTGTAGAGAGATTGAAAATCCAGAGGGTTGATTCACAACACAAAATGATTGCAGGAAGGGGGTAGATTAGTCTCCACATCAGTTATTGGAAACATATAAAGTAACAGGATGTTTAATGTAAATGAATGAAGAACAGATGTGGGTTATTGTTCTCAAATATTTTTCTGTTCAACCTTATTTAGCAGTAAATTGTTGCAAAAATCCAGTAGAAATAGAAAAATTACTAGGCAAAACACAATGTGACATTCATAAAAAAAAAACAAAAATTGCATTTTAGCTGGAATCCAGAGAAATAAAAGTGGCAGTGGTGATGCTGGTGGCAGGGGTTTGTGTTTGGCATGTGTGGGGAGGGCGGCTAGAAAGAGAGAAATAGAAATAAAGGAAAATTAAATGGCATGTAAAAAAAGTAAAATAAAATAAAATGAGATGCTACACTTAATAAAAATTTCTACAGGAAAGATAAAAAGACAATGAAGTAAAGTAACATCAATAAACATGAAAGAGAGATATCTTACATCAGAAAACCAAGGAAATCATAATGAGACAATGAATATTTCTCTAGTCCCCAATTAGCATTCAATAACTAAGCTTCTGAGACTTTCTCTCTCTCTTGACTTAAATAGAAACTGTTTTCAGATGACTGTGCCTCTATAACATGTGAATTTTAATTTACTAAAAATGATCAGCATATAAGGAAAATGACAGTCATGACATATTGTTAGGATATATCCAAGCATTCACCTTAAAGGCTTTGAAAAAAATCATGGAAAATCAATTACAATTATTTAACAAGGCAGTGATCCACAGTCCTCTCTACAAGAACATATTTCTTGAATTCCATTAATTTTAGAATGTTGTAATAACAATCTTAGTTTTAGGCAACTTAGGATCTTCTGCAGCAGGGCATAGTTTCCCCAACAGAAATGCATTCAACATAGTTTTGGAATTAAGTGATTTGTAGCTGAGTAACTTCATTATTTATTAAAGCATGATGCAAGTATAAGTTTCAGAATAATGGACAGTTTTCTGAATGATACACAAGTTTGCTCCTACTTGGTCAGTTCCATGGCTTGTGCTGTCACCTCATTAGTCTCAAAGTCTCTACCTAACCTGAATGTTGAACTGCTAATACCTGAGCATGATCCTCATACCTCATTTCTTCCTTACTACAACATGATGTCCACAAAGCATCAATAGAGAGCGAAAACAATACTTCCTTAGGCCCTACATCAGATGTTCCAGGTTTCTGCAGAAAAACAGAATATCCTATTTCAACGCTATGACAAGAAATGGTGACAGTTCTGCTGTATCACTAGGAAAATGTAGTAGGAGTGGATATTGATAAGCTGAGCAGGAACTGGTTTCTGCTGTATTTCATTTCTGCCTTATTCACATATTAAGTTGTTATGCAACACAACAATATGAAGAAATCAGTAAATTAGGCACTACCAGCCAAAACTGAAATTACATGTGTTTCATATAATCAAGCGTCATAAACAAAGCAGATGCTTCCTGAACAAAACTGGCATTATTGGCTTAGACACGCCAGTACTGATAAAAATTACGCACTAATTAATAAACTGACTGCTATGCAGCCTCCTGGCAATGCCTCATGCAGGACTCATTCTACCCAGTGGCAGCCAGGAGCTCTCACAAGAACCGTAGACTTCACCAAGGTATGTCAGCTTGCACACCTCCATGTAACTGATAGCCATGCCATAGGTGCAACCACATCAGAGAAGTACCTATGGAGAGGCTAGACTAACCTGTGGTTCCCAAAGAGAGGCAGTGGTGTTTATAGTAGTAGCAGGGGCACGATTCTGGATAACTGACTGATCTAGTCTTAGAATACTAACCACTTAGCCTTGCTATGTTGGTGCTGTAAATTACTGAAAGTAAGGAAATCTACAATCATTAAATTCTCTAGCTCTGTTCTATGGCATCCTCTTGGTAAAATGTTCTGTAGATAAAATAGTCCCCTCATTCAGATCTCCAAGTGGAGACCTCTCAGGAGGATGTTGTCATCAGCAGAAATCACACTTGCACACTACAGTTTGGAGTATGGAAAGTTAGACCACATCACTGAGTAGGTAGGTTAGAGAATTTAAAAATGCAGTTGCTGTGCAGGAAGAATAGGATTTGGATCAGGTGAAGACAGAGTTATACATACAAAACCAAATAGGGGTACTGCAGAAATGGGGCTAATAATTAATAATAAAATAAACATACAAGTAAACTACCAAAAAAGGCACAGAGAATGTGTAATTGTAACTCAGACAGACATAAAGCAAACACCCACAACAATAGCACAAGTTTATATGAAAGTTACCTTAGCAGATGATGAAGAGATTAAAGGGATGTACAATGAGATAAAAGAAATTAATCATATAGTTAAGAGAGATGAAAATTTAATTGTGATGGGGGACTGGAATTTTATAGAAGAAAAGGATAGAAAGGAAAAATAGGAGAATACGGTCTGAGGGAGAGGAATGAAATGGGAATCCACCTGGCAGAATTTTGCACGGACCACAATCTAAGCATTGCTAACCTTGGTTTAAGAATCACAAAAGAGGAGGACAATTTAAGTATTGCCAACACTGGTTTAAGAATCATGAAAGATGGTGTATACATGGCACAGGCCTGGAGACGCCAAAAGTTTTCAAATACATTCCATACTGGTAGGACAAAGATTTTGAAAGTAAATCTTAAACTGTAAAATATGTCTAGGGGCAGATGTGAACTCTTACCATAACATATTGATTGTGAATTGTAGATTAAAACTGAAGAAATTGCAGAAATGTAGGAAATTAAGGAGACTGAGCCTGGATACACTGAAAGAACCATAAAATTAGGCAAAAATTACATGAAAGAGAGGAAAGATATGCCATAGAAGATGGAAGAATAGCTTTGAGAGAAGAAATAGTGAAGGCAGTAGAGGATCATACAGGCAAAAAGACAAGATCAGCTAGAAATCCTTGGATAACAAATGACATGTTATATACAACTGGTGAAAGGAGAAAACATAAAACTGCACATTGGAATACTGGCACCTTAAAAATGACAGGAAGTGCCAAATGACAAAGCAAGAATGGATGCATGTGAAATAAAAGGGAGTACAGGCATGACTATGGGAAAATTAAAGAGACTTTGTAAAAAAGAAAAACAACTGTTTGAAAATTAAAAGCTCAGATGACAAGCTTGTACAAGGCAAATAACGGAAGACTGAAAGGATGAAGGAGTATATAGAAGGACTATACAAGGGAAATTAACTTGAAGGTGGTATTATAGAAAGGGAAGAGGGTGAAGATGAAGATGAAGATGAGATGGCAGAGATGATAGTCTGGGAAGAATCTGGCCAAGCACTGAAAGTCAAACAATGCCCATAAAGCCAACGACTATCTCTCAGAATTACTGAGCCCCCTGGAGCTGTTACTGAACTATTCCATCTGGTATGAAAGATATATGAGACAGTGAAATACCTTCAGACTTCAAGAAGAATGTAATAATTCCTATTCCAAGGAAGAAAGGTGCTGTCAGATGTGAGTATTACCATAACCACAAGTTTAATAACTCATGGTTCCATAATACTGACATAAATTATTTATATATATAAGGTACAAGATCAGTTCAGGTTTCATAGAAATGCAGGAATACACAAGAGAATAATGACTCAGTGAGTTATCTTAGAAGATAAACTAAGAAATGGCAAACCTATATTTACTGCTTTAATAAATTTAGAGAGCACTTTTGACAATGCTGACCTGAATACTCTCTGAAATTCTGAAAGTAGCAGGGATAAAACACAGACAGCAAAACGTTACCTATACTTGTACAGAATCAATGAACAACAAAATAACTGTTAATGGCAGAAGTACAGATGATATATAATTTAGACTGTGTGACGAAGCAAGCTGGGATATTTTTACTTCCCCTCTTGTTTTGCCATCTGCCTCCTTAAAATTCATTTTTTCACTTTTAACTAATTAGCATGAACATATGTGTGTATAATCTGCATTTTCATAAAAGAGAAAAGTTGGCCCTCAGTTTTAAAGAACATAAAACCAGATCTAATTTTGTGCTTAGTTTTATGTATGTAATTGATTTTCTAATTTATTTCAACTATTTTCCTAGTTAATACTATTGTTATAGGGTGAAATCAGTAAATACTTCATAACTTAAATTCTATTGTTGACGTATAAACAAATATAAATCTGTACTAATTATAAACATTTGGAGGAACAACTAATAGTATTCTTAAAGGATCTATTTGGCTCTATTCAAAAACTTGTTAGCAAAGCCAGCCCTTCATTAATTCCAAAATAATTCACAGTTCTGTCAAAAGTATTGTTTGCATAACTATATATGTTAATTTCATGATTTAAACAAATAATTCGGCTTAACCCTTGTAGTAAAAGAAACTGTTAAAAAGAACCAATTTTTTATGTATTCAGTTAATTTAATGAGTTAAGTTTTATTGTAATTTCTGTAAATTTAACTTCAAACAATGTGTAGTTTTAGTACCTATTATTGTGAGGATATATAAGGGCTCAATTTTTGGTCCCGAGACAGTCAGTCCACGGCCAAGTTTCAGGCGAGAAACCCGTGTTGGTTAGAACAACAAGGCTTCAACTTAACTGTAAAATAAGTGTTACACAATTATGCCGTGTGTTAAAACAATGACAGTGTCTACTCCACACATACCTTTCTTTTCTTCAAGAACTGTGAACTTTGTGGTTAGGTTTTTACTGCTCATAGATGTACAATAGTAAACTACTGTAGCAGTATGTGGAGGTTTGCCTGCAAACTATTAATGAGGCTTATGGGAAGTTTAAATAATAGTGCACTGGCCATATATAACTGTGTATTATTGGGGGGGGGGGGGCGTTGTGAACAATGAAAGTAAACTACTGTGAAACACAACTGTGCAGCTGTCAGCTACATTATTTAAAGTAGTGTTGTACCTCCACACCCCATTTTTCAATCAGTACCACAACACAGTACGTCAACACCGAGGACAACAAATGGAGAAATAAAAAAGGCAAACCATCACAACTGGAATACCACGAAAAGTTTTCTAGGTAAAAAGAAATCATTTATGTGGAGTGAAGCCTTTTACAGAAATGAAACGTGAGCAATACACAGTTTAAATAAGAAAAGAATAGAAGATTTTGATATATGGTGCTACTGAAGAATGTTGAAGTTTAGATGGGTACATCAAATAACTAACGAAAAGGTATGTCAAATAAAGGAAAGGTAACAACTCACTTATAGATGACTCATGTGTGGCACGTATAAACACACAACAGAAAACTATTCATACTTGCTTTCTCTTGTAGAAACACACATAGTCATGCACACAACCACACAGACACCAGAACACACACACAGACTCATGGCCACAGTAAGACGTATTATCAACTGTTGATAGCAGTTGCCTGGGCAGATGGAGGTGGGGACGGCATAGGGAAGGACACATGAGATGATGAGGTTGTAGTTGATTAACTATGTTTTCAGTCACTCCTTTTATCTACCAACCATCCAACCATGGATCCTTGCTCATTCTACCTCCACCAAAATATTCTTGTTTGCCCCAGCAAAATTCCAATCACACATCCTTTTTCTGAAATCTTGTCTGGCATATGGTATCCCACCTAATGGGCCTAGAATTAAAACTGGCATCTCAGGCTGTTGCATATTCTACTCCAAGAGCCTTGACCATTTCCAGTTTCATCAGTCCCTCACCCTACCCACTCCGGTCCTTCAGAATCATACAATCCAAGGTCAAACCATACTTCATAGACTTTGCTCCTTTTGCAAAACACATTTAGTTTGTGACTACAACTTTCTGAACACTATTGTTGAGCTACTCCTGTCTTATGCCCACACTGAATTGTCTATAGCCAAGAAAAAGCTTACCGCACTTATCTAACCCCCCCCCCCCCCCCCCCACACACACACCCACCCACCACCCTCACCCCACAGCCAACCCTTCGTAGCTCCTCAACCATGCCTTATTGACATATTTTGGCTTCCACATTCCCAAAAACTTGCTCCACACTCCATGAAACACACTGCTCCTGAACATCCATCCCATAACACTGTTGTCAACCTTCTTGCCAAAACTCTGACCCCTGAAAAGGATTCAGTACTTTATGAATGCCTCACCTTTAGCCCTAAACCTAAGTTCATCCATGCCAGACTTGTAAAGGACCTTCTTCTCTCTATTCATTCTCTATAGCAAATACATTTCTTCATTGCACACCTTACTGATAACAGTCACCAAAACCCAACACTGGACCTTGTTTAAAACAGTTCCTACCTCCCTCCAACTGTGATCCACCTTCCCTTCCACATAGTTGTCGCCTGGTAATCTTTCAGACATTCCTCACTTCCAACCTGGCCTCACCTTCCTTTCCTAAATCCCTCCCAGTGAGTCCAACATCACTCCTATGGAACTCACTGCTATCCACAACCTGAAAATCAATCCAGGTCTTATCATCCTTCCCTTAGACAAAGGCTTCACCACAGTGATCATAACTCATAGTGATTATGAGGCTGAGGGTCTCCTTCAACTTTCTGAAATACAAACCATACAACCATGACACCATTTCAGAAGACCAACATGACCTCCAGAGCTCCTCCAAGACCTTAGGTCCATCCCAAACTTGACACCTGAATCCATCTCCCTCCTCATACCATCACCCCCATGCACTCCTAACTTCTGCCTACTCCCCAAACTCTACAAACCCAACAGTTACTACTAGATTCCTTCTTGGTCACTGTGGATGTGATGTTCCCAAAGAAGACTACCTTTCGAAATATCCTCCTGACATCACTCCAACAACTCTTTCCAAACCCTTCTAGCCAACCACATCATGACCCACTATTACTTCACTTTCAAAAACCAAATCTATAAACAAACCTTTGGCAGAGTCATGGATAGTTGCATAGTCCCATCCTATGCCAACTTATTTATGGATGACCTGATGAAAACAAACAAAACTCCTTGTCTGGTTTAGAATCACTGATGACATATCTGTGATCTGGACTCATGGCAAGGACAACCTTTGCTCCTTCCTCCATAACATGAACACCTATTCCCACATTCACTTCACCTGGTCCTTCTCAACTGAACTAGTCACCTTCCTAGATGTCAATGTCTATCTCTCAGATGACTCCATAAATAAGTCTTTTCATATCAGGCATACCAGTAATCAACAGTACCACCACTCTGACAGCTTTAATCCATTCCATATCAAAAAGTCTCTTCCATATAGCCCACCACTGATGGACACCACATCTGCAGTGGAAAGCAGGAGTTGTCGAAATGTTCCAATAACCTTACCAGAGCCTTTACTGACACACAGTTTCCCATCCAGCTCACACATAAACAGATTTATTGTGCCATCTACTCCTCTGACACCAGTAAATCTGTTAACCTGGCTCCACACACCACTCCTGTGATCCCTCAGTATCACCTCGTACTTGAAAAGCTCAACCACAACCTTCACCATGGGTTCAACTCTTTGTGCACTGAAATTAGGGGTACCCCACTCAAAATCTTACCCACATCACCCAAAGTTGTATTCCACTGTCTACCCACCAACGGAATATCCTTGTTCATCCCTATTCCAATCTTCCACCCAACAGATCAATCCCTTGTGGTCGACCCTGGTGAGAGATATGACCCGAATACCCATCCACCACCTCCTAGTGCAGTCCAGTTACAGGCATTTCCTGCCTGAAAATGCAGGACCACATGTGAAAGCAGCAATGTTATATATCAGCTATGCTGCAATTACTGTGCAGCATTCTGCTGTCTACTAACATTATTTTCCACTGCAAAAGGATGGCAAACTGCAAACTTGACCACCCAGTTGCCAAACACGTTGCACACCACAACACAAATGAGTGCAATGGCTGATTTACTATGCGGGTCATTTGGATACTCTCTTCCAGTAATAAGTTTCTGTGAACTATGCAGGTGCAAATTGTCTCTCCAGCATAGCTTGCACTCTCACAATTCTCCTGGCCTAAACCTCTGTTAATTTTTTCTTCTGTCCACAATAATGCTTCCCCACGCAGATCATGTACTGATTTCACCTACCACCCTTCCTACCCCTCCAAGCAAGCATATATTTTCTCCCCCCCCCCCCCCCCTTTTCCACCCTTCTACTTTTATCACTTACCTCCCTGCCTCCCTCCTCATCTCCACCTTCCTCTCCTTTCCTCCCTCTTCCTAAATCTTATATGCTCTAGTCTCTGAACTCCTTGCGCAACCAATGTCATTGTGTCACCTAAGAGAAGACCTGTCTCACACTATCCCACTACACCCTGCTCACTTCATTCATTCTTGCCTAGCCCCTCCCCACCTCCATCTGTCCATGTAAATGCAGTCTATAACCAACAATCAGTCTTGTTGTGGCCGCAGGCATGTGAGTTTTGGAGTCCGTGTAGTTGTGTGTGTGAATGTGTGTGTTTCTACTAGAGAAAGAGCAAGAGCTCAAAAGCTATTACAAACAGGCCCTGTTGTGTATTTCTATAGGCCACACATCAGTCAGCTACAGGTGAGTGGGTGCCTTTCCTTTATTTTACATGTTGTTCCATCCAGGAATTTCCATTGTGGTTACATAATGAACAAGAAGGTATCAAATTTGAGAAAAACGAAATTTGTGGCACAATTTGACTATGTGATAGGACACATCACAAGGCAGCAAAGAATCATCAGTTTCCTAATGGGAAAAAGAAGTGTGCACCTGTGTGGAGGCTGGGTAGGGGGGAGTGGTGCATTGTAAAGGGAGATCATGGCTTGAATACAGTAAGTAGATTCAAACAGCTGTAGGTTGCAGCAATTAGTCAAAGATGAAGATGTTCGCACAGGATGGACAAGCAGTCTTCGGAGTGAAGATCACAAGAATTAAAATCTTTGGATAGCATGTTTGCAAAACAGTCACAATGTTGTATACAATCTGGATGTCATGTGGCTTGTAGGTGAAAACATGGATTGGTGACATACACTCCTGGAAATTGAAATAAGAACACCGTGAATTCATTGTCCCAGGAAGGGGAAACTTTATTGACACATTCCTGGGGTCAGATACATCACATGATCACACTGACAGAACCACAGGCACATAGACACAGGCAACAGAGCATGCACAATGTTGGCACTAGTACAGTGTATATCCACCTTTCGCAGCAATGCAGGCTGCTATTCTCCCATGGAGACGATTGTAGAGATGCTGGATGTAGTCCTGTGGAACGGCTTGCCATGCCATTTCCACCTGGCGCCTCAGTTGGACCAGTGTTCGTGCTGGACGTGCAGACCGCGTGAGACGACGCTTCATCCAGTCCCAAACATGCTCAATGGGGGACAGATCCGGAGATCTTGCTGGCCAGGGTAGTTGACTCACACCTTCTAGAGCACGTTGGGTGGCACGGGATACATGCGGACATGCATTGTCCTGTTGGAACAGCAAGTTCCCTTGCCAGTCTAGGAATGGTAGAACGATGGGTTCGATGACGGTTTGGATGTACCGTGCACTATTCAGTGTCCCCTCGACGATCACCAGTGGTGTACGGCCAGTGTAGGAGATCGCTCCCCACACCATGATGCCGGGTGTTGGCCCTGTGTCGTATGCAGTCCTGATTGTGGCGCTCACCTGCACGGCGCCAAACACGCATACGACCATCATTGGCACCAAGGCAGAAGCGACTCTCATCGCTGAAGACGACACGTCTCCATTCGTCCCTCCATTCACGCCTGTCGCGACACCACTGGAGGCGGGCTGCACGATGTTGGGGCGTGAGCGGAACAGTGTCCCTAATTTGCTGGGAAGTGGCGGTGCGGTCCCCTACGGCACTGTGTAGGATCCTACGGTCTTGGCGTGCATCCGTGCGTCGCTGCGGTCCGGTCCCAGGTCGACGGGCACATGCACCTTCCGCCGACCACTGGCGACAACATCGATGTACTGTGGAGACCTCACGCCCCACGTGTTGAGCAATTCGGCAGTACGTCCACCCGGCCTCCCGCATGCCCACTATACGCCCTCGCTCAAAGTCCGTCAACTGCACATACGGTTCACGTCCACGCTGTCGCGGCATGCTACCAGTGTTAAAGACTGCGATGGAGCTCCGTATGCCACGGCAAACTGGCTGACACTGACGGCGGCGGTGCACAAATGCTGCGCAGCTAGCGCCATTCGACAGCCAACACCGCGGTTCCTGGTGTGTCCGCTGTGCCGTGCGTGTGATCATTGCTTGTACAGCCCTCTTGCAGTGTCCGGAGCAAGTATGGTGGGTCTGACACACCGGTGTCAATGTGTTCTTTTTTCCATTTCCAGGAGTGTATTATCAGCTGACCCGAGGTTACAGCAGTGGTTTCTGAGTTCTACTTGTTACATATTTCTTACTCTCCTGCACATTAATTTGTATATCTTGACTGAATTAATACAAGTACACAAGAATTCAGATACAACACCTTATTTAAGATTTTTAATTTTGCAAAATTTAATTTGAACCATGTTACTGTTTCCAGTAATTCAAAATAAAGTTTCCTCTATATGCACCACAATATTGACTGCTAATTTATGTTTTGTTATGGAAAGTGAGATCTGTGTTATGTGACATAAATGGTTTTAATATGGACGAATCCCACACTACAAGTATCTCACGAAACTATAATGCCCATAAACAACTGATTTTCCTGATGGAGAATTACAGACCACGTTGGAATAATCATATTTTTATTTCGATAAACAGTGACAACAATGTACTGGTATTAAGTGATGATAAGAGGTCTAATGGTTTCAGTGCAGATGTTAATCAATCTAGAGTCACTGTGGAACAGCTTGATGTCAGCGACATTCGTCTGAAAGATGTGTTTACAGGTAATGGAAAAAATACATATGATTCCTTGTATCCTACAGATTTTCAATGTTATCCTTTTACTATAACTGAAAGCAACAGATATTCTGTACTGTTTTTAGGTAGCAACTATGTAATTTAAAGTGTGTACATAAATTGCTGTAAATATACAAATCTTGAAGAAATTCATAGATTTTTCGACATTATTATATATACGGAACTGTAGATTTATCCAACAATACACAATTATTGGCGCACAAATTTTCTGTTCAAACATAACTTTTTTTCTGACAATTACCAGTAGACATCACTTTCAGTTAGTCCTATGTATTATACATTTTGCAGATGATAATTCGTCTAACAGAAATGATAAACTCATAAGTTCTGGAAATAACAAATATATCCTGAATAAAATTTAGTGCAGAATACAGGGAGTACCAGGAAGAATGGTCAATATTCAAGGATATGACAGCAATGATCATTCAAAGCAAAAAAGTCTAGTAAACATGGACTCTAAAATGCACACGTTATGAGCTATGAGCACTTCTTTATCTTTGATACTGTAAAACTAATCTCTTCTACTGCAAGCTCTTTGCTTTCCATATTTTGGGAGGGAACCTACACAAAAAAAGTCCAGTAAACATGGGCTTTAAAGCGCATACCTTAAGAGTTATGACCACTTGTTCACCTTCACTACTGTAAGCAGATCTCTTGTACTGAACAAGGGCTCACAGCTCTTAAAGTACGGATTTTTTGAGTCCATGTTTACTCAAAACATTTTTCTTGTTTCGGTCCTTAACCCTCCGCAATTCAATATGGAAAGCAAAGAGCTATAGCAGTAGAGGAGACTTGTTTCAAAGTATTGGAGACAAAGAAGTGCTCAAAGTTCTTAAGGCATGATTTTAAAGCCCATGTTAACTAGATTTCTTTGCTCTGAATGATCATTCCTATCATATCCCTGAATACTGACCACTCCTGTTGAGACACCCATTATACAACAGGTATGTGATGAAACTGTTCATGTAGATTACACAATGAAACTTTTGATATAGATAAAATCCTGGCAACAGAAGACAAGTTTCATTTTTACATTCGTACATTCCAAGCAGAAGCCACAAATACAGTATTAAGATTTTCAAATCACTCAATGTTGTTGGATATACTTTATGCATGGTGACTTATCCATGCAGCACCTGGCAGAGAGAGTAATTCTGGAGCTTATGAACAATTAATTTAAAGAAGGTCAAACAGTTGTTAGATGTAGGATATAGCTATTGCTCATCAGTAACCCCCCTCGCTGAAATAGCTCCTTGAAGAGATGACAAATTGGTAGCGGACGTTGAAAAATAACAGAAAGGCATCTTCAACCAATTAAAAAAAAAAACACCTGATCGGTAAATGTAGCAATATTTTGTAGGAAACTAACCATTCATGGATAAAATTGGGATGGTGGTAACTGAATGGTGGTACTTACAAAGAGATCAGTGAATGAGGGAAGTGGGGTATCAGCTGTGTAATAGTGGAATTGTGACACAGCACTGAGATATGATTTTCACACTATTTTATTAGTAAGGATATATACATAACATGTGTAAGTGTTATGAGTGAACAGAACATACTAACTCCCACCATCTGAGAGGGCAGCAATTCTCTTTCAGGGAGTCAGAGAAGCTACACTGCTACAGAGGTCTCCCCTCCCCCCAACAGTGCAGAGGAAAAAGGCTGCAACAGGGCATCATCTGTCTGAAGTGATGTAGGCAGCTTTATGATGGTGGGTGTGAGGGAAGACTTGTCACAGTCAGCAAGGTGCACCAGGAGGGGGGACAGGGGGACGGGGGTTGGGGCGGCAGGGTGCAGGCCAAAGTGCGATATTGGTTATGCAACTAATGGGTTGCCACTGCCAGTGTAAGCGGATAAGGAAGTAGTCTCGGTGGCAGCATTTGAAGAGGGAGGCATGTTGGCAGCATTGCCCTGCAATGCTGCATCCACAGGAGGCATTGTGGAGCTGGCGGCGTTGTAAGCCATGGGTGGTGATGGTGAGTGTACCGTCTGATGAAAAATGGGAGGTGAGTCCTGCCATGCTAACTTCTGGTGGGGCAGGAGTGGTGTGCAAAAAACTGTGTGCGACAGTGTTTGCACAAGACCACCTATCCATGTAGGCAGTGGTAATCATGAGGCTGGTATTGTGTAACGTGATGTGATATGCCGTCAGGCAGAAAATTGTGCAGATTCATAGACAATTGGAAATTGACTAACAGATGGATAGGAGGCAGTGGGGTGGGGAGTGTCTGTTGTGACAGGTCCACTTAAGTCCATGCCGATTTAAGCTGGTTCACCGACACTATTGTTTGCTTTACAGCAATTATGATATCAAAAGTTTTTGTATCATGTTTCAACAATCGGTATGGTCCTGCAAAATGTTGGATTTCACTGCATCTATATGCAACATCACATGAGAACACTTGGCCAGGTATTTATGAATAAAAATTCGTAGTGGCATGTGATGGGAGGGGATGGCACATGGATGTTTTGTATATGTGTCCACACAAGTGCCACTGCATGTGGTAAGTCCTGCTCTATGGGGACCATTTCATGTGCTATGAATTCAGTGGATACACTGAGAGGCTCACCATATAGTACTTCAGTGAGTGATGTGTCAAGGTCATCTTTATGTGTCATGTGAGTGCCCAACAGAATCCATGGAAAGGCCTCCATCCATGATTCTGAGTGGCACATGAGAGTAGCTTTCATTGCCCAATGCCATTGTTCCATGAGGCCACTGGATTGCAGGTGGTAGACAGTTGTGTGAAACCAGGGCCATCCATATACGTGGCATAAGTCACTGAACAGTTAGGATTCAAACTGCTGACTCTGGTTTGAGGTTAAGGAGGCCAGGCAGCCAAATCTGGCACTCCAACTGTTGATGAAAGTTTTTGCCACTGTCTCTGCTGATATGTCAAAAATGGGCATGGCCTCCACCCATTGTGTCACACGATCTATCACTAACAGAATGCAATGGTACCCACACAATTTGGGGAGTGACTGTACAATGACAACGTGGATGCGCTGGAACTGCCCCTTTGGAATCAGGAATTTACCAAAGGGGTGCTGTGTGTGGTGGCTGGTTTTTGCCTGCTGGAATGGAATGCAAATCCTGGTCCACATGGCACAATCCTTTTTAATGTTTGGCCAGACAAACCATTAACTGATGAGGCAGACAGTAGGGTGCACACACGGATGTGGAAGGTTATGGAGGTCAAAAATTGTCATGCAATATGTCCATTCAAAATATCACATCAGACTTGGTTGGTCACACTGGGTAGCATGTGTTGCTGCAATTGGAGTCTGGTGTCTGGTTTGTTAAACAAGCTGTGGAGATCAGCATCTGTGTTTTTGGATCTTTGATTCTATCAAAGTCCATTTGGGCATAGGTAGCTGCGATACGAGAAAGGTAGTCTGCCACAATATTACTGGCACCTTTAACGTACGGCACGTCGGTAGTGAACTGTGCTAAGACATCTCTCCTGGATGCAGAATCCACTGACGGGTTGAGGAATGTGTCTGCCAATGGGCAATGGTCTGCATATATGGGAAGGGGTCTCCCATCAATATCATATTCAAAATGATGAACTGCTTCATGTACGGCTAGTAGTTCACGTTCAAATATGGACAATTTTTTTCTGAGTGTCGGTAAGTTTGTGGGAGAAAAACCTGAGCAGCTGAGTGATTTCATCAATCTCTTGCTGTAAAGCAGCCCCAATCATGTGACCTCTAGCATCAGACGTGATAATAAGATATTCGTTGGGAGATGGGTGGGTGAGGGCCATGGCATGTAAGAGGTGTTCTTTTATTTTGTCGAAGACTGCCTTCATTTGCGGTGTCCAATCAAGGCATTGTTTACCAGATGTATTTCTGCTGTGGAATGCTTGGGTGAGTGGTAGCAAAGTCTCAGTGGTGACTCCCAAAAACCTAGGCAGCTCTTGTTAGTTGTTAGGAGGTGGGAGGAGGCATATTTGGTTAATTTTCTAAGGAGCAGAATGCACCCCAGATGCATGAATGTGGTGTCCAACAAAGGTCACACAGGACTGCCAAAGTTGGCACTTGTCATCATTTATCAGAGCCCCTTGAGAGGCCAGCTTATCGAGGGTGATACACTTAAAGTTGACATGGTCTTGCTCATTTTGTGGAAAAATTATGTCATCTTGACAGGTATAACAAAAAGGCAAATTGAACAGTACACTACCAATAAATCTTTGCCACGTCTGTGCCATATTTTTTAGTCCATATGGCCTGCACAGGAACTCAGAGATTATCACTGTTTTTAGTATGCCTTCATCTGCCATCAGAATTTGCAAGAAGGCTGTTTTACAATCAATGATGCTGAAAATTTTTGCCCCAGAAAAGACATGGGAAAAATCATGCAATTTCAGAACGGAGTAGCTGTCAATGTTTGTATAGGCGTTGACGTAGTGGTAGCTGCCACATAGGTGCCAAGTATCATTCTTTTACGAACTAGCTTAATTGGGGAAGCCCAAGTACTGTCTGATGGGACTACTATGGCAGCTTGCAAAAGTTTGTACGCTGCAGCATTAGGCACCTTAAGTTTGTGGGGAGCTAGATGGCAGGGGTGGCAACAGACAGTGTGCCGGTATGGTTGTAATGGGGTGGACAGTAGCGTCCTGTACGGAGCATACTGCATGGGAGTCTAATGGGGAAGCGTGGAGTGCGTCCAGGAATCAGGAGATGACATAATTCACCATTGTTGTTAATGTCACATGACACTCCTTAGGAGTGCACTTCAGTGGGAGTTGTGATGCTTTATCAACCTAAGAAGTGTCCATAGCAGCAGCACAAGTTGCTAATAAGGCCCGCACTTGCTCTGAGGAGGTTAAGAAGAGTGGCAAACTTCTCGTAGAACTCGAGTGGCTGTTTGAAGAATGGCCGCATGTGTGAGTGAAGTTCCAGAGCTGATGCTGTAGATATGACTTTCCCAATGTCAGATGTCTGAGATGGCAGACAATACACGTGAGTGTGTGCATGAGGTTCTGGCACTATAAAGAAGGAAGGCATGGTCCATATATTTTCCAGTGGCACTGTCTATATCTCATGGAAATCATGCAGACATGCAGTCATTTGCAGTGTGGCTGACGCAGGAGTGACATCAATGAAACTGGAAGGCAGTGGTATCTGACTTTGCCAAGGCAAGGTCGAGAAAAATGCGTCCTCGGAGTCCATGGTTGGTTTTGGTGCTGGGTGTGGGCGATGCAAATCCAAAGCACAGTGCTGGACCAGAAGCAAGTCAGTTGTGATGCCTGGTGTGGGATATGACTGATGTCATAGTTCATTTCAAAGAATTCATGTTTAGTCACAACAGTTGGCACAGGATTTGGAAAATCAGAATGAACAGGTACTGAAAGGTGATGCACTTTTTGATACTGCCGTCTTTTGGCAGGTGGATGACAAAACGAAACGATGGAGTGGTATGGCATGGACCAGTGTTGTTCAACCGTAATGGCACTGCGGAAGTTTCCATATGGTTCAGGTCGTTTCTATGAGTGTCATAATATTCATGCACAACGTTTTGTCCCATGTGAAAGTCAAAGGCTCTAAGATCAATGTTTGTTGCAGAGGTAATCAGCTATTGTTTACTGTGATTCTCTGGTGCACTTTTGTCTGAAATACCAGGAATAGATTGACTTGGTGTCAAATCTGGAATTTTTATTATGAAGTCATTCAGTAAATTTCAACACTTGTCACGGCACGGTTTACTCCTCAGTATTGGTGGCAACGCGAGGTAGGTTTGAAGATGTGGCGAACAATGAAGGCATTGTTGCTATGTTACCTGGGACTGTAGTGTCATCCAAGCCTTGGCAGATATTTAACGATTTTGCGCACAGACTGTTTGTGGAATTCACAAGCACTTCTTGAGAGATGATGCTGACATTGCTGAAGAAACAGAGGGGTTGCACCATCTGTAACAGCAGCATTCTCAGTAGCGTAACTGGCATGGAAAACTTTCGAATTAACAGCAAAATCACAGCATGATGTGGAAATTGTGGGTCACCACTGTGGGAAGTGGGGTATGGGCACTGTGATGGTAGAATAGTGACACAGCATTGAGATATGACTTCCACACTATTTATTAGTAAGCACATACACATAACACATGCAAGCATTACAAGTGTACAGAGAGACTAAATCCCACTGCCTCGTAGGGCAGCGATCTTCATTTATTGAGTCAGAGATATTACACTGCAGCGTGCAAATGCAAATTTATATTGCACTATACTACGTAAGCTGGCCAACTAAAACATGAAAATAAAAAATTGTGGATAAAGCTTATGAGATATGTTTTCTTTTCTGAACACATACTGTATATTTTTCAAAGAAAATATTAGACATCAGAATTCTTTTGAGTGGCTCATTAAATTATGTACATAGTGGCTAAAGTCCTGACTCTCAGGAAGTAAAGTATAGTAAACATACTTTGAGTATGACAAATATTGCTAAATACACAATAAAGGAGGTCGAGAAAAATGCAAATGTAAATCCACTGGCATTTTCAGATCTTTTGCCAACGCATGTGTTATGCGGTCCTACATTCAGAAGTAGTAAATGATATCCTTAGAACATCTAAATGTCCTGCATAACAATGTACAACTCTCCATGATAGTGGAACACAGTTTAAAGTTTCTATGATTTGGTATTGTATGTCAAGAAGATAGTCTGAGGTTCAAAATTATGTTGGACAAGTGAGCCTAAAATATCTAAAAGGTTACTTTTTAAGTAATTACAATTGAAAAAATAAATATATTAACACAAAGAATAAACATGTGAATAACTGAGTGTGTGCCAAAAACCACATGTTGTCACCTTCAAGCATAATTACAATATTCTTAATAACAAATACTGGCATTCACCACACCTCAAACAGCCATCACTACACAGGCTGTGGTTGTGTAGTTTGTAAACTAATCTATTCATGGCATTCAACATCTTGGTTATCAGTACCCTTGGTGAAGATGAATGTAAGCATTTTGTGAACTGAGCAAATAAGCCTTTCTTAATCAATAAGGTTACTGTGGCTGTAAACCATTGAAATATATTGGTAATTTTACGCACAGTGTTATAACATCAATTTCTGAGAAGATGTGGTGAGCCTTTTGTATGCATGACTTGCAGGGACAACAAATCCTCAGACTCTACTATTGGCAACACTGACCAACTAAGACAGCCTGAGGTTCAAAATTAAGTTGGACAAGTAAGCCTAAAATATCTAAAAGGTTATTTCTTAAGTAATTACAATTGCAAAAATAAATATATTAACACAAAGAATAAACATGTGAATGACTGTGTGTATGCCACAAACCACATGTTGTCACCTTCATGCATAATTACAATATTCTTCATAGCAAATATTAATGTACTTTGAGAAATTACGATTAGCTGTATAAAAGCTCAAAATCTTTCTCATACACAAGTGACTGGTTGACCGATAATATAAACAACAGGAAGGAGCCAATCACTGAATCATTGAAGTCTGCTCCATGACAACATAGGGAGGATTTGTCACAAAATTTTAAACCCAAGCTTCTCTCATCCTAGCACCACTTAAAAGATGGCATATTTGAAGTCAAACTAACACTCTCTCATCAACATACAGACATCATTAAGTTAAAATATGGTGCACTGTTTTGGGACATTAGATGCATTTAATTCTGCAGCAGGAAGGCACGGGTTGTAGGAAAATGCTGTATACAAAGGCATGCCGAGATGAAATCATGTCATCTGCATGACTAGATGGAAGTGTACTACAATTGGGTGATTAAAGTTTATCTTCCTTCATTTCCTGACTCTCTCTCTCTCTCTCTCTCTCTCTCTCTTACATATGACTTTCCTACTCACCAGTGACACAAACGACCACATGGTGAGATCACGTGATATCAATGATTTCTTGCTTGTCCACAAGATCATTATAACAGATTCCAAAGAGTCTCAGAATTCAAAAGAAAGCACTGTTCCATCCTGCTTCTGTACAGTCAGTAGCAACGCTACGTAAACATGTAACGAGTGCAGCTAACAGTGATTTAAGATTTGAAAGACCAATGTGTTAGAAATGCAGTATCGAAAAAGTGCACTGAACTGCAATTCAATGTTAGTTAAGCACTTACGCATTGTAAACAATGCTATTAACTCAAAATTGTTCCAGAGCGAAATTTTTATTGTACAGTTGAGTTTATACAATAATCAGGTGCTCTGAAGTGTTCAAACTTTGATAATAAGAAAAGAAACAAGCAGATTGAATCCGTGTTTAGGATCACGTGGCAAACAATGCTAATTATTTGATAAGAGCGTAGGTTCAAATCCAGACCTCACGTACATTTTCAAACAGTCACGAACTTTGAAAGAAACAGATATTGAACTAAGAAGTATGCCATCTTTCTGTACCGTACATTCATGTTTGATTACTACACAAGGTAGAAGAAAATGAGGAAAAAATTACATAACTTACCTTCCTCAAATGTCAATAGCCAAGGATTGTTTTGCAAAACAGATTTCTGTAATCCTTGCGCCTGCGCTTTTTCTGCATTATTCTGTATTGTTGCAGGGCTCAGTTTATGTAAATATGGATGGGATTCGTAAATCTTTTCTGCCTCATCCGTGGATATTTCAAATATGTCTTTCAGTTTATTAACACAGAAGATTTTGCGTGATTCGTAATTCTTATCGACAACAGAAATGTAATCACTGTTAAATTCCTCATCTGTATCAACATTAAAACTAACATGACATCTTATGTTTCCGGCTGATCTTGTCACACAGCCCTTCTTGGAAACGAAAGACCCTAAAAGCCTTTCACTATGAAGACACTGAAAGTCAGCTGTTCTGCTAAGACGTAATAATCTAAAGAAGGTATTGCATATCATAGTTTTTCTTGCAAAAATACAGAATCATCGGGCATACTAACACTAACGGGTGACTACACAATTATATACAAAACAGATATTAACTGAAAACAATAACAAATCAGAGATGTGTTTCGTGTCCCTTGGACCATAGAGTTTAGACGTCTTCCTTGTACATCGATAAAATATCGATTGATCGTTGATGTTTGGTCTCACGGCGTTGTCAATACAAAATTGATATTCACAAAGCCTTCAACTCCATGTATTAGTGTCACAAATGCAAATCCTTATGTCACTTCCCATGTTTTGCTGCTGGAAACAGATAATGTAAAACAATAAAATCAAAGTGGGGAACCATTAAGTTCGGTGTATCCTATGGCTCGCCACTTGGACTACTTTATCACTTTATTCATTATTAGATCTGCGTAGTTTGTCAGTCATGACTGGACGGACTGTGTCAAAATTACATAGAAACAAATATGTTCTTACAGTTTTTCACATAACATAGGAAGAAAATTGTTCACAGCAATAATATATATATAGCAAAATTATTTTGTCTAATAACTTTGGTCACTGTTAAAGAATTCTGTGACAAAATATAAAGGATACTGTTTCAAATCCTGTGCAGTTTTTCTTTCGAATGGTCTTGGTGGCAGACATTGCAATTCTCGAGACAACGTGTTAGTTATTTTTAGAGCAACCATTATAAAATTATCTTGTTCCGAGACATAGACTAGAAATATATCTGGAGTGAACATTGCTTTCTGCCACTACACGCGCACCAATTTATCGGCCGACCGACGGACCGTCCAGTTTCGTGGCAGCCTACATACATCCCGACCGACTGCACTCAGCGACTACAGAGCCGCCCTATTGTTGTGATTTGTTTACTGTAAGTTATTTGAGTCCATGTTTTACCTGTTTCCCTTTGGTTTTACACAGAAACAAAAACTAGGATGTGCCTTGGCTGTTTTAGTGGTAAAAAGTCAAAAGGAGCCATGAGAAACGTGTGGGCAAAGTAGTTGCTAATGACAAAAAGAAATTCACACATGCTCCGTTTCGAAAACAAGTGGGAGCTGATGACATCCGTAATTATCTAAAAATGGGTGAAATATGCATTTCGAAGGTGCTGAACTTCATCAACCCATTCTTAACATAAATGGATTTAGTCATAAAAGAGGCTGTATGCAGTGAGGAGAGGCTGTTAGTATAATACGGTTAATATCCAGTGGCAAAAGATGAGACGACTTCAAATTCAGTTCTGCTGTATCCCCATAATTATTATCTAAAATAATTCCTGAAACCTGCAATGTATTTTATAGTTGCCTGAGGAAGTACATCCTCAGTAAAGCAAAACAAATAAAAAAAATATTCGTTCAAATTTTATAAATTTATTTACGTATGTGGTATGGGAGATGCGGTTGGAAGTTTCAGGCACTATTTCACATGAGATAAAGAAAGACTGCAAATGGTGATGGCGCACATCATCTAATAAACACAACAGATGTATAAGAAATGAAGAATTTAGCAGCTGCTAGAAAAAACACACACACTTTGTTCTTCGCAGCAGAACACTTGGATATAGGCTGCACTTATAGGGACCTATAACAATGAAGCAAATTTCTTTTATGACTAAACCTCCATAAACTGTCTATATTTCAGGTTTTATGCTTTACTTTGAATGTGTATTGGAAACGCAATCTAAGACTTAATCTGTCTCTATTCCGGGTTTTAGATTTGCTTTCAGATAAGGATCGGAAATAAAACCGAAAACCAGACATACAAATGGTCGACGAACTTTTACTCTATGTGTCACATAAACCATCATGCAGCATTTTTTGCATCTCTGCTGCTATGCTCATCCAACAACACGTCCCACAAACATCTCTATTCTTTACATTTCTGCAGAAACTCTGTCATTAAAGTTTCATCCTCCCCATACTCTGTAGAACAGCATTTAATCCCATGCACAGTGACAAAAGACGAAATTTGGGTCGGGCGCTGGGCGCAACAGTACTACACATCACACAATTTGTTGTATGAAGTGGGAGAGGGAAAGTAGCTGTCGTGTGGTCGTACCCATCCAACATCCCGACAGCGGAGGTTCGTCGTTCAGTAGATCAAAAGGATTAGACACATCCAATTTGTCAGTCGGTTGGTCAGTCAGTCGCTTGGTGCATTTCATGTGATCTCAGGACGACGCTGTTTGCATAAGGCCAAATCACATTGGCCATCCGACCACATCACATGTCATGTCAATACATTTTACAGCGCATTTCAAAAGAAAGGTTTCACACAGATCGTCAATGGATCGTCACGTCACCTCAGAGCATGTCAAGGTTTCTTGGGAACAAAGTTTCGACGGTATTGTCTTACGCTAACATCGTAATTTAACCTATTTTCACAGCACTCACGCATGTTATTATAGTGTTTTTGTATTTTCCTAATTTTTATTATATTATTGTGCTTTGTTTCTGTTAAAAGAAAAGAAAAAATTCCTTTACGTCTATATTTATGTGCTGCTCCATGACTGCTGTCAATGTCTTTATTCTTGGCTTGTGTGTAACTTCCGTGTTTTTTTTTTCTTACAGTAAATGTTTTGTTTTTCCGTATCCAGGGTGTAATTACAAAGCTAATAAAATGTTTTCTTGCCTTTAAATAATATTTTTCATCAGGTTATGGGCCCAGTACACGTGTAAAGGCAAACAACACAGTTTAATTAAAACAATATTTGAAATGAGCGTATGTCTGTAAAGAAACATGACTGCTAGCGGCGATTATAAGGTCAGCATTGATAAGCTTGAAGGACCTGACGACTGGGCCAAATGGAAATGGCATATTTCTATGGTGCTACGTTCATATGGACTAGAAGATATTATTAACGGTACACGTGAACGTGTAGAGTTGCCGCAAGATGCGACAAGTGAACAAAAAGGAATGAACATTAATGTGGAAGATGCCAAGTGTGAATTTTGTGACGGCTGTGCGGTTGGAAAGATGCATAGGCTGCCATTCAAAACACGAACAATACGCGCTACCAGTACTGGTGAATTAATCCACGCGGATGTAAATGGACCAATGAGCACGAAATCTTTTAGAGGCAAGCATTATTATGTATGTTTCAAAGACGATTTTAGTAAATTTCGTCGAATTTTCTTTTTAAGACACAAAAGTGAAGTGTGTACTGTGCTTAAGCAGTTTTTAAATGAAGCACGAACTAATGGACATGTTGTCAAACAATTTAGATGTGATGATGGCAAGGAATTTAACAATAAGAATGTCAGTGAACTGCTTGCAGACAGGGGAATAGAGCTAAAGATTCCTCCTCCTTACACTCCTGAACAAAATGGTGTGGCTGAACGGGAAAATAGGACCATTGTTGAAGCTGCCCGGTCAATGCTAAATCCGAGTAAATTACCTAAAGGGTTGTAGGCAGAGGCATGTAACACAGCAGTCTACCTAATAAATCGTACTGGAAAATCTTCAGTTGAAAATAAAACCCCTTATGAACTATGGTTTAATCGACCAGTAGGACGACTTGATCATCTCAGAATTTTTGGCACAGGCTGCTATGTTCACATTAACAAACAATTCCGTTCCAAGTTTGATGATAAGGCAGTTTTTGGACGACTTGTTGGATATGTTAATGACAAAGATGGGTTCAGAGTTTGGATTCCATCTAAAAGAAAAGTGGTGTTGAGTCACGATGTAAAATTTAAGCCAGAAATTGTTTGTGATTTACATAGTGATCATGTTGAATTTGAAGTCCATCGGGAAGAATTTAATGATCCGAATTCATCTAAAGATGACCAATGTAAATCTTCTAGGCTGTACACTTCTGGAAGAAGCCAAACTCAAGAAAAATTGACACTCTCGATTCTAGAGAAAGTCAAGAGTCGAGTGAATCTGAAGAAAATAAAGAATTAACAGAATTTCTAAAAGCAGAAGCTGCTGAATCTTCCAATGAAGAGAAACAGAAGAATAAAAGACAACGAAGAAAACCAACCTGGATGGAAAGTGGTGAATTTTGTATGGCAACAAAAGTTGATGCACTTGGATACAAAGATCCAAACTGTTTTTCAGAAATATTGCAGTCAAACGAGAAGGAAGAATGGATGCAAGCTATTAGTGAAGAACTTCAATCACTTACGGAAAACAATACCTGAGTGCTGGTTGATCATCCGAAGAATGCCAACGTATTGCAAAACCGCTGGGTTCTACGGCGAAAGGTCGCAGTCAATGGAGGTACTCGCTTTAAAGCCAGATTGGTTGCAAAAGGCTGTATTCAGAAAGCAGGAATTGATTATGACGACGCCTTTAGCCCTGTGGCACGTTATGACACCGTACGAACTCTGTTGGCTGTAGCTGCTTCAAAGAAAATGCTGCTAGAACAATTCGATGTAAAGACAGCTTTTTTGAATAGAATACTTGAAGATGAAGTATATATGGAACAACCAGAAGGTTTCGAAGATGGTACAGGCCGAGTATGTTTCTTAAAAAAAGGTCTTTATGGGTTGAAGCAAGCGCCACGTTGCTGGAACAAACGTTTTGTTGAGTTCATGAAGAAAGCTGGTTTTTCAAACAGTGATGCAGACCCATGCCTATTTTATCGTAGACAAAATGGAAATAGCCTTTATGTGGCAATCTACGTTGATGATGGCGTGATTGTCGGCAGTAACAAGAAATAAATTGCTGTTTTTATGGATGTTTTACAACATGAATTCGAAATAACAACTGGCAGTCTTGACAATTTTCTTGGCATAAAAATAAACCAATATGAAGATGGAGCAATAATGATAAGTCAAGAGAAATACACAGAAGAAATTCTGCAAAGATTTCGAATGGCAGAATGCCATACAATCTCAACTCCTATTGGACGTGAGGACAATAATCAAAACGAAGAAGTTTCGTCATCTGTACCCTACCGTGAAGCAATTGGTTGTCTCATGTACCTTTCAATAGTAACTCGTCCAGACATCGCTTTTGCAGTCAATAAAGCTGCTCGAGCTATGGAGAAACCAACCACTGAAGACTGGAATAGAGTAATGCGCATTTTCCGGTATTTGAAAGGGACCTTAAATTTTGGAATTGTATATATAAAAAAGAAGAGTTAAAGATTTACGCTGATGCAGATTTCGCAGGTGATAACCGGACAAGGCGCTCAACAACTGGAATTCTTGCAAAGTATCAGGTGGTGCAGTGTCATGGACAAGTCAGTTGCAGAAAGTAGTGGCCACATCCACAACCGAGGCGGAAATAATTGCAGCTAGTGAAGGAGCAAAAGAGTTTGGTTACGTCATCTGCTATCAGAATTAGTGGAAATGTCGGGGCAGCCTCCAGTTCTTTACATTGACAATGCTGGTGTACTGAAGTTGGCAAAAAATCCAGAATATCATCGACGTTCTAAACATATAGAGGTCCAACATTTCTATGTTCGTGAAAGATACCTGAACGGTGAGATTTTCTTGGAACACATTGATGGACACAACCAGTTGGCAGATATTTTGACGAAACCTCTTGAACGAGTTCGATTTAATTTTCTATGTTCAGAAATTGGCATGCAAGAGACAAAGCAATAATTTCATGGTTTTTTTCTTTTGGAGGAAGTGTTAAAAGAAAAGAAAAAATTCCTTGACGTCTATATTTATGTGCTGCTCCATGACTCTGCTGTCAATATCTTTATTCTTGGCTTGTGTGTAACTTCTGTGTTTCTTTTCTTACAGTAAATGTTTTGTTTTTCCGTATCCAGGGTGTAATTACAAAGCTAATAAAATGTTTTCTCGCCTTTAAATAATATTTTTCATCAGTTTCTATAGCCATCTGCAAATGTACCATTATGAATACGATTTTTGTTCCATCGAGTGTCCTTAAACAAGTGAAGTCAGATATTTGAATGTGAAAAATTGTACCCACAATGTATATAAATAATAACATAGTTTATGAAACAATTTCCATTGCATGGCATTTTAAGCAAAAACGCCAGCTTTCATGAAGGAGAAAAGTACATTTGCTTATGATGTTATTATTTAGGGAAGAAAAAACATACAGTAATGGATTAGGTAAACAGGATCCATTTATTCCTTTATGAACATTGTATGGGGTGTTTGAACATGCACATCTTTTGCTAGCAAGTAAATGTCCATGGTTTGAAATGATTCACATCTCCGACCATGATGTGCAGTTGTTGAAAATGCATGATGGAAGCCTGACTAACAAGAGCAATTTTACCAATAGAGCTTTTACATAAATCAATACAGTGAGTCTCGAAACCGTCAGCTGACATTTGCAGCAGTTACAATTGGCCAAGGTATATCAGGCTAAAGATGTCAATCGTAAATTTAACATATTCCTGAATGAATTCATTACCAATTTTAAGCAGTATTTCCAATAGAATTTCAAAAAACACTAATTGGAGTGATTACAGGAGACAATAATCAGAACACCCTGTAAAATGAAGAGATTGCTTTATGTCTTATTCAGAAATTCTAACAAACCTGTAGCATCCTGAAGAGTGTCATTAAAAATCGAAGATAATGTTTATTAAATCTAAAATTAACAATTCAAATGATAAAACAAAATCTATCTGGAATGTGGTCAAAAGGGGGACAGTAAAAATTACAGAAGAAATAGACAGTACCAAAGTGTAACGTAATGGAAGTACAGCGATGAAGGTGATATAATTGCCAATACCTTCAATAACCATTTTTTAACAGTAGCACATCAAATTGGTTGTAAAGGATCTTCAGTTGAAGCCATGCGTCTTCTACGAAAACAGTGCAGAAAAAAATTAGTCACATGCATGTACCCTATACTACAACCGAAAATATTGAAAACATAATAAGCCAAATGGAAAATAAAAATTCCACTACTGTGGATATCAAATCTATCAAAGTACTGAAGCACTGTTGCAGATTTATTCTTGAAATACTCTGTCATGTTTTAATGTGTCCATAAATCAAGGTACTGACCCTAATTGACTCAAACGTGTAATCGTAAAACCACTGTTCAAATAAGTTGATAAAGCTTATGCTTCCAACTACTTGCCACTTTAATTGTTAACAAGTCCCTCTAAAATCCCAGAGAAACTAATGTTCAAGAGAATCATGGATCACCTTAATAAAAATAAAACCCTTAATAACAATCAGATTGGATTCCAAAAGAATAGCTCAACTGACCAACCAACTCCTTGAATCCACAAACAATAAAAGTCATCAATTTGAATCTTCTGTGATCTGTCTAAAGCATTCGACTGTGTAGATCACAAAACTCTACTTATGAAAGCCGAGCACTATGGATTAAATGGGGAAGTAATCTATATCTAGACGACAGAAGGCAGAAGGTAATATTGAACATTTCTGCAATGGCACCAACTGCTCTAACTTGGATTTAGTAAAATGTGGACTGCCACAGGGCTCAGCACTTGGCTCCTTATTTTTCCTTACCTTTATCAATGATCTGCAGTGCTACAGGACACAAGAAGCATACTTCACCCTTTTTGCAGATGACGCAACCATTATGACTGACAAAACACCCAATTGCAGTCTAGAGAACACTGTGACTGCTGTATTCAAAGTAGCTATAAATTACTTCACGTTAAATGGTCTGTCACTCAATGTGAATAGGACTTAATATGTTCAGTTTTAAAAAGCAGGAAAACAGGAAAATATTCAAATAAAATGTAATGATGAAGAAATGTTGAGAATTGAGTCTTCCAAATTCCTAGGATAACACACAAACAATAATATGAACAGGTCAGCTCACATCAATGGCCTATGTAAAAGATCGAATTCAGCAGCATTTACCATTCGCTCAATTTCAACTGTTTGTGACGTGGAAAGAATTAAAGCTGACTGCCTGAATTTCCATTCACTTATGAGATCTGGCATCATATTTTGGGGTGACCAGTCGCGAGCAAACAAAGTGTTTATTCCACAGAAAAGAGCCATCAGAATTATGGCTAGAGGGCACTTTAGATGCTTGGGTTCCTCACCATGCCATCTCCGTACATTTTGTCACTAATGTACTTTGTGAACACTAATCATGTAATTTACAAAACAAACAGTGAATCTCATAATCATTATACAAGAAGGAAACATGATCTTTATAAAGATATAATAAATCTCAGCACAGTACAGAAAGGAGTACCATATTCAAGCATAAAAGTATACAATACACTTCCATTTAATATTTAATCACTCATTGGGCATATGACTAAATTAAAAAAAAAACAGCTGAAATTTTTTTCTTTTGAATAGTTCCTACTATTCTTTACAGGAATTTTTTTGACAGTGTGTAACAGTTAGTACAATGGGTATAATTTTAAGCATTCCTATAAGAACTGAGTTTGTAGCACTGGCACATCAATTGATGACAGAATGCTTTCTATGTGTATTAGAATGCAAGGCTTACAATTTGTTTAATTTGTTTATGTAATCATTTTAATTACTACAATCTGTGTTGTTTAACCACTTGAATTTCGTGTATCTGTTAATATATGATTTAGTTTGTAATCCTCATGACCATTTAGATATCGTTATTACTGCTATAATCAGACTTGGTCTACATCCTAGCCATTCACTCCCAACAAGTACACTGCTGGCTATTAAAATTGCTGCAGCACGAAGATGACGTGCTACAGACGCGAAATTTAGCCAACAGAAAGAAGATGCTGTGATATGCAAATGATTAGCTTTTCAGAGCAATCACACAAGGTTGGCCTCAGAGGCGACACCTGCAACGTGCTGACATGAGCAAAGTTTCCAACTGATTTCTCATACACAAACAGCAGTTGACTGGCGTTGCCTGGTGAAACGTTGTTGTAATGCCTCGTGTAAGGAGGAGAAATGCGTACCATCACGTTTCCGACTTTGATAAAGGTCGGATTGTAACCTATCGTGTTTGCGGTTTATCGTATCGCGACATTGCTGCTCGCGTTGGTCGAGATCCAATGACTGTTAGCAGAATAGGGAATCGGTGGGTTCAGGAGGGTAATACGGAACGTCGTGCTGGATCCCAACGGCCAGTAGCATTCGAGATGACAGGTATTTTGTCCGCATTGCTGTAACGGATCGTGCAGCCACTTCTCGAAACCCTGAGTCAACAGATGGGACGTTTGCAAGGCAACAACCATCTGCACGAACAGTTCGACGACGTTTGCAGCAGCATGGACTATCAGCTAGGAGACCATGGCTGCGGTTACTCTTGACACTGCATTACAGACAGGAGCGGCTGCGATGGTGTACTCAATGACGAACCTGAGTGCACGAATGGCAAAACGTAATTTTTTCGGATGAATCCAGGTTCTGTTTACAGCATCATGACGGTCGTATCCGTGTTTGGCGACATCGCGGTGAACGCACATTGGAAGCGTGTATTCGTCATCGCTATACTGGCGTATCACCCGGCGTGATGCTATGGGGTGGCATTGGTTACATGTCTCGGTCACCTCTTGTTCGCATTGAAGGCACTTTCAACAGTGGACGTTACATTTCAAATGTGTTACGACCCGTGGCTCTACCCTTCATTCAATCCCTGCGAAACCCTACATTTCAGCAGGATAATGCACGACTGCATGTTGCAGGTCCTGTACGGGCCTTTCTGGATACAGAAAATGGTCGACTGCTGCCCTGGCCAGCACATTCTCCAGATCTCTCACCAATTGAAAACGTCTGGTCAATGGTGGCCGAGCAACTAGGGACTCATAAACATGAAACATGGCACTAGTGCCATTTCTTTTCGAGTCGCCAAGGTCATTGGGTCCCCCAAGGTCCAAAGGTCTGGAAGGTGCTGGCGCTGTGTCACTGAGATAGTTAGCTCTGTTAGAGCTATTATCTGGGCAAGCACCCATGCCAGCAAATGTTGGCGCATATAAAATTTTTCATTTTTGGCGCCATGCTGTGACAGATATTTATTCTTTTACCTGTATAGATACAGATACCAGTAAATGTAATTTAGTCAGGACAATGTCGTGGTTAAATGAGTATTTAAGTTCAGGACAACATAGTTCAATACAGTACGACAGAGGAACATTATATCCAGGACCAGTGGACGATATTGAAATGGCGGAAACGGGGAATAATTTTAATGTTAATAGGAGCAACAGTATAAGGACAATTGGTAGGCAAGATGCTACTAATGAAATTAGATTCGGCTACAATCCAGCATATGACGATTTAGACAAAGAAGTAGGCCGACAGAAGAAGTCAATACCGGACTGCGCCAGTGCCATCCATATCAGTATGGCGAGGAAGGTCGTACAGCAATAGGCATAGATCTGACTGAAAGTACACTGCTTTTATCTGGAGCGGCTGAAACAGCAGTGGACGGCGCAGCCTTAAGCACCTCTTTATCTATAGGTCACATAGCTGGTGCTGCTGGTGCAACAGCTTTATCAGATGCTGGAATAGCATACAGCGCTACGAAATTAGTTGAAAGGGTGAAAAATAAAGGATTAACGTTGCCAGGTAGCGATTATGTTGGTCCTGGAAACCCTATAAATATATACACACCAGGAAGTGGAGCAGATGCCATTGCTAAAGAACACGACACTGGGTACAATCGCTTAGTAAAGGAAGAACGTGTTTTTACTGAAGAAGAATTTAAGCAACGAGTACGGTAGTTGGATGCTGAAGCCATAATTGACTTTGCTATTGGTTGGAGTCATTCACGAAATGGCATTTCTTTGCAGGAAGGTACAGATTGAAATTGAAAACGTTTGTGGAACCTAAACTTAACAAAGTGTTATATCCGAAACAACCTGATGCCAAACAACAAGGCATGTAAATTTATATATTTATATTGTTTTATACATTATTTGTCTATTACATTACGATAATAATAGTAGTGTTTCTTGCCTTCAGAATTATGACTGGCCTCATTGGGAACGTCCAAATTGGAATCGAATGCATGAAGGCCAGAAACGTTATGCATATGAACAGTGGCTAATGTCACGTGTACGTCGTGGTTTGCCTATAGGTCTCAAACGTCCATCAACATCTGTCAGTACGTCACTAGCATCAACGGAAGAAGCTGGAACGACGACGAGATCGAATATTCTGAAAATGAACAAGAGGATCACAATCCAGTTGCACCATTAGTTCCACATTCAGGTTCTGACACACATAGTAGTGAAATGGAATCTGTATCAGGGAAACGTGCAGGTCAATTGCAAAAGGATGTTGGCTCAAAAAAATAAAAAAAGCACTTCCAGGAACTGCAGCTCCATCAGCTAATGGAATGAGCGATTCTGCTAATACACATGATGTACTGTTACCGTCGCCATCAATATTAGATACAGGAAATATTACAAGGTACAGAAAAGTGCATCGCTTTTTCACATATGGTTCAGCATATAAAGCAATTATTCATGAAGATGCTGTTTTTATGATTACTCCTTTGGCCGAAATTCCTGTTGATATACCATTTTTGTATATGACTCCTTCCGAGTTTGATTTATTGCCAGATGGTAGTAGAATTGATCATTGTGATGTAAAAGTAATTGCTTGTAATCCCAGAATTGCATTTCCAACAAATTCAAGTGATACTGAACTTGCCACTTTAAACCAAAATAAAAATATGATAACCAGTATAGGTATAAATTTGAAAGTTCCTGGTGTTAATGTAAATCCAACTGCATTTGCCACCTCTGCACTTAGGGAGACAACTAGTATAGACCATAAAAGTAATTTTTCTCCAATATGGAAATCATGGTATGGATATAGAAATGATGAAGACGCTTTTCTAACTACAGTTCCCACACATCAATTCGGACAACCCACTAATTTGAAGTACTACAATGCATGTGTATCTAGCTAAAAAGATTAAGGTTTACATAACTGGGGTTGGAAGTGTGTACAGTCGAGTGTTTCTGAAGTTGATGCAGATTCGCGTACTGGAAGTGTTGTAAATTATGAATATAAACCTACTTTAGGTTTTCTTAAAATTTCAAAAGTTACTAATGTTGATATACACTCCTGGAAATGGAAAAAAGAACACATTGACACCGGTGTGTCAGACCCACCATACTTGCTCCGGACACTACCGAGAGGGCTGTACAAGCAATGATCACACGCACGGCACAGCGGACACACCAGGAACCGTGGTGTTGGCCGTCGAATGGCGCTAGCTGCGCAGCATTTGTGCACCGCCGCCGTCAGTGTCAGCCAGTTTGCCGTGGCATAGGAGCTCCATCGCAGTCTTTAACACTGGTAGCATGCCGCGACAGCGTGGATGTGAACCGTATGTGCAGTTGACGGACTTTGAGCGAGGGCGTATAGTGGGCATGCGGGAGGCCGGGTGGACGTACCGCCGAATTGCTCAACACGTGGGGCGTGAGGTCTCCACAGTACATCGATGTTGTCGCCAGTGGTCGGCGGAAGGTGCACGTACCCGTCGACCTGGGACCGGACCGCAGCGACGCACGGATGCACGCCAAGACCGTAGGATCCTACGCAGTGCCTTAGGGGACCGCACCGCCACTTCCCTGCAAATTAGGGACACTGTTGCTCCTGGGGTATCGGCGAGGACCATTCGCAACCGTCTCCATGAAGCTGGGCTACGGTCCCGCACACCGTTAGGCCGTCTTCCGCTCACGCCCCAACATCGTGCAGCCCGCCTCCAATGGTGTCGCGACAGGCGTGAATGGAGGGACGAATGGAGACGTGTCGTCTTCAGCGATGAGAGTCGCTTCTGCCTTGGTGCCAATGATGGTCGTATGCGTGTTTGGCGCCGTGCAGGTGAGCGCCACAATCAGGACTGCATACGACCGAGGCACACAGGGCCAACACCCGGCATCATGGTGTGGGGAGCGATCTCCTACACTGGCCGTACACCACTGGTGATCGTCGAGGGGACACTGAATAGTGCACGGTACATCCAAACCGTCATCGAACCCATCGTTCTACCATTCCTAGACTGGCAAGGGAACTTGCTGTTCCAACAGGACAATGCACGTCCGCATGTATCCCGTGCCACCCAACGTGTTCTAGAAGGTGTAAGTCAACTACCCTGGCCAGCAAGATCTCCGGATCTGTCCCCCATTGAGCATGTTTGGGATTGGATGAAGCGTCGTCTCACGCGGTCTGCACGTCCAGCACGAACGCTGGTCCAACTGAGGCGCCAGGTGGAAATGGCATGGCAAGCCGTTCCACAGGACTACATCCAGCATCTCTACAATCGTCTCCATGGGAGAATAGCAGCCTGCATTGCTGCGAAAGGTGGATATACACTGTACTAGTGCCAACATTGTGCATGCTCTGTTGCCTGTGTCTATGTGCCTGTGGTTCTGTCAGTGTGATCATGTGATGTATCTGACCCCAGGAATGTGTCAATAAAGTTTCCCCTTCCTGGGACAATGAATTCACGGTGTTCTTATTTCAATTTCCAGGAGTGTATTTCCCATTTTGTAACTCAACAAGGTTTGCCTCAACGATATACACTTAATGGTGATAAGCATTCCAATCCATTTATTACGTGCAGTAATTTTTCGAAAACACATTTAGAACCAGCACAAATCAAAAACAACTAGTATCAGCCATTAGTCCAGTAACAAATAAGGATTCATCAGGATATAATGATTTGTTTGAAAAAGCTGATATTGCATCTAGTGGGTATAATATTAGACTGCATGATACTAATGTGCAATCAAGTCTTCATAGAGGGATAAATCCTACTTATGCTTTAAGTACCAGTAGTTTGAACAGTGATGTTTCAAAATATACAGATACTCAAATGTTATTTGAAGTGATTGCTGAATGTTCTGTTTATTTGGATGGGATAGAGACTCATTATCCTCGAGAAAATGTATCAAATGTTCAAATATCGGATATGATGTATATGGCAAATGTGACAAGGAATGAGGAATCATCTTTGTATAAAGGTCAACATAAAATTAAACATGCATAATTCTTTTTATTGAATGTATTGTAAAACTATTTGTAATGTACAATAATTCCAATAAAAGCAATATATATACAACTTTGGATTGACTTTCTGTCACCTCAATATGACACATTACATATTTATAACAAATTGAAGAAGGCTAAATTATATGGTTTCTTATTTGCATCTTTTAATTCATCAAACTTTCTCCATCTAACAGTTTTCAAACGTATATCTTTAAAATCAGGTTGACTTCAAACAACTGTTTGAGAATTAGAAATCAAAAGTAGAGGAGTTCGACATAAAATGGAATCACCTTTATATTTAATTCGTATGTTACAGCCTATACCTTCACAAACTTTCTTAAAATCGTCTGTCAATGAAATTTTGTTCCCAACTATTAACATTCTGTTTACAGCATCTTGAAGAGCAAACTGATTTATTTTATTGTTACAACAACCAATATGGCCTACATTTAATGCTAACGATATTAAATAATCGAAAAACCAATTTTTACCACTATTTGGAGGGCCTATTACACACAGTGTATTTAACCTTTTGGAATGTACATAATTATCATTTGCCAAACATATAAGCCATTTTTATTAAACCATGAAACTAAATTTGTGAGGAATTCTATAGCTTTGTCAGTATCATCATTACATTGATACAATAATAACTTGTTTAAGCAACTTAATGAATCTTGAAGATTGTAATAATATTCCCATACACTGTCACTATAAGAATAAAACACATTGTCATCAGAACCAGATTCTAATAGGTTTACTTTTATATAGTTCCAATCCCATATCATAAAATCTTTTGAATTTCGGATCAATTAAATTCATAAAATATGGATGTGCCGCCTGAATTACATTAGTTATATTCTCAGGCAGAATAGAGTTGTAAGGCATTAGTAAGGATAAAACCTTTTGCGTGATCATTGCAGGGTTGCACCCTTTTCCAGTAGTAATAGGTTGGCACTTTGTATGAGGCCATTTACAGCTTCCATCGCCGGTGAATTCCGCTCTGTACTGATCATTTGGTCCAATGTCTTCCCCTTCCAGTACATCGACGGATCTTGTGATGAAATCTTGCCATTGTATAATATCAAGCTGACCAGGTAGTCTTTTATAGGAGCCTCTAATCCAAACTTGTCCCCGACCTGACCGTTTTTGCATGAAGAAGAGATATAACAGAATATTGATCCAGTTGACGTCTGACATTGCTGGAATAGCCCTGGTTCTTCTGATTCTCTTTTTAATTCTGGAGGCAATAAATGCATGAGTGCGGATTCTGCATCTGCAACGTCACAAGGAGTAGACGCAGTCATGGTTGAGATGGAAGTGGTCTCCGTTTTGTTTGAAGATAACAATTTCTCCAGGATAGGACATGGCGAAATTAACAAGTCGTCTACACAACTCATCAGCTTCTGTGCCTGTTCTGAGGACAACGACGACAGTGAAGTACCATCGCTCAATGAGTTCGTAGAGTCTAATAAATTCGTTAAACCAAATGAAGATGTTTGCAAAGAAGTTTCTAATTGTATCAAACAGTTCAAAATTACACTGGTGTATTTCTTTAAGACTCCATCGCCTTCTTCCCACATATAGTGTAATCGGGTCACCAAGCACAGCATCATCTTGAGCATTGGCTGTCCAATGGCTGCTTCCATCAACGTGTAGATTAGTTGAAGCACCTCCTGTAGGTTGTCCATTATTGCCAATCTGCAAGCAAACCATCACCAATATCACATTCTTCTTCCGAATCGGAGCTGCGCCTACTGAACCACTGCAACATATACTCCGAAATAATGGCGTATTTGCACAAAATGCACACAAATAGGTAAATTTTCGATTATATGGTTGACACAAAACACCATGTGAATATGATGTAGGTTCTAACACAAGTTGAACAATCATAGTTGAAATTATACGTTGCTGTGTTTCATTAGTATGCTCATTACACAATCGTAATAAACACTGTTCACAAATTTTAAATTCCTGCCCAAAAAATTTAGCAACTCAATACTGAATGTTTATTTTAAAGGTACTTTACCAGAAATTACACATTGAGGGAAAATCAGTGAATGTAAGTAACATTAAACAGTCCCGAGTAACACTTTCATCAACAGAAAATTTACGACCTGCATTAATTGCATCACACGTGATTTCATAAATCATTGGAACATTGCCTGGATTATACAAAACATATTTATCTGTTAAGTGGTATGTGTCAATTACGTGCTGTAACTTAAATTTAGGCACTGTTTCACTATAACCACTTGAAGAGAAAATGGTAACGGCAAAATCAAACAGTCTAATGCATTATCCAAAGTAGATGCTATCCTCTTACAAGCAATAGTTAATAATGATTGAGCCATTATTTCAGAGTATACTCACAGTTAATTCCGAAGACGTTGAATCTGTTGGAGCTGTAGCTTCAGGTGCTGAAGACATGATGTAGCTGCCTAAAAACCGCTGCCCTTATATACTCCTCTTGGCTGATGTTACGTGATTGTCAGTCATGCATAGCACTACAATATGCAAGGTTTTACATGTGGTCACTGCATTGCGCCATAAAATGAAAAACTTTATACACACCAACCTTTTGCTGGCGTGAGTGCTTCCCCAGATAATAGCTTTAACAGAGCTAATTATCTCAGCGACACAGTGCCAGTGCCTTCCAGACCATTGGATCCTGGGGGACCCGGTGACCTTGGGGACTCGAAACGAAATGGCAATAGTGCTCTTGTTTAAAAAACTTTAAGGCAGATCCTATTACAAGGATCATTTTATAATATAGAAGAGTTCCTGAACTACAGTGTTTAGCATTTCTTGTATTGTTAACTGCAAATATCTGCCCAAATCTACATTTATAATCCTGACTATTATTTATTGTAAACACACATTTTGCATTATTTATTTTCTGTGACACTAATTATTTTGGAATAGTTATTTATCTCTCAAAATGGATCAGCAGAATATGAAAATAAATAAATAAATAAAATAAACTATCAACTATTGTTGATAGTTTCCTGCCATTATGTAGACAAGAGTGACACCACCAGCAGTCGACCAATGGTGTAAACGCCCAGAAGATGACCCCTTCGTCGGGATGAAACCGGTTGGCTGTATAATAACAATAATAAATGTGATTAAGACTGTTTTTGAAGTATTGATTAATCATACCAATCGCTGCTTCTCTCCACAACCATGTTGTCCAAAAATTCATTAGCTTGTTCAGGTAAACAGCCTCGTCCTGAACCAGTGCTCCACTAAAGGAAGTTCCCCATTCTCTTTCCTGCGTAAAACAAAGGAAAAGCACTTTATGGTACTGAGACAGTTTCCAACTCTGCCGAATTTCGAGTGTTATTCCCGAAGACTCTGCACAGGACTGTTCAAGCTTCAGTCGGTTCTTCTTCCAATCACAAATGGTTCCTTTACCAATACCCAGTTCCGTTGCCAGTTTAGATACATTCTCACCATTGTCTATCCGCTTCAAAGCATTCAGTTTTTCTTTGAAATTTGTCGTTGTATGTTTCTGTTTACTCAAGACGAAAATGTGTACACCACAATACCTGAATGAATACAATACAACTGTTACATGTGCCAGCATTCGATAACTAGTATAAGCGCTTTGCGAGCAGTTCACTGACCTCAGACACCAAAGGTCTTAACAGCACACAACAACAAGGGCAGGGAATGAGAGTGAGCGATTGTTCCCACACTTGTTCGCATTTGTTACCACGGAGTACCTACTTATCTGCTTGGTATACTTCATTCCAGAAACTCGTCACCATAATTCCAGCTAATCCGAACAAATCAGTAATTCGAACAAGGTCCAGTCCCAGTTAGTTTGGATTAACAGGACACTACTGTAATGCATAAATGGCCATAATGTGCCGTAGCAGTATCCATTCACCACTGATATATGTAATTCGCTTTTGGGGGTACTCCATATCTACAGAAAAACATTTAGACAACAAAAAAAAAAATTGCTGGAATAATAATACAGGCTGAATAAGGAGAGTCATGTAGACCAAAATTAAAAGTCTTAGTATACTGCCACTTCCTTGTTTTTATATAGACACAATGTACTAACCTTCATTAAAGTAAGCATTTTAAGAGAAGAAAATATCTTCAAGCATAATTGTGAATTCCACCTTCATGATACAAGGCAGAAGCATTACCTGCATGTCAATCCAGTAAGTACAAACATTCGTAGGGTAGGAGGGTATCTCATACTGGCATTATGTTACATAACCACATGCCGTCCTTTCTGAAACAGATTCAAAATTTACCTTGACTTGCTTGATCATTGCTTCTGTTCAGTTTCTGAGCACCAAGAAAATATAGTGTAATTGATCAAACAATTATTCTTAACCATTTTTTATATTTATTTTATGAATACTCAACGTGTATCAGCTGTTGTTTTCTAAACCATGTTATGTATGAACTTGCGTGTACTATATCAAACCTGACTTATCCTGTATCATTTGTACAAACTATATACTTAATCACAATTTACAGAATGACTAAAGAAATACAAATACAGCTGATTCCTGTTGCGGTAAAAACTTTGTAAAGGTGTCTTTTCAAAGATTATCCACATGTAACAACTCTTCTAGTCATCTCTATATCTAATACTAGAAATATACTTTGGCTGTGCTGCATCTCAGTCCTTATTTCTTCAGAACAAGATGAGATACAGTTCATTCGAAAAGCACATCCCGTTTCAGGAACTGCATAATCTTTCTACTGAAGTAGGAGCATGGGTCAGCTCCTATGAACAATATAGTGAACGCATTATTGTAGACACGAAGCCCATACCTACCATAGTAGTACAAGTTTATATGCCAAGTAGCTCTGCAGATGATGAAGAGACTGATGAAATGTATGATGAGATAAAAGAAATTATTCAGACAGTGAAGGGAAACGAAAATTTAATAGTCATGGGGGACTGGAATTCGATAGTAGGAAAAGGAAGAGAAGGAGAAGTAGTACGTGAATATGGAATGGGAATAAGGAATGAAAGAGAAAGCTGCCTTGTAGAATTTTGCACTGAGCATAACTTGATCATAGTTAACACTTGGTTTAAGAATCATGAAAGAAGGTTGCACACATGGAAGAGGCCTGGAGACACTGGAAGGATTCAGATAGATCATATAATGGTAAGACAGAGATTTAAGAACCAGGTTTTTAACTGTAAAACATTTTCAGTGGCAGATGTGTACTCTAACCACAATCTATTGGGTATGAACAGTAGAGTAAAACTGAAGAAACTGCAAAGAGGTGGGAATTTAAGAAAATGGGACCTGTATAAACTGAAAGAACCAGAGGTTGTAGAGAGTTTCAGAGAGAGCATTAGGGGATGATTGACGAAAATTGGGAGAAAGAAATACGGTAGAAGAAGAATGGGTAGCTTTGAGAGGTGAAATAGTGAAGGCAGCAGAGGATCAAGTAGGTAAAAAACCGGGGGTTAGTAGAAATCCTTGGGTAATGGAGCAGATATTGAATTTAATTGATGAAAGGAGAATATACAAAAATGCAGCAAATGAAGCAGGCAAAATGGAATACAAACGTCTCAAAAACGAGATCAATAGGAAGTGCAAATTGGCTAAGCAGGGATGGCTAGAGGACAAATGTAAGGATGTAGAGGTTAATCTCACTAGGGGTAACATAGATACTGCCTACAGGAAAATTAAAGACCTTTGGAGGAAAGAGAACCACTTGCATAAATATCAAGAGCTCAGATTGTAACCTCCCCCTCACTTATTGACCTTAATGACAGTGAAAAATTAAACCGCGTGTACCTAATGCAAATTTGGGAAAAGCAATCGTCACCGAAGTTAATCTGTCGGTAATGAGGGAGGAAAGGGTTACATCTAAATGAAAGGGAAAATGCTAATGAAACTGGCGGAAATTAATTTTGAAAAGGGGTAAAGTTAATAAAGAAAGTAAATGTGCAGCCGTTACGTTAACAATTAACGAGCGGTAATTAGATATTTGAGATTTGGGGGATATTACTGTCGCCAGTCCTAAGGACAATTACTATAGTAACTGAACAAGAAAGGTTATTACACATATAATTAGCACTAGAAGTGTGGCAACTGAAGGTTGACACGTGTAGTGTGAAAACTGAAAGTTTGTTAGAAGTAATAAATTTCGCTACACTCTGACTTAATTTAGCAAAAGAATTAATAAAACCGGAAAATCGAAAGTTAATTTAGTGACTGAAGTTAATAGTGAGCTTTCTTTCTGAAGCACATCGAAATTCAGTAAAATACTTTTAGTCTTGGACTACCTCAACAATCATTTCAAAAGCTACTTGAATCTATGCAATTTAGAAATGAGAGATTTAACTTTGAACTTGAATTAAATGATTCTGAACAATTAACAATAGTAAAATTTAGTATGTACCAAGCTGAGCTGTAGTCACAGGTAAGCTAAAATACGATAACAAAACTCGCACTCTTAATTTGTGCTTGTGTAATCTAAATATTGTAGCCAGCTATGAATACCTTAACTGAACTTTGAATTTAAAGCAGTGAAATCGAATGATGCTGGCGTTTGAATTTCAACGACACTCAGGTTCATTCCGGAAAAGGAAGGGATTCTTCCTGAGCAACAAAGGTTCATGCTAAGTTGCTGTAATTTTGTGATGCAACAATTTTAAAAGCTTGAAGAGCTGAGGTCTGCCATACAGTTCTAAAACTTTACGTGCTTCCAGTCTTTCTTGTTGGTTGATTGAAGGTTTGAAGCCGTCGATCGAGGAGGTGGCGACAGTCACTCATTGTTGGCCGTCGCTGTTGCAGAAGCTGGATGTTGGCGCGCCTTCTTCCCGGCACGGTCACCAGACGAAACGGGCTCTTGATGTGCGCCTGCTAATGCTTCCCGTCCGCGACACCATGTCAGAAACTATCATCGCAAGTCAAGCGCAATTACATGCTGCCAAACCCCGAAAGCGCGGCAACTCGCAGGAGCTTCACACAACACACGTGCTCCACTGCACCACCCCAGCCAGACTCTCCCTCTGCCCGCGCTCCACGCGACAGAGTTCACCCTACCAAAAATCCTAAACACTTTGGTTCTCCACACGACCTATCCATGTATTCGTTCGATAGCATAGTTTTCCCTAGGCCAGACCCAGCGTATAAATACAAATAATATTCACAAAACAAACCAACATAAATGCATAAATATATATTTATATACAAACAGTAAAACAATTACAATATATAAAGAGACAGAAATGTCATATGTTCAGGTGACAAAATAAGGAAAAAAATTGCAGTGCAATAGATGGAAATAGGAGGATATGCATTTCCGACGTTACACGTGCCGCACAGTGTCTGAGAATGTCGTGTAACCTAAACATACTCAGAAAATGTCCGAAAAAAGAAACAGCGGAAATGCATATGCTCAAAACATCAACAAAATTTAGCATTCGTCTAATTAACCACAAACCAATTTTTAGACCATAATAATTGAGTGGAGACACTCCTAATATTATTCCCTCTGTCATCTTAAACAAAAGAAAACAGGTTGACAACATATTAAAATTCATAGAAAACATAGAAAATGGTTTAGCTATTCTAAAATCGTCAAAATTCCTAACAGTATCAAGAAATGAAATTCTATTTACAAAATTAATCAGAGTACATGGTCATAAAGAACAGGTATATCAAAACACGTAAATTAATAATTAATTACATAGTATACACATTTTATCCACGAACCTACTATGGTGTCGTAGCAGGCGGAGAGGTGATACTCCGATGTGGCGCATCCCAGGTGGCGGATAGGGGGGGTCCTCACCGGTTTACCGGCGGACTTGAGCGAAATAAAATAGCTCTCGCAGACCAAACACTAAACAACATCTACGGCTAACAACTGTAGTTGTAACTCGGAGCTTGCTCCATACAAGGTTGACTACCTTTGAAAGTCAAACATGGAAGGAAATCTTTCAAGGAAAAATCCACCGCTTGGCAATAACCAAGGAAGACTGCACTCGGATACGGTGGGCAGTCACCTGAAAGATAACTTGGATGAATCGGAGCATCTGAAAATACCCAAAACGGACAGACGACCAAAACTCAAGACAGGACAAATAAACTACATTGCGACACACAATACAAATTCCCTCATACAACCAGGCAAACTCGAAATTCTGACGGATGAAATGGATCGCAAGGGGATTCTCATAACCAGACTTCAAGAAATGAGAAATATTGATCAGGAGCCGATAGAATCACAAGGATACAGGATTTATAAGGGAATACCAGGGAAAAGAGTCATGAAACAGTGTCCACAATTTGGAACAGGATTCGTGGTGAGTCTGAAAATAATAGAGTCCATAATAGAATTTAAAGCACAATCTCCCAGGCTCTCAACATTAACGCTAAAAGCTGCAAATAAAATGTACACAATAATAAATGCCCATGCCCCGACAAATGATAAAAATAATAAAAAACAACACAGAGAAGAGGTAGAAAAATTTTGGGAGCTCTTAGATCAAACGACGAATAACATTAATAAAAATCACATCAAAATTTTAATTGGAGACTTCAATGCCCAGTTAGGAAGGGAAAAGAGATATAGAGACATAATAGGGAAATGGACAGCACAAAGTAGAACAAACAAAAATGGCATAAGACTAGTGGAATTTTGCAGAAACCATGACATGATCTCAAAGTCGACGTATTTTAAGAGAAGACCAAGTAAACTAAAAACTTGGAAACATCCAGACTGGAAAAAAGGAGAATGGCAACTGGACCATGTCTGCATGGACAAGAATTACCACAAGGAAATTTACAATGTGAAACTACTGAGAGGGACAGATACCAGATCAGATCATTACATGATAAAAATTAAAATTAAATTAACCCCATTAGCAAAGAAAAAATCCCACCAGAAGAAGAAGAGAACCTATGACCCTCATAATCTGATACCAAATGAGGATTATGAAGCACAAACCAGGGATATAAAATTAACAGATGATCTGGAAGAAATAATTCCCAAATTGAAACAAATAGCTGAACAAGTTGCCCCTATAAATCCAAGGAAAAAACACCAGTGATGGAACGATGAATGTGATGAAGCAGTGTTGGATCGACACCAAGCCTGGTTAAGGCATCAAAATGAAAAAACAGAAAAATCATATTTGGAACTCACAAAACAAAGGAAGACAACACAAAAAATAATAAGGAGAGTTAAACGTCAGTACCTAAAAGATATACTTCTAATGATAGAAACAAATAGTGAAAAAACAAACTCAAGAGACTATTACAAAATATTTGGCAGACAATTACAAAGATATGATCCTCCAACATTAATGTTAAAAGATAAAGATAATAACCTAGCCCATAGCAATAGTAAAAATACAGAAATTCTAGCAGAAACATTTAACAAGTTACTAAATTGTGAAGATCCCCCAGAACTTCTTCAGATAAACACAGAAACCCCAATTAAAACACCAGCAGAAAATATAAATCCACCTACAATTAATGAGGTCTACAGAGCTTTGAAAGAACTCAAAAACTACAAAGCAAGTGGAGAAGATCAAACGTTTGCTGAACTTTGGAAATATGCAGCAGAACCAGTAAAGATAGCATTACACCAATGCATAGTAAAAATCTGGAATGAAGAAAAATTACCAGAAAATTGGACTACTGCTATAATACATCCATTACATAAGAAAGGAGAAAAATCAAATCCAGACAACTATAGAGGAATTTCCCTTTTGGACTGCACGTATAAGATCATGGCAAGAATACTATACAACCGCTGTAAAGTTCAACTAGAACTGGAACTGGGAGAATATCAAGGAGGATTTAGATCCTGGAGAAGCTGCCCAGAACAGATAATCACCTTGAAGTTAGTTATGGATATCTACAAAAGAAGGCAAAAACAACTAGTCATAACCTTTGTAGATTTCAAAAAGGCGTATGATTGCATCCATAGATCTTCAATGATGAAAATATTAAGGAATTTTGGACTTCATCCTAAATTAATAAAAATGATACAGTTAACCTTAACAAACACCAAATCCAAAGTAAAATTTAGAGGAGAAATATCTGAACCATTTACGATTAAAACAGGGTTGAGACAGGGAGATTGTTTATCACCATTGCTATTCAGTTGTGCTCTTGAATATGTAATGAGAGAATGGTACAAGGAAAATCCTATGAATATTAAAATTGGAACTAAGAAAGATAAAATAAACCTAAATTGCTTGGGATTTGCAGATGACCTAGCATTACTAGCTAATAATATTCAGGAAGCCACGAAACAAATAACAAGCTTACAAAATATAGCACAAAAATTAGGACTCCAGATATCATTTGAAAAGACTGAAATAATGGTAATGGATCCACTTGTAATAGATCACATCACAGTGAACAATAGGGAAATTAAAATAGTGAAACAATTTAAATACCTGGGTGAAATTATAACACATAAATTGGACAAGAAACCTGCATGGCGAGCAAGAACTAATAAAATGATAAAAGCTCAAAAACTAACATGGTCTACGTACAATAAAAAATGTCTATCAATTAAAACAAAATTAAAACATTACAAGACGGTGGTTCAACCAGAGGTTACATACGGAAGTGAAACTCTTTTTAAAGTCACCCAGAAAAACAGAATTGACAAAATTTTAAAAGTAGAGAGAAGAATTGCTAGAACATGCATAAATAAGAAATATCAAAAAGCTGGGCAATGGCGGATAGTTCCAAATGAAGTGGTATACAGAGAAGTGGAGCCCATCACCGATACTATACGAAAGAAAAGGATCTCTTTTTGTGGTCACATTCTGAGGACACCAGAAACCAGATTATCAAGGAAAATTATTGAGAAACTCTGGAATTTGAAACAACAAGGAGGATGGCTTAAGGAAATAAGAGGGGATATGGAAGAACTGGAAATAACTCTGGATGATTTGCAGAACAAAACGCCAAATTTAAAGAAGTTGAGGGACACAGAAATAAGATTTAAACCAAAAATTGACAAACGACATGCAATGAAAAGGGTATTTACAGATGAGGAACGACGAAAAGCATCGGAACGAATGAAGAGATACTGGGCCACTCGGAAGGGGAAAATACCAAAGAAGAGGACCAGAAATGATTGACTGAAGTGGTCCAATGAGGTCGTAAAAGCAGAAGAAGAAGAAGATACACATTTTATATAACCTTTTCATAATTAATATTCTCGTCATGAGAGTCCACTTAACGCTAAACAAGAAAATAATATACAGCAGATAGACAAAAACATAAATATTGACAGCAGAATTCTTTCATATCAGCTGTCCGCCTTCTGTACTCGCAAGTACAAAGAATGCCGATAGCGGCACAAGAGCCGACAGCGGCATGAGAGCCGACAGCGGCTCCACCTCGCTAGTATTGTTGCGCCCGCCTGTGCGGCACGCTTGATCTCGCTCGCCTGTGTAACGGCATTTCCAGAACGTCTGTTTCACTGAATTCTTTCGGAAAAACTCACTCCCGAGTAATCTCAAGGAGTCCATTAACACTATCACAGTGGATAACTCAACACTGTCCATCATCACACGCAAGTACTAGCCTGAAACTTAAAACGGCGTCTAAGTACATTGGCAATGACTAGTAAAACACACATTCATGAAATCTTATAGCTAGTTACAAAATCATATTTACATTCCTTAATCTACTGTGACTCAGCCGAAAACTTAAACTAGAAGCTTGGATTTTTCAATTGATAAATAATCACTCTGTCTTAAATCATTTAGTAAAATTTAATTACTTGTTAATTACAATTTCTTTAATGTGCTCTTGATCAGGCATAAGCATGGCAATCTAGAAAATCGTTTAAATCTTACACTCTATATTTACATACTGTACAAATTACTCATTCTGTGGTATTAATCAATCCTAGGTTGGTTCAATTTCAAGTCTACAAAGTTCCGTATACCTAATAGTTTTCCAGAGCTTGGATACTCTAAGCAATAAGCATTTGTGTGAGGTATACCAATGACTTTTTATGGTCCATTATAAACAAACTTAAATTTAGAGATTTCATTGTCTATCTCGCTCGATTTCTTATGAGCTTTTACAAGTACTAAGTCTCCGATTGCAAACTTAGCAGAACGCGCTTTAGCGTCATGACGACGTATGCGAGCATCGGCTTTTAGCTCCATTACTTCTCGCAAACGATCTTTTTTCACACCAATACTAATGTCAATCCGTGGAGGGAATTTGATTATCTCTTCCAATTCACTTTCTACACTTTTGTCAATGCCGAGATTCCTCACGTTACGGCAGTTCAAATTCATTCCTACGTCAGTGTCATCCGGCCAGTTAACAATGTGTCTAGGCTGGTATTGCCTATGCACACCGTCTCCTGCCTCGTCAAAACTAACTACTATTGCTTTATGTTGTGACGTACATGTCAAAGTTTTGCTTTTGCAATTAATCACTGCACGGTACTTTAATTGCCAATCTAACCCGATAATTACTTCCGTAGTTAAGTCTGGCACGACGACAAACTCTTGTTCAAATCGTGCACCACATATCTCGAAGTTGACAAAAATCTGTTTTGTGACCGGTTTACTGGCCTTCCCAGTAGCACCGATAATTTTCACTCCTGTTACTGGCATAACTACGATGCCAAGTCTGTCTTTCAGTAACTCAAATATTTTCCCAGATACAGCAATCAATTCTGCACCAGTGTCAATCAACATGTTTAGTTGTAGGTCATGCATATTAACAGACACTACTATCTGTCTACACTTGTCCTCGACGGTTTCTTTATTTTACCACAGTAAATCCTCATCTATATCCAGGTCATTCCAGAAAAAAGCATCCGGCTTTGACCCTACATCAGGCTTATCTGGCGGCCTTTTCAGCCTCTGTTCACATACAGTTTTAATTTCAACACGTTTGTCCTGAAACTTAGTCTGTAGCTTCGCCTCCAATACCGATACCTTTTCCTGTAACTCGTCAACTACTGAGTGTTGCTTTGCTATCAATTCATTAATTGTCACCTTCGTTGATTCCTCTTTGGTCAGATTGATCTCATCTGCCAATCTACCTGGAGGAATGTGCCCAGTAGTATCTGCAATTACTTCCTCTAGATCTGCGCAACCCGCACTGCTATCGTCTGACCGTACAATGTCAGCTCTAACCTCATACACGCTGTAATCTATGTGCTTTTCTACCAATTGTGTCCGGCTATCACTAAAATTTCCGCAATCTTTCTCCTTAATACTCTCGCAATGTTTAAACTGGAGGTTTGCGTCGGATGGGTCGGCTACTTCTACCACTATAACTTTCGGTAAAGTCTGCTGGTTAGGGCCAGAACTTCCCGTTACTACTTCAACATCCAACTCTTGCGGGACGAAACACGACGAATCTTGCTCGTGCTCCCCATTAACCTCAACTATTTCTAGTAAAGTCTGCCGTTTAGGGCCAGAACTTTCTATCACTTCACAAATACTATCTTCCTGTGGGACGAGACGCGGCAAATCCTGCCCGCACTCCCCATAAACACTTCTCCCGTACAGGCCCCTATAATCTCTTAGTTCGTCGTACAAGCGACCGAACTGCCTTAACCAGACCTCATCCCTCTCTGCATCCCCTCGCTCAATGACGAACGTGTTATCCGACATCTGATCTTCTCTCAACAATTGCGAATCATTCTTAAACTCAATCTCCAGTTCCGCTGTGGGTATTACAGCTGCCACTTTATAATCGTTTTCCGGAACACTACTTAAATTGTTCTCACTGACAGTGAATGTATTTTCTACCGCCGTTTCTACAGCTGATCTACTACTTGTAGGCGCACTCCTTTCTCCTAACACTCGCACACTCCCCCGCCGATGAATATTCCATACGGAATTTTCATAACGACGACACTTGGGTTTTCTCGTGTTATTGGGCCTCCAAAATTTCTCCACGCCCGGTGGGCTCCTCACCGGCGCGGCTAATGGTTTCCCTGTCTCGTCCCAGCAGATCTGCTCCCCGGATGCTGCTGAGGTGGCTTATCGCACCCTCTGGCGTTATTACTATCCTGTGAAGCCCGTATCACGCTATTATGATACTGGTTTCCGTCATTCCTGTTATTATTTGCATTGTACCAATTGTTATTACGGTCCGGAACATTATTGTTATTGCTGCCATGGTTGCGGTATGCAGTATTCCCATGGTTATCGTTGTTGTGGTTGCTGTGGTACCCGTTGTTGTTACCACGGCCTCTACCACTATCGCGATTATTGCGCCAATTGTCCTCGTCCTCAACTCTTTCCAGGAAATCATTGATTATCCTGTAATTTTTTCCTATGTAGCGTTTTGTATCATCTGGAAGCTTCTTGTAGAGTTCCCAGACTATTTCGGATTCCGTGCAGCGATCACGCAAATATTCCAACTTGCGGATCCAGCCCTCACAAAACTCCTTCATCGAGCCGCGCGAATTCGCATCAAAAGGCCTCGATACGACAAATTCGTGCCAGACACTTTGCTGTTTTTGCTCTGACCAGTATTCAGCCAGAAACAAATTTTTAAACTCGTCAAAAGCCAGGTTGGTAATGTTGAGGTTTAAGTCCCAACGCTTGGCATCACCAGCCAACACATCAATAACTGCATTAATTTTTCTCTCATTAGTCCATGATCTGGGTAAAACTCTTTCACAATTTTTAATGAAATCCGTCGGGTGTATACCGCCTTTTTTCAAGAGGTCGAACCGCTCCTCTTTCGTCAACAATTCCAAACTATGTGCACAGATTGGCACATAGCTCTGGTTTTCGTCAGGTTTCTTTTCAAATTCCGACACCCTCGTAATTACTTGGCAAGTGGTTGTCGCAAGCGTTTCTACTTCCCTTTTTTTTTTCTTCACAGGTATTAGCCTGCTTCGTCACTTTGGTATCTACTTCGGATACTAAAGCCTTTAAAGTTTCCACCTTCTTTTGATCCTCTTTTTTCACTAATTGAATTTGTTCCGTCACCTTATTCTCGATGATCGGAGCAACTGCTTCTCCTACACTTTTCTCGATTCTGCTAATTTCGGAATAAAAACGAGTATTTATTCTCGCAATTTCCGCCTGAACGCCTATCATTTCCTGTTTAAGATTACCGATTTCGGTATTAATCACAACAATATCTTCTTTGATTTTATCAACTTTTGTGTTAACAACTCCAACATTGTTGTTAACAACATTAATAGCTTTGTTCTGATTGTCTAGCTTCCATTCAATTTTTTCAGACTGACTCGTGATTTCGTTAGTCAAAACATTCAATAAATTAGTTAAATTTCCGGAAACTACCGGTTTCACTTCCGTAGCGGCTTCCTCTTTAATTGTCCCCCCGTATTCGTCATCAAGGGATTCACATTTGATTTTCACTTCCGATTCCGAAACATTTTCCAAAGTTTGGAATTCCGTTTCTGCTCTTTGTTGCGTTTCGGCGGTCGCGTCTTTCATGCTAGCCGCCTGCCCCTGAACAATGGGTTCCGCGGTGCGCGTTTCCCACAGTTCGACCGATTGTTCCGTATCCAAGTCTACCAAATTTTGGTAATTGTTGCCTACACTCATTTTAATAATTTTCAATATAAATGCCAAATCTCAAATCTAATTACGATTCCTCACACTAATATTCTCGCTGACGTATCGACCATTTCGTAACCAGTACTTTGTTACGAGATTTGCACAATGCAAAATTCGTGTCCAGAACAACCTCAAATCCGAAGATTGTCCTGTCACCAGGTCGCCACGTGTAACCTCCCCCTCACTTATCGACCTTAATGACAGTGAAAAATTAAACCGCGTGTACCTAATGCAAATTTGGGAAAAGCAATCGTCACCGAAGTTAATCTGTCGGTAAAGAGGGAGGAAAGGGTTACATCTAAATGAAAGGAAAAATGCTAATGAAACTGGCGGAAATTAATTTTGAAAAGGGTTAAAGTTAATAAAGAAAGTAAATGTGCGGCCGTTACGTTAACAATTAACTAGCGATAATTAGATATTTGAGATTTGGGGGAAATTACGGTCGCCAGTCCTACGGACAATTACTATAGTAACTGAAAAAGAAAGGTTATTACACATATAATTAGCACTAGAAGCGTGGCAACTGAAGGTTGACACGTGTAGTGTGAAAACTGAAAGTTTGTTAGAAGTAATAAATTTCGCTACACTCTGACTTAATTTAGCAAAAGAATTAATAAAACCGAAAAATCGAAAGTTAATTTAGTGACTTAAGTTAATAGTGAGCTTTCTTTCTGAAGCACATCGAAATTCAGTAAAATTTAGTACGTACCAAGCTGAGCTGCAGTCACAGGTAAGCTAAAATACGGTAACAAAACTCGCACTCTTAATTTGTGCTTGTGTAATCTAAATATTGTAGCCAGCTATGAATACCTTAACTGAACTTTGAAATTAAAGCAGTGAAATCAAATGATGCTGGCGTTTGAATTTCAACGACACTCGGGTTCATTCCGGAAAAGGAAGGGATTCTTCCTGAGCAACAAAGGTTCATGCTAAGTTGCTGTAATTTTGTGATGCAACAATTTTAAAAGTTTGAAGAGCTGAGGTCTGCTATACAGTTCTAAAACTTTACGTGCTTCCAGTCTTCCTTGTTGGTTGATTGAAGGTTTGAAGCCGTCGATCGAGGAGGTGGCGACAGTCACTCATTGTTGGCCGTCGCTGTTGCAGAAGCTGGATGTTGGCGCGCGGGCTCTTGATGTGCGCCAGCTAATGCTTCCCGTCCGCGACACTATGTCAGAAACTATCATCGCAAGTCGAGCGCAATTACATGCTGCCAAACCCCGAAAGCGCGACAACTCGCGGGAGCTTCACACAACACACCTGCCCCACTGCGCCATCCCAGCCAGACTCTCGCTCTTCCCGCGCTCCACGCGACAGAGTTTACCCTACCAAAGATCCTATAGACTTTGGTTCTCCACACGACCTATCGATGTATTCGTTCGATAGCATAGTTTTCCCTAGGCCAGACCCAGCGTATAAATACAAATAATATTCACAAAACAAACCAACATAAATGCATAAATAAACAGTAAAACAATTACAATATATAAAGAGACAGAAATGTCATATGTTCAGGTGACAAAATAAGGAAAAAAATTGCAGTGCAATAGATGGAAATAGGAGGATATGCATTTCCGGCGTTACAAGATGGAAACCCCGTTCTAAGCAAAGAAGGGAAAGCAGAAAGGTTGGAGGAGTATATAGAGGGTCTATACAGGGGCGATGTTCTTGAGCACAATATTATGGAAGAGGATGTACGTGAAGATGAAATGGGAGATGTGATACTGCGTGAAGAATTTGACAGAGCACTGAAAGACCTAAGTCGAAACAAAGCCCCGGGAGTAGACAACATTCCATTAGAACTACTGATAGCCTTGGGAGAGCCAGTCCTGACAAAACTCTACCATCTGGTGAGCAAGATGTATGAGACTTCAAGAAGAATATAATAATTCGAATCCCAAAGAAAGCAGGTGTTGACAGATGTGAAAATTACCGAACTATCAGTTTTATAAGTCACGGCTGCAAAATACTAACGCGAATTCTTTACAGACGAATGGAAAAACTAGTAGAAGCCGACCTTGGGTAAGATCAGTTTGGATTCCGTAGAAATGTAGGAACATGTGAGGCAATACTGACCCTATGATTAAGGAGAGGCAAACCTACGTTTCTAGCATTTTTAGATTTAGAGAAAGCTTTTGACAAGAGTGACTGGAATACTCTCTTTAAAATTCGGCAGGTGGCCGGGGTAAAATACAGGGAACGAAAGGCTATTTACAATTTGTACAGGAATAAGATGGCAGTTGTAGGAATCAAGGGGCATGAAAGGGAAGCAGCGGTTGGGAAGGGAGTGAAACAGAGTTGTAGCCTCTCCCTGATGTTATTCAATGTGTATATTGAGCAAGCAGTAAAGGAAACAAAAGAAAAATTAGAGTAGGAATTAAAATCCATTGAGAAGAAATAAAAACTTATCGAGTATAGATTTAAGTGTCTATTCTAAAAGTATTTGTGTCTATTCTATTTGTATGGAGTGTAGCCATGTATGGATGTGAAACATGGGCGATAAATTGTTTAGACCAGATGAGAATAGAAGCTTTCGAAATGTGCTACAGAAGAATGTTGAAGATTAGATGGATAGATCATGTAACTAATGAGGAGGTACTGAATAGAATTGGGGAGAAGAGGAATTTGTGGCACAACTTGACTAGAAGAAGGGATCGGTTAGTACAATACCTTCGGCGACATCAAGGGATCACCAGTTTAGTGATGGAGGGAAGCGTGGACGGTAAAAATCATAGAGGGAGACCAAGAGATGAAGAGAAGCAGATTCAGAAGGATGTAGGTTGCAGTAGTTACTTGGAGATGAAGAAGCTTGCACAGGATAGAGTATCATCAAACCAGTCTCTGGACTGAAGACCACCACAACAACAGTGTTTCATTCCACTATTAGTATGCATTCACACCTTGCGTAACAAATTAAGAGAAAGAGTTAAGCTGAAATAGACAAACTAGCAGCTCACGGTATAAGTGAGTTGACGTTCTGGAAACAAAAATCTGCATAATGCACACATGGTTTCAGCAACTCCAAGCAAAATTGCTCCCAGATTTTCGGAACCTTTTTTTGGTAAAACACAGTTCAGTTCAGGTCCATGATAGACGAGTTCTCCTAACAGAACAGTCAGAGTACTGCATAAGCTTGCCCCCCCCCTACCCCACCTGTCACCTGTAAAATCATTGGGATTACTTCGATTCCGATTTCGCCAAACTATTTTTACACATCACGTACCTCTACACACTGTCAAGTGATTGGCAGAGAATATTTAGGCACAGTACTATGTGTTAGGGGTTCTTCCATTTCCAGTAGTGTATGGAACACTGGAAGGATGGACATTTTAAATGGTTTACAGCCAATTCTTTCCCAGTAATATTAATAAATGGTTCCTAGCCAATTCACTAAAGTCTGAAAAACACGTTACCTGCAATTTATAACTTGTAAGAGGTTTTCCACCAGTGTATGCCTAAAATATCATGAGAGACAGATGGAAGAATCTGACAGTGTTAATCTTCTGGGGTTATACCTTAACAATAAATTCAACTGGGAGCAGCATACCAGAGAACTGTTTGCATTTCTGAACACTTTGCCATTTGCTGTGTGAATGGTGTCAGACATGATGATGACGATGAGGTCCCATACTCCGAGGAGCATAGGGGATGATGCGGGAGACCCGCGCTGCTGTACTAGGCAAGGTCCGAGCGGAGGTGGTTTGCCATTGCCTTCCTCCGACCGCAATGGGGATGAATGATGATCATGAAGACGACACAACAACATCCAGTCGTCTCGAGGCAGAAAAAATCCCTGACCCCGCTGGGATCGAACTCGTGTGCTGAAAGCGAGAACGCTACCGCAAGACCATGAGCTGCGGACTGACATAGGTGATATAAAAATACAAAACTGGCATACTATGCTTACTTTAATTCCATATCGTACACGCTTATTTTTTCGGGGAACATATCAAGCAGAGCTAAAGCTTCCAATTTTTGGAAACGTCTAATAAGGATTGTTTGTGATATGAAGAGGAGAAAATCCCACAGAGACCAGTTTAGAGAATTAGTGATATAAAATACTCCTTATCAGTGTATTTAATCCATAATAAAATTGATCATTAAATATAGCTCCGTTCATGGTATTACATAAGAACGATTTCCACAAAGATTTCAAGTCACTTACTTTGGTCCAACAAGGTGTGCATTATTCTGGAACACACATTTTCAATAATTTGCCAGCAACCATAAAAAGTTTAACTACCAATAGATTTCAATTTAAGAGGAACTTTAACAATTTATTGGTGACTAATTCTTTTTACTCCACTGGCAGATTCCTTTGTAGAACCAACTGATATCAGTATATTACGAAAGTCACATAATGCAAGTGTTAATACAATTTTGACTTTTGTACAAATTCAATGCAGTAATGTGATCATTGTAAATAAGTGTTGTAAAAAGATTATTCTAAATGATGATTTATTGCTCCAATAACCTAAGAATTTTCATATGAACATTGAACATTTGTATACTTTGTGACATCTAAATTGTTAACTTCCAAATAAACCATTTTTCATTTCTTCCACATCAATGAGGACGATTTGACTTGCGATCTGTGTAAAGTACATTACCATATTTGTTTTTCATTATAAATATTTATTACATATTCTTGTTTTTTTTTACTTGTTGTAAATCCTGCAATAACTGCTCCCTATGGATTTGCTGGAATGAAATATACATCTAATCTAATTTAACTAATCTCTATGTGTACTGTAATTAGTCTAATTTTGTCTTTACTATCCCTTCTAACAGCTTTATCCAAATTTTTTGAGAAAGTAATGTATTCAAGAGTAGCTTCACATATCTGTAAAACTGAAGTACTAACAAAATGTCAGTTTGGTTTCCAGAAAGGTTTTTCAACAGAAAATGCCATATATGCTTTCACCAATCAAATTTTGAATGATCTGAATAACTGAACACCACCCATTGGGATTTTATGTGATCTCTCAAAGGCTTTTGAGTGTGTAAATCATGAAATTCTGCTAGACAAGCTCAAGTATTGTGGCATGAGTGGGACAGTGCACAAATGGATTAATTCGTACCTAACTGGAAGAGTGCAGAAAGTTGAAATAAGCAGTTCTCATAATATGCAAAGATCAGCATATTCCTCAAACTGGGGAACTATCAAGAATGTTCTTCCACAAGGGTCAGTCTTGGGTCCTTTGTTGTTCTTAATGTATATTAATGACTTGCCATTCTATATTCATGAAGAGGCAAAGTTAGTTCTCTTTGCTGATGATACAAGTATAGTTATCACACCTGACAAACAAGAATCAAGTGATGAAATTTTCAATAATGTCTTTCAGAAAATTACTAAATGGTTCCTTGTAAACGGACTCTCACTGAATTTTGATAAGACACAGTACATACAGTTCCATACAGTAAATGGTATGATGCCATTAATAAATATAGACCTTAATCAGAAGCATATAGCTAAGGTAGAATATTCAAAATTTTTAGGTTTGTCCATTGATGAGAGATTAAATTGGAAGAAACACATTGATGATCTGCTGAAAAGTTTGAGTTCAGCCACTTATACAATAAGGGTCATTGCATCTTAGTAAATTAGCTTACTACGCCTATTTTCACTCATTGCTTGCATATGGCATCATATTTTGGGGTAATTCATCGCTGAGGAATAAAGTATTTATTGCACAAAAGCGTGTAATCAGGATAATAGCTGGAGTCCACCCAAGATCATCCTGCAGACATTTATTTAAGGATCTAGGGATATTCACAGTAGCTTCTCAGTATATATACTCTCTTATGAAATTTGATTAACAAATTTCATACCCAATTCAAAAGTAATAGCAGTGTGCATAATTACAATACTAGGTGAAAGGATGATCTTCACTATTCATGATTAAATCTAACTTTGGCACAGAAAGGGGTGAATTATACTGCCACTAAAGTCTTTGGTAACTTACCAAATAGTATCAAAAGTCTGACAGATAACCAACAAGTATTTAAGAGGGAATTAAAAAAAATTCTGAATGACAACTCCTTCCACTCCATAGAGGAATTTTTAGATATAAATTACGAAAAAAAGAAAAAAACCAAACAAAAAATTTACAAAACAATTAAAAAAAACAAAAAAATAAGAACGTTGTTATATTAACTTAATTATATTGTTAAATTAACTTTATTATTTTATGTATTGGAAAATTTGACTCGTTCCACATCATTATGAAATATCGTATTCATGAGCCATGGAACTAGTATTAATCTAATCTAATCTAACCTCCTGGAGCAATACCTAATGGGCTGAAAAATATTTTAGATGCTTCACTTAATACTGATTCTTTAAATTTTATAAACAGACTGTCGTAGGAATCTGGTAATTCACGCTTTTCAACATTTCTATGACACTATCCCATGAGCTGAACAAATATGTCACCTTCTTCAAGTATGTTCAATGTACTCTGTCAGTGCTGTTTGGTATGTGCCCCACACACTTGACCCATGTTCTTAAATGAGACACATCAACAACTTGCAAACAGACTCCTTTGTAGCCTTACTGCATTTTCTCAGTATCCTGCCAATGAAATGAAGTCTGCCACCTGTCTTCCTAGGACTGAGCCTGTGTATTCGTTCTGTTTCATACCTCTACAGATTGCTACATCCAGAGATTTTCGTGAGTTGGCTGATTCTAATAATGAATTATGATATTGCAGTCATAGCATACTACGATTTTTCGATCTGTGACTTGCATAATTTTTCTTTTCTGTACATATAAATCAAGTTGAGAACCTTTGCACGACTTTGGAATTTTATGAAAACCGTTATTTTCGGAATCCAAGATGACTGATAAAGAGAAATCCTTTTTGTTTGAGATACCTTATTGAGTTAGAATATATTCTGGGAATGTAAAGCAGATGGGCATCAATGATATTTGACAGTAGTTTCACATATCACTTGCAGGCAGATGTGAACAGTGTTTTTTTCTCAAATGCTTTACACAGCTTTTTGTACACTGTATCTGCAGTGTGTTAGGGTTAAAATGGGACCTAATTCAGCTGCAAATTCTGTATAGCACCTGACAGGGTTTCGATTGGACCCTTCATAAATGTTGAGTTTTAACTGTTGCTCAATGCCACTGACATTAATATTTGCATTAGTCATCTCTGCAGTGGAGTGAGAAGTAAATTGTGGTGTACATCTGTATCTTCCTTAGTATAGGAACATATAAAAGCCTCATGTCAGTTATACGTCAAAATTCCATACACATGCTAAATACATTTCGTTATTGCAGGAAAAAAAAGGCAGTGTTGACTTATTTCCTGAGCTCTCCCAAGTCAGTGCCAGTAGATGACTAAGGTATAGCAAAGCATCTACTCAAGTGCCCATAGTGGACTGTTCTTCAACTGCTAAAGCCATGACATCCTGACAAGAGGCAGCAAAATCAGCCTGCTTTCGAGGAGGCTCCTGAGCATGGACAAGGACATTTGATTGTCAATTGCCTTGGCTCCCAATGCAGATGTCACAGCTCTTGGTTGCAGACTGTATACTATAAAGCTGAAAATTCCAAATGCAGCATGTGTTAGCTGTTCTGCAAGAAATGGGTCATCCAAAGTAGCCATCAACAGGAGATCAGTGACAGTTGACATTAGGCAGTACTGTTGGCCCCCATCAATGGGGCAACAGTAATCCTGGGTGCTATCCCAGCTGCTGTCAGCAGAACTACAGCAGGGACCCAATCTGCAGCACTCCAACTACAGTGATCCCAAGCATAGGACCTCTCGCCTCGTAATGCTGAAGCCACCCCCACATACATGACATGTGCTTGTAGGTTCAGGAGACCCAGATCCTGGGTGATCAACTCTCCCATATATCATGGGATTTGTCATATTACAGAATTTTTTTAGTCTTTCCAGCTACATTATTGGCCACCTGTTTCTCCTGCATATTTTATCAGCAATTACCTTAATAAATATTAATCTGGTGAAATAGTACTGATATTTTGGTAAGGGGAGCAAGGACACAGAAAGCATTGCAGGAAAGCTAGCAATAGCTTTTTGTACTGTCAAATACAATATCAGCTACAGAAGTTGGATTGAGGAAGTAAATTATTGAAGGATGTTGTCCATAACTCTAATTTGGGAATGTAAACAAGTGGGCCTACTTGTAGGCTATACATAATAAATATGTGCAGTTTTGTGAAATCTTATTGCTATTATATTTGTGTATTATACACCATAAAAACTAAATTGTTATGTTCAGATTAGATTAAATTCATAAACCCAAAAATGAGTGAATCCTTACATTTGTGGAACATGTCAGAAAACAATACAACAAACATATTTACATACTTTAGTGTAACACTCATTTCTGAATTTACACAACAAATTAGTGATATTACACGCTTTTACACTCTAAAAACTTTCTCTCAGCTTATGGAATTATACTAAAACTCGATACTGTATGATATAATAGAGCAAAAGTGTGCAAAGTAAGTCATTTAATTCTCCATTATCACCCATTCCAAGAAAATGCAATGTAGTTTTGCAGCTGAAATTTATTGGAACCAAATTTCCCTTAAACCTCCCTTAAAATCATGGCTGGTCATTTTCTTTAAAATCATGATCAAATGTTGATATCACTACCCAGAGACTCCTTATCAACCAGTATGGTTAACGACAGCACCAGCCTAGCAGCATCAGTATCCACAGCATTTTTGGCCACTGCCAGGACCATCAGCACCACTACTTGTGGACGCTATTATTGTCACCATTTGCACCACAACCTTCCTACATTGGTTGGAAGAACGTAGCATAAACCTGCATGAATTTAGCAGGAATGCGATCAAATGTACCACAGCAACAGTCTTAGATCACAGTACACGCCCCCCACCCCCACCATACACTGCAGGCATGGTAGCAGACCATGAGAAAATAGAGGAGCTTGATTTCCCATTAATTTCTCTGGAAAAGCCGGCACAAATTAGGAAATTACTGCCATTATACACTTATCTTTTGGGGGAGATATGGAATATCTAGATGTTACAATGGCGATGTGGAGGGGGAAAGCATGAAAACACTGCTATCTTCAAGTATAATGCTCACAACTGCATTGTGCACAAGAGCCATGATCAGTACTGACAGTGTCGTCTGCATGCTGAGACTTGTATCAGGTATCAGTTCTGGCTCTGGAGATCACTGTCCAGTTCATTGCTCTGAGTTCATTAAACCGATGTCTGTTCACATTTTATAGTCCTTTGGCTGTGAGTGCAGGTTACTGTACGAGTGATGGCTTTCTACTAGAATTTGATAAGTGTTTCACTGGTGACAACTCGTTATCTGGACGTAAAAAATCATGGAACATTCTGTGGTCTTTGCATTTATGACGAACTTTGCTTATGTTTTGTATATTTGTCAGTCCATTTAAATGAAAATGCAATTGGTCGTCCATGTCACAGAGTGTTGGCAGCTCCATAAACCTCTCTGTTCTTAAAAGTATGCGACAGAACTAGTGTGTGTTATAAGTTGCTCGTATTCTATGTCACTGAAGACCGTATGAAAATGGCGATCAGGTTGCGAAGGCATCTAGAGATAACTCTGGTAGAAACGATGTGCTGCAGGGTTTATTATATGTCGCTGGACATCCATCAAATAACATTTCATTAAAAAGTAAGTGGAGCTAATTCTCCATCTACATTGGTCCAAGTGTTCATCCGTACAAAAATAAGTATTGTGACATGTTTATTGGTACCCATATAAATTGACTCTGCTGTTCGAAGAACTGCAGGGACTTATTGGTTTCGTATGTACAGAGCGATTACTTTCCATTATTATTCTCAGGAAGAAGATACACAAGGTAACTGTTGAAAGTCGGGGTGTCTCAGGCCCGTCCACACACAACGATCTGTCTGCGCACATGTCTGCGCACATCACATCTGCGCAGACAGATCGTTGCGTGTGGACAGAAGATTTGCACCAACCTGAGGTGTGTGCAAACCTGGAAGTTGGAGGTTTGAGCAAAACCTCTCAAATCTGTGGGTTCAAACCGCATCTGCGCAGACAAGTTGGAGCGTTTGGACAGGAGATCGCCGTAAATCTGGCCCGAAACAGCTGTTTGCTCAGTCTAGTGTTTGTATTTGTGCGCACAGGGCATTAAAATGGCTGATACTCGTCAGTGTACTCGAGAGTTTGTCAGTGAATTCATTGAAATATATAGAAACCACCCATGTTTGTGGAAGATTAAAAGTAAAGAATATAGTGACAGAGACAAAAAGACAGCACCATACAATGCTCTAATTGAAAAATCGCGAGCAGTTGACGCCTCGGCAAACAGAATTAAAAAAAAAATTCTTTGCGAACTGTTTACCGAAAAGAGTTATCCAAAGTTCAGAAATCTAGAAGATCAGAAGTAGGAGTAGATCAAGTACACCAGCCAACGTTATGGCATTTTGATCTGCTTGGCTTTCTTAAGGTTCGCCCTTCAAATCTCGCAGTAAATTTACGTGAGAAAACTGCTTTCGCTTTAGCAGCCACTGTCTACACCATTTTGACCGCTTTCTCTGTTTCCTGCGGTTGGTCTATGTTTTTTGCAACACAAGTTGCGAACACAGACCAGGGAGCGCAGTCGCTTGCCACTGATATTTCTTTTCTACACCGACAGATAACGGGCGAGTAGTAGATTGGGGTTTGTGTCGTGTGAACACACCACATTTGAAGCGATATTTTGCATGTACAGACATCTGCGCTGATGTCTGCGCAGACAGATCGTTGCGTGTGGACCGGGCTTTATGGCTCATCAGAGAAATCGGTAGTAGGGCTTTTACTTATCCGAGAATCACTTTCACAAGCGTATGGTACATTCATGGGATTATCCTACAATTTACGAACAAGAAAAAATATAATTAATACAGGTATTTACATACTTATAGATCTAATTTGAAAGGGTGATAGATGACTGATCAAGATATTTTGAAATTTCGATGTTTAATGTTAAAATCGGTAACTTCAGGTGCTATCCTGTTTTGTAAGTCGATTGTTGTTGCTGAAACGTCAGTAAGCAGAGATATTAAACACATTCGTAAAGTATTCGCGGAGAATTTAGAAATCAGTTCGTGGTTGTGGTTTGTGGAAATGTGCAGGTTCCGAACACCCAATTTTTTCTTAAATATGTGGATAACACAATGATTTGATATATATTTAAAGGGATGAGCAGTCTACAAAAGTTGATTCCAGGATGTCGTCGCGAGTGTTAAGAAAGTTACGTGGTGACGAGAACTTTGAAGAACCAGCTGCAAACAGCGAAACAGAACTTGATGTGACTGTTGGAGGAGGGGCGAAAAGGAAAGATTTCAATGTAAATCCATATGATTTAGTAAGTATCTCACCGAAATTTATGCGTAATGTTGTGTAATGTTTGGTCGTAATCGCTTCCATACGCTGTTTGTAATAGTAAACAAAATCCTAGAAATCATTTTTCAAGACTTACCGTAATGTATCAACCGGTCATTTACTTGTAGGCATAACAACAATGCATTCCAAAACACATTGACAAAGCATATTGAATACTGAAATTCAGCTCTGGCAATCTACAAACTGCTGTTCAGTATCAGAAAAATATTTTCTTTTTGTAAGCTGTATGTTTAATTATCTGCTGGAGTGCTGGGAACAGTGCTACGAGGAAATCGTGGTTCATTCAACCATGGTTTATGAATCCATATTTGGTCAGCTTCAGCAGAATTATTTTTTTACATTCAATATGTAATGAGGAACATGTGATTCGAAACCTAGCAGCTAGTTATTTGATTTTGGAGGGTGGTAATCTCTGGAACAAAACATTTTCCTTGTCACATTTTTAATCAACTGCTGGATGATTTTCCACACTAACACCTTGGCCATGGTAAATGAAATAGTATGAGTGAATGCATTCCACAAAGCGTAGTTTACTGAAGAATTGTCCTGACAGATTAAAATTATCTGCTTGACTATATTTCTCGCAGTCATTGGTGCTGTCTAAAGAGCCATTTAGCTCTCCTCTCCACCAGAATCAAACTGTAGTTATCCTAATCCATTCCACAAATTTTAATGCATCCTCATTTTGCATGTCACATGGCTAAAACATGATAGTGGACTCACCTCGCATTTTGGTTTAATGAGAATTTGATCTGCAGCATTGCATGAATGATTGAAATTTGATAAATTGATTGTGATCTGACAAAGCCAGTGAATCTGAATGCAAAATAAATATTTTGGTAACTTATGTAGTGTAGCCTGATGCAGTAGGGTTAATAGGTTCCGTAGATTGTAATAGGTACAAATTCGCTTTATGTATTGTAATTTGTTGTCCTACGTTGATACAGCTTGCAAGTCTACTTTTTGTATAGTATGTGTCTGTTCTCTTCTTTTAGCCACTGGACCTACCTTTTGGGGAAAAGTTCACCTTGTTTCCTCTAAGCTTCTTACTTATTGAAGATGTATCAAAATTTTGATAAACATTTTATTGACAACATTTAATGGTGTCATGTTACTATTTCTCAGACACAACCAATGGTCATTTGTAGGTTTATTTATGACAGGTAATGGAGTTTTAAATTGAAGGATGTTTGCCTTTACAGCCAGGAAACCATTTCCATAGTTGTTTTGAGAGTTCAGTTTTGGACTCCCCTGTTCCAATAAATGCACTTTTGTGGTGTTTCTGCTGAGTAATGAAACTTGGATATTATTAAGAAAGGCTAAAAACATATTACAACATTCATTGACATGTGAGCAGTTATAGCATTCCTAAGGCTCACAGATTAGTCATACTGACTTTGGAGAAAATAGTGACTGTCTTGTTAACGGAATTAGTTCATTGCATTTATCAGCTTAGATCTACACAAATTTGTGCGGCCTTAAACTGAAAAATACACTGAAAACATTCCATCCACAGTTCTCACCCCACATCAGATTTTCATTGTTTTTGATACATAGTATTGTACTTTTCTTACACAGGTAGAACTGTACTTCAGCATTACTGCTAAGGCTAAATGAATTTTTAAAAATTGAGAGTACTGTTGACTAGAGTGCCTCCACATTGTACTATTTGTATTTAGAAATTATGTTATTTTACTGGGTTTTTGAGGATTTGGAGAATGGTAGTTACTAAATTACCAGAACACTATGACCACAGAACAACAAAATTGTCTCAATGTGTGCCATAAAGAGTTAAAGATTAGTGAAGAAATGTCTCTTTGAAATTGTTTGTACATGAACTTGCATCCTCATGAATCACAAGATGTACACTTTCCAAGTGAGACATTTAGGCACTTCTTACTATCCAACTCAGTGCTTTAGTTGCACATCTATTTATATTTAGTATTTTCACTCTTGTTGTACAGTGTTAGACACGCAGTCTAGTAATAACAAATCACTGTATCATATTGTGAAAACGGCAGAAATAAGTAGGTAAAGTCTGATGAACACTCCTGCTAAACATTGTTAGTTGGTTAGTGATTGACCAACTGGATTAGACCATTCATGAGCAGCAGAGGCAAAATCAGCTTCTAGTCATCCCCTTTTATTTTTTCCATCATTTCATATCAAATTGTTTCCCTCAAATCAGCCAGAGATTTTCTTTCTCAAATGACATGTCGTATCGCTGGGTCCTCCTGTCGGGTAGACCGGACATCTGGTGCAAGTCTTTAGTTAACGCCACTTCGGCGACTTGCATGTTAATGTTAATGTCAATGGTAATGTGGTGGTGGTGGTGGTGGTGGTGGTGGTGGTGGTGGTGATGAGTACAACACAATACCCAGTCCCTGAGCGGAGCAAAACCCCGACCCACCCGGGAATTGAACCCAGGCCCCTTGACATGGCATTCCATCGCGCTGACGACAAACCTGTCCATCCAAATTTATGTTCCACCTCCAATGATCTCGTTGTTGATGGAGCATAACACTTTTAATATCCCACTTCTTTTTTATGTTATTTATTTATTTTTATTCATTTATACATATTTTTTTTAAATTTAGGTAGATGTTTGTAAATAGCACGATAATGGTGTATCATAATGATATGGAACTTGCTTCAGAGAATATTCCATTTAAGTGATACTTGTTTATTGGAGCATACTGTCCGCCAATGAGTGTGATATGTACAAAAATGAAATTTGTTGCAATTTAGTAACAGCTGTTAAACAAGTCAGTTAAAATGTCTCCCAGAAAATACAGTAAGTGTACATTTCAGGAAAATACTAGTCATTGGCCTCAACCAGTGACATAACGTTAATGGCTGCTGTGACATCACCTTTTTGCTTGTATTTTCACGGTTTGTTTGTTAGTGGGCGAGGCTAACGATTTTGGAAAGCAAAAGACGTGGTTTTACTGACAGACTGATTTGTAGTGTAACCTGAGGCTTAGGTTAGTTTGAGAGGTGACACTTTGGTTGTGAGATGGCAAAGCCAGAGAATGTATTAGCAAAAAAAACCTGGCTGGGGCAGCAGACTGATCTGTAACTTATCTTGTTTGAAAAAAATCACCACAGATATGACGATCCAGTCACCATGATGTTTGTGATGTTTGTTGTATTTCTCCATCACTGGCCATTAATATTGAATATTGCCCTTTATCCTACATGCCATAATTAAAAACTGGCTGAGTCTGTAGCCTATCTCCACATGTGCATAACCATTGAAACAAATGAATTCACACACACAGTGACAGTTGGCAAGTTATTGTGTTCAAATGATTACATTCATCGTGGCAGGTTTAGAGAAAGCAAGTTGACTAAAGTCAGCCTCACACTGATGTCCAGTAGCAGTTGAAATAGTGAGTTACATAAAGATTGTAGAGTGAAAGAAACAAAGACAGTTAAAGTATTGTTTGTACATTACTCAGTCATAAGATGGCAGAATAAACACGAGAAAATCTACAATCTTTAAATTATGACAAAGTATTTTTTGTTTATAGATCCCAAATACAACAAAAAATTAAATAAGTAGTTATCACAGAGCATACGAAACCTGTAGCCCGTTACTGCGGGATATCAGAGAGCTGGAGGATATGCGATACGGGAAGTAGATCACTCAAAACACACTTCATCAACAGAAGCTTACTCACAGTCATCATCCATTTGCACAGTTTGTGGATGAAACAGGGAAGGTATAAAACACAGCATCACAAAAACTAACAAAATGCTGAATTGACAAAATTGGTCAACCTGTGCCCAAATATAACTACTGATGGAACACTAACCACACTAATGCAGGTAAACCAAACATACGATACCCACCACTGGCAATCCAACATACTGACCAATACACAACTATACACGCAGACCCACATACTGTACATACTACGATAATGTATAATTACAAGGAACGTTTAATAAGTAAAGCCACACAGTTTTTTTTTTTCTCAGGCAGTTTTGGGTGAAAAAAAGGGAAATTTATTGTGTGGTATCATTTAATGTTTCTGCTTCAGCCTCTACGGTTTTATGACATTTCGATAACTGGTGGCACTATATGTAGGATTCAAAATGGTATCTATAACATAGGTGCATTCCAAGCAGAGAACTGTCATTGAGTTTCTTTTGGCATAACACACATTCATAGGTGCTTGCAGAAAGTCTATGGAGACTTGACAGTGAACGAAAGCTCAGGGAGTCGTTGGGCGAGGCATTTGTCATCATTCCAAACCTGTATGATTTCCTGTGTGTCGGCTGCACACAGCTGTGATTCTTGCATTGTTGGAATGTGTGGAAACTCTCATTTCAAGTGATTGACAAATCACTATCAAACACCTCACTGCTCAGCTTGTCATCCATCTCTGTTGGTAATGTGGATACACTTGTCCACCAGATGAACTCCGTTCAACCTAACAAGAGACCATAGAGAGCAAAGGAGGACTGACTTCCATGCTTGTCCCAGTGTGGCATGCACTTTGTGATAATCAGTACATGGATGGTGGGGATTGATAAAGCAAGATGTTGGCTCCGACATAGACAAATCTCCGACCATAAACAACACTCTGCACTAATAATTTAAAATCAGAAAATGAATTTGTTGCCCTTAACTGTGAACATCAAAATAACTCGCTAACAAACCACCACAAACTCTTAGAGTATTGTCCCCAAAAGCGCTCGTGGAGTCCAATATCACTAATAACAATCACAATGTAGAAATGTAAACATTACACTCTAGTGTGTACCACCACATACTCCAACAGGTCCTCTGCAAACAATACATTTCAAATACACTGCACTCCCATAACATAATTAGGTTGAAGGTCTTAGCAGATGAGTTGTATCACACACTTGAGTTGACCCCGGGAAAGTAGGAAATGATAGTAGTACCAAAAATACACTCCACTACACACTGAAAGCTGGCTTGTGGAGTACAGATGTACATTGGCTTATAAAGTGTATTTGAGGACATAGAATTTTTCATCTTGTCTAGATATCATTGGGATTTGATTAAGAGGATAGACTCAAAGGACAACAATCAGTTGATTTCAACAAGGTGTTGTTGAAAAAACGGCCTTGTCTTATCATCTGTAGACTGTCGGCTACTTCAGTGGATAGATTTGAAATCTTTTATTTGTCATCTGAATTGTTGCACTCATAAGATCCATTTTAGTTAATTTTGCAATGCTAATGAGATAATATTGTTTTACATGAGAACAACAGAGGCAATTTTATATTGTTGGTGAATGCTAGAGTTATCTGATATCCAAATCATCACCTACTTCTTGGTTACTAATGATCTCCACACATGATGTAGGGAGAGGCAGCTATCAATAGCTCCAGGATTTTGTTTGAAGTGACAAGAGTTTAAAACAAATGATTTTATCCAATGTCCAACTGCCTCTCATATACCTTTTTCCTTGTGAAATTAACTGCTACAGAGCTCAACCTATACACCGCTGCTCAGGAGGGTAAGCAGTTTGTCTCCATCTGCTAATGTCTGTGTAACAAAAGTTAATTGACAGATACAAGTTGCAAATATTGGCTGCTCTATGATCTGCGAGATAAATTTAGTTGTTGCATGCAATGTAAACTGTCCATAAGCTGAACTCTAAGTTAAGATTTTTAAACACATAACAATCTTATAATAATGAAATGAAGCACTTTCAAAAATTAATTAGTCCATTCCTTGTGAAATAGGAAGATTTGATGACTAATACTGATGTATTTAGTTTTGAAAATGCTTCCCAATTCAGCAGTTTTTAAATCTTATTTAAGGATTAATTCTTTGATCAGTTACCATACAGTGCATAAATTAATATCTTAAAAATATCAATTAATTTACAGTTAATCCAGCAGAGTCATTCAGAATCAGAAGTTAAAGAGGATGACAATGAAACTGAGACAACATTAGCTGCTGAAGGCACTAAGGATGAAAATGTCTTTGTCAAACGGAAGAAAAAGAAGAAGAAAAAGAAAGCTACAAAACCAGTTTTCACAAATAATCGTAAAAGCAGTGATGATAATATTGAGGTGAGTGATTGACACACAAAATTACTTAATGACTTGTAGACTTTCCCAAAAGAATAGCTTATGATGATCTTCTAGAGTTAGCAGCTGGGTCTTCAATTCAGATTAACACAATATTTTGACTGTCCACCTGGCTGCTATCTTCCTATGAGACACTAGTGTTGTTGTGTTTCGTTAAACTGATGCTATATTGGAACCATTGCCCTTATTTAGAGCAGCAGAGATCTCTTAGTGCATGCGTAAAGTGTCGTGAATAGTGCCCCTACTACATAAGATACTAGTAACACTGCTGTTGGTGCTACAAACAAAAATGAGGTATCACTGATTTCTTCTGCCAATTGAGAACATTGTGTTTTAGTGTAGGTCAGTGCAGGGTTTTATGACAAGATAGCCCTTGTCCCTATTAGTAAGATTATCAGCCAACCTATTTACAATTGATTCCATCAGAATGCAATACCAGTAATGAGAAGCAGCAGCAATCTCCTGCGTCTCATTACATTTCAGCGTGTGTCGACGATGTTCCACACGCCTATCTTCAACTGCACAAACCTGAAAATTCCACAGTGGTGGAAGCATTGTTTAACGAAGGCACAAACAATGAAATATAATCGACACAGGTGCTTGCTGTCTCTTCTTGTTACTGAGATTGGTTTCTGAAGGACTCTGTTGAAATGAGGCTGGCTGATAATCTTATTAATAGGGACAACAGCTGTCCTCTGAGCAAGTCGTGAAACCTTGTGACCTGCATTAAAACATTGTTATCTATTGGCAGAATAATTTGATGATTATTTACAGCAGCAGTAACTTGTTTCTGTGTGCCTTCACCATCAGCAGCATTGCTAGTAACTCTTGCAGTGGGGGCAGCAGTTGCAACACTTGCTGCACCTGCTGAGTACTATCTGCTGGTCTATATATGGCACTGGTTTCAGCATAGCAGCAGTTCAATGAGATTTAGCAACGACTGCATCTCACCTGAAAACAGTGACTAGGTGGTCTGTCAAAATATTGTGTGATACTGATTTGATGATCCAGCTGCAAACCAGAGAAGTGTCAAATGTAACTGGGATCTTTGTGAAACCTTGTGATTATTGTTAAACTATATTTTACTCACCTGTTACCTACACTCATTTACTCATTCATTCATGTCCTGTGGATTCTGTTACGAAAGATAACGTCCAAGGATGTGAAGTGTGTAATGAAGAGAGCGTAACTATCATTAAACTCAAATAAACTATTAGTGCTATTCATTCTTAGTGTAACAGTGGAATTAATTGGAATACTATTTTTTTTTTATGATGAACTCGGAATTCTTTGAGAATAACTTTTCTCTACATGTTATGACAATGGTATCCTCTTTAAGTAAACACTGATAGTTGCCATGCAAGTAAAAGGAAGTAGTCTTTACAGTCATATAAATTGTGGGAGAGCAGATATTTTTAATTTTCTTTTTAGTTTGTAGTAATTCTTAATGTCTTGCTTTCCAGTAAGAAGTAAATGTAGTGGGAAGTAATTGTAAAAATTAATTATTTACTCTGAATGTATTCTTACTGCTCACTTTGATGATCATAGCTTCGCAGAACGCTGTAATATTGCATCACAGTATAGGCTTCACTGTATGGCTTGTGAGAAATGCACATACCTTCACAAAATTCCCTTAAAGCGCTGTGAACAAAATTCCATAGAGGTAGGTATTAAGGTGAAACTCTGATTAGTCTCAAACGTCTGGGGCAACATGGTGCACCCCCTATAATACGCTGAGGTGACAAGTCATGGGATACCACCTAATATTGTGTTGGACCTCCTTTTGGCCAGTGTAGTGCAGCAGCTCGATGTGGCATAGACTCGGCTAGTTGTTGGAAGTCCCCTGCATAAATATTGAGCCAGCCTCTATAACCGACCATAATTGCATAAGTTTAGTTGTGGCAGGATTTTGTGCTCCGAATTCTCGATTATGTCCCATAAATGTTTAGTGGGATTCATATCGTGTGATCTGAGTAGCCAGATTATTCCCTTAAATTGGCCAGAAAATTCTTCAAACCAGTTGCGAATAATTGTGGCCCAGTTATGACATCAGTGTTTGAGAACATGAAGTCCGTGCATTGGTGCAAACAGTCCCAAAATAACTGAACATAACCACTCGCAGTCAGTGATCAATTCAATTGGACCAGAGGACCCAGCCCATTCCATGTAAACACAGCCCACACCGTTATGAAGCCACCATCAGTTTGCACAGTGCCTTATTGACAATTTAGGTCCGTGGCTTAATGGAGTCTGCACCATTCTCAAAACCTACAATCAGCTTTTACCAACTGAAATTGACACTCATCTGACCAGGGCATTGTTTTCCAGTTGTCTAGGGTCCAACCAATAAAGTCACCAGCCCAGGAAAGATGCTGTAGGCGATGTAATGCCATTAACAAACACAGTCGCTTTGGTCGTCTGCTGCCACAGTCCCTTAACACCAAATTTGGCTGCATTGTCCTAATGGATACATTCATTGCACATCACACATTGATTTCTGCGGTTATTTCGTGTTGTGTTGCTTGTCTGTTAGCACAGACAACTCTACACATACGCCACTGCTCTCGATTGTGAAGACTGTTGGCCACTGCATTGTTCGTGGTGAGAGGTAATACCTGAAATTTGGTTTCCTCGGCACACTCGTGACACTGTGGACCTCAGAATATTGAATTATCTAACGATTTCTGAAATGGAATGTCCCATGTGTTTAGCTCCAAGTGCCATTCCATATTTAAGGTCTGTTGATTCCCATCATGTGGCCATGAACATGTCAGTAACCTTTTCACATGAATCGCATGAGTAGAAATAAGTCCCACCAATGCACTGCCCTTTAATACCTTGCATATGTGATGCTATGGCCATCTGTATACGTGAATATTGCTATTCAATGACTTTTGTCACCTCAGTGTAGTTCTTACTTTACTATTTGTAGGACCAATAGAAACTTGCAAATCAAATGATCAAAACCCATGACAGGATAAATGTGTTGGCTAGATGTGAATATGTTTTTAAGAGTTGTGTAATTCCTCCTAACTGACTTTTCCTGATTGTGTAGGATACACATACATTTTTCAACAGAAAACTGTTAAATGTTAACATACTTCTATTTCCCAATATGGAGAACATGCAAAAGTGATGTATTAGTCTGTGTTAACAATTGATCTTGAAATAAACCACAGTCATTAACACCTGCTGATACATCCAGATGGCCATTGGTAGAGTCAAAAGATGGTTGTTTGCAAACAACCATTGTATTTCTGTTTGTATGGTGGGTAGTATTAAAGTATCACTTGGAAACAACCAGCTCTGACCATGAAACTTTGTGAATATGCTAGTTCTTCTCTGTACATTAGTCCTTCAACGTGACAGTTTTCCAAATGATGAACAACTTTGTGAAAGCTTGATTGTGGAAGTCTGCATTTTGGCTGTTCAGGAAATGTTCCACCTCATATATATATCACCATAATTACAGAAATAACTGCCACACGTGCTTGTGTCATCCAAGGAAAGAGGTCAGTTCCAAACCAAGTGTCTTCTTAGTTGGGGAGAGACAAGCAAATCTTTTCACTGATTTTGTCTAACATGAATTAGTCATACATCTTTCAGCACAGCTGTTCAGCGTTGATAGTGTTGGAAGGTGTTAGACAGTCAAGGGTATGTTGTTCTACAAAGAGAGACAATATGTTGATATTAAAATTGATAGATATGGGCTTTTAGGTCATGATTCTTGCAAACAATTTTCTTCCTTTAATTCCGAAAAACGTGTCACATAACTGGGTAGACTAATTGTTATACTTTTCTCTGGTCACTTTTGAACAGTAGTTCATATTTACTCTAGACTGCAATAACAATTTGCCATTGATGAGTCTGTTATTATTTATTTTTTTATTTTTCATTATTACTAGCACTGTTTTAGAAACAGTGTGCATCACAGCTTAAAGGAAAAAAGAAAATCATAATTTCCTTGACAAAGGAGGCGGCATTTATTTTTAGACTCGAAAAATTTTACATACATTTTCTAAATGTTGCAACATTGCTTTATACCAGGACCGCAGACAGAGGCTGTACATGCAGACAAACAAAAAATTAATTTTGAAAAGAAAAAAAACTTCCTAATGTTCTGCAAAACTATATTCATTTGGTCACCAACTGCTTTTTGCCTTCTCATGCCATCTTAAGGTGACCTGAACTGGTGACCAAGTAAATAAAATTTTACAGAACATTAGGAAGTGTTTTTCCTTTTTAATATTATTATCATGTTCTGCCAAGCACCAGTGTGAAATTCAGTTAATGTTAGACAAAGAATTAATTCTGTAACTATTTTTCCTAGGTCATAATTGAAACTTGGTGACTCCACTTGAACAATCCCTTCATGTCTGCCTGCATCAGTGATAGTCAGAGCTGTACAGGGTGTTTATAAATTAATATTGGGGTTGTAACACTTTATAATATTTATTACATTAAACTTATCATTATAAATGATATGTCAAATGAAAGAGCAACTCACAGTTGTTTGGCACCAGTGCGCATGCGCAGCACGCAATGTTTCCGCCGCGGTCCGCTAGACAGCGGTAGTAGTGAAGATGGTGACTAGTGAACAGAAAGTGTTTTGTGTTTTGCAGTTTGCAAAGACCAAATCTCTAGTTACTGTGCAATGTGTGTTCTGGCTGAAGTTTGGTTGTAATCCTCCAAGTGATAACAACATTCGTAGATGGTATCATAAATTTGAAGATACTGGCTGGCTTTGTGAAGGGAAGGGCACAGAACTACCAAGAGTTAGTGAAGAGACTCTTGAGCTAAATCAGTCTGGAAGGCTAGTCGTGAATTAAAAGTTCCCGTGTCGACTGTTTGGAAAGTTTCAAGAAAACGCGTACAACTACGTTCTTACCGGTTGCAATTATTACAGGCTCTAAAGCTGGCAGACCATGGATTACGTGCCAACTTCGCAAACGAAATGTTGTTTCATGATGATGAAGATTTTCTGGATCATGTTGTCTTCAGTGATGATTTGACCTTTCACCTTAGTAGACATGTTAACACTCACAATTTGCACACCTGGGGCCCATAAAATCCTCATGAGGTGGTACAAATGCAACAAGATTCCCCTAAAGTGACTGCTTTTTTTGTGCCGTATCACGACGGAAAGTTTGTGGGCCTTTCTTTTTTTGTGAACCTACTGTTACTGGCATTTCTTACCTTGATACACTAGAGCAACAGATCTTCCCTCAGTTGGAAGAAGACGAGGCAGAGAACTTCACTTTCCAGCAAAATGGTGCGCCACCTCACTGGCATAGCAAAGTACGCGATTGGTTGAACTTTACTGTACCCAAGCGACGGATAGGCCGCAAGGGGCCCAATGACGGGGCTTGCTTTGCATGGCCTCCACATTCACCCGACCTAACGCCATGCAATCTTTTCCTTTGGGGCTTCATCAAGGATCATGTGTACGTGCCTCCGCTACCAGCAGACCTCCCTGAAATAAGAAACCAGATTGAAGCAGCTGTTGCTACAATAACTGAAGACACACTTATCAATGTTTGTGAAGAACTCGGCTATAGAATTGATGTGTGCCGTATGACAAATGGTGCTCACATTGAACGTTTATAAGGTTCTTGGTAAAACTGTTTGAGCTGCTCTTTAATTTGACATATCATTTATAACTGTAAGTTTAATATAATAAATATTTTAAAGCGTTAAAACCCCGATATTCATTTATAAACACCTTGTATTACAGAACTGAAGGATTTGTATACAGCAAGTGCCAAAGGTTTCCTTTCACTCACATCAGTGTCCGCAGAAATATGAAAATCAAGTGCTTAATGCAATTGTTGTGATATTATTTATTTATGATAACAACAAAACAACTAACTATTTATGAAATTATTTAACTGGAGAGATAAAAAAATCTACTCACCACGTGGTGACAGAACACACACATGAGACTGTTGTGATTGGCAAGCTTTTGGAGCTAGTGGCTTGCCTTCCAGACAGAAGGGTTGAAGGGGAAGGAAGATGGGTGAACGAAAAGGACTAGAGAGGTCTAGGAAAAGGGGAAGATTTTGGGAAAGTCATCCAGAACTGCAGGTCAGGGGAGAGTTACCATATGGGATGAGAAGGAAAGACTGATGGAAAGTTATGAACAATGAAGAGTTTTTCCTTCTCAACCCATATAGTAACTCTCCCCTGACCTGCGGTTCTGGGTGACTTTCTCAAGATCTACCCCTTTTCATAGACCCCTGCAGTCCTTTTCCTTCACCCATCTTCCTTCCCCTTCAACCCACCTGCCTGGAGAAGGAAGCACTGGCTCCGAAAGATTGCCAATCACAACAGTCTTTTATGTGTATGTTCTACCGCCACTTGGTGAGTAAATTTTTGTCTATGAAATATTTATGATGTCAGTTGAAAATTTCTGATGGAAACTGAATTGCAGATAACTTGCTTATTGCAAGCAGCCAGATCAGTTACATCATCTGCACATATCTTGTAACTACTGAAAGTTTAAATGTTTCTCTTATTACCTCCAAACCGTGTGTGCCTCTAACTCAACCTGTTATACTTTATATGGTGTCCAGTGAACCTTGAAATCCGGGAAAACTGGAAAAAACCTGGAATTTTAAAAATTGGGGAAAAACCATGAATTTTATTTAATAACTTTGATAACAAAAAAAATCGGTACCGTACCCATATTGCTATGTTATCAGTTCAAACCATCTGTGATATTTCAAATAGCATTCAGATATTCAAAGGGGAATCTATATGTTACACACATAATACCCATTGGTGATCCAGTGTTTTCACAGTGATTTGTAATTGTTTTATACTCTTTGAACTGTCATGAGGCAGGTGCGAGAGGTGGGGAGACATGGAAGAATTCATTGCATCAAAGATTGGCATAAAGTACAGAGCAGCTGCTATTGTAGAAATACATGGAAGTAGTAAGTTTTTTAAAAGTGTCTTATAGAGATGTTCATATTCAGTTTAGTACAGTGTGTTAAATTACGTTAAGCCTGTTGTAATGCTAACTATATCAACTGTTAAATTGTTGAAGTTAGCAACAATGGAAAACAAGATGTCACAGTCATGAAGAGTAATGACTGCTACTGATATGTTTCAAATAGGTCTCTGGGGCTAGACGACTGTGTGGTAGATCTCTGGGGCTTGGTGACTGCTTGATGGTGACAGTCTGACGTAAAGTTATGAATGAAGAAATTAAAGCTAGCCATAAGTATATACTCTCCTGTTTGCATTTTCTTCCAGTTGCAACACTGCGTGACATTTATTATAAATTTTCTCACTTCACCCTGTGTCGATGGTGTTGTAGATATGGACGGGCCAGAAGTAGCTTCTTCATTCATCGTTTCTCTGCTCACATGCTCAAGTTGAAACAAATGACTGTACGCTGCATATTGGCTACTTACTACAACGCCACACACTGTTGGATCGTATTGCTGGGCAGTAGTTCTAAGCAGTATGAAGACAGGGGCTACAAAATAAAATAAACACTTTCCTTCAAATGCTTTCATTTATTCGGAAGTACTTTCACTTTTAAGCAGTTGAATAAAGGTAGAAAACCTCTTAACGACATAGTAATGAAAATCTGTGCAGACCGTCCAATAAAAGAATGCTGGTAATCACAGTTTATAACATTGTGTAACAAACAATAATTGGAAAGAGAATGAACGGGACAAAATTGTAGTATGGCTTTGAACAAGTCCATGCCAGCAAATTATTTAAAATAGTGTTTCCACCTTGGGGATGTTGAACTTACAAAAATTTCGAAATCGCTTACAAGCACAATGCAATATTGAAAATCTTATTAGCTTGTATGTCTGTGTGTTGCTTCTGACCCCCCAAAAAAGTACAAATGCTATTTGTACTTGGTGCAAGAAAGTGAGCAACATTTCTGGCATGGGGAAAAATGCTTTCAAAAGGCACAGCGAGAGCATAAAACACCAGAGTTTCAGTGCAAATTTGCAAAAGTTGTTGCCACTAGGTGCATTCATGCAACATTCTGAACCTTCAGCAACAAAATTTTGACACAGTCGTACATCACTCCAAGGTAATTTTAGGAATAACTTTTACACAACTTACAAATTTTTAACTCATCTATTTTTAGTACCAGTATGTTTAAGTTTGTGGATGGAATATTGCAGATTAAGACCTGTAAAAATACATTGTTTAAAAAGCAATATCATTGTATAAAACACATAAGCAACTTATCTTTTGCTATTTAGTTGTTGTTCTGTAGAGGGATAAAAGTATTCAGTGGTTTAGTATAGGGATGAACCAGTAACATCCCCAATACCTCCACTCCATTCCTTAAAGAATCAAACTCCCATGTTAGAACAGTTTCAAACATCTGAAAGAAATGTGCTGGTAGTAAAGTGACAAAAAATTAAACATAATGTTTGAAGTTAAAACGGCGAACATTTACTAAGCCATAAACTGTTTCTCACTCAATATTTTATAGGGCTATGAGCAAGAAAAATTTTAGAAAAGGTTTTAAATAAGGTGTGAAGTTCATTCTCAAATACATAATCTGTGTAATTTGCACACTGTGAATTACACAGTCAACACATATGTACAGTTTCTAGCTATAATACTTGCCGTATTGTATTAAACCTTTAATGCAAGATTATGTGTTGTAATGAGTAAATAGATTACAACAACATTTTAAAATTCTAAGATTGGTGAGTAATTGTATGAGGTATAGAAAATAAAATTTTTGTCCCCCTGGAAGCTGTTGGGCAACTTCAGCTGGAATCGTGTTCGACTGTTGGTTGCTTAGTAAGTGTGAAGTTGAGTGTATGAGCTGAAAGCAAGTTAGAATATCATGTGGGTTGTGACTTGAGAATAATATCATGTGGGTTGTGACTTGAGAATCAAATTTGCCCTGTTATGTACACAAGATTCTTCTCAGTAGTAAATACGAAAAATCTCAGTTGCATTCTTCAAATTTGAGACACAAAGGTTAGATCCAGACTAGGGAAGAAACTACAGGGTTGCACAGAGTTTTTAAATGGGAGGGAGTTGGGAATTTCATCGCAATTTTAAGAAATGTAAACTATTTTTAATATGAAGTACAATTTATTAATTTGTAAGTGTGTATTATTTACTGGCTTATATAGATAGTGTCATGTTTAATAGTAGGTCTAGTAGCAAACAAAGCAATATATTCAAAGCCACAGAATGATCCAGGGAATTAGTCTACAGTGCAGTCATATTTTCTCTCAGATGACATTACACGAAATGCTATTTTGTAGTGATTGCACACCATCAGGAATCATCTGTCAGTTCGGAGATCAGAGGATTGTCTAGCATTATTCCCTTAATTATTTACAGACAGTCAAATTGCAAAGCAAATGCTGTTGCAAAAATCAAAACTTTGTTACAGAATAGTATACGAAATGGCACAATACGTGAGACGTAAACTTGCTGACCTGATTGACAAATGTGAAGTGATTGTACTTGTATTTGATGACAGTATGAATACTGTTTTTTCAAAAAACCCAGATGGATTTACATTTGGGACCATGATAAATCACTTATGGTTAGTTGTTACATTGATTCTGTTTTGTGAAACATACAAGGGCAAATGATTTATTGAAAGGTGTAAAAAGATAATTGGGTTTGGAAAACATAAAAAAACTGGCAGTTATCAGTGAGTGGACCAAACATGAATTTAAAACCTTTGAATGACTTCAATAAGGAAGTAAAAGGATCTTTGGATCGTCTACAACTGCTACAAATTGGTACCTGCAGTTTTCACGTATTACACGGCACTTTCAGAACAGGTGTATCCAAAAGCAATTGGGAAATTCTCATTTTTGAGAGCACTTTATTATTTAGTGCACAGTTCACCTCCACGATGGTCACAATTCACTGAGATAACCAGATCTTCATCTTTTCCTAAGACATTTTGTGAAACAAGATGGGTCGAAATTGCTTTTGCAGCTGAAAAAGCTGTGAAAATTCTTAAACATATTTGAACTTCTGTCTCTGAGATAAAGAAATCGAAAACTATTCCTTATTCATCAAGTTTCAGAGTTGTTTCTGAAGCTGTCATTGACAAACTGCTAGCTCCAAAACACATTCTTCAGTTCAACAGCATGCTTGTTGGAACTATTTTTACTCAGTTTTCAGAGTGATGTCCAATGGTTCCATATGTGTATGATGTACTACACAATATTATGAACATTTTGATGCAGCAAGTTGTGAAAGTAGCTGTCTTAAAAAGCTAAAACTCATCTTTATTGAAAATCAACTTATAGGATGTAAAGAATCTTATTACATAAAGACAGTTCAGTCTGGATTTTGCATTAGAAATGTACATGAAGAGAGAAGGAAGGAAGGAAAATATGTGAGCTTACATTATTGGCATAATAGACAAGGTGCCAGAAAGATCATCGCTCAAATACAACTTAACATCTTAGATTTCCTGCTTGACTCCAGAAATCACATTACACCAGCTCAATGAAGATTGGTAGTATGTCTTGAAATTTTGGTATCAAATGGAAGGACATCGGATTAAAAGGAAGTCCATGTCAAACTTGAATTTGTGGAGATCTACAGAGGTAAAAAGAATTGAAGACGAGAGGAAATGTTACAAGAGAAGTAAAAATCGTCTTGATGAATTCTAGATTAATATAATCAAATTACCTTCAAGGCCGTGCGCAGAATTCAGAGATTTTGTGCAAATTATTTTAAACTCACATAGAAATACTTCTGTTGATCAAGGCCTTTCTTTAAACTCCAAAGTTATTGTTGAAAATCAAACAAAAAAGGCCTTATTGCTCAAAGATACATATATGATGCAATCCAGAACATAAATGGAGTTGACAGTGACAACATCAAGAAAAGTCTTATACACTGTTTTCGCTGTGCACATTCTTTGTACAAAGACGATATAAAACAAAAATTGAAGGAAGGTGAAAGAGAAAAGGAGGAGCGATTATCAAACAAATGAAAGCAAGCTGAAATCAAAGAATTGGAAACAAAAACAGCACATATGTTATGTGAAGTCTCAAAGATTTTGACACCTCATCTGCCAGTTTCCACTCCACCAGACTTTTCTCATTCCAGAAAAGTCTGCAGTTATTTGCCTCTCATGTTTCCTTGGATGGTACCATCTGCCAGACCAACTACAAACTGCAACATGATGCCAAACTTCAGCTCTAAAAGCTATCCCACCATCTAGTAAACTACCTCAACATTGATATTTCCCTTCCTGTCCCTCTGCAGCTCTCCAGTCAAACCCTCCACCACTGCCCCTCTCCTATCCCCCACCCTCCCTGCCCCCTCCCACTGCGGGTGCGGGCGTCAGAATAGGCTCGAGGTATTCCTGCTTGTAATAGAAGGAAACTAAAAGGAGTCTCTCACTTTTTGGCCCAATGATTTCAGGTCCCATTCTATAGTTTGACCTGCCACTTTCAAAATTTTACAGAAGTGTGGGCCATATGGGGAAGGACACCTTACATGGTGCACGAGTTATCCATAGTGCCCTGATGAGATTCATTATACCATGCTTCGTCATCTATGTCCTGAAGCAAAAGTTCAGCTCTTCTCTTGTTTCAATCAGATCTGGTTTGGTGGACAGTATCCCACAACTTGGAAGGAGGCAATCTTAATTCCATTCTGGAAACCAGGCAAGAACTGTAGTACCCCTAACAGTTATCAGTGTCCAGAGTGTCGTCCTTACTAATTGTATGGGTAAGACTCTTGAACACATGGTCAACCGCTGCCTCGTCTGGCTGCTCGAGTCCCGAGGTCACCTGAGCCACTCCCAGTGCTGTTTTCCAACCTCCAATGGCTGTAAATAAAAGAAAAATGTACAGAAAATAATTATTTTATTACCAAAAGTACAGTAAAGTCTTAACTTATTTTTCTACATAATCGCCAAAACGATTGAGACGCTTGTCATACCGTGACACAAGCTTTTCGATGCCTTCCTCAAATTATGTTGCCGCCAGTCAGGACAGGTAAGTCTTGACGGTGTCCTGAAGTTCTTCGTTAGTAGCAAAGCGCTGCCCACCTAACCATGACTTCAGTTCTCAGAACAGGTGATAATCACTTGGTGCTAGGTCCGGGCTGTACGGTGGATGTACTAAAACTTCCCATTTAAACTTTCTGAGGAGGTCTTTTGTCATGTTGGCACTGTGTGGTCGGGCGTTGTCATGGATCAAAACAACGCCAAACGAAAGCATTCCTCTGCGTTTGTTTTGAATGGCTCTGCGGAGACGATGTAAAGTTTCACAATAAACTTCCTTGGTTATCATCGTAGCTTGCTCCATAAAGTCCACCAGCAGCACTCCTTTATGGTCCCAAAACACAGTGGCCATTGTTTTTCTTTTCGTCAGTGAATGTTTAAACTTTTTTGGCTTGCTTGGGGAAGCTGTATGCATCCACTGCTTTGATTGTTCCTTTGATTCAGGATTGTCATAGAGGACCCACGTTTCATCGCCAGTAATAATAGACTTCAAAAAAACTTTTCCCTCATTGGCATAACATGTGAGAATAGATAATGCTGATGCCATCCTTTGTGTTTTTTGGTTGGTACTCAGCATTTTTGGGATCCAAAGTGCACACAATTTCTGATAGCCTAGGTCTTGAGTACAAAGCAGACCTTGAAATGTCTGGAAATTCATCAGACAGTTCGCTAATTGTAAACCTTCGTTTGCATCTCACCGCCTGACCAATACGCTCAACAAGGACTACAGTAGCGACAGACTTGCGACCTTGTCCACCTTCATAATGGATGTCTGTTTGTCCTTCTTTAAATTTTCGACACCATTCCCGAACACTACCATCACTCATAACGTTGTTACCATACACGTTGCTCATTCTGCGATGGATTTCCACAGCAGTACATCCTTCTGCTTGCAGAAAACAGATTACACTTCGTAACTCACATTTGGCGGGAGCATCGAGCGTAGCGGCCATGTTTACACGGATGTAGCTCAGCTACAACTGACACACTGCAGCTGGAAACAGCAGAGGTTGTGGTGGGGGAGCTGCGCATGTCCGGTTCATCCCTACCTCCAAAAAAAAAAAAAAAAAAAAAAAACAGCCCTCGTACATGGACGCCTGCCGCTTCTGATACAATCCTTTCTCGAGGATCGGCGTTTTCATTATCGCATTGGCAATGCCATGTCTGATTGCTATGTTCAGGAGAATGGTGTGCCCCAGGGCAGTGTCCTCAGTGTCACATTGTTTGCAATCATTATCAATGGCATTTCCTCTGTAGTCAGAAGCCCTATCAAATACTCTTTGTTTGTGGATGACTTTGCTATCTTCTACTCTTCCTCTGATCTTATGGCGATGATGAGGCAACTACAGCTGACCATTAGGAGGCTGGAAACTTGGGCCCAGACAACTGGTTTTCAGTTCTCAGTTGAGAAGACTGTGTGTGTCAATTTTAATCGTGCTTGTCGGAGTTTTAACCAGTCAGAGCTTACAATGGGGGACCGTATTTCACATTTTCATGACACTGTGCGCATTTTGGGTTTATTATTTGACTTGAAATTAACATGGCTCCCACACCTGAAAGACCTACAAACAGGCCTTCAGGTCACTGAACATTTTGAAATGCCTTGAGCTCCTGTAGTTTTATAGAGCATTTGTTCGATCACACTTAGACTATGGCTGCGTGGTCTACGGATCTGCCTGTCCTTCCTACCTCCGGATGTTAGATGCTGTCCACCAGGATGGCATTTGGATATCGACTGGAGCCTTTCAGACCAGGCCAGTTCAGAGTCTGTGTGCAGAGGCTGGTGAACCAGCACTCTGGATTGGGCGATATATCCTTTTGGCTCGACAGGCCCTGAAAATCTCAGCTTCACCTCAGTCATTGACATTTAGTTCAGTACCACCTTCAAACGACTGTTCAGGAATCGGCCCCAAGCGACCCAGCCATTTGGTATACATGCTACAGACTGTCTCAAGGATATGGATCTCCGGGCATGAAAATATACACACAGGGATGGAATGCACTGCTGCCTTGGTGTCTTCAGAGGCCCAAAGTTATTTTTAGCTTGACACAGTACACGAAAAGCTGTACTCCAGATTTGGTTTTTACAACGTTGTTTTCTTCTATTTTAAGTATATACCATAGTTTTACCATTAACTATACAGATGGATCCTAGCAGGGGAATGCTCTCAGTTGTTATGTGATTTTCCCTGATAGGGTTTTTAAAGTGCGTCTTCCAGAACAATTTACAAATTACGATGCGGAGTTATATGGCATTCTAATGGCACTGGAGAGGGTTCACAGACATCACCGAATGAGTTTTCTTGTCTGTTCCAACTCTCTTATTGCACTGCAGGAACATCACCAACTGTATCCGGTAGACCCGTTTTTTCAGCGAATCCATGACTCCTTACAGCGGTTCGAACACCATGGCAAGGAGGTGATCTTTTGCTGGGTACCTGGCCACATTGGGATACAGGGTAACGACATGGCTGGCAAAGCTGCCAAGGAAGCATTTTGGGATGGTGCTGTCCATCAATGTCCCATCCCATTGTATGCCATTATCTCATTTTCTGACAGATGCATCATGTGTCAGTGGGAGACTGTATGGTTGCAGGTTACAGACAACAAACTGCGGTCGCTCAAATCGACCACAAAGGCTTGGCGGACTTCACGTCAGCCTCGTCGCTGGAAGGAGGTTTTGCTTACGAGACTGTGCTTCAGGGGGTTTTGCTTACCAGACTGTGCTTCAGGGATAGCCCTTTCACACATGGCTTCCTCGTCCGGCGGGAGGGTCCACCCTTCTGTGAAGTTTGTGGCATGCTGCTTTCAGTTCAGCATATTGTGGCAAGGTGTGTCCTGTATACTGATATTAGGTCAGCCCTAGGTCTCGCTGTAGATCCGCCCACCATTCTCCCAGATACCGATAAGTGTTACAAGAGTGGTGAAATTTTGTGAACTGTCAGGCCTCATCCCTAAATTGGTAGGGAAGGGCGGCAGACTATAATACGCTATAACCTGCTCCGCTTGTGGCGACAGCCTTCGTCCGCTCCAATGAGATTTGCATGTTGTCTTTTCGTCAGGGTGCTGATGACCATGATGTCAAGCACCCCTTCAACCCAAATATCATCATCATCATCATCATCATCATCATCATCCAGGGGATCATTTTCCATCATGATCTCCTCTTGCACACTGACAACGAGCTCTGCACCAGTTTAGAATGGCGGAGTGTTCATTTCATCCGCCGCGTTTACAGAGGATCCGATGACAACAGGGTTGCTACCGGTGCCTTCATCTTGACCTTTGAGGGTGATTCATTGCCTGAAAAGGTTAAGGTGATGGTTTACCGCTGTGACGTTAAACCATACATCCCTCCCCCTATGCAGTGCTTTAAGTGCTGGAAGCTCTGGCACGTCTTCCCGCTGCACTTCCAGCGCCACATTTCGAGACTGCAGACGTCCACTGCACCCAGATACTCCATGTACCCCTCCTCCCATTTGCATCAAATGTGGAGAGCACCATTCCCCCTGCTCGTCAGAGTGCCCAGTACTCCAAAACTAGCAGAGAATCATGGAGTACAAGACCCTGGACCGGTTGACTTACACAGAGGCTAAATGTAAATTTGAAAGATTACACCCCATTCGATTGATGTCGACATATGCTGCAGCTACGTCACCATCGCTGTCCCAAGTGCCAGTGGTTCCTCACTCTGTGCCACGAACATTGGGCCCTCTGGGCCATCAGAATACGTCCACCCCCTTGTTGGTAGGGGGCAAATGTTCCTCCGTTGCTCCCAAAGCACCTACTTCAGTAGCATGCCTCTCCCCCCCCCCCCCCCCCCCAAACGCAGGGGATATCTGTCCTCTTGCCCCTGCTGGAGAAGCACCAGCTTCCTCCGGCTCCTCTCACATGGAAGGGGTCCCTTGGGGCCCTCTCCCCCAAGGTCTCCACTAATGCCACGGTGGACACTCGCCAGTGGCTCAAGGAGCCAAAAGCTGCTGGATGAAGAGCTTCAGTCTTCCTCCGTGCCTGAAGCTACTTCAGGGAAGTCCTCCCAGCAAGTCCCTAAAGAGAAGTGAGAAGGCAAGCAACCAAAAAAGTGTGATAAGAAAAGGGACCCTCTGTTGGTATCAACTCCACCACTCCGTACAAATTCCCGATCTGAGGATGCAGTGGAGATCTTAGTGTCCCCTGCGGGCCTGTATCTTGCTGATGCTTCATCCACCATATAAATGGCTACAAACGTACTCAATTGGTAGCAGCATGTGACCCTTAGGCGTTACCTGCCTCTTTATGCGCTTCATGCTTTCCCAGCCTCACAATATCATCATCCTCCAGTGGAATTGCGGTGGTTTTTTCCACCACCTGGCTGAGCTGTGGCAACTCTTCAGCTTTACACCTGCTTTCTGCATTGCCCTCCAGGGAACCTGGTTCCTGGCAATGCGGACACCTGCCCTCCATGGCTATAGGGGATATTACCATATACACACTATAATAGTGTGTCAGGTGGAGTTTGTGTCTATGTCCTGAACTCCGTATGCAGTGAACCTGTGCCCCTTCTTACCTGTCTTGAAGCTGTGGCTGTCGGGATAAGAAATATGCAGGAAATAACTGTCAGCAACAAATATCTTCCTCCAGATGGTGAAATACCCCTGAACGCATTGGCTGCACTGATTGATCAACTCCCTGAACCTCTCCTACTTTTGGGAGATTTTAACACTCATAACCCCTTCCACATGAGAGGAGCCGGAGGAAGCTTGTGCTTACTGGCAGAGGCAGAGATGTCGAAAATTTCGAGTCACAACTTTACCTCTGCCTCTTAATCCCCACACATTTCAGTGTGGCACATAGCACATATTCAGCCATTGATCTCTAGGTTTGCAGTCCTGGCCTTCTCCCATCTATCCACTGGAGAGCACATGGCAACCTGTGTGGTAGTGACCACTTCCCCATCTTCCTGTCATTGCCCTGGCAGAAGGCCCATGGACGCATCCCAGATGGGCTTTAAACAAGGCAGACTGGGATGCGTTCACCTCTGCTGTCACCATTGAATATCCCCCACATGGTAACAACAATGCGGTGGTTGAGCAGGTAACTACAACTATCGTTTCTGCAGCAGAAAACGTGATCCCTCGTTATTTAGGGTGCCCCGGTGAAACACAGTCCCTTGGTGGTTGCCAGAAGTTGCTGAAGCAATTGAGGAATGTTGGCAAGCTCTACAGCGGTATAAGCGGCACCCTGCCCTGGAGCATCTCATAGCCTTTAAACGGTTCCATGCCCGCATTCATCAGCTTATCAAAAGATGGAAACAGGAGCATTGGGAGAGAGATGTCTCGACCATTGGGTGCCATACGTCACCTTCCCAAGTCTGGGCAAAGATCAAACAAGTTTTTGGGTACCAGACCCAACAAGAGTTCCCAGTGTTACTTTAAACTGTGTGTTACCTACCGACGCAAACGCGATTGCCGAGCACTTTGATGAGCACTATGCACACGCCTCTGTGTCGGAGAATTACACCACCAGCCTTTCGCACTCTCAAATGGTGGATGGAAGGGAAAGTCCTCTGTCATTACCTGCCTCAATGAATCCTATAACACCCCATTTACAGAGTGGGAGCTCCTCAGTGCCCTTGCACAGTGCCCCGATGCAGCTCCTGTGCCAGATCGGATCCATAGTCAGATGATTAATCATCTGTTGTCTGACTACAAGTGACATCTCCTCATGATCTTCAACCGGATCTGGTGTGACGGCATCTTTCCATCACACTGGCGGAGAGCACCATCATACCAGTGCTCAAACCCAGCAAAAATCCACTTGATGTGGATAGCTATTGACCCATCGGCCTCACCAACATTCTTTGTAATCTGCTGGAACATATTGTGTGTCGGCAGGTGGGTTGGGTCCTGGAGTCACGTGGCCTACTGGCGCCATGCCGGGGCAGTTTCTGCCTGGGTCTCTCTACTACTGATAATCTTGTGTCCCTCGAGTCTGCAATCCGAACAGCCTTTCCAGATGCCAACACCTTGTTGCTGTCTTTTTTTTTATTTACGAAAAGCATATGACACCACTTGTGACATCATATCCTTGCCACATTATACGAGTGGGGTCTCTGAGGCCCGCTCTCAATTTTTATCCAGAATTTCCTGTCACGTCGTACTTTCCATGTCCAAGTTGGTGCCTGCCATAGTTCCCCCATATCTAGGAGCATCGGGTCCTTCAGTGCTCGCCGGCCGGAGTGGCTGAGCGGTTCTAGGCACTACAGTCTGGAACCGTGCGACTGCTATGGTCGCAGGTTCGAATCCTGCCTTGAACATGGATATGTGTGATGTCCTTAGGTTAGTTAGGTTTAAGTAGTTCTAAGTTCTAGGTGATTGATGACCTCGGAAGTTAAGTCCCATAGTGCTCAGAGCCATTTGAACGTTCAGAGCTCTGTATTGAGTGTATCTCTATTTTTATTGGTCATTAATGGTCTAGTAGCATCTGTAGGGCCATCCATGTCGCCTTCTCTGTATGCGGATGACTTCTGCATTTTGTACTGCTCCACCAGTGCTGGTGTAGCCATCCACAAGGTGCAGTCATGGGATTTAGCCCAAGGCTTCCAGTTTTCGGTTGCAAAGTCGTGTGTTATGCACTTCTGTCGGTGCTGTACCCTTCATTCGGAACCAGAGCTTTGCCGTACTGACGATCCCCTCACTGTAGTGGAAACATACCGATTCTTAGGACTGGTTTTCGATCCCCAGTTGACTTAGCTTCCTCACCTTTGTCAGCTTAAGTGGAAGTGCTGGCAGCACCTCAGTGCCCTCTGCTGCCTGAGCAACACCAACTGGGGTGCAGATCACTCTACGCTGTTGCAGCTCTAAAGAGCCCTTGTTCAATCCTGCCTCGACTATGGGAGTCTGGTTTATGGTTTGGTGGTGCCCTCAGCGTTGCGTTTACTCGACCCGGTGCACCAGTGTGGCATTCGACTAGCGATGGGAGCTTTTAGGACAAGTCAGTGACCAATGTCCTGGCAGAGGCTGGAATCCCTCCATTGCAGGTCAGGCATGCACAACTGCTCGCCAGTTACGTTGCACGCGTTCGTAGTTCTCCTGCGCGTGCGAATTACCATCTCCTTTCCCTACACACGGCAGTTCATCTCCCACATCAGTGGCTCAGGTCAGGTCTTACAATTGTAGTTCACGTCCGATCCCTTCTGTTGGCGCTGGAGTCCTTGCCTTTATCACCTATACTCGAGGTCCATTCGTGTACACCTCCATGGTGTACACCTAGGCCACGGCTTCGCCCAGACATTTCATATGGCCTAAAGGACTCAGTTCACCCCGTGGCTCTCCGCTGTCACTTCCTCTCGATTCTTGATGTGTACCGAGGCCATGTAGTGGTTTAAACTGATGGTCACGCCGGCTTCGCTTACGTCCATGGAGGACATATTTAACAGCTTTCCTTGTCCGATGGCTGCAGTGTTTTCACTGCAGAGCTGCTCTTGAGCACATTCGTTCATGCCCTGGGGAGTCATTTCTTCTGTGTACTGACTCCTTGAGCAGCCTACAAGCTATTGGCCAGTGCTACCCTTGTCATCCTTTGGTAGCGACCATCCAGGGGTCAGTCTATGCCCTGTAGTGGTCTGGTCGTCCAGTGGTGTTTGTGTGGACCCCAGGACACATCGGAATCCCAGGCAACGAACTTACTGACAGGGGTGCTGAACAGGCTACATGTAAAACGCTTTAGAGATCGGTATTCCAATAACTGACCTGCTTTCATTTTTAGGATGCCAGGTTTTTCATCTGTGGGAGACGGAATGGCATAGTCTCAGTATGCACAACAAATTGCGTGCCATTAAAGAGACTACGAATGTGTGGCAGTCCTCCATGTGGGCCTCTCTCAGGGACTCTGTGGTTCTCTGCTGGCTCTGAATTGGCCACGCTTGGGCGACCCATGGCTACCTCCTGCGCCGTGAACACCCGCCTGAGTGTCGGTGCTGCGCCCCTTTGATAGTGGCTGATATTCTGGTGCACTGTTCCACTTTGACTGCCCTGCAACGACATCTTTGATTACCGGCCTCGCTGCCTTAATTGTATCTGACAACGCCTCATCGGCTGATTTAGTTTTACATTTTATTTGTGACCGTGGGTTTTTATCATTTAATCTAAGTTTTAGCGCATATCCTTTGTCCCTCTGTTTCATCCACCCTAGTGTTTTTAGGGTGGAGGTTTTTATGTATTGCAGAGTGGCTGCCTTCTCCTTTTTATTCGCATGGTCAGCCAGCCATGGTAATCTGTTTTGTTGTTTTGATCTCTTCTAACTATGTCTTGCGTTTCTGTGGTTTTCCTGTCCCCTTTTGTCCATTTAAGTGTTTGTTCCCCTTCTTTCCCTCTCAGGGGCTCAGCATTCATTTCCCGAGTACGGGCTTGGCGACCCCGGGGTTCCTGAGCTGGGGACTGGTAAGCGCCACTAGCCCTCTGTCACCATAAGCTCTGATCATACTTCAACGACCACCGTGCGGCGCAGCAGTGGAATGTTGTGTGTTTCGGAGAACGGGGGTCTTGGCTTCACTGCCTGGACTGCGAGGAAGGTACCCACCTCTATAAAAAAAAAAAAAAAAACACCCTCAACCTCAAGGTGTGCTACGTGCTGAGGAGGTGAATGGCTGTTGAGGTGAAACAGTCTTTAGTGCGCAACCTCTGGGGCACTGCCGCACGCCAGTTGAATCAGGCTTGCTCAGGCATGCAGGGCTCTGCCTGGGTTGACGGTTGTTTCCCTAGCATCTTGTGGGATCCTTATGGAACTGTCTCATGAAACTGTCACTCCTGACAGGATGGATGTACTGTCAAGCAACACCTACACTCGCTCCTCAAAGAGAGCTCAGTTGGTCAGTCCTCGCGAAAAGAAGTCTCCAAATAATAGTAACAGAGCATTAGTGTGCCATAAAACTTTCATTGTAATCAAGCGAAATGGGGAAGCTTTGAGAAGGTATCCCCTTTCTATATTAACAAGACATTGGAAGGTATTGCTGGGTCTCTGAAAAGTGTCAAACCGACTACGTAATGGAACGCTTTTGGTGGAAACTACTAATTCCACCCAAATATCTAAGCTTCTGGAATGTAAAGCCTTAGGTGACTACCCAATCGAGGCTGAATTGCATAACACCTTTAACTATAGCAAGGGCGTGATTACCTGCTCCGATATAATGGAGATGGAGTCCGCGGAGTTGCGTGGAGAGTGGAAGAATGTGGGCATCAGGGAGGTGCAGAATTATGAGTCAATGGCAAATTGGAAAAATCGGCAACATTTATTGTAACGTTTAGTACTCCCGAATTACTGGAATATATCCTTGCCGGCTATATCCTCCTTAAGGTTCGCCCGTTTGTTCCTAACCCCATGCTTTGCTATAAATGTAAAAGATTTGGCGAGATGTAACGGGAAGGCTACATGTGGCAATTGTGGAGGCTTCGCTCATGAGTCAGGGCTTCTTGTACACCTCCGAAATGTGTTAACTGCTCGTGGGATCACCCCGTGTGGAGCAGAAAGTGTGGGGTTTACAACGAGGAAAAGAAAATTCAAGAGTTGAAAGTACAGAGTCGCATACCGTATGGTGAAGCTACAAAGGCTTACAAAGCCATGCAATCACCGGGTTTTGCAACTTCTTTTGCATCAGCCCTTAAAACACCAATAGCTAAGTGTGATGCCTTCATACAAACTCAGACTACAGATTCAAGTACGAGCACATGCACTTGTCAATGTACCTGTGGGGGAAACGCTCCACTTGCAACTGATGTCGCTCAGAAGCTGTCGGCAGTACACCTACCACCTAAGCCACATACCACACCGCAACTTTAGAAGCCACCTAAGCCATCCCAGCAACCCAGGCAGCCTCCTCCTCCTCCTGTCAGTAAAGAAAAAGTTCTTCTAAAAGTAGTTCTAAGTCCAAGAAAGCAATAGATAAGCCTTCAGATCGACGAGCACTCTCCCTTTCTGATGGCGACTATGCTCTTGAAGATAAGGAATTCCAATCGGAAGAACTAGAGAACACGGAACCGGCTAATGTTCCCCCTAACCTCCCCTGTAAATCACCACCTCCGAGGGAGAAATTTCGCTAACTAATGGATTCCATAGGGACTTCAGTGTTGCAGTGGAATTTGAATGGATATCACTCACATTTGGAAGAATTGCAGTTGCTGGTCCAGGATAAACCTTTCTGCATCTGCTTACAAGAAACACATCTTAAAGTCGCATACACTTACATTACGGGGCTACCACATATACAGGAAAGACAGTACTACTGTAGGCAGGGCTAAAGGTGGAGTGGCTATTTTTCTTGATGACAGACACCACTCCTCTGCTGTCCCTCTTACCACGACCATCCAAGCAATTGCTGTGAAAGTTTTCTCACCATTTACTATCACAGTGTGTTCTTTGTACCTGCCCCCCACCCCTGCATGATACTTTCGATGCGGACACACTGGCAGACCTCTTCCAGGCTCTCCTGCACCCATTCCTTCTTGTGGGGGACTTCAATGCCCACAATGTGCTGTGTGGGTCGGCTATTATTTGCTCCAGTGGTCGGCTGATCAAGCGACTCGTCCATTCTGAGGATATCTGCTTTCTGAACACAGGGTCTTTTTCGGCTATTGATCTTTGCTTTTGTTCCTCAGCTATTGCAGGTGCAGTTCAGTGGGAAGTGGCTCCAGATTTACATTTTAGTGACCACTTCCCAGTATGGATTAGTCTGCTGCCTACCAGTGAGCAGCAGGAGACCATGCAGGTGGATGATACAAAGGGCAAATTGGTTATAGTACAGTCGACAGGCTATTTTTGAACGAACGGATTGTGCACAAGGGGTGGTGGCCCGTAGCACTCAAGAGATCCAAAGGGCTGCTGCAGAGTCCATCTGCAGGTCTAGTAACCACCTCGGACGACGGCCTGTACCTTAGTGGGTGACAACTGTCGATTGGCAATCAGACCACATGGACAGCTCTTCAGAACTTCAAACGGTTTCCAACTATAGACAATCTTCATGTCTTCAGGTCTGCGAGAGCACATGCAAGGCGAGTGATCAAAGAACGGAAGAGGGCTTCCTGGAGGGAATTAACGACTTCCATTAATCGGTCCACTTCCGCTGCGCACATTTAGGAATCAATAAGTCGGATTTCAGGCAAGGGTAGTCCACATCCCCTTACGGCCTTGTCAAATAGTAGGGTCTTGGTGGACACGCCAGAGGGGATGGCTCACATTTTAGCTGAACACTTCTTTACTGTTACTAAGTCATCCAGACAAGTTCCTGCTGTTCGGGTATTCCGTCGGACTGCAGAGATGAGGAAGCTCAATTTTTCCTTGTGTAATGAAGAAGTCTACAACCTTCCATTCTTCATGTGGGAACTGGAATCAGCTTTGTCTGCAGCCAGAGACACTGCTCCAGGACCTGATGAGATCCATTATACAATGCTTCGTCATCTATGCCCTGAAGCGAAGGTCAGCTCCTCTCTTGTTTAATCAGATTTGGTTTGATGGACAGTACCCCATGACTTGGAAGGAGGCAATCTTAATTCCATTCTGGAAACCAGGTAAGGACCGTAGCGTCCCTGACAGTTATCGGAGTGTCGCACTTACTAGTTGTATGGTTAAGACTCTTGAACACATGGTCAACCACTGCCTCGTCTGGCTGCTCGAATCCCGAGGTTACCCGAGCCGCTCCCAGTGTGGTTTCAGGCACTACCGTTCCACTCTTGACAACTTAATTGTACTGGAGACGGTGATACAGCAGTACTCCTTACGCCATAACCATTTAGTTTGTGTGATTTTTGACCTTGAAAAAGCATATGACACTACTTGGAGGTACGCATCCTTCGCCAACTTCATGAATGGGAACTACGTGGGTGCCTGCCGCTTCTGATCCAATTCTTTCTTGAGGACAGGCATTTTCGTTATCACATTGGCGATACCATATCTGATTGCTATGCTCAGGAGAATGGTATGCCCCAGGGCAGTGTCCTCAGTGTCACATTGTTTGCCATCGCTATCAATGACATTGAAGATGGCAGGGCTAAAATACAGGTAGCGAAGGGCTATTTACAATTCGTACAGGAACCAGGTGGCAGTTGGCAGTTACAAGAGTCAAGGGGTATGAAAGGGAAGCAGTGGTTGGGAAGGGAGTGAGACAGGGTTGTAGCCTATCCCCGATGGTATTCAATCTGTATATTGAGCAAGCAGTGAAGGAAACAGAAAAATTCGGAGTAGGTATTAAAATCCATGGAGAAGAAATAAAAACTTTGAGGTTCGCCGATGACATTGTAATTCTGTCAGAGACAGCAAAGGACTTGGAAGAGCAGTTGAACGGAATGGACAGTGTCTTGAAGGGAGGATATAAGATGAACATCAACAAAAGCAAAACGAGGATAATGGAATGTAGTCGAATTAAGTCGGGTGATGTTGAGGGTATTAGATTAGGAAATGAGACACTTAAAGTAGTAAAGGAGTTTTGCTATTTGGGGAGCAAAATAACTGATGATGGTCGAAGTAGAGAGGATATAAAATGTAGACTGGCAATGGCAAGGAAAGTGTTTCTGAAGAAGAGAAATTTGTTAACATCAAGAATAGATTTAAGTGTCAGGAAGTCGTTTCTGAATGTATTTCTATGGAGCGTAGCCATGTACGGATGTGAAACATGGACGATAAATAGTTTGGACAAAAAGAAAATAGAAGCTTTTGAAATGTGGTGCTACAGAAGAATGCTGAAGATTAGATGGGTAGATCACAACTAATGAGGAGGTATTGAATAGAATTGGGGAGAAGAGAAGTTTGTGGCACAACTTGACAAGAAGAAGGATTCGGTTGGTAGGACATGTTCTGAGGAATCAAGGGATCACCAATTTAGTATTGGAGGGCAGCGTGGAGGGTAAAAATTGTAGAGGGAGACCAAGGGATGAATACACTAAGCAGATTCAGAAGGATGTAGGTTGCAGTAGGTACTGGGAAATGAAGAAGCTTGCACAGGATAGAGTAGCACGGAGAGCTGCATCAAACCAGTCTCAGGACTGAAGACCATAACAACACCAACATCAGTGGTATTTCCTCTGTAGTCAGGAGCCCTGTCAAATGCTCTTTGTTTGTGGATGATTTTGCTATCCTCTACTCTTCCTCTGATCTTACGATGATGACGAGGCAGCTACAACTGACTATTAGGAGGCAGGAAACCTGGGCCCAGACAACTGGTTTTCGGGTCTCACCTGAGAAGACAGTATGTGTCAATTTTAATCTTGCTTGTTGGAGTTTTAACCAACCAGAGCTTACAATGGGGGACCGTATTTGTCTTTTTCAAGACACAGTGTGCTTTTTGGGTTTATTATTTGACCTGAAATTAACATGGCTCCCACACCTGAAAGACCTACAAAGAAAGGCCTTCTGGTTGTTTGAACATTTTGAAATGCCTTGGCGGAAATAACATGGGGAGCTGACAGGTCCCACCTCCTACAGTTTTATAGGGCATTTGTTCGATCATGCTTAGACTATGGCAGTGTGGTCTATGGATTGGCCCATCCTTCCTACCTCCGGATGTTAGATGCTGCCCACCATGCGGGCATTCGGATATTGACTGGAGTCTTTCGAACCATTCCAGTTCAGAGTCTGTGTGCAGAGGCTTATGAACCACCACTCTGGATTTGGCGCATATCCTTTTGGCTCGACAGGTGCTGAAAGTCTCAGCTTCACTCCAGTCGTTGGCATTTAGTTCAAACCCGCCTTCGAACAACTGTTCAGGAATCGACTCCAAGTGACCCAGCCATTTGGTATACTTCCTACAACCTGCCTCAAGGATCTGAATCTCTCGTGCAAGAAAATACACACACAGGGATGGAACTTTCTGCCGCCTAGGTGTCTTCAGAGGCCCAAAGTGATTTTAAGCTTGACACAGTACCCGAAAAATTGTGCTCCAGATATGGTTTTTACAACGTTGTTTTTGTCTATTTTAAGTATGTACCATAATTTTATTGTTATTTATACAGATGGATCCCAGCAGGGGAATGCTCTCGGTTGTTCTGTGGTTTTCCCTGATAGGGTTTTTAAAGTGCGTCTTCCAGAACAATTTACAAATTATGATGCGGAGTTATATGGCATTCTAATGGCACTGGAGAGGGTTCAGTCATCACCATATGAGTTTTCTTGTCTGTTCCAACTCTCTCAGTGCACTGCAAGCGCTTCACTAAATGTATCTGGTAGACCTGCTCAATCAGCTCATCCATGACTCCTTACAGCGGCTCCAACGCCGTGGCAAGGAGATGATCTTTTGCTGGGTACCTGGCCACATTGGGATACAGGGTAACGACATGGCTGATAAAGCTGCCAGGGAAGCATGTTGGGATGGTGCTGTCTATCAGTGTCCCATCCCATTGCATGCCATTATCTCATTTTCTGACAGATGTATCATCCTTCAGTGAGAGACTGAATGGTTGCAGATGTCGGACGACAAACTGCGGTCGCTCAAATCGACCACAAAAGCTTGGCGACTTTGTGTCAGCTACGCCACTGGAGGGAGGTTTTGCTTACCAGACTGTGCATCAGGGATAGCCCTTTCACACATGGCTTCCTCCTCCGGGGGGGGGGGGGGATGATGATCCACCATTCTGTGAAGTTTGTGGCGTGCTGCTTTCAGTTTAGCATATTGTGGCTACGTGTGTCCTGTATACTGATAATAGGGCAGCCCTTGGTCTCGCTGGAGATCTGCCAATCATCCTCGCAGATACCTATACCAGTGTTAACAGAGTGGTGAAATTTTGTGAATTATCAGGCCCCATCCATAAACTGGTGGGGAAGGGCGGCAGACTTTAGTCCGTTGTAAACTGCTCTGCATATGGGGACAGCCTTTGTGCATGTTGACTTTTCGTCAGGGCGCTGATGACCGTGGTGTTGAGTGCCCCCTGATCCCAAATCATCACCACCACCACCCTTACCCTTCCGTCGTTCTTGTGGTTTTTCCTTTCTGTCCGTTTTGTGTTGTCAGTCACGCTTGTTTTGTTCTCACCCTTGTGGAATTGTTTTATTTGGAACAAGGAATCGAGGACCTAGCAGTTTGGTCTCTTCCCCCCCTGTTTTAAGCCAACCAACCGACTCTCTCCTACAAAATGTGCTTGGCCAAGCTCCTTAACACCCCACAGCCTTCACCACTGCTTCCCAGACCAGCAATAACTCATGATCACAAGAAACAGTCACAACAGTACAGTGTTCTCAACCTTTTGCTTGAAGCATTCTCCCTTCCTGAATTACCTGTATTATCCGAGGGTCTCATTTTCAGCCCTAAAACTGCATTTAACTGTGCTGCTTTGGTGAGGAACCTATGTTCCTTTACACGTAATGTCAACTGGAAGTATCACTTTGCAACCCAATCTCAAAATCTCTCCAACAGCAAACCTGATATTGAACCCTGCCGTGAACAGTTCTGACCACGATACCAACTTGATCCACCACCAGTGCCTCAGAATCATTCCTTACAAGGCTTCCAAGAATTCTTCACACCCAGCATTGCTTCACAACCTTTCCTCAGGTCCCTACAATATGTCCCTAGCTTGTCCTCTGCAGAACTCCAAGCTCTAAATTCCCTAAAAGCCGATGACTCCATCATTATCCTCCCAGCATACAAAGGATCTACCACTGTGGCACTTAACCGACAGGAGTATGTTGGTGAATGTCTATGGCAGCTGTTTGACACCTCTACATACAGCATCTGCCATCAAGATCCCATCCCTGTGGTTGAAACTGACCTGCAGTCCCTGCTAAAAACCTCAGTTCCCTCTCAATGACTTACATCTCAGTCCATAGAACATCTTACTCCACCAAAACCATGCACCCTCACCTTCTACCTAAGAGCGACAAATCCAGTCATCCTGGCCATCCTATAGTTGCTGGCTTCAAAGCTCCCACTGAACTTATATTTTCCTTAGTTGATCAACATCTACAACCCGTAGTACAAAGACATCTCTCCTTTATTAAAGGTACCAACCATTTCCTAGATTGTCTGAAATCCATGCCTGTCCCACTCTCACCACGTACCTTGCTTGTCACCATTGATGCCATCTCCCTCTATAACAACATGCCTCACGTACATGGTCCACCCCCTGCGGGTCCGGGGGTTAGAATAGGCCCGAGGTATTCCTGCCTGTCTAAGAGGCGACTAAAAGGAGTCCCTCCCCCTCAAGGGGGTAGTTAGCGCCTGCGGCCGGAGACGGACGGTTCCACGACCTATATTTGTGGCCATTTTGGTTTTTCACTTTTTCTCGTTTCTTCCTTTGTTCTTCTCCATCTCACTGTCTTCCTTACTCTTCTCCTTGCCTTCTTCTCCTTGCCTTCTGTGGTCTCTGCCTCGGCGTTTGAGACAGTCTGTCCTCTCTTCTTTTTCCTCTTCTTCCTTCCTCCCTGTGCGCGCCTGAAGGCCGACCCACGCGTTCGCACGCGTAGCCGGTGACGGGGTAACGCGTAATTCCCCGCCCTGGGTAGACAAGTAAGGCACGCACGTACCCCCTGGTAAAGGCCAGGCCCAGGGAGGGGTGATTGCCTGAGCATGATACCTTCTGACCATGCCGGTTGGTCCCTCCGTCTGTTTCTCGGGAGGTGTGACCTGAGGTGTAAACATTCACCTAAGGCGGGAGTGCCCTCTGAGAGGGTCTTCCACAAGGAAGGAGCACGCCATCGGAGACGCTGGCAATCATGGGGGATTCCTCCGCAATGGATTTCTCTTCTTCTTCTCTCTTGACTTCTGCCCACAAATGTAGTTTCTCGATCTGAGGACGGAAAGGATTTTTCCTCTGTCAACTGTTTCGTTATCCATAGCCGGAACTAAGTCTTGTACCAGGTTGCGTAATGGTACCTTGTTACTAGAAACTGAGAGCGCCTTTCAGGCACAAAAACTGCTTCGAGCCACACTCCTGTACACATTCCCTGTCCGGGTGGAGGCTCACCGAACTTTGAATTTGTCTCGTGGTGTGGTATATACTAGATCACTCGATGGATTGACTGACGAGGAGATTCAGTCTTTCCTTGCTGAGCAGGGCGTGACGGTTGTCCATAGGGTCATGAAAAAGGTCAACAATGACCTTGTACCGACCAGTACACTTTTCTTGACCTTTGATAGTGTTCAGCTGCTATCGCGCATCAAATCGGGCTAAGAGTGTATTTCTGTTCGCCCCTATGTCCCGACACCTACGCGCTGCTACCAGTGTCAGCGTTTTAATCACACTCGCCAGTCTTGTTCCAATGCGGCTAAATGTGTCACTTGTGGCAGGGATGCCCATGAGGGTGACTGTCCTCCGTCTCCTCGTTGTGTGAACTGTCAGGGTGACCATGCAGCGTCCTCCCGCGACTGTCCCATCTATAAGGAAGAATGCTGTATCCAAGAAATTCGGGTCAGAGAGAAAGTGTCCACCTCGGCTGCTCGCAAGCTATTTGCTAGTAGGAAGCCCACGCCGCTCCCAGCGGGGAAATACAGTACTGTCCTCGCCTCTCCTCGGACTACCAGGGAGGTGGCAACCCAGACATGCGATCTGACCTTCAGCACCACGGTCGTCTGTTCGGCCAGTGCTAAGATTGTGCGGTCGACGTCTCCTCTTCCTCCCGTCACCCCATAGACACAAGCCCCTTCATCAGCTTCTGCCAAGACGAAGACCCAGAAGTCAGATGCACGGGCCTTCAAGAAGGAACTGTCCCGTGCAGACTTCCTACGTACCTCGAACTCCCAGCCATTGACCAGTACTTCCACCAAACGACATTCCAAGAAGGCTTTAGGAAGCACAGTTCTCCTTCTCCGCCATGGCACATTTCTTTTCCTGTGCCACCGAGCGGTTGCCACCCCAGGGCGTCATCCGTTTCGCCTGGCCGCACCACGGGTAGCCGAACATCTGGCCGTTCACCAGCGGAGGAAGCTCCCCCTCCCGGCCATCTTACCAAGATGGCCGATGAACCTATAGAACCAATGGACAATGAGTGTCTGCCTACTGATAGCGGCGGCAGTGCTCGCTCGAAGCCAGGCCCTCAGCGGCCTTCGAGGTGACCCCTTCTTTCATCTTCCCTTTTCTTCTTACGATGGCACTTATTCACTGGAATATTCGCAGCATTCGTTCCCACCGCGAGGACTTTGAAGTTGCTGCTCCGCTTGCAATGTCCGCTCGTCATAGCCCTCCAGGAAACGAAGCTATGCTCATGCGATCAAATTGCCTTGGCACACTACACCTCAGTGCGTTTTGACCTACCCCCTGTGGTAGGTATTCCGGCTCATGGAGGGGTTATGTTGCTGGTCCGGGATGATATTTACTATGATCCCATCACATTGCACACAGGCCTGCAGGCAGTTGCCATCCGAATTACTCTCCCCACTTTTACATTTTCCATTTGTACCGTTTACACTCCATCGTCGTCTGCCGTTACCAGGGCAGACATGATGCAAATTATTGCTCAGCTACCTGCACAATTTTTGTTAACTGGAGACTTCAATGCCCACCATCCCCTTTGGGGCTCTCCAGCATCCTGCCTGAGGGGCTCCCTGTTAGCAGACCTTTTCAACCAGCTCAATCTTGTCTGCTTCAATACTGGCGCCCCTACTTTTCTTTCGGACACATCGCACACCTATTCCCATTTAGACCTCTCTATATGTACTACCCAATTTGCACGCCGGTTTGAGTGGTATGCACTTTTTGATACATATTCGAGCGACCACTTCCCGTGTGTTATCCATCTCCTGCAGCATACCCCCTCTCTGTGCTCATCTAGTTGGAACATCTCCAAAGCAGACTAGGGACTCTTCTCTTCCGGGGCGACCTTTCAGGATCAAACCTTCACAAGCTGCGATAGTCAGGTCGCACACCTCACGGACTTCATTATCACTGCTGCTGAATATTCCATCCCTCACCCTACTTCTTCTCTACGTCACGTACCGGTCCCCTGGTGGACCGCAGCATGTATAGACGCTTTACGTGCTCGTCAACGTGCTTTACACACCTTTAAACGCCACCCTACAGAGGCGAATTGTATTAAGTATAAACGATTACGTGCACAGTGTCGTCGTATTATTAAACAAAGCAAGGAAGCCAGCTGGGCTGCTTTCACAAGCACCTTCAACAGTTTTACTCCTTCTGTTGTCTGGGGTAGCCTGCGCCGGCTATCTGGCACTAAGGTCCACTCACCAGTTTTTGGCTTGACGGTCGCGAATGACGTCCTTGTGGCCCCTGAGGATGTCTCCAATGCCTTCGGCTGCTTTTTTGCAGAGGTTTCGAGCTCCGCTCATTACCACCCTGCCTTCCTCCCCCGAAAACAGGGAGAGGAGGCTAGGCCACCTAACTTCCGCTCCTCGAATCGTGAAAGTTACACTCCTGGAAATTGAAATAAGAACACCGTGAATTCATTGTCCCAGGAAGGGGAAACTTTATTGACACATTCCTGGGGTCAGATACATCACATGATCACACTGACAGAACCACAGCCACATAGACACAGGCAACAGAGCATGCACAATGTCGGCACTAGTACAGTGTATATCCACCTTTCGCAGCAATGCAGGCTGCTATTCTCCCATGGAGACGATCGTAGAGATGCTGGATGTAGTCCTGTGGAACGGCTTGCCATGCCATTTCCACCTGGCGCCTCAGTTGGACCAGCGTTAGTGCTGGACGTGCAGACCGTGTGAGACGACGCTTCATCCAGTCCCAAACATGCTCAATGGGGGACAGATCCGGAGATCTTGCTGGCCAGGGTAGTTGACGTACACCTTCTAGAGCACGTTGGGTGGCACGGGATACATGCGGACGTGCATAGTCCTGTTGGAACAGCAAGTTCCCTTGCCGGTCTAGGAATGGTAGAACGATGGGTTCGATGACGGTTTGGATGTGCCGTGCACTATTCAGTGTCCCCTCGACGATCACCAGTGGTGTACGGCCAGTGTAGGAGATCGCTCCCCACACCATGATGCTGGGTGTTGGCCCTGTGTGCCTCGGTCGTATGCAGTCCTGATTGTGGCGCTCACCTGCACGGCGCCAAACACGCATACGACCATCATTGGCACCAAGGCAGAAGCGACTCTCATCGCTGAAGATGACTCATCTCCATACGTCCCGCCATTCACGCCTGTCGTGAAACCACTGGAGGCGGGCTGCACGATGTTGGGGCGTGAGCGGAAGACGGCCTAACGGTGTGCGGGACTGTAGCCCAGCTTCATGGAGACGGTTGCGAATGGTCCTCGCCGGTACCCCAGGAGCAACAGTGTCCCTAATTTGCTGGGAAGTGGCGGTGCGGTCCCCTACGGCACTGCGTAGGATCCTACGGTCTTGGCGTGCATCCGTGCGTCGCTTCGGTCCGGTCCCAGGTCGACGGGCACGTGCACCTTCCGCCGACCACTGGCGACAACATCGATGTACTGTGGAGACCTCACGCCCCACGTGTTGAGCAATTCGGCGGTACGTCCACCCGGCCTCCCGCATGCCCACTATACGCCCTCGTTCAAAGTCCGTCAACTGCACATACGGTTCACGTCCACGCTGTCGCGGCATGCTACCAGTGTTAAAGACTGCGATGGAGCTCTGTATGCCACGGAAAACTGGCTGACACTGACGGCGGCGGTGCACAAATGCTGCGCAGCTAGCGCCATTCGACGGCCAACACCGCGGTTCCTGGTGTGTCCGCTGTGCCGTGCGTGTGATCATTGCTTGTACAGCCCTCTCGCAGTGTCCGGAGCAAGTATGGTGGGTTTGACACACCGGTGTCAATGTGTTCTTTTTTCCATTTCCAGGAGTGTATAATGCCCTATTCACCATGCGGGAACTCGAAAACGCACTTGCTCGGTCACGGTCCTCCGCTCCAGGGCCTAATTCTATTCATATTCAGATGCTGAAGAACCTTTCTCCTGCGGGTAAAGGTTTCCTTCTTCATACTTATAATCGCATCTGGATTGAGGGACATGTTCCCGCATGCTGGCGCGAGTCTATTGTTGTCCCGATTCCTAAGCCGGGGAAGGACAAGCACTTGCCTTCCAGTTATCGACCCATCTCGCTTACCAGCTGTGTCTGTAAGTTGATGGAGCGAATGGTTAACTCTCGTTTGGTTTGGCTGCTCGAATCTCGACGCCTACTTACCAATGTACAATGTGGATTTCGTAGGCGCCGCTCTGCTGTTGACCATCTGGTTACCTTGTCGACTTTCATTATGAATAACTTCTTAAGGAAGCACCCGACCGCGACTGTGTTCTTTGATTTGGAGAAGGCTTACGACACCTGTTGGAGGGCGGGCATTGTCCGCACCATGCATACATGGGGCCTTCGCGGTCGCCTCCCTTTTTTTATTCGTTCCTTTTTAATGGATCGACAGTTCAGGGTACGTGTTGGTTCTGTCCTGTCAGACACCTTTCGCCAGGAGAATGGGGTGCCACAGGGCTCAGTTTTGAACGTCGCTCTCTTCGCCATAGCGATCAATCCAATAATGGATTGCCTCCCAGCTGATGTATCAGGCTCCCTTTTCGTGGACGATTTTACCATCTATTGCAGCGCGCAGCATACATGTTTCCTGGAGCGTTGTCTTCAGCGTTCTCTTGACCATCTTTACTCCTGGAGTGTCGCCAATGGCTTCAGTTTTTCTGCCGAGAAGACGGTCTGTATTAACTTCTGGCGCTACAAAGAGTTTCTCCCACCGTCCTTACGACTCGGTCCCGTTGCTCTCCCATTCGTCGAGACAACAAAATTTTTAGGTCTTACATTTGACAGGAAACTTAGCTGGTCTCCACATGTGTCATATTTGGCTGCCCGTTGTACCTGTTCTCTAAACGTCCTCCGTGTTCTCAGTGGTATGTCGTGGGGAGCTGATCGAACCGTCCTACTTCGCCTATATCGGTCGATCGTCCGCTCCAAGCTGGATTATGGGAGCTTCGTATACTCCTCTGCACGGCCATCCATCTTATGCCGCCTCAACTCCATACAACATCGGGGTTTATGTCTTGCGATCGGAGCGTTTTATACTAGTCCCATCGAGAGTCTTCATGCTGAAGCTGGTGAATTGCCACTCACCTACCGGCGCGATATACTGCTTTGTCGGTATGCCTGTCGGCTACTGTCAATGCCCGACCACCCGTCTTATCGTTCCTTTTTTGACGACTCTCTCGACCGTCAATACGGGTTGTATGTCTCTGCCCTGCTACCCCCTGGAGTTCGCTTTCGTCGCCTCCTTCAACACCTTGATTTTTCACTCCCTGCAACCTTTTGAGTGGGCGAGAGCCACACGCCACCTTGGCTCCAGGCTCAGGTTCGCGTTCACCTTGACCTCAGCTCGCTCCCAAAGGAGGTTACCCCCGGTTCGGTATACCACTCCCGTTTTGTCGAACTTCGTTCGAAGTTCATTAATATGACCTTCATTTATACAGATGGCTCTAAGACCAATGACGGGGTCGGGTGTCCTTTTATTGTCGGGGCACAAAGTTTCAAATACCGGCTCCGTGGCCATTGTTCGGTCTTCACAGCTGAGCTCTTTGCCCTCTACCAGGCTGTTCTTTACATCTGCCGCGACCGACATTCTGCTTATGTCATCTGCTCCGATTCCCTGTGCGCACTCCAGAGCCTCAGTGATCCGTATCCGGTTCACCCTTTCGAGCACCGGATCCAACGCTCTCTTCAGCAGCTGGTGGACGACGGTTCTCCAGTTAGCTTTATGTGGGTTCCTGGCCATGTCGGTATCCCTGGGAACGAAGCTGCAGATGCCGCAGCCAAGGCTGCGGTCCTCCAGCCTTGGACAGCTTCTTGTTGTGTCCCTTCATCAGATTGTAGCAGGGTCATTTGTCGGCGCATTTTATCGCTGTGGCATGCCGATTGGGCTGCACTTACGGACAACAAGCTTCGGGCCTTGAAACCTCTTCCCGCGGCTTGGACGTCCTCCTCACGCCCTTCTTGGCGGGAGGAGGTCGTTTTTGCCCGGTTACGAATTGGACACTGCCGGTTCAGCCATCGCCATCTGCTGACGGCTGCGCCGGCGCCGTTCTGCCCATGTGGGCAATTGCTGGTGGTCCGCCACATTTTAACGTCCTGTCCGGATTTTAACACACTGCATCTTGATCTTGGCCTGCCATGTACTCTAGATGCCATTTTAGCAGATGACCCACGAGCAGCTGCTCACGTTCTTCATTTTATCAACTTGACAAACCTCTCTAAGGACATTTGATTATGCTGTTTTTTTAATCCTATGCCTGTCAGTCTGTCTTTTATCGTGTTTTCCCTTTTAGTTGCTGTTTTAAACTTGTGCCTCGCGGTGCATTCCTAACGTAGTCTGGGCGCTAATGACCATTGAAGTTGTGCGCCCTAAAACCACAAAAAAAAAAAAAAAAGAAAAGTACATGGTCTGTTTGTTGCTGAACATTTCCTGTCAACACTCACCTAATTCCAGAGCTACGATGTCCTTGTTGCTTACCATGATCAGCTTTATACTTCCCAACAAATATTTCACCTTTGGGTGATACAAACAGATTAGGGGTACGGACGTGGGAACCCGGATGGCTCCTTCTTAAACCAACCTTTTAATGCAGGGTGTATACGACCCGGGACAACCGGGAAATCCGGGAAAAACCCGGGAATTTTTTCATCCGGGAGAAAACCGGGAAAAACCCGGGAATTTTTCGGAATTCCGGGAATTTTTCATTGTTTTAGCTTTCGGTTAAATTTTTGTAATTTTGAGTGCAGAATTGATTTTCTAGCAAAGATCGTTATTGTATCCTGCTACTGGAGAATGATACTGCAGCAATAAAATATAAACGAGAGGGAAAAAAACTTTAGTAGCAAAGGAAATGTGCAATTTACAACGAAACCCCGTGCACGCACAAGCGTCTGCAAATAGCAAAAACATGAAAAAGGCCGTAGGGCGCAGACTGTAATTCTTCGTAACAATGAACTGCTTGCTATGAGCATGACGTCACAACTGTTCACATTAGATTCGTTTGACCAATTGCCAGCGGTGTGTTGCGCATGCGCATTTGACTCGCGTATAAGCAGTACCTTCTCCCGCTCCCCGCTACGGCGCTAGTTATAGTTGGCTGTTTGAGTTGTAGTGGGGAGGGGGTTAACCTGCACGTGACCCATGTTTACGTTAAGTGATTTCGCTGCTTCTCTTCGTTTACAGCTCCCACGTCACATGAAAACAAAACGGATTTCTGTGGCCGTGAGCTATCAAGTGAATTAAAATACATTCACATGATTACGGAGGGCAAAAATATATTATTATTTTATTTCCAAGTTAGTAGCAGTCAAGCATTAATCGCCTTGCAGAACAATATTTTTGCAAGTTTGCTAAAGAAATTTGGCTTGATTAATCTTTCCGCTGAGGCGATCATTTTATTTGAAACGAAGTGTTTCATTCTACAGTATTGGCTAGTTCCAACTGTTCGCTGAATTTCAAGTGCACGTTATCATCTTTTGCCATGTATGGCATTATGCCATAATAAAGAACCAAAAATGAGATCGCATAGTACTGGTACTCCAAGAAAATTTGAATCCCAAAAACCACACTGAAAAGCTTAATATCAGATGGGACCTGCTTCATCGTGAATCTGGAAAAAGCCAATTTGCACTTCAAGCTGAATTATGCATTTTAGTATGGTTTACAAAATTCCGATGCTCTTTGGAGTATCGTCTGATGCCCTGTTTCTTTGATGGTGTAATCTAAGCTCTTAGTGCTTTATACACACGAACATGCGGGCTTCCTACACCACTGCAGTTGCACACGCACAATAATGTCTGTTTTCTGGCGCTCTCTGGCAACTGGTAAATCGAACCTATTTCTAACAGTCTCCGGGTAATATTGCGAACGGTGGTTAGAAAAGCGTTACTTTCAAAGTAAATTTCTTTTTACCCAAGATGAATTATGTTACGTGTGAGAAACAGGGATGGATATCTAAATCACAGAGCGTTCTAAACTGAACAGTTTGAGGACCAGCCACTTACAAAAATTTCGAGCCGCGAGACATTTATGTCATAATTTTAAATTTACTGGCATATTTGTGTGATGTATCTTAAAGTATAACACACGGAAAAAAAGATCAATATTACATGTGAAAGCTTAGCTTCTGTTGTAGCGTGTTAATCTTAGAGACCAATATTATATGTGAAAGCTTAGCTTTTCTTGTAGATATACGGTACTGTGTACATTAATGTAAACCGTTAACTTTTCCTCTTGTGTGTTCGCGCCATGTAACAAGTGATGGTGCTATTGGCTGACTAAAACACGTGTCCTATGCTCTGAATAGCTGCTGTCGTCGTCTGGCGAGATTTCGTGGCTTGAGATATGACTCGCTTACAAAAGGACATATTAACCTCGGTTTCAACGCTCCGGAAACTTAACGCGTTGTGTTTGGTGCAATTCGAATTTATACTTTCGTAATACGAAAATATGCAGCGTATATGTTGCTGCAAAACAAAGGTCTTTCCAAAACTTCTCTGCCCCGTCTTTTCTTTTTTTTCCGGGAAGATCTACGCGATTGTATAAATCATTAACCATTCCAAGGATTGATAAGTTTTACAGTTGTGAGGGAAAATCTACGGAAAACGTACTGTCATTTAGCACGGAAAAGATGTATTTTCGCCCGGGAAAAAGCATATTTTTTTAAACGGGATATCCGGGAGAAATCCGGGAATAATCCGGGAATTTTTTTTCCTTGTCCCCGTATACACCCTGTAATGGGTAGCTTCGAGGGGGCTCTCCTGGGAACTATAAGCCTTCGGCCTCTGGTTTGGTTTAGATACATTGATGACGTCTTTGTTGTAGGGACTCATGGTAAGGCTGAACTGTTAAAATTCCTTTTCCCAATTAAATATCTCATGGTCCTATTCCGAATCCCATGCTATTTTCCTTGATGTTGATCTCATCCTCAATGAAGGCCAGTTACACACTTCTGTCCACATTAGACCAACTAACAAACAGCAGTACCTTACATTTTGACAGTTGCCAACTTTTCCGTATCAAATGGTCCCTACCATACAGCTTTGGCATTTGAAGCAAACATATTTGTTCAGATGCAGACTCTTTACAGCAATACACCACCACTCTCACTTCAGCGTTCACTGGATGTAATTTATCCCAACAGCCTAGTTCAAAAGCAGATTTCCCGGGCCAACAGATTATCATATTACTGCTTATACCTCCAAAAAATCAACTTCGGAGCACACTACTTGTCATCCAGTATTATCCTTGTCTTGAAATTATTAATCAGCTACTTCGACAAGGCTATGACTTTCTAAAATCGTGCCCTGAAATGAGATCCATTCTGTCTGAGATTTTGCCCACCCAATCCAGAGTAGCGTTTCATCATCCTCTCAATCTCTGCAATGTTCTTGTCAGACAGTACGCTCCTTCTGCACCCATCTCCCTACCCAATGGCTCCTACCCCTGTGACAGTCCCCACAGCAAGACTTGTCCTTTCCTTTGCACCTTCCTATTTGGTATCTGTTCCAGCCCTGTGATTGGCATAACATATACTATCGAAGAGAGAACTATCTGCGAAATGACACTTCATTATCAGCTGTTATGTAAACATTGTTCTGTCTTTTACATCGGCACGACAACCACCCAATCAGACAGGATGAATGGGCATGGACTGAGGGTGTATATATGCAACACACAATGTCCTGTTGCAGAGCATGCTGTACAACATGACAGTCATGACCTTGGTGCATATTTTACCATATGCACCATCTGGATTCTTCCCCAGACACCACTTTCTCAGAACTCCGCAGGTGGGAACTAGCACCAAAACATGTCCTTTGTTCTTGCCACCTACCCGGCCTTAATTTATATTAATTCCTTCCATCCCAACATTTCTTCACTCAATTTTAGTTTTCTACATATTTCGTTTTCTGACCTGTCTATTTTTTGCCATCCCCCCTCCCACCTCTGTTACACTTAGCTTTTCACTCGTATTCACTCATGCATGATGTTTTAGTAGTAATCTCTGTCTTGCATTTTTCCCTGTCTTCAAACTTCAAGCTCTCAGGTTTTCAAATCTCATCCGGTGCAGACCCCAACAATCAGTCTTTCCTTCTTATCCCGTCTGGTGAGTCTCCCCTGACCTGGGGTTCTTGGGTGACTTTTCTGAACAGTATCCCCTTCCCTAAACATCTCCAGTCCTTTTCCTTCATCCCTCTTCCTTCCCCTTCAGTTCTTCTGCAAGAAGAAGGAGCTACTGGCTCGTCAAGCTTGTAAAAGTTAAACCCCTTTTGTGTGTGTGTGTGTGTGTGTGTGTGTGTGTGTTTTCCCTTGCCACCACTTGTTGAGTACATTTTTTTATCTATCCATTTACATTATATTGTCAACAATTGATTATTTTCATTGGTACATTCACATAATATATAGTATTTAATGTTTTAAAACTATTTGAATTTGTATTTGTGGTTTTATACCACTAAAGAAATAACTTGTGATCAATTATGCATATTCTAACAGTTATCAATATAAAGTTTTGAAAAAAAAATGATGTTTCAGTCTCAAATTTAATAAAAAAGTAACATGGAAAAACTTTGCCTTGAAAATCTTTGAATTTGAAAATGATCAATCACTGGACACGCTGCTTTACTGGCTTGTGTGAAAGTTGTCTAACAAAGAGAATATTGTCGGAGGGGCAGGGCTGTAGCACTGGCCTATGAATTTCAGTATCCACAGAAACACTGAAATCAAAGAAACTGGTGAAATCAGTTCATTATTGCAGCTGTCATAACTGTATTTCTTTAATTTAAATGTTTCTGTGTATATTGAGTTCCCAGGGTGTCTGGTACAGACTGACTTCTCCACTAAATCAATTCACCCAGTGGTACTGTTCTTACATATCTCCTGGGAAAACTTCCGGTTGCAGTTTTTTTGAAAAAAAAAAATTAAGTCCGTTTAAAATAAATGTTGCCTTTTGTAATGAAATGGGAGCCTGCAAGGTAGACCTGAAAAAGAAATCAAATGACATGTATTTCAAATGAAGAAATGTCATAGCAATGTTACAAGAAATCAAGATTTGTTACCAATTCAAAAATTTTGAGATTGCACTATGTTCTGCTCAATTACTTGTGGTATACTGTACATTTGATCTTCTCATCAGCTACTGAATGAATGTTGTTAACTGTACTTATGTAATTAGTCCAGGGAGGCATGTCAGAAGAGTCACTTTTGAACAAGATTTATCCCAGCAGGAACTATGTGTGCTCCCAACTCAACCCAGTATACTCCTCCTAACACTAGGGTGAACCACCTCTTATTTTCAAGTTATTTAGGAGAAGACCATACCTCATATAAATCCTTAAACTGTTAACATGGACCTATATTGGAGAAAATGTGCACTTTGCAAGTCTTCGTAGGTTCCATTTTCAGTTGTGTGTTCTGTCTCTCTTTTTTGTTTGTTTTATACTACCATGGATGTGTAGTCAGTGATTGCATGGATATGGCGTAACAAAGCCCATTTTGGTGCAACATGTCTCCGAAGCTTTCTTGGAGTGTTACAGTTGCTGATACTGCCATAAATCCAGTCCTATCCTAACAGTTTCATTCTCTCACAGGGTTCACAACTCTGTTGTGAGTACGCACATGGCGAGCACGGTCCCCCAAGTTATTGCAAGACCTACTTCCTTTCTTGTTCTACTATTCAACTATTCATACTTCTGTTACTTTCTTACACATGTTGCCAGTCTTTGATGGTGATCCGTCAGTATCTCTAGGTTCCGCTTTCTTTCATTTATACTTTACACTTTCATGTACATCAGCGTTTTGGGTTAAGTAATTTTTGGTACGTTTCTGAGCTAGACCTCAGTTCTCAAAACTTCCTCCTGTGGTGTAAACTGACTGGGGAAAAACATCTTAAATAGCACCAACAGCATTAAAAAAAGATCCTCTGCCCACAATAATTATTTAGGCTCATACATTGGCGTGAAAGCCAACTCAGTAGCCAGTGTAGCCTCCTGACAACACAGGTGTCACACTTCTGATGTCTGAGCTACTAGCTTCTCATTCATGTCGGACACCTTTGCTGCAGCTGGATGGTGCCCATGGGAGAGAGCCCTTGATTGCAGTAGGTGGCAACAGGGCAGATATTTCCCGTATGAGATGCATCAAACAACATCAACATAATAACCATACTGATCTGGCAGTCTCAGCAGATTTCAAAACATATAGTTGCAATCCAGCTGCTCTCCCCATCCTGGCTAATCTACATCTACATCTACATCCATTCTCCGCAAGCCACCTGACGGCGTGTGGGGAGGGTACCCTGAGTACCTCTATTGGTTCTCCCTTCTATTCCAGCCTCGTATTGTTCGTGGAAAGAAAGATTGTCAGTATGCTTCTGTGTGGGCTCTAATCTCTCTGATTTTATCCTCATGGTCTCTTCGCGAGATATACGTAGGAGGGAGCAATATACTGCTTGACTCTTCGGTGAAGGTATTTTCTCGAAACTGTAACAAAAGCCCGTACCAAGCTACTTGAGCGTCTCTCCTGCAGCGTCTTCCACTGAAGTTTGTCTATCATCTCCGTAATGCTCTCGCGATTACTAAATGATCCTGTAACGAAGCGCGCTGCTCTCTGTCGGATCTTCTCTATCTCTATCAACCCTATCTGGTACGGATCCCACACTGCTGAGCAGTGTTCAAGCAGTGGGCGAACAAGGGTACTGTAATCTACTTCCTTTGTTTTTGGATTGCATTTCCTTAGGATTCTTCCAATGAATCTCAGTCTGACATCTGCTTTAAAAGTTAAAGTTTTGGTGTATAGAAGTGACAACCTGATATCCCAACACACAAGACATTTCCATTGTTTACACTTGTAACATATGTCTTCCCACTGCACAGTAGACCCAAAATTTGGAAATTCTGGAAGATCACTTCACATGAATGTCATCCTGATGAACAATCACCTTTGTGTGTAAATTATGTGGAACACCACTTCCAATGTTCAGCATGACTGCCCAGAGTTTAAAAAATGAAATACAAGATAAGGTCAGGCCTCAACCTTCGTTAGTCATTGTCCTCGCCCATCCAGCCCCTTCCCTGTTTCCATTCCAGCACTACAGTCTGCAGCATTGCTGCCTCTGGATCATGGGGTCCTGGGTTCGATTCACGGCCGGGTTGGGAATTTCTCTGCCTGGGGACTGGGTGTTTATCATCATAATCATCATCATCATCATCATCATCATCATCATTCGTGACAGTGGCTGCATTAGACTTTGTCAAAATTGGGACAGGTGCTGATGCCCACGCAGTTGAGTGCCCCACAAACCAAATAATAATAACAACCATCATCATCTTCTTCATCATCATTTGAGCACTACACAGCCCTCATTCCATCATCACACCTAGTCTTTTAATTTCGCTCCTTATCCGATACCTCCCCCTCTCCAGCCTCTCACCTGCCCTCCGTTCAACATCCCAACTGCACATAGCTGCCCTACCCTCTCTCCACCTCATCCCTGTACATTCCCCAGCAGCACTTCACTGTGCACCACATACTTTTGACATAGGCCTAACGGGCCAAAGGCTTTATTTGTGACAGTCCCTTTGTTGTGCTTATCTGCAACTCAGCATCGCCACTATTTCCTTTTTGTAATATTGAACCTACATATGTTACTCCTTTGATAGTCGTCGAAAGCTTTGTGGAGATTTTTTAGAGTTCTGGAACGTTATGATGATGATGATGGTGCCTAATATTACTTTTTAAACAAGAAGCATATTTACAGGAGCAGAGCTCACTGATCAGTGGAAAAACAAACACACACACACACACACACACACACACACACACACATACATATTGTCAATACACCACTCTGTAAATATTATCTACTTGCACACAGTTTCCAAAAAAATAATGAAAACAGTGCAGAATGAATTAGTTTATTTGTACATAATACGGGAGTACATAATTACTTTATAGTTTATTTTATTGTGATCACACTTCCTGTTAAAAAAACTTAATATATGGTAGATAGTTAAATTTAAATTGTATGTGTTATAATTCAGGCCATGTTATGCTTGCAGTTCCAAAAATTGAAACCTATTTACATCTTGGAGTTCATTGTATGAATAGATTATAGTTGTTCCATTTGTTCCAATTCAAATAGCAATGATATATTTCGTGCTATCTAGTTTAAAGCATTATTTCCTTGAAATGAAATCTAAATAAATTTGAGGTCTCCTGTATGCAAACATTGTTTTCATTGGTAATAATTAAATAACCTTACTTTCTTTCCTAGGTTTTAGTTGAACAGCTTATGCCAGGAGAAAATACTGATATTGTTAGTGTCACAAACAAAGATGGAAAAAGTGACCAGATGAGACCATTGCTGGAGGTTAGACGGAAAAATTTGAATCCAAACAATGAACTGAAAAGGATATTTGGATCCCGGATAATTCAGAATGAAACCAGGTGACTTATTTATGTTAAGGTTCAAAATATTGTAGAATTGTTAAAAAATGGTGGTGTTGGAATTTTCTGTGGAGAGGCATACTTAGATCAGCAATTCCTTTGGTATATCAGGGTGTCTACGACCCGGGACAACCGGGAGATCCGGGAAAAACCCGGGATTTTTTTCATCCGGGAGAAAACTGGGAAAAACCCGGGATATTTTTAGAATTCCGGGAATTTTTCATTGTTTTAGTTTTCAGTTAATTTTTTTGTAATTTTGACTAGTAAGAACCAACACACTAACAAAGGATATTACTGTATCCCGCTACTGCAGAATAATACTTCAACAATAAAACATAAACGAGAGAAAAAAAAACGAAAATAACTTAAATTGCAAAGGAAATGCGCCATATACAATGTCGACACAAGTGCTCATGCAAGCGTCTGCCGATTGAAAATGTGTCAAAGGCTTTAGGAAGACTATGCAGTGCTTCATAACAACAAATTGAACAACAAATTGCCTCCAATGAGCGTGTAGTCGCAACTGTTTACATTCGATTTGTTTTAGCAGTTGACGCGCGTGCTCATGCGTATGCGCAGTAGTCACGTTTTAGTAGTAGATTCTCCCGCTTCTGTCAACAGCAATGTGGCTGTTGGCTGTGCAAGCAGTCGCAGCAAGCAGCTAGATACTTCCGGGAAAAGGGGGCGCCTAATTCATATTCTTGAGGGGAAAAAAACTTGTTTCACAAAGCACCTAGCATCCAGCGCACGTTTGCCTATCAGTTAGTCATATGATTTTGAAATGCTTCTCTGTTGGTTTTTGAACACATTTTAAGTTGATTTCTGAATGAATCATAAGCTGACTTTTGAATGCATGCATAGTGTACGTGATGTCGCTGTCAGGAGAATCCTCGTCGCATCTAGAAATAAACTTTCCACAGACAAAAGGGGACGGGGCTATACGAGCTGAGTGGAGTAAAGCCGAATGGATGAATGGCAATCGCTGTCTGATTATGTGGCTGATTGGGTGTGTGAATGATCAGCGTTGTTGTAATTACTAGCGAAATCCATAGATTCATACTATCAGAATGGAAATAAACGATTGACAGGAATAATAGGTGAGAAAGATTATGTATTATCTTCTCGGTGTGTCCAAGAAAATGAAGTTTTGACAGAAAATGTTTGGCCAGATCGCTACACTAGTAAGGACCAGTAGTACAGTCCCCGGCTACTAGCCGCTTAAGTTCTATTATGGAAGTAACGCGGAAAACGTGTTGTACGAACACGTAACAACGCCTAACCGGAGAATAATTGCGGGAGAACTAAACCAGTGATTCTGGCAGGGTTAGTGAAGTTAATCGGCCAACAAATTTTGACAATGGCAGCAATAGCTACAGAATTGGTGATGACACGATTGTTTGTTAGAACGAGGACGGAGAAGAAACGAGGACATCACACAAATTATGGAAGAATAAGACGATTCCAAATTTATATAAAAATTTCGTAATACTAGTTTTCGATTTCATGCTAGAGAAGCTGGTGCATATGAATGAAACGTGAAACTATTTCCTAACATAAAGCTTTTTGCTTGTAGTAGGCCTAATAGGCATTTGATATTGATACTTATTGGATTATATTCTGTCGTGTTATAAAAATGACCATTTGTGCCAAAACAGTCCCGTTTATTTGGCGTGTTATAAAATTGCTGCCGTATTAGAAAGGCCTATTTTGTTTTATCTAGCAGACAGTGACAAAATAGACGTAATCAGATCGAGAAACCACACCAGTCTTGGGTATTATTTGTATTAACAGCTTTTTCAGTATTATATAACTACTTTTTGATGTTCCATGTAGCAAAACGTTTGACAAACTTTGATGAGGTAAAAGATTCTTTAACAGAAAGGAAAACATGCCATGTAAAGCTGTAGCAAGATTAGAGAGGAAAAAATGCTAGGAGCTAAGGTTTTAAGAAATGTGTAATTTCTTGCTTATCTCTTGTCAGTACTGGTTTTATATATCCTATATTTAATTTTATGTCACACAAAACAGCAAGTTATTAACTAATGGGCAATGAAGAGTTCAGATTTTCCGAAGAGTTCTTGTTCTCTCGATTACAAATAATCCCATCCGCTATTAATTGCAAGATCTTTTTTTTAAGAGAGGCAGGCTGCCAAACCGGCCGACTGGGAGCAGGAGAGGCACCACAGGACATTTCAATTTCCACTCTCCTGAATATAGTTTGGACGTGCAGTAGAAAAATGTTTTATGAAGAGGCATGGAACTGCACTTGGGCATACTTAAGACAAATAATATGTCTTACATTTCTTCGAATACATACGTTTTATGTTTCAGACTTTTCAGAAAGATGTGCACTACAAGATGAACATATTTTGAAAATTCGATTTTTTTTAGTATTGACCCGGTTCGCAAATGTCGTAGATCCGGGGCTGATGCGCAGAGCAATCTGAGCTATAGTGGGTAGTCTCCACGTGACCCGTGTTTACGTTCAGATTTTGCTGTTTCCCCTTCGTTTACTCTCACGTTAAATGAAAACAAAACGGATATCCGTGGCCGGGAGCTATCAAGTGAATTAAAACACATTCACATAATTACTATAGGCTGAAATATGTCATTAGTTTCAGATTTTATTTTATTTACAACTTTCTGATAGTCAAGCATTAATTGCCTTGCGGAACAATGAAGTTATTTTTGTCTGTTTGCTAAAGAAATTTGACTTTTGCTGATCTTTTCCGCAGAGGCAGTCAATGTATTTGAAACGAAATGTTTAATTCCACAGTACTGGGTAGTTTCAACTGTTCGCTGCATTTAAAGTGCACGTTTTCATTTTCTAGCACGTATGGCATTATGCCATAATAAAGAACCAAACATGATATAATACAGTACTGGTGCTCCAAGAAAATTTACATCCCGAAAACCACACTTAAAAGCTTAATATCAGGTCGGGGTCTACGGTACTTCATTGGGAATCTGGACATACGAGTGTGCCTTTAAGTATGCACTTTAAATGTACACATTTTAATATGGTTCACGAAATTCCGATGCTCTTGCAGTATCATCTTTCATTGATGATCTTTTACACGTACGTACATACGGGCTTCCTACGTCATGATATCTACCCAAGCGCGGTGTCGCCTGTTACCTGAGCTCTCTGGCAACTGCTGAAACGAACCTGTTTGTAACAGGTCGCGGGAAAATATTACGATTGGTGGTTTGAAAAGCGTTACTTTCAAAGTAAATATCCTTTTACGTAAGTTGAACTACGTACAAGAATGGACCGTGACTTTATTAAATCACAAAGCGTTTGACTCTCATTTAAAAATCAGGTGTCTGATGACGAGCCGTTTAGAAGCATTTCAAACTCTCGAACCCTGAAGATCAGGCATTTATGTCATTATTAAAAAGTTTACAGGCACATTTGTATGATATCTCTTAAAGTGTAACGCGCGCAAAAAAGATCAACAGTATATGCGAAAGCTTAGCTTCTCTTGCAGCTTGAAACCAATATTTTATGTGAAAGCTTTGCTTTTCTTGTAACAACAATATGTATATTAATTTAAACTATTAACTTTCCCTGTTTGGCGCGCTACTTAACACTGATGCTATTGGCTGACTACATCACGTGTCCTATGCTCTGAATATCCTTTGTCATCGGCTGGCGAGATCACGTGACATGAGTTACGAACGGCTTACAAAAGCGCATCGAAATCTCGGTTTCAATGGTTCGGAAAGTAACATGCAGTGTTTGGTGGATTTCCAATGTATGTTTTTGTAATACGAAAATACGCAGTATACATGTTGCTGCACATCAAAGATATTTCCAAAACGTGTCTTTTTCTCAGAGTTTCGTTTTCTAAAGTGCCGGGAAATTGTACGCCCGTGTACAAAACCATAATCATTCAAAGGAGTGCTAGGGAAAATATACTGTCATCCGGGAGAAAGTGTGTTTTTAACCGGGAAATCCGGGAAAAATCCGGGAATTTTTTTTCCTTGTCCACGTAGACACCCTGTATATAGATGTGAAAGGGGGCGTCTTAGAAAGGTTAAAGTGGATCAAAGCAAGTAGTAGTGCAGGGGAAGAGATATGTGAATGAAAGAGGGTTTGGTAAGTGTTCATCCTTCAACTGATAAATTCACTTCTTTCCCCAGTATAACAATAAAATACTTGAATGAGATTTTCACTCTGCAGCGGAGTGTGCGCTGATATGAAACTTCCTGGCAGATTAAAACTGTGTGCCGGACCGAGACTCGAACTCGGGACCTTTGCCTTTCACGGGCAAGTGCTCTACCATCTGAGCTACCCAAGCACGACTCACCACCCATCCTCACAGCTTTACTTCTGCCAGTACCTCGTCTCCTACCTGGTCCTGAGTTCGAGTCTCGGTCCGGCACACAGTTTTAATCTGCCAGGAAGTTTAATAAAATACTTGTTAGTGTTTATTACTTGGGAATAATAATGAATAAATGATACATCATAATGAAAAAAGCTGCTCAATTTATTGTTTATTTCTAAGTCCACCTGAGGTATGAAATGATAAGTGTGTGTGTGTGTGTGTGTGTGTGTGTGTGTGTGTGTGTGTGTGTGTGTGTGTGTGTGTGTGTGTGTCACTGTCACTTGAAAGGTTAAGAGGTAGGAGAGGGCTCCTAGAGTGGCTCTCTGTGGTAGTGGTGAAATGTGGAATAATATCGTAAGTGGTTAAAAAACAGACTGGGTAGGATATGAAACTGCAAGTCAGTCAGAAATGTAGAGAGACGGGAGTACATACGAGGGCAAGATAGTTGGAAAGAGGCAAATCGGCATGGGGATGGGGCCTAGCTGCTGTGACAGTCTGTTGTACAAACAACTCTTGTAGTGTAAAATGTTTACTACCTCAGCTCTTACATTTATTTTATCCCTGGGGCCTGTTTCTGCTGTACATTACACTTCCATTTTTTATTATTTTTTTATCTTCAATATTTGTACTCTTTCTTTCTGATATACACGAGATACTCACAGTGTGAACCCCCAGCTAGTTAAGCATTCGTATTTACCCTCCAGGGGGCTCGCCGCTCTTTGGCGGGTTCGTGCTTGGCTTCCACAGGCACCAGCCTTTGCGGCATATGTTCTCTTACATGCTGCATGTCTATCCTCTTGCTATTCTTTTTCCCCTCCCTTGGGGGACATGGCTGGGACGTTTGGGAAATGTGTTCAGCATCTCCAATAGCTGATATCAGAACAGTTTTTCAGTCCTTTTTGTCTTTGTTTGTTCCCTTTCTCTTATCCATCCTCCACAACGGTATTTCAGGTTCCTCTTTTTCTTCTTCCTCGCTGTACGGTCCTGAAGGCCAGCCTACACTTCTGACACATAACAGGTGACTGGGTAATGTGTAATTCCCAGCCCCAGGTTGACAGGTAGGGTTCGCATGTACCTCGTGGTGCAGGTCAGGCATAGGGAGGGGTGATTGCCTGAACTGCTACCTTCCCAAATTGTCAATTGGTCCCTCTGTCGGTTGTTTGGAAGGTGTGAACAATCACCTAAGGTGGATGCGCATCCTTCTAAAGGGGGTACCCAGTTGGAAGGAGTGCACCATCTGTGACACTGGCAGTCGTGGGGGGATATTCTCGCAATGAACCAGTCATAATCTTCACAGTGAGTATCTATCAAATGTAAATGGAATGAGGCCAATGATTCAAAGACCCTCTCAGTTGTACCACAGTTCCTCGTGGTTTCCCGTACTGAAGACGGTCAGTCCGTTATTACAGTAAATTCGTTTATTGTTCAGGAAGGTGTTGATGTAATCACTGACCATGTGAAATCCTGCTCTCGTTTACGAAATGGCACTTTGCTTTTGGAGACTGCTTCTGATTCTCAAGCACAACTACTACTTGCAGCTACACTCCTCCACCGCTATCCAGTTCATGTCGAGGCCCATTTAACGCTGAATTTTTGCCGTGGTCTTACTTACACTAGGCTGCTCGATAGTCTGACTGCGGCAGAAATCCAAAGAAACTCTCTAATCAGGGTGCCATTGCAGTCCATTGGGTGATGAAAAAAATAGATGCCTCCATAGTGCCCCCCCCCCCCCCCCCCCCCCACACACACACACACACACACTTTTTCTCACTTTTAATAGTGTGATTCTTCCGTCAAAGATCAAAGCATGTTATGAAGTTATCACAGTTTGACTATACATTCCAAACTCGATGCACTGCTACCATTGTCATAGTTACAATCCCACTCAAATGTCCTGCTGACACCTGGCCAAATGTGTAACCTGTGGTAGGTATGCTCATGAGGACAATTGCCCGCCTCCTTCTCCGTACTGTATCAACTGCAATGGCAACCATGCCGCCTCCTCCTGAGATTGTCCCATGTATCTCGATGAATGGGCTGTCCAGGAGATCCGAGTGAAGGAAAAAGTGCCTTACCTGGTCCCTCGCAAGTTGTTGACTAGTCGGAAACGATGCATTCTACCATCCAGCACCTGCAGTACTGTTCCTGATACATCTCGCTCCATAAAGGACGTGGCCAGGCGGACATGTTACCTAAAATTCAGCACTGCAGTTGTGAAATTGCCCAGTGTCATGGTAGCATCCCCATCTCCTCTTCCAAGCGTGCAACAAGCCACCAAACTTTTGCGAAGTCACCTGCTACACAACTGGCAGGTGAGAAAGGACAGAAGGAATACTCCTGTGAAGACTTCCTATGTCCCTCCAGCCATCGAACATCTGAGCTTCCTCTGCCAGCCAGAAAGGCTCGAAGAAGTCAAAGGCAAATGGTCTTCTCGTTCACTGACAGAGAGAGCCTCTTGGACGGTGTTGCCACATGATACCCTCGCCCGGCCGACCTCTGTGTCGCTGGTGTGCACCACCAACCGTTTTTCTGCCCTGGACTGTGCAGTTCGGCAGAGGAAGAATACCGACGCCTCTGTAGATCTCGTGGAGCAGGATCCTCCAGCCTCTATGCCATGTGGCAGTGTTCAAAGGCTGGCACTCGGCAGCCACCAAGGTGTCACCCTTTCATTTTTCACTTCTCCCCTTTCCTCATTCTGACTCTCCTCCAATGGAATGTCTGCAGCCTTCAATCCCACAAGGAATACAACATATTATATTGGTTGAGGAATATGGATGACATCCTTTGGTTAATAGATGAACCACAAAGAAAAACTGAAAAACTACATAATGACATTAACAAGATACATAAAAATATTAAATTCACAATTGAAAACGAACAGAACAACCAAATTAACTTTCTGGATATCACAATAAAAAAAAAAAAAAACAATAAGCATACGTTTGAAATTTACCGTACAGCGACGGACATTATCATTCCCCAGTCCGTGAACCATCCACACTCACAAAAGCAAGCAGCACTTAGACACATGCTCCATAGGCTCAACACAGTGCCACTCACCAAAGAAAGCTACAAAAAAGAAGTGGACGTAATAATACAGATAGCACAAAATAATGGTTACAATAATAACATATTCACAAAGCTAAACAACAAAATTAAAAGTAAACTAAAAGCACAAAGCACCAAACCACAGACAACAACACAACAGAACCACACACACACACACACACACACACACACACACACACACACAGTCCCATAACAACTGCACAGAATAATCAGAAAAGGATTAAAGAAAACGCAAGATAGTACACAATGACATACAAACACAAACTCTCCCATAAAATCACCAAAATTTTCAAAAGATAGGGAATAAACATAGCATACACAACAGACAATTCTATACAGTGTATACACTTGTGAAGGCAGATACATAGGACAAACAGGTAGAACATTTGATGTCAGATACAAAGAACATGTGAGAGCCTGGAAATATGGGACAAATCACTCAACATTTGCAGAAAAACTAAGAGACCATGACCACAAACCAACCACTAGAGAAGATGACGTGGAAATAATTAGAATCGACAATTTAAAAAAAAATCATCTCCTAACACTGCAAGAAAATTACCACATACAGAAAACCAAAGCAGTAAGGAAAACCCTGTTGAACGATCAAGTACACATGCCAAGCAATTCATTATTTACGCTGACAGATAAAATAATAGAATAACACTCCCAAAGAGGATTAATATAATAATTCCATCCAGTATAATAATAATACCACCCAACATCTTTACACTCAATTATCCACGAATCCCTCCACAGAATATTGAAATGAAAGGTCAAATCAGCTGTTACCAAAGCTTTCAACCTGTCACTAACAGCAGTGTGTGACAAAATAGTTTATCGAGTGGCAAAAGGACAATATTACACCACAAAAAGGAAGAGAAACATGGTGAACAGTGTGAAGGAGGTCAAAACGCAAAGTTGTGCTTATATGTCAGTAATAGTGCGACCTCCAGACCAGATGAGAGGAAACGAAGATCAGAAAATCGCAAGCAGTAATTACGTTTTTACATTAAAAAATCATGACTTGAACTGTTTAATAATCTAAAACTAACAAAACTCTATTGTTATAGATCCCACTGATGATGCTGAAGAACGAGAAAAAGGCAAAACGCGTCTGGGATAAAAAAAGTGGCAGTAGGAGAAGGCGGTTTTATTTACAAAACAAGTATTTCTATGCTTGCTGCCGAGGATGGCCATGCAAACAAACTTGTTAGACTGTGGGTGTGTAGTTGATGCGCCTGGACCTCCATCCCTCTTACACTGTTTCAATATTATCCACCATCGTTGCATCTGTTTGACCATTGTTACCTTTTACACTAGCCTGGTTGAGAGTCTTTAGCCGAAACAGCTGATCTACTGCTGTTATACTGCCATGACTTTCTCCTCAGCAGATATGCATGCTGTTTGTCTGCCATGCGGTGGCCTTCCTACACCACCTTCTGATACGACTCCTTTGGTTGCCAGTGGGGTGCTCTCTTTTCTCTGTTACCTCCTGGAGTTTGTTTTCGGCTCTTGCTCCGGCAGCTTAACTTCACTCTACCTGCCACTTTCCTGATGGGTGTGAACCCGTAACCACCTTGGCCTCATGCGGCAGCCTGTGTTCACCTTCACCTTCATTCACTTCCTAAAGACACTACTCCAGCCTCGCTCTGTCACTGTAAGTTTCATGACCTTCCCACAGAACTTGGCAATAGTACCTTTGTGTACACTGATGGCTCTTGGACTGACTGGTGTCAGATGTGCCTTCGTCATTGGCACCAATGTTTTTCGGTATTGGCTTCCACTACACTGCTCAGTATTTACTGCAGATCTCTTGGCCTTACATCAGGCCACGCAGTACATCTGCCAACACAGGCTCTCCAGTTGTCACGTACTCTGAATCTCTGCACCCTTCAGAGCCTCAGTGTGCCGTACACTGTCCATCCCGTAGTGCAACAGGTACAGGAAAGCTGTCACTTGCTCACTTTTGATGGAGCCACTGTGATGTTTATGTGGATTCCTGGTCACTTAGGTCTGACAGGAAACAATGCTGCTGATGCTGCTCCACTTCCTCCGATAGTGTCTGTGTTGCCATCTGTCAGCAGGTGGGGTCACTTTGGCATCACCACTGGCTCTTCCTTCATGGAAGCAAGCTCCGGGGAATTAACTTTCTTCCATTGGCTTGGACGATCTCCTCTCAGCCCACTCACCGCAAGGAGATCATTTTAGCTATGTTGCATATTGGGCACTGTCTTTTTAGCCTGTGTCTTTTGTTAAGTGGTGCACCCCCACCACTTTGTGCTCATCACCCTCAACGTCTGACGGTTCCCCATTTCCTGACTGAAAGCCCTTGTTTTAACCACTTATGTTCTCATGTACGTTTGCCATCTGAGTTAACCGGCCGTTTTAGCGAATGATGCATGGGCTGTCGACTGCGTTTTTCTTTTTATTCGTCATATCAGTATGGCGAAGGATATTTAATTTTTAGTTCAGGACCACTGTTTCTCTGGGGCATATTTTATGGTCCTTTTTCCAAGTTCCTGTTTTAACTGTCTTTCCTTCCATCAATTGGGCTTAAATAGTAGTTGTTCTTAACTCCATTTTTCTCTGTGTGCTCTAAAACGCATATGACTCTATTGATTTTTGCGCCCCAAAACAAAAAAAATTCATATTTAATTACAATGTCCACCTCCATAGCCGAGTGATCAGCACTTCTGACAGCTATGCGGAGGACCTGGGTTCAATTCCCGGTACTGCTAACAATATTTCCTTGGTGGGAGCAGTGAAACGGAGTCCACTCAGCCCCATGAAGCCAATGGAGAACAGACTTGAAAGAGAATCAGCGGCTTCAAGGTGTTGGAAGCAACAAACAGCTGGGAGAGTTGATGTGTTGATCCAGTGCCTCTCGGTACTGGATGTGAATGATTTCATATTGCAAGTGATGACATTGCAGTATTTCGGCATCACGCAGTCATCTGGGCATGGCCACGGAGCTTACTCTTTAGTTATTTAGTTATGACTGCTCATACAGCTTCTTGATTGCTCAACTATAAAATATGACCACAGTCTCTCCTTTTGGTATTGTGTACATTCTGCTCTGTCTCCTCTGCATTATTAACACTCTTAACTCATTGTTAATGGAGTTTAGTGCATATCCAGCTGGGTACATATAATATAGTTGTTGGTGACACCTATTTTATGTAATATAACAGAGCTAAGAATTACCAGTAACGTATCGCCCATAAACAGACTTCTAATGAAATTAAGGGCATATCCAACTGGTGCATTTTTATTTGTAACAGTGCTAATGTACATAGTACAACAGCACAAAGAATTGCAGGTTCGAATCCTGCCTCGGGCATGGATGTGTGTGATGTCCTTAGGTTAGTTAGGTTTAAGTAGTTCTAAGTTCTAGGGGACTGATGACCTCAGCAGTTGAGTCCCATAGTGCTCAGAGCCATTTTTGAATTATCAGTGATATGTAAGGGATCATAGCAGTGATTTCTCCACATTACATAAATTTCCTTCCAGAACAGAATTACACTCTGCTGGGTAGTTTTAGCATACTGGATGGATTTACTGATTCACTGGTGCAGTTGATTGTACTCATGTAAGATTAAGTCTCCTGGGGGATATAAAACGGAATTTTTCCACAATATTTTTTCATTTAACTGCTGTACCATCACTGACCACAGTTTAGTAATACAGGACACTGTTGCTTAGTGGCCTGGAGTGGAATTAAACTGTGTTGCTATATTTGACCACATTTGCAATGTCTCCTTGTCAACTACACCTTTCTGTTTTTTGCCTTGTAAACTTTCCGCGTACTGCCGACCAGCTCTAAATGGATATCAGTTTCAAATTTTGAGAAATTCCATAGTGCAGTAACAATATCCATGTTACAATAAGAAACTGAAAAGCACGCATAAATACCAAGGATGTTGTAGGCGAGTACCACAGACAGTGATTCATCATTAACTTTGCATCTATAATTGGCATTTTTCTTTAGAGCACAGAGTCAATAGTCGTCAAACTCATGGTTAGCTGAACCCATTTTGCTAACTGGCATGTAACATTGGTACAGTGCAGAGCAGCTTAATTGCAATTAAGCTTTAACCGTTATTACGGGACACTCAGGTGCTTTGGTATTTAATCAATATTGGTGCTGTCAGCCCCAAGAATAGTCACTGTCCAGCAGAACAGAACCAAAACTAGGAGAAAAGTTATCTAGGTAGTGTCATAAAACATTTTTAAATACCAAGTATGTTGAGCGTAATGATGATAATGACAAATACTTCGAGCAGAGTGACAACACAAAGAAGTGATGATGTCGCTAAATACTATTTTCACAGAAGTAACATGCTGAGCTGTGATTTATGTGCATTTAATGAGAATTGCAAAAAGGGATGCGCAACAAAAATCTGGCGAAAATGTAAAAATAAAATGAAAATTGCTGTAGATATTCGATGTGCCAGAAATTGAAACCAAGAAGAAAAACCTGCTGGTAAAATTTGCTAATTGATAACATAGTGAACAGTTTACACCAATGTGCAAAGAGGAAGCAAATTGAACTGGTCTCAACAAAAAATTCAAAGTAATTTCAGATTTTCTGAAGATTCAGCAAGATACAGTCAGTTCCACAAGAAAGGTGTACACCTTAATTTTAAATGTAACATCCTCGGCGACATCTCTGATAGTGCTCTTGAATCTGTAATCAGTGTGCTTTTGCATGGCGTGTAGATAAATAGTGTGAGAGTTGAATGTTTTGTTTTGTCGATTTATTTACAGCAAATTTAAATGCTGAAAAAATGTGCAGTATTTATCAAAAATGCCTTTGAGGTCCATTAAGAAGCTATTCGGTTCGAACGAGGGAAACTGGGTGTTTCAAAAGGGTAATGGCCCGAAACATCGCAGCTGTCTCTGTACAGGGTGGAAACAAGTCAGTGGGGTGGTCATGATGGATTGGCCTGCCATGTCTCCCTATCAAAAATGTTTGGTCGTATATTAAGCCGTCATATAAAATCAGGACGATAAGGAGATCATTACCAAGAGAATATGCAGAAAATCTCATGAAAAGCATGCCAAAAAGTGTCAAGCTATAATTGATAATGGTGGTGGTTGGATTAACTGTTAGGTAATTGTGCAATTAGTAATAACATGTATTTTCATGTAAACATATAATTATAATAGTGTCTTTTATTTCATACAGATAATGGCATACATTTTCTTGTGGAACTGACTGTAAACACACGTTTTTTAAAAAAAGTTTTTTTTATTTTAATTTCTTTTTTATTACCAGAATCAAGCCTGGAAAGGGAAGAAACTGAAATCTAAAATAATTGATTTAGTAGTAAATGTGAATGAAAGTGACACTCAATTTAGAGTTTTACCAGATATGAAAGATTTAGTAGGCACAGGGAAAAACATAAAAATGCTGGTATATGAAAACTCAAATCCTGCATGTATGCCATGACTGCAATAGGACAGCTAACTATATTAATTTACTTACTATATTAATTTAAAAAATACTGAAGGCAGATCATCAGTCTAATGTCTTTGTGTTATACCTGATGACAATGGACATAATGTCTATATGGTGAACTAAATTAAAGAAACTGCTATGGCACTTATCAAAAAAGCATATTAACGTATTAAAAAAAAAAAAAAAAAAAAAAAAAAATCAGGTAATTCTGTGATGGTTGTATAGGACAGATCAAAAATAAATTTAGTTTAATAAATCTTTCTTGGCATCAAAGTGATTTTAATATTAGTGATAAGTGCTCATTCTTTGTAACTAGCCATGGAAAAATTGAGTGTGATGGTGTAGGAGGGATATTAGTAAGATTAGCAACAAGGGAAGTTTACAAAGCCCTAGGGTTGTCAACCATCTCATGTAGTAAGGGATTTCCCATATTTTTAGAGTTTTTTTTTATTTAAAAAAAAATGTTATTCCATTTGAGGACCTTGGGGGATGCTAAAAGCACTTATTAATATTTTTCCAGCAATTCCTTTTATTGTAACTCATTTGTTGAAATTACATCAATTACGCCTGTATGTTGCTGATCAGCATATTGAAATATGCATTTTTCTTAAAGCATTTTAGCCACGATCATGGAACAGTACATCACATTACTCATTGTTCATTAGAAATTGTATTTTAAGTTTGAATTTGCCTAATTTAAACTATAACATAAGTCAGCTGTAGAAGTAACTTAACTAACACATTATCAGTACTCTGGAGTTCAGAAACTTGTTTAGTACCACTAGAGGTTGCTTGTGTCATCTTCAATTGCAAATATAAATATGTAATTTTAATACAAATTTGGCAACTGGTATGCAGTAGCCAAGTAGGCTACAGCATTTAATTACATATTTTTTAGAAGTGTTGTCTTTTAAGCCCAACAAAAGAAGCTAAAAGCCAAAAAGTTTGCAATTACATTACATTACATAAAGAAATATTTTTGTGTCCATACTTTTGACTGGAGGTCTGGGGGACAATGACCATTCACTATTGTAAGAAATTAAACACCTACAGTTCTCCTTATGACGTCTTTTATTGTGTTGCTACCAGTTTCACCACTTCAGTGCACCATTTCCAGGCCTTTGTTGATGCTGAAGGGATTATCACCATCAATATGTAAGATTCATCAGTGGCCGACATAACTGGTTTATGCAGACTGTCTTTAACTGTAATGTCATCTCTCCAACTGTCAACTCCATATATATGTAACGTCAGTGGCCGACATAACTGGTTTATGCAGACTATCTGTTAACTGTGATATCGTCTCTCCAACCATCATCTGTCAACTCATGCTGAGAAAGTTGGAGAGGTGGTATCACAGTTACAGATAGTCTCCCTAAAGCAGTTATGTTGGCCACTGATGCATCGTATATATGGATTGTGATAACCCCTTCAGCATCAACTAAGGCCTGAAGATAGCGCATTGAAGCGTTGAAACTGGTAGCTACACAGTAAATGACATCATAAGGATGGCTGTAGGTGTTATATTTTCCTGCAGTATTTTGAAGTAGTTTTTACCCGTAAAATCTAACTGTTCATTCTACTTTATATATTTTGTCCTTGCTTATATCAATAAGCAATGTATCGAGTGATTACACATTGTACTTCTAACAACATCCCTATTTTATCTAAATCTAAATCTTTTAGTGTCTCAAAGATTTTCCTTTCTCCTTATCTGGAGATTGTAATGTTTCCTTTGTGTAAAGGTTACAAAGAATCAAAATTGTACATAGATCTTGGGGTACGTATAATGTTGTATAACTAACAGGCTTTTGACATAGATTATCTCCTGTAGTGCATTCACCATTGCAAGTACATGCTAAAGACAATATTGTTGAATATACTTAGTGAAAAATTGCCTCCTCATCACCTACATAATGAGCTACATATGGGGCTCTACACAACGCAATCTCATTGTCCACTAGTTTTCTGCTGTGCAAGCATATTGTCAGTAAATGTTACTGTGTGATTATTTTGTCTGGTATGTGACATACATAGAGAGGATTTTGAAATGTGACTTAGGTTGCAGTCTTAATGAGATGGTATCTTTCTCTGCTTATTGTTTCACCTCTACCTGGTTCCATATGCTCTTTCTGTTTCTGTAAAATATTTTAACTTTTACCTGCTACAAAAAACTTTATAATTGTGTACCAGATAATACATCTTTATTAACATTACATGTTTATATTGGGTTAGTACGTAAGTTAGTACAAGTTTTTTGTAAGTTAATAAGCACAACAGATAAACATAAAACAGATTCCAGTCATCAATAATCTATTCTTCTTTGCTTTTTAAAACAGTATGCCAGTATTCGACTAACTTTTTGACTCCATGACTGTAGAAATCAGATGATTTTCAGGTGAATAACTCATGTTTGATGTGCATTTTTGTCCAGAAAGGAATTTCCTTGAAGGTTGCTCAATAGAGAGCAGAAAAGGCAAAAATCTAAGGGCGCAAGGTCGGGTGAATGAGGTGGGTGTGGAATGGCTTCCCAACCCAACTCAGTCTAGCAGAATGTGAGTGGCCGGTAATGTATGGTAGCATCATTTCACACAGTCTTCCTGGTCACTGTTGTTGGATTTCATCTGCAAGACGTCTCAGGTGTTGACAATAAATGTTTGCAGTGATCGTTCTACCTTGGGGAAGCAATTAGTAGTACACCACACTCTCACTGTTCCAACAGATGCATAACATTCTTTTGTGGACGTGCACATGTCTTTGTATCATGACTTGCCACTTTGTTTGGGTTCAAACATTCCTTTCTTTTGCTTATGTTAGCATAAAGACACCTCTTCTTGTCACCAGTAATGATACAGGATAGGAATGGTCGGTGTTCACAAACCAATTGCTGATGAACAAGCAGAGATGTACATATGGCCATCAACTAATTTTTGTGATTTTAGCTTAGGGCATGTGCTACTCATTCACTCAATTTTTTAATCTTCCCCATTGCATGCAAATGTCGCATGATTGTGGAACGATCATAGCTATCATATTTGCCAATTCTCGAGTACACTGACATGGATCATTGTGGATTAACGTGTTTAAATGATCTTCATCAAACCCTCAAGGTGCCTCCACTGCTGTCACCCCTCTGTTAAACTCAAACAAAAGAATGTATCAGAAATGTTCAGATTTCTCCACTTGGAACTTCATTTTCTGGAGTCCACAGCTCCACTTACTATCTCCATATGACAAAATGGCAATATGTAAAATTAGATAGCAACGGTGAACTGCTAATAAAAAATGACAATAGATAAATAAACCCATAGCAACCTGAATAGCAACCAGTGATGCCAACCTCTGAAACTCCAAAATTCCAATTGGTTACTCAGAATGTCCCTTTTCTTTATAAAGTGTCCCACAGTAAATAAAAACATGTGACACCTAGCAAAAAGAAAAAAAGGGGGGGGGGGGGGGAAGGACAGAGAGAGAGAGAGAGAGAGAGAGAGAGAGAGAGAGAGAGAGAGAGAGAAGGTTTAACAAAAGACGTAATAGACTATGATTCCATACACAAGACGATAAACTATTAGTGGGGCTTAGGGTGCACAACTACAATATTGTTGCAGAAGAAGCAGAGTAGCTCCATGGTGTAGTGGTTATGATACTAGGCCGTGAGTTCAAAACTCACCTGGACTGTACAATTTTAATTTCTATATTCAGTTCAAGTACATTCTAGAAGTATCCACAAATGTCGAGAATCATTGTACTGGAATGTTTTGTAGCTGTATATATACTGTATGTGTTCTGGCCGGAGGCAGTTCACTCCACACTCTTGTATGTGCAAGTGCTGAATAAACCTTCATTAAGTGAAGTTAGTGTTCGTCATTCATCTGATTACACCTTCTTCCACATGACATTGTTCTGGCTGAGGCGCCGAGTATTGTAACATGTGATAGCGCACATTATTGACGAGACAGGGAAGAAGAAGACAATGTTACGATGACAACAACTGTGTGCCACCACATGAGACATCCTTCAGATTTCTCTGGTGACGACGGCGAAGATTCAAACAAGTGGCTGAAGGTATGAGTGTATAGCCAAATCTAACAAATAGAATGACACCGTGTGTTTGGCTAACATATTTTTCTACTTGGAGGGCACTGCCAAGCAATTGTATGAGAACAACAAGAAGTAGTTCACCAACTGGGAAATATTCCAGGTGGAACTGCACAAGTATTTTGGCGACACATGCAATAGAAGTGCAAGGCTGATGATAAATTGAAGTGCAGGGTACAGCGTCCAGGAGAAACAACAGCATCCTACATTCAAGATGCCTTGGAGCTGTGTAAAATAGTGGATCCTAGAATGGAGGAGGAAGGTAACTTTGCACATCTCGTGAAAAGTGTTGCTGAGGACGTATATCAAGCCCTACTCCTGAAGGTGGTTTCGACAGCAGACGACTTCATAAAATGGAGCCAGTATATTGAGACAATGCAAAAAAAAAAAGAGAATCACACGAAAGAAGTTTGAATGGCTTCCAAACATCGTAATCGATGTCTGTAATGGAGGAAGAAACTGATTTCACAAGTACTCTTCGTCAGATAGTGAGAGAGGAAGTTCAGAAGGCACTCGGATTGCACAGCGAGCATAAAACGGAGATGCTTCAAGAAGTCATAAGGGAGGAAGTGCAACAGACATTGAACCCAATCTCTCAACCTTCATTTCCCTTTAAAACGGTGAAACAGTCGAAACCCAGGTGGAGTTACGTTCCAACAATGCCGCATGAGGAACCTGTTTGGGTATCAAGGAAGACTGACGTCTGGAGGAAACAGGATAACCAATCAGTATGTTTCCACTGTGGACGACTGGGATGTGGTACGCTATTGTCAAGAAAGGTGGCGGATATTTGATGATGCCTGCGCCAAAAGACAGCAGACCGATCTTAGCTGACGTCAACTCTGGGAGGACTAAGATGTGGGTGCAGGACGACATAGATCACCATTGCCACAAGCTAGCCGCTGGAGAGGATGCTCCCCAACACGCCGATCGAGGGCTCCATCGCTGTTTAGGAGCTCCAGCCAATCACCAAGCTGCCACAACTTGGAAAGCTAAAGGGTGCGACCCTCCTTGGAGGTGAGTCGCCAAAGAGAAAAATCCTCTGCCGCCGATCACTACAGAGATGATAGGAAACAACGTCGATATCATGTCCATTATAATTATCCGGGCTGTTATGCCGTGGTCGGTTGATGAATTCTGTGGTGATTCCCAACGTTTCGTCTCCGACTGCGGGAGACTGTAGCGAGCCAGTGTGTGTGTTGGACCTTCCATCAAGCTACGGACCCCCTTGAAGATGTCTCCCGCAGTCGGAGACGAAACGTTGGGAATCACCACAGAATTCACCAACCGACCACGGCATAACAGCCCGGATAATTATAATGGACATGATATTTCCGGCCGTGAAAGTTTACATTTTAGTAACGTCGATATCCTCATGGATGGATGGCCGACCAGTCCAAACTCTTGTGGACTTTGGAGCATCATATTCAGTCATTTCGGAAAAGTACCATCACCAGTTGCAGAAAACCATCTTCGTTGACATCAAAACATCTCTGCTGAAGGTGGCTAACGGGAAATATATAAAACCTACAGGAAGATGTGTCATTCATATGGGTATAAGTGACCATACACAGCCCCTAGAATTCATCATCTTACAAGAGTGTAGTCATGACGTCATTCTTGGATGGTACTTCTTGAAAGCTTCGGAGGCAATTATAGATTGTGATCGCTTGAAGATTATGCTAGATGAGATGAGATACTGTGGACAGGGAGACGCGCATCTGAGTGTGTGGAGACTTTTTGTGCTGGATAAAGTGATCATTCCTGCAGTCAGCACTAGAATGGTAACTGTCATGTTTCATGCCATGCATCAACCCATGGATCTTGTAGTGAAATGTAAGAGAAGCATACCACTGAAGATTAACTGGGTCATCCCAGCCTCTGTTGTCTCGTTTAAGACCGGATTCGGTGAATTGTGGATAGTTAACTGTCACCAAGAACTGCAGATCCTTCCAAGATGCATGTGCGTAGCAAACACTGAGCTGTTAATTGCAGAACAGCTGAGCGTCATAGAAACCTCCCTTGCCGAGTCTATGGGCAAAATTAGCACTACCACTATGAGACAAGATCTTCTAGCTCGGCTATCACCAGATCTCACTAAGGAACAACAGAAGAAGCTAATTGTCATTCTTCAAGAATTCTCTGAATGCTTCAATCCACAGGTGAGGAGCAAATTAGACAAATCGATGGTGAAGCATTGGATTAGCACTGGAGACCATGAACCAATAAGCCAGAGAGCATACCATGTGTCAGCAATGGAACGTTGAATAATTCGCAACTAGGTAGAAAAAAAATGAAGAAGAATGATATTATTCAATCTTCACAGAGCCCATTGTCTTCACCAGTGGTTCTCGTCAGAATCAAGGATGGCAGTTGGCGCTTTTGTGTTGACTGCAGGAAGCTTAATAAGATAACTAAAAAAGAGGTTTACCCTCTTCAACAAATTGGCAATACACTAGATTGTCTGAAGGGGGCTAAGCTTTTCTCAACCATGAACATGTACTCGGGATACTGGCAAATCAAAGTAGATGAGGCTGATCGCGAGAAAACTGCATTCATCACCCCTGAGGGCCTTTATGAGTGTAAGGCAATGCCGTTTGGTTTGTGTAATGCACCAGCAACTTTTGAACGGATGATGGAAAATCTTCTAAATCACCTGAAGTGGATGATGTGTCTTGTTATTTAGATGACATTATAGTGTTCTCAGAGACATTTGATGAACATATACAAAGACTGAGGGCCATTCTTACGTGTCTCCAACAAGGCAGATTGAAACTTAATCTAAGAAAGTGTCTCTTTGGAGCAAAAGAAGTTTAAATACTTGGACACCTTGTGCCAAACTAAGGTGTGTGGCCAGACCCAAAGTGAGATCTATAATGGAATTTTCTATTCCTAAAAGTATTAGCGATGTGAGAAGCTTCCTCAGATTATGTTCTTATTACCGTTGTTTTATCAAAGACTATTGTACCGAAGCCAGGCTACTACAAGAGTTGTTAAAAGCCGATGCTAAATTTATCTGAGGTGGTGCTCAACAAGTTTCTTTCAATGTGCTGCGAAAAGTTATGATGGCTGACCCTGTACTTGTTCTGGATGACGAGATAGCATCTACAGAACTACACACAGTTGCCAGCGGGTTTGGGAACGGTGCTGTTCTGGTGCAAATTTCAGATGGAAAAGAGCAGGTTATATCCTATGCATCTAGGACACTTACAAAAGCCGAGAGAAACTACTCAACTACAGAAAGAGAATTTCTTGCTGTGATCTGGGCCATGGGCAAATTTCAACAGTATCACCATGGAAGGCCATTCACAGTTGTTACAGACCATCACTCACTTTGTTGGTTGACAGGTCTTAGGGATCCAACAGGATGACTAGCCCTGTGCAAGACCATCAACACTTTGATGAAGATAGTGACTGTCCCGCTGCACTCCAGGACCTTTCTGCTGAGCAGGAGGAGGATGCCAAATATCTGAAATTATGCTTGCCTTAAATTGGTCAGACGATGTGAAAGGACAATTGAAGGTAGTTAATGGATTACTTTGCACGAAAAACTTTGATCCGTTTGGAAAGAGTTGTCTACCAGTGATCCCTAACACATGCGCTTAAATGTTCTACAGAAATTCCATGAGACACCTGTGGCCGGACATTTAGGATTTATTAAGACGTACGATACAATCCACAAGAGATTTTTCTGGTCAGGTTTATTTAGGAGTGTCTGTCACTATGTGTTGGACGGTTGAGAGTGCCAGAGGAGAAAGGCAGTTCCTCAGAAATCACCTGGATGACTCTACCAATTCCACCAGCCGAAAAGCATTTCCTGCATGTTGGGCTTGACCTCCTTAGATGATTTCCAACGTCTGCTAGTGGCAATAGATGAATTATTGTTTGCACTGATTATCTGACATGCTATGTCATTAAAAAAGCCGTGAAGAGTCGAAGCATCCGAGGTAGCCAAATTCGTCGTGGAAGATACTGTATTAAAACCCGATGCCCCAAGGTCGTTAATTACGGATCGAGGTAAAGTTTATCAATCGAATCTTGACACAGATAAACCGTCAGTGCAATATTACTCATCACATGACGACTACCTACCATCCGCAAACTAACAGGCTTACTGAACATCTTAATAAGACCTTGGCTAACATGCTATCAATATTCATCAATGTTGAGCAGAGAAACTGTGATGAGGTGCTCCCTTTTGTGATGTTTGCCTACAAAATCACCAAAAAAGACACCATAGGATTTACGCCATTTTTCCCAGTGTATGTACCTGAGGCGACTATGACGATGGACTCTGTGTTCCTGTTACATCCTGATGATGTGGACGAAGACTACATTGGCCAGGTGTTAACCAGAGCTGAGGAAGCTCGGCAGTTAGCTCAACTCCGCACGCTGCAGGCTCAAGAAAACGATCGCTGAAGCTATGACGCGAGTCACCGCCCTGTTGTCTACCAGCCTGGTGACCTCGTCTGGATCTTCACTCCTGTTCGGGAGGTTGGTCTCTCTGAGAAGCTCCTGTGACGCTACTATTGACCTTATAAGGTTGTAAAACAGTTGTCTGATGTTACTTATGAAGTTGAAGATTTCGACCCCCAACACAAGACGATGAAAGATCAGAGATACGGTCCACGTCCTTCTAATGAAGTTCTATAAGGATCCTGCAACCCAGGGAGAAGCTCCAGCAACAGGCCAGAAGTGGAAAGGTGACGAAGAGTGTAGCGGCAAAAGAAGTTATAAGGAGATCACCGGCAGGGCGAGAATCAGTCATAAAACAGGAGGCGGAGTGTGCAGGACAGATGACTCCTTCCCGGACTAGGAGGACATAACACCGAGATGCTGTTCTCTTAAGGAGGGAGCAGTGTCGCAGAAGAAACTGAGTAGCTTCATGGTGTAGTGGTTATGATACTCAACTGTTGCATGGAGGGTCGTGAGTTCAAAACTCACCTGGACTGCACAATTTTAATTTCAATATTCGGTTCGAGTATATTCTAGAAATATCCACAAATGTCAAGAATCATTGTACTGGAATTTTCTGTAGCTGTATATATACTGTATGTGTTCTGACCGGAGGAAGTTCGCTCTGTGCTCTTGTATGTGCAAGTGCTGAATAAACCTTTAAGTGAAGTTAGTCTTTGTCTGTCATCTAATTACACCTTCTTCTACATGACACTATTTACTAGTGCCCTTACACCTGATATAATGTAAAACCAGGATATATGTTATTGAAATGACTTCTCCTTTCAGTAGATACAGCTTTCCATTTGTAGAAATATTACTCTGCAAACACATACTCGTCCCTCTTTTAGTCCCCATCCCTCATTTAAACGTTCGCTTAATACAAGGTTTTTTTATTATGAAGACTGAGCTGTTTTTGTTCCACTTTATGAATTGTGTGGTCTGTTCCTTCCCCCCATGAACTATAGACTTGCCATTGGTGGAGAGGCTTGTGTGCCTCAGCGATACACATAACCGTACCATAGGTGCAACCACAACGGAGGGGTATCTGTTGGGAGGCCAGACAAACGTGTGGCTCCTTTTCAGTAGTTGCAGGGGCAACAGTCTGGATGATTGACTGACCTGGCTTTGTAACATTAACCAAAATGGCATTGCTGTGCTGGAACTGCGAACGGCTGAAAGCAAGGGGAAACTACAGCCGTAATGTTTCCCGAGGGCATGCAGCTTTACTGTATGATTAAATGATGATGGCGTCCTCTTGGGTAAAATATTCCGGAGGTAAAATAGTCCCCCATTCGGATCTCCGGGTGGGGACTACTCAAGAGGACGTTGTTATCAGGAGAAAGAAAACTGGCATTCTACAGATCGGAGCTTGGAATGTCAGATCCCTTAATTGAGCAGGTAGGTTAGAAAATTTAAAAAGGGAAATGGATAGCTTAAAGTTAGATATAGTGGGAATTAGTGAAGTTCGGTGGCAGGAGGAACAAGACTTTTGGTCAGGTGAACACTGGGTTATAAATACAATATCAAATAGGGTAATGCAGGAGTAGGTTTAATAATGAATAAAAAAATAGGAGCATGGGCCAGCTACTACAAACAGAATAGTGAATGCATTATTGTAGCCAAGATAGACACAAAGCCCATACCTACCACAGTAGTACAAGTTTATATGCCAACTAGCTTTGCAGATGATGAAGAGATTGAAGAAATGTGTGACGAGATAAAAGAAATTATTCAGATAGTGAAAGGAGATGAAAATTTAATAGCCATGGGTGACTGGAATTTGATAGTAGGAAAAGGAAGAAAAGGAAAAGTAGTTGGTGAACATGGAGTGGGGTTAAGAAATGAAAAAGGAAGCCACCTGGTAGAATTTTGCACAGAGCATAACTTGATCATAGCTAACACTTGGTTTAAGAGTCATGAAAGAAAGTTGTATACATGAAAGAGGCCTGGAGACCATGGAAGGTTTCAGATAATTATATAACGGTAAGACAGAGATTTGGGAACCATGTTTTAAACTGTAAGACATTTCCAGGGATATGTGGACTCTGACCACAATCCATTGCTTATGAACTGTAGAGTAAAACTGAAGAAACTGCAAAGAGGTGGGAATTTAAGAAGATGGGACCTGGATAAACTGAAAGAACCAGAGGATGTAGAGAGTTTCAGAGAGAGCATTAGGGGATGATTGACGAAAATGGGGGTAGAAATACAGTAGAAGAAGAATGGGTAGCTTTGAGAGATGAAGTAGTGAAGGCGGCAGAGGATCTTGTAGGTAAAAAGCCGAGGGCTTGTAGAAATCCTTGGGTAATGGAAGCAATATTGAACTTAATTGATGAAAAGAGAAAATACAAAAATGCAGTAAATGAAGCAGGTGAAAAGGAATACAAACGTCTGAAAAATGAAATCAACAGGAAGTGCAAAATGGCTAAGCAGGGAAGGCCAGAAGACAAATGTAAGGATGTAGAGGCATATATCACTATGGGTAAGATAGATACTGCCTACAGGAAAATTAGACACCTTTGGAAAAAAGAGGTCCACTTGTATGAATATCAAGAACTCAGGTGGAAAACCAGTTCTAAGCAAAGAATGGAAAGCAGAAAGGTGGAAGGAGTATATAGAGGGTCTATACAAGGGCGATGTTCTTGAGGACAATATTATTGAAATGGAAGAGGATGTAGATGAAGATGAAATGGGAGATGTGATACTGCATGAAGAATTTGACAGAGCACTGAAAGACCTAAGTCAAAACAAGGCCCTGGGAGTAGACAACATTCCATTAGAACTACTGACGGCCTTTGGAGAGCCAGCCCTGACAAAACTGTACCATCTGGTGAGCAAGATGTATGAGACAGGCAAAAGACCCTCAGACTTCAAGAAGACTATAATAATTCCAATCCCAAAGAAAGCAGGTGTTGACAGATGTGAAAATTACCGAACTATCAGCTTAACAAGTCATGGCTGCAAAATACTGACACGAATTCTTTACAGACGAATGGAAAAACTGGTAGAAGCCGACCTTGGGGAAGATCAGTTCGGACTCCGTAGAAATGTTGGAACACGTGAGGCAATACTGACCCTAAGACTTATCTTAGAAAATAGATTAAGGAAAGGCAAACCTGCGTTTCTAGAATTTGTAGACTTAGAGAAAGCTTTTGACAGTGTTGACTGGAATACTCGCTCTCAAATTCTGAAGGTGACATGGGTCAAATATAGGGAGCAAAAGGCTATTTACAATTTGTACAGAAACCAGATGGCAGTTACAAGAGTTGAGGGGCATGAAAGGGAAGCAGTGGTTGGGAAGGGAGTGAGACAGGGTTGTAGCCTATTCCCGATATTATTAAATATGTATATTGAGCAAGCAGTAATGGAAACTAATGAAAAATTTGGAGTAGGAATTAAAATCTATGGAGAAGAAATAAAAACTTATAGATTTTCCGATGACACTGTAATTCTGACAGAGACAGCATAGGAACTGGAAGAGCAGTTGAACGGAATGTACAGTGTCTTGAAAGGTGGGTGTAAGATGAATATCAACCAAAACAAAATGAGGATAATGGAATTTTGTCCAATTAAATCAGTTGATGCTAAGGGAAGTAGTTCAAGAAATGAGATACTTAAAGTAGTAGATGAGTTCTGCTGTTTGGGGAGCAAAATAACTGATGATTGTCGAAGTAGAGAGGATATAACATGTAGACTAGCAATGGCAAGAAAACAGAAATTTGTTAACATCGAGTATAGATTTAAAAGTCGGGAAGTCTTTTTAAAAGTATTTGTATGGAGTGTAGCCATGTATGGATGTGAAACATGGATGATTAATAGTTTAGACAAGAAGAGTATAGAAGCTTTCGAAATGTTGTGCTACAGAAGAATGCTGAAAATTAGATGGGTAGATCACATAGTTAATGAGGAGGTACTGAATAGAATCGGAGAGAAGTGGAATTTGTGGCACAACTTTACTAGAAGAGAGGATCGGTTAGTAGGACACATTCTGCGGCATCAAGGGATCACCAATTTAGTGATGGAGGGAAGTATGGAAGGTAAAAATCGTAGAGGGAGACCAAGAGATGAATACACTAAGCAGATTCAGGAGGAGGTAGGTTGCAGTAGTTACTCGGAGATGAAGCAGCTTGCACAGGATAGAGTAGCATGGAGAGTTGCATCAAACCAGTCTCTGGACTGAAGACCACCCAACAACAGTGTATTCCATTTACTTGAAATGAATATCTCACAACACATATGGAATTTAAATTCTCTCCTCCATTTCTGTTCCTTTTCCTTGTTTTTACACCACTTTCCCTCTGCATACAATCTAAGTCTATTTCTGAAAATTCCTTCATCCTATCCTCAGGCGCAGGTGGAAGACTTCTCCATTTAAATGCTAAGGTATTTAGATCATATCCTCCAAATTTTGATGCAACACACGATACAGCCTTTATCTGGGACATTCCGTCAGCTGTTAATGGATTATTTGGCTCTATGAATTTTAAGTTTCCAAAAAATACATTGTGTATAGGTAGAAGTTTCTTCATTTCTTAGATTGCTGTGATATAGAAATAAAGACATTTAAATCTTATTTGATAAATTCCATTTTAACATTCTCGAGGGAGAATTTGTAATAAATATTCAGATTTCGGCCCATCATACCCTGACTCTAATGAGCGATGATGGCATGGTTGGAGTGTATGAATCTTGTGCGTTTCAGTGAGGACACTAGGGTTTATAATGTTCTGACTATGTTTTGGAATGGATGCAGAGAATCTTCTGAAAGCTTGTGAATAAATATTTTCCTTGATTGGAAAAAGGCATTAAAATTGTTGAAGTAAACCAAAACATACTTTATGAACAACATATATGCTTCAGTGTAAGAAGTTTCTAAATTGCAAAGAATCATTTCTACAGACTTTACTTTACTTCAACAGTTGCTAACTGGCAGTAGTGCAAAAATACATCCCAGTTTCCTAGGAGACCAACAACACATGCATATAAAACAAGCCATCGTGTACCCAATAATTTTTATATTTGATTCCAAAAAATTCTTGAAATTCTTGTAAAATAGTGCAGTGCTTTGCACTGCCAGATGTGTAGCTTGTCATGGAACTTATTAATTCTTTGCAAGTTCTAGGAAGCTTCTCACATGCGTTGCATACAACTAAAACAGATGAATGGCAAGTAAAGCTGAATTAAATTTGGTACAACATTTCTAAGTTTTGTGATTACAGAATTATGGCTTTCCAATTTTACAGATGCATTATCACAAGTCATGCCAATTACATTTGTAATTGGAATATCCTTCTTTTTCAACATACTCTGCATAGTTCTGAATAGGACTTCTGCCGAGCAGTCTTTGGCATATAAAGGGATCAATTCCAGACGTTCTGTTTTCACATGCCTGTCAATTGGCGACACACATTTGACTAAAACGCACATATGTTTCCTATCTGATATTTCCATACTTTCGTCCACCATAATAGAAAATGTTTTATAAATTTCCATTTTTGTAATTACATTTTTCACTTATATTGGTACACTTTGTTTGACATAAAGTCACCTCTGAAGGAATTTTGGAATCGGGGAAATCATCTTTTAACACAGGAGCAAGGTGATCCACTGTTGAAAATGCAACATTATGCTCCACGAGAAAAGTTGCTAAACTTATTTCAGCTGTCTCACTTAATCGGCATTTTTGCTTTCATTAGACGTTTTCGAAAAATAATCCATAACAGTTCCGTTACTTTGCACAGTTTTAACATTTTTAATGTGTTTAACTCAAGAAGCAAGTTTTTTGAGTTTGCTATTATCTCAAGCAACAATAGTGTTAGTCTCTTTGCACCACGCCTTTCTTTTGTCACCTTCTGTGGCCTGCAACCACCCTTTAAATCTGTCAATTTGAAGCCAAGAGTCTTGGAAAGTTCTAGTATTTTTTTCCAGATCTAATACACTGCACCTGGAATTAAATTTCTTTGCATTGAAGTCTGACATCTTTAAATGTGTACAAAACAAACCACTCGGAAGCAATTATTATTTAATAAGATCAAGATTTGCACACAAGACTCAGTCCAAGTGACAATCAACAGGTAATAACTTCGAGTGACACTGAACTGGGCAAATTAAACCAATTTTAACAATACCGTATAACTGTGTGCTACGTTACAGCTTAACATGCCACTTGTCTTGACCTTCCATCTCCCTTGCATTCTGAGATATGCATTGTTTATTTAAAAACTCGACAAATGTTTCACACATTAATAAATAATGGTATGTTTAATTTAGTGCATATGAAGGGAAATTTGAGCTAATTATAGCTACTATAATGGAGTACATACAAATTACTGGTTGAACAAATGGCAGTCAGCGGGTGTCGTATAATTACTACCGTGAGCTGTTTTACTGTATTTTCAGGGTATGTGACAATCATACGTATAACAGTGCACATGTATTACTGTTGTCCAAGCAAACCTATTGTGCCCATAGTGAATGCTGACTGCTGATTGTACAAATGGTAGATGGCGCGTGTTGTGTACTTCCATGAAATGTTTATCTTTGCAGTTATATGTACCATAAGCATTCCTACACTGTATTAAAGGCAACAATTAAATATCCCATATTCATCTTACTTTTTGCAAAAAAAAAAGGAAAAAATCCCTTTGTCCCTTCATGATAAATATTTATAAAAAATGTCCCACAATATGGGACAAATCCCACGGGTTGGAACACTAATACCAACATGCAAAACAGAAATGCTAAGGACTGTGCACTAACCTAAATTTGCAATTGACGATGGCAGGAATACACAAGTGGCCTCTAGAGGCATTAAATGTTGACATATTCTCTACTAACTTTTGCAGTGTGTCAGCTTAGCACCACTCTTGTATCAGTGATGCACCCTGTGACTTGTAATATGGGATGGACGCACTTGCAAAACATATTGTTAATACTTGTTTTAACTCTTGACATGCCAATGCACCTTACATAAACTATCCAGCCATTTAAGATATGGAGTATGGGAGTATGTTTACAGTTCTAATTGGGTACTTGTATTAATCTTTACCGAGGTGTGACTAATAATAATTCACACTGTGTATTACATTTATGACATTGTATGCTATTTCATAATTTAGTGTGCTTTGCATTTTATGTACACACTCATGAGATGATCGTAACTCTATTTTACCAAAAATGGTCGACATAAGTAAAAGTTTTACAAATACGATCTTGGTAGAGAAGTTGTCTTACTTAAAGTTGAGTATCTAGAAATCACTCCTTATTACTCACAATTGTTAAGAACTTTTTATGGAATTATGAGTGACAAGGAACTACTGACTAAAGAAACAGAAATAGGTTAATTCAATTTTTGTCAGATTAGCTTTGTAATGGAATGATATTTATGAATGTTCAGTAATTAACATTTTTAATGTTTTATGTTTAACCCTCAAGCAGGGGCGCCTGTGCATAAAATACGCCAACCACAGATAACGTTGTCTTTTGTACCGTTCCGTTGTTGTTTTACTATTGTGAGCCTGTACTTATTCCTTCATTATTGCTTCGGCTAACACATGCTAAGTTGTGCTGTCATACGCCCAGGTGAGCAACAGTAATTTAAAATAAACAGCGAGCTAGATGAGGAAAAACTTTACCCAGATATAGGGCCAGCTGCACAATCCAACAATGAGGCAGTTCTCTATGAGATAATTAACAATAGAAGAAGTGGTTGGCTGGGATCTGATGCAACTGTTCTGTTTAATGCTCCGAGTGGGTCATTACTGCGGGGTAATACTTCTATGCAGCAACAGAGTGATATATGAATGTTTATTTTAATATTGTTTAATGAAACAACAGTTTAGCTTGCATAATGTAATTTTCTTTTATCATTGCTTAATTAAACGAAGATTAAACTGTGATTTTGCTCATGCATGTTTACCTTGGTAACATAAACACGTCTATTATTTACTGTTTACAAAGTAGTTTATGCATCCGCTCAGGTTATAAAAAAGGGTGTGCCCACTTGAAGGCTAAAAAAAATCTCTCTATAGTATTTAATTCAAGTTCAGTTATACAGTATTTTATGCTAAACTGGGTAATACAGGTTTTCAGGTTACTACATTGTATATGTCTTCCCTTAATAAAACAAAAGCTCATATAAAAATTTGGAGTAATCATTAGTATCCTCACAAACACTTCTAGCTAATCAAATATTATCTGCATCAGCATCGTTTTAGTTTTGTAGCATTATCAAAGTTGAGTTGTGTTTTGTTTCTGAAGAGTCAGTATCACACACATTCCGATCTCACAGAATGTTTGCAAAACTTCAGACGGTTCCTGGAGACAGAACTTTCGCCAACTTTAAACCATTAGATTTTTTGAAAGCGACTTAGAAGCAGGGAGGATGTAAGTATTCCAGTCTGTTGTAGTTTGGGATAACTACTGAACTAAGTACAACAGATGATGTTACTCTGTAATTTGTGTAATCTTCAGGACCTTCACCCTAATTCCATTGGCCGTAATGAGAGGATATTTGTCCAATTCCATTTCCTGGTTTACTTGCTGTTGTTGAGTCCCTTGTAACATCAAGTGGCTGAACTTAACCAGATTTTCAGATGAATGTGTGTGTTCTATCCAGAAAAAAATGTTAATGTTATAGATTAAGCCTACTGTAAGTAGTGCAGCTTAAAAAATAGAATTAACTTGACCTGTTTTTAAAATATTGTTGTCTGGGCCTGATTATTTTATCAGTTTTATCACTTAAAATTTCAGTTTTGTCAAATATTTTGCTCAGAACCTTGGAAAATTTGGTGGTTTATTTTAAATTCGAAAGAAAAGATATAGAATATCTGTTACAAAATCAAAAAATAACAAAGAAACAACATTTTATCATATTTTTGTAGTTTATAGCTCAAGCTTAGAGAGTTATTTTACAAAAGAAAAAGAATATTTTGAATTATCCCTTTTCCTTTGTTATATCTGATTTAAAGGTGAAGAATATTTTTCACAAAGTGAAATACAAAAATGTGGGTATACATTTTCTCCTGGCTTGATGGCTTTTTCTTGAAAGTATGAGCTGATGGTAGAATGCGAAAGTAATTAAATTAGTGTACAAAATAGTAAGTCCTCCACTAGTTGAATTAATCAACAAACCATTTGAAGAAGGTAGTTTTCCAGAATCATTAAAATACGTGGAAATAAAACCACTTTTTAAGAAAGGGTCAAGAGAAGATATGGGGAATTATCGTCCTATCTCCCTCCTTCCAGTGCTGTCAAAAATTTTCGAGAAAGTAGCTGCTATCCAAATCCAAAACTTTATTGTATCACAGGGGATTATTTTGTGCAATCAATTTGGCTTCCAGCAAGGGAAAAAATACAACAGATACCATAAATAATTTCATAGATAAAATTAGCACAGCTCTAGACAAAAAAAGTAAAGTAGTCATAATTTTCTGCAACCTGACAAAGGCTTTAGATTCCGTAAATCATTCCTTGCGAATCCACAAACTAGAAAAATATGGGATTAAGGGTGCAATACTTCAATGGCTTACTTCTTACTTATCTAATAGAAAACAAAGAACATTCATCTCTTCAAATGGTGTAAACTTCATTCAGACTGGAAAACAATAACTCAGGGTGTCCCGCGAGGTTTGATCCTCGGTCCAATTCTCTTTCTGTTGTATGTCAACAACTTACCATTAAACATAAATTCACCATCCGTTCTGTTTGCTGATGACACATCTGTCTTGATAGAAAGCAAAGAAACAAACGATTCCTGATAGTCACTGGTACATTAGACAGGCTGGAGTCATAGTTCCAGCTAAATGGTCTGAAGCTTAACATATCAAAAACAAACCTGATTGAATTCAGAACCAAACAGTCAAGAGACCAGGAAATTAGTATAAATCATAAAAGTGAAGAATTTACAGAAGTACATTCTGCCAAATTTCTAGGTCTACACCTTGATAAGAATTTAAACTGAAATACACATATTGAGTACCTGTGCAGTAAACTGGGTAACTTTGCATATGTCATGCATATATTATCAAGTGCTACTAACATGTCCACTCGCAAAGTAGCATATCTAAGTTACTTTGAATCAGTGATAAGATATGGCATTATTTTCTGGGGGAGCTCCAATAATATATCTCGAGTACTGAAGCTCCAGAAGAAAATTATCAGAAATATGAGCACTGCACAGCAAAGAGAATCATATCGTCCATTATTACAGAAACTAAAATTTTTGATTGTCCCCTCCATATACATATACGAGCTGGTGATATTTTTATGCAACAAACCGGAATTGTTCATTAGAAACCAATTTGATCATCCATACAGTACAAGGAATAAAGATAATTTTATGCTTCCTGCACATAGATTGAAATTATATGCTCAGTCCCCACAGTATATGGGCATGAAAGTCTACAACAAACTTAAAGGCAAAAACATTCTAAACATGGAACTAGGGATACTAAAAAAGAAGTTACGTGAAATTCTTATACACAAATGTTATTACTCATTAGAAGAGTTCATGGAAGATGAACTGATAATTTGAGCAGAATCCAACCGCAAATTAGCATTATATTGTGGAAAAAAAACAAATTGTCCATTATCAAGAAAGCTATTTACCTATGCTGGAAAATAAGAAAATATAGATACTGCTACATAGACTAAATATAGTTTTAAAAATTAATATTAGATTATAGTTTGTAATTTTTGACGTGTCTCCTGTACCATAATCACATGATTTGCAAGTGTATGTTATGAGACTAATAAATCACAATTCACAATGATTGGATAGAAGTGAAAGTTAAGAACAAAATTTGTCAATTTGGCCATCATTCTAATCTTGTAGACATTATGAAGCACTTTACACACTTGCATAGAGAACATTGTACTTCAATCCATGGTTTTGTGCTTTGTAAATCATACACTTTGTCAAGCTTATCAAGTGTAACTTCAGTATGGACTTCCCTGCAGTATTATGCTACATGTACAAAAGTGTTTGTATGTTTAGGGGTAAGGGAGAGGGATTACACATGGGTTGGCTTGATGGCGTTATTTGCCCACAAGATTTTATGGGAGGACACAGTAATGTAAGCTGGAGAACGTCAGATGTGTTGTTGAGCCATGCAGTTTTCATGTAGCTCCAGTGCAGGAGCGCAAATAAATCTTTTATGGATAATGGGAAGTTCATGAAGGTGACAAATTCCACATTGCTTAATACCAAGGTTGAGTGCATAGGGAATGAGATCAGGGGGTCCCATTTGCGTGAGTCTACTTGTGCAGGGGTTACGAAGTCTGAGACAGTACATCCTGGAAGCAGTTACAAGAAACCTTAAAAAAAAAAAGACACTGTCATTCACGCACTTCCTATTGTAACATTAACAGCTGAATCAGCGAGCGTTGACAGCCATGAGGGCATGTTTTGACAGCAGTGGAGACCAAGCTGGGCTGCACTAGCTTTGTGGTGTCCTCCAGTAGGTGTTGGCACCCTTCGAGGTACGGCAATTGCTAGCTCTGAGTATGAGAAATCTAGAGTGCGGGTCAGCTAGCCAGCGGCTCAGGCTGTGTGGTGGGAAAAGTCTGGCCATTAACATGAGCCTAGAAGAGTATCCACCATGGCCGAATTGACTGAACAGAGGAAGTATCAAATAAAAACTAAATCCAACTGTTGACAGATAAGCCACGAACATGGTTACAAAGACAAAATTTTAAAGAGTGCGTGGGTGTAGACGGGTCCTCACTTTGAAGTGTAATTTATAATTTATTTAATTTTAAATATTTTATTTATAAAACTACCCTCAAAAAATATCTCAGTAATACCGTAAGCAATCCTTACAAATGTAGTGTTTATGGAGAGACCTAAGTGAGTGCTATTGAATTGTTAAAGTCGATTATTTGTGACTACCATGTATTTTAAATTACAGATCAGAATGTATAATCCAAACATAAAAGTTGAATTATCCCATGAATAAAATAGGAAATATTGAAAGTAGCAGCAGCATTAATAGACAGATATTATTAGGGATGGATGGGGGTAATTGGTTTAGTTATATACACTCCTGGAAATGGAAAAAAGAACACATTGACACCGGTGTGTCAGACCCACCATACTTGCTCCGGACACTGCGAGAGGGCTGTACAAGCAATGATCATACGCACAGCACAGCGGACACACCAGGAACCGCGGTGTTGGCCGTCGAATGGCGCTAGCTGCGCAGCATTTGTGCACCGCCGCCGTCAGTGTCAGCCAGTTTGCCGTGGCATACGGAGCTCCATCGCAGTCTTTAACACTGGTAGCATGCCGCGACAGCGTGGACGTGAACCGTATGTGCAGTTGACGGACTTTGAGCGAGGGCGTATAGTGGGCATGCGGGAGGCCGGGTGGACGTACCGCCGAATTGCTCGACACGTGGGACGTGAGGTCTCCACAGTACATCGATGTTGTCGCCAGTGGTCGGCGGAAGGTGCACGTGCCCGTCGACCTGGGACCGGACCGCAGCGACGCACGGATGCACGCCAAGACCGTAGGATCCTACGCAGTGCCGTAGGGGACCGCACCGCCACTTCCCAGCAAATAAGGGACACTGTTGCTCCTGGGGTATCGGCGAGGACCATTCACAACCGTCTCCATGAAGCTGGGCTACAGTCCTGCACACCATTAGGCCATCTTCCGCTCACGCCCCAACATCGTGCAGCCCGCCTCCAGTGGTGTCGCGACAGGCGTGAATGGAGGGACGAATGGAGACGTGTCGTCTTCAGCGATGAGAGTCGCTTCTGCCTTGGTGCCAATGATGGTCGTATGCGTGTTTGGCGCCGTGCAGGTGAGCGCCACAATCAGGACTGCATACGACCTAGGCACACAGGGCCAACACCCGGCATCATGGTGTGGGGAGCGATCTCCTACACTGGCCGTACACCACTGGTGATCGTCGAGGGGACACTGAATAGTGCACGGTACATCCAAACCGTCATCGAACCCATCATTCTACCATTCCTAGACCGGCAAGGGAACTTGCTGTTCCAACAGGACAATGCACGTCCGCATGTATCCCGTGCCACCCAACGTGCTCTATAAGGTGTACGTCAACTACCCTGGCCAGCAAGATCTCCGGATCTGTCCCCCATTGAGCATGTTTGGGACTGGATGAAGCGTCGTCTCACGCGGTCTGCACGTCCAGCACGAATGCTGGTCCAACTGAGGCGCAAGGTGGAAATGGCATGGCAAGCCGTTCCACAGGACTACATCCAGCATCTCTACGATCGTCTCCATGGGAGAATAGCAGCCTGCATTGCTGCGAAAGGTGGATATACACTGTACTAGTGCCGACATTGTGCATGCTCTGTTGCCTGTGTCTATGTGGCTGTGGTTCTGTCAGTGTGATCATGTGATGTATCTGACCCCAGGAATGTGTCAATAAAGTTTCCCCTTCCTGGGACAATGAATTCACGGTGTTCTTATTTCAATTTCCAGGAGTGTATTTTTACTGATAGCATAATGACACAAACTAGTGTCTGCTGTGACAAAAGCATTATTTGTGACCTAACCATTTAAGTTACATAAAAAGTGCAATCAGCACTAGAAAGCTGGTGAAAAATATGTACAAACTGAGATGTAGTATACGTAATTAGCACTAAGTTTATGGTTTTGAGTATTTTTTGGAAGTTGGGATGAGGCTAACGATTCAAAGACCCTCCCAGCTGCACCAAGGTTCCTCACAGTTTCACATACTGAAGACGGTCAGTCCTTTGCTACCGTAAATCTGTTTATTATTCAGTAAGGTGTTAATGCAAAAGCTGGCCCTCTGAATTGCTTTAGGAGACTACTTCTGATTCACAAGCACAACTATTGCTTGCAGCTTTACTCCTCCATGGCTATCCTGTTCGTGTCGAGGTCCATCGAACACTGAATTCTTCCCTTGATGTTATTTACACTAGGCTGCTCGATGGTCTGACCGAGGCAGAAATGTAAACATAGGTCTCTGATCAGGGTGTCATTGCCAACCATCGGGTGATGAAAAATGTGGACGCATCGAACACTGAATTCTGCCCGCGATGTTATTTACACTAGGCTGCTCGATGGTCTGACCGAGGCAGAAATGTAAACATAGGTCTCTGATCTGGGTGTCATTGCCAACCATCGGGTGATGAAAAATGTAGACGCCTCCTTGGTGCCCACATGCACTCTCTTTCTCACTTTTGATAGAGTGGTCCTTCCGTCAAAGATCAACACAGGTTTGGAGTCATTAGTCAGGCCATATATTCCTAATGCAATTCGCTGCTAAAAGTGTCATCATTACAATCACACTTGAGAGCCCTGTTGACACCCAACAAATGTGTAACCTGTGGTAGGGATGCTCACGAGGGCGATTGTCCGCCTCCTTTTCTCCTCTGCATCAACTGCAGTGATGATCATGCTACCTCCTCCTGCGATTGTTCTGTGTATCTTGATGAGCGGGCTGTCCAGGAGATCCGGGTGAAGGAAAAAGTGCCTTAATCGGTCGCTCACAAATTGTTGGCTTGTTGAAACCCTGTGTTCTACCGTCTGGCACCTACAGTAGTGTTCTTGCTACATCTCGCTCCATGAAAGACGTGGCCCCACAGACATGCGACTTCAAATTTAACACCGCTTTTGTGAAATCTCCGGATGTCATAGTAGCGTCCTCATCTCCTCATCCAGCTGTGCAACACGCCACCAAACTCTTGCCTCATGGGGTGAAGTCACCTCCTACACAACAGTAGGCCAGAAAGGAAAGGAGGAGTACTTCCCTGAAGACTTCCTACGTACCTCCAGCCAACCAACACACTTGAGTCCTCCTCTGCTAACTGGAGAGGCTCGAAGAAGTCAAACAAAGGCAAACGGTCTCCTTTGCCGACTCAAAGGTCCTCATAGAAGGTGTCATCACGTGACGCCCTTATCCAGCTGCCCTCTGTGTTACCAGTGCAAACCACCAACCGTTTTTCTGCCCTGGACTCTGCTGACCAACAGCAAAAGAATGCCAACACTTCTGTAGACCTCACGGAGCAGGATCCTCCTGCCTCTGTGCCCTGTAGCAGTTAGTGTTCGAATGCTGGTACTTGGCAGTTGATGAGGTGACACCCCTAAATTATTTCCTCATCATGACTCTCCTCCAATGGAATGTTTGCAGCCTTTGATCCAACAAAGAGGATTTACGGCTGCTCTTAGAATCACAGCGTCCATTTGTTCTCTGCCTTCAGGAAACAAAGTTGCATCCTCACAACTGTTTTGATCTCTTGGTATTTTCCCAGTCCGTTCTGACACCCCCCCCCCCCCCCCCTCCCCCAAGATCAGCATTCCATCTCATGGGGGAGTTGTGCTCCTCATACAGGATGATATCATAGCCAACCCATCTCCCAGACTACCAGCCTTCCAGCTGCTTCAGTTTCCCTTTTCCTTCCTGACTTTACCTTTTTCCTTTGTACTGTTTACATCCTCCATCATTCGATGTCAGCAGGGCAGAGTTCCTCCAGCTTATTGGGCAGCTATCCCACCCCTTTGTGCTGCTTGGTGACCTTCATACGCACCATCCCCTTTGTGGTTCTCCCAGAACCTGTCTGAGAGGTGCCCTCTTGGCTGAAATCCTTAATCGACTTAATTACTTCTGCCTTAACACAGGAGCATACACTTTCCTTGCAGACTCCACACACAGCTATTCCCATTTGGTCCTATCCTTCTGCACTGCCCAGCTTGCCCATTGCTCAAGTGGTCCATCCTCTCTAACACACACTCGAGCGATCATTTCATGTGTGCTATCCATTTGTGGACTCTTACCCCACCTCTGTGCACACCCAAATGTCAGCTTACTAAGGTGGACTGGAGGCTTCAGTGATCAACATTTTCTCAGTTGTGATGACTAGGTAGAATATCTTACAGACATTATCATTACTGCTGCAGAACAATCCATTCCTCCCGTTCCCTTGGTGGACTGATGCATGCCACAATGCAGTTCGTGCATGGGGACGTACTCTCTGTTTTTTAACCAACATCCTACGATGACAGACTGCATTCGTTATAAACAGATGCGTGCACAGTGTCATCGCATTCTTCAGGATAGGAAAAAAGCTAGCTGGATTTCATTCACTAGTTCTTTTAACAGTTCCACTTCCTCTTCTATCATGTGGGCCAACCTCCAATGGCTCTCTGGGACCAAGATCCATTTCCCAATTTTTGGGCTGACAGTAGCAGATGATGTTATTATGGACCCTGTTGCTATATCCAACACCTGAGGCCTTCATTTTGCAGAGATTTTGAGGTCCTTCCAGTGTCACCCTGCCTTTCTCCTTTGGAAACAAGCGGAGGAGGCTCAGCTATACCCTTCTCAGAATTGTAAGTGCTACAATGCCACCTTTACTATGAGGAAGCTAGATCGTGCTCTCACTTCATCCAGCTCCTCTGCCCCAGGGTCGGACACTGTTAACATTCAGATGTTGCAGCACCTTTCTCCTGCAGGCAAACTCTTGCTGTTTAATATGTATTACCACATTTGGGCAGAGGGCATGTCTCCCAGACACTGGTGTGAAGCTACTGTCGTACCCATACCCAAGCCTGCTAAGGACAAACACCTTCCTTACATTGTCCACCCATGTCGTGAATAGCTTTCTGTGGGAATCCCATACTGTGGCTGTGTTTTTCGATTTGGAGGAAGCCTACAACACCTGCTGAAAGACTGGTATCCTCTGTACTTTCTACAGGTGGGGTTTCCGTGGCCACCTGCCCCATTTCCTTCAGGCATTTTTAAAAAACTGAGTTTTCAAGGTCCGTGTGGGTTCTGCCGTGTAGGACACCTATATCCAGGAAAAGTGTGTGCCTCTGGGTTCTGTCCTGAGCGTTGTCCTCTTTGCTATCGCGATTAACCCTGTAATGGCCTGTCTCCTGCTGTGCATCTCTGGCTCCCTCTTTGTTGATGATTTTGCTACCTATTGTTGCCCCCATGGACTTTTCTCATTGAGCGGAGTCTTAACCCTTTCAAGGATAAAATTCATTTCTTACAGTGTTTTAATATATTAAGGTGGCAATGGTTTCTTTTCAATTTCATTATTACACTTTCACCACCAAAATATTTTTTAGTTCTCCATTTTCTTCACAATACAAAGTGGGGCAGGTATGTCCCACGAACCAATACGAGATACCTTATCTGTTGACTGAGTGATTTTGTAATTTTCTTTTTTAGACATAAACAGGATTTTGCAGGGAATAAAATAACTACAAATTATACATGCATGCAATCAGAGGTAGGAGATCAATATGTAAGTGATTCTGACAGTGACTGGGGTCACTGTCAGAATCACTTATGTATTGATCTCCTACCTCTTCAATGTTTATAACAGATGCATTATGTTCAGCCTTTTCATCAGAGTCCTCAGCAGCGAAAATATCAAGAAAGACATTCGCAATTCTACTGTTACTGTTATTTGCTATTTGTGAAACGTCTGAACTATCACCTGCTGTTGTATCTGCGAAATGGGAATGATAATTCATTAGTAGCAAGCCGTAATTGTATTATTTTCAGTGCAAATTAATGAAAAGGAATTAAGCAGCATCATGTTATATTTCAAACCGATAAATAATCTTACAAATAAGGTCTGCTGGGACACGTGTGTCCCACTAATTTTATTTCAAGTGTAAAATAATACAGTCGCTGGTAAGTACATTTGACAGTGTATTTGTACTAAAAATGAATATTACATTAGTAATAAGATGAATTACTTACTTCAGACATCTCTATAAAGTGAGAAATGATGAAAACTGAGGTATGACACAAATCAGTGAAGTTGCAGTGGCCATATGCATGCGCCAATCAACGAAAGTAGTCATAGCCTCCTCTGGTGCCTGTGCAGTGCAGTCCAGATTTTTTTTCTTAGGTTCATTACAGTCCTCCCTAGATGGCAGAAACTTGCAGAGCAGGATAATATATATCCTGACACTCTAATTTGTGCTCAAAGTTAGTGGGACATATATGACCCATCAATCACGAAAGGGTTAAACGATGTCTTGATCATCTTTACTCATGGTGCATCAACAATGGCTTTCATTTTTCCACTGACAAATCCGTTTGTATGAATTTCTGGCAGTGCAATTGGTTTCTTCCACCATCTTTATATCATGGGCCTGTTGCTCTTCCATTCATTGAGACTATGAAGTTCCTGGGGCTCATGCTCGATAGGAAATACTCCTGATCCTCCCATGTATCTTAACCTGGCAGCCTGCTGTATGCAGTCCCTCAATGCCCTATGTGTCTTCAATTGTACTTCCTGGGGTGCAGATCGAACCACCCTCTTCCGATGGTTCTGGTCCCTTGTCCATTCAAAACTAGACTATAGGTGTTCTGTTTATGCATCTGTATAGCATGTCCACCCCTCTTATGCCGTTCTATTGCTATCCACCATCATGACATCCGTTTGACCACTGGCGCCTTTTACACTAGCCCGAACTAAGTTGCCAGCCAGAAGCTGCCGAACTACCACGGTCCTACCGCTGTGACTTTCTCCTTAGCAGATGTGCACGTATGCCATGCATGGCCACCCATCCTACGCTTCCTCCTTTGATGACTTTGTTGATTGCCAGTACTGGGGCACATCCCTCTTCTCTGTTACCACCTGGAGTTCGCTTTTGGCTCTTGCTCTGGCAGCTTAACTTCATACTACCCGCCACTTTCCTGAAAGGTGCGAACTCTTCACCACCTTGGCTTCATGTGATGGCCCGTGTTCACCTTGGCCTTCATTCACTTCCTAAGTATTATACTCCAGCCTTGCTTTTGCGGCTTATATTGTACTACCTTCCCACGGAATTTCGTATTGTACCTGTGTGTACACTGATGACTCTCGAACTGACCATGGTGGTGGGTGTGCCTTTGTCATTGGCACCAATGTTTTTCAGTATTGCTTCCAGAATACAGCTCAAAAATTACAGCACAAGTCTTTGCCCTGTACCAGGCCACACAGTTAGATCCAGCGACACAGGCTTTTCAGTTGTGTTATCTGCTCCGACTCTCTGTGCCCTTCAAATGTGTGTACTGCTCATCGTCCATCCCTTAGTGCAACAGTTACAGGAAAGCTGTCACTTGCTTGCTAATAATGGAATCACTGTGGTGTTCATGAGGATTCCCAGTCATGTCGGTCTGACAGGAAATGAGGCTGCTGCCAAGGCTGCAGTCCCTGTACTTCAGCTCGCTAGTTCTTATATTCCCTCTGATGATCTCTGCATTCCTTTCATGAGAACAAGCTCCAGGTTATTAAGCCTCTCTCAACTGTATGGATGACCTAATCTTGTCCCTCTCGCTGCAAGATCATTTTAACTAGATAGTGTATTGTGCACTGTCTCTTTAGTCATCATTATTTGTTAAATGGTGCTCCCCCACCACTTTGTGCACAACTTTTGACTGTCCTCCATTTCCTGACGGAATGCCTTTTTTTAACCGCTTATGTTCCCATTTGTGTTGTCCATCTGAGTTATCGGCTGTCTTAGTGAATGATGGGCAGGCTGTCAGCTGAGTTTTACTTTTTATCTGTCATAGCAATATGGTGAAAGCCATTTAATTTTTAGTTCTGGACCTCCGTTTCTCTATGGCGTATTTTATATATCTTTCTCCATGTCCATGTTTTTAGCTGTCTTCTTTTCTGTTGATTGGGATTGATGTATAGTTGTTTTTAACTCCTCTCTTTGTCTTTGTGTCCTACACTTTTGACATGGGCATGTATGACCCTAGTTGTTTTTGTGCCATAAAAGAAAATAAAACCATGAAATAAACTAACATTTGCGTCAAGTTAAAGCTCTCTAGTTGCGTAAGTATCAGTTGAAAGTATCATGAAATTATCTTAAGTACCCATGTGCTGCTCACACTCTGGATTGCCACTGTGAAACTAAGTTCAACACTTGCTGGAAACTACCCAGACTCACCAAACCAATGTTCAGAGGAACAGACTGAAGATGGAAAAGCCTGCGAGCAGAAGACCACCTATTCACACCATGGAGACCAGACCAGACCATGCTAGTCATGTACATAACTTGTTATGAAATTATGTTAAAAATGACTATCTTTGGAAATACATTGTTTTTCTTACAACGAAATGTATTAAAACAAATCCCCAGTTGTTTGTTAAGGAAAAAAATGTAGTGAGTAATTGCAGTTGACGTCTCTTTCATTGTAATAATAGAAAACTGTGTGTGTGTGTGTGTGTGTGTGTGTGTGTGTGTGTGTGTGTGTGTGTGTGTGTGTGTGTGTATTGTTGTTAAGTTCAGTCCAAATAGGCAGACAGTCAGTATATATGAATGTTAGTTAAATAAAATTCTGTGCATTTTGTGGTATCTTTTACACTCCAGATTTTTGTTCAGTAGGAGGAGAGGTCATGGGCGAACGTATATAAAACAGCCATTGTTAATTAAGCCAAGAGAGAACTGGTTGCCTATTACTAAAACAGGTAAGAACATTCTATACCACATATTTTTATAAGTACTCAGTTAGTGATTGTAAAATATTGTTGTACATGTCTGAGATGTTTTATACTGGGTTGGCAAAATGTAATGGACCACATCTGTGTCAGATGTTTGATTTAATAGTTTTAAATAATTGTTATGTATTATGCATTATTTAGTGTGATTTATCTGGCATTATTTTTATTAATTCCATAATTGATTGATCACAAAACGTGTAGTTGAATGTTATAGCAGTTTTGACGATTTTAAAACAGTGAGTTCAAACAGCGGTTTAATTACAGGCAAAAAATTTCGTATTTTGTTAGTGTCCATTAAATTTAGCATTTAAGTAATAATGCAACTACACAAATACCAAAGGTGACAAAGCCAATGCAAGATCAAATAGGTGATCAGAAAGAGATGCATAAACTAATCATGAAATCAACTGAGAAGCATTCAGTGATGGATGACACCTTGGAAAAGGAAATGCAGGAACTAAATTCGAAATGGATAAGCAGGTGGAGCATGGAAGAGAGATTTGAAGCAATGAACTAGAAAACTAAAGAAATCTCAGAGAAAGAACAACATGTGCTTCAAAAATATCGGCACTGAAATAGGCAACATGTTATGAGCCATGATAGCTTTTAATCGGCAAGATAGCTGGCAAGGAAATTTAAAACAGGGGTGTAAGTCACCTGCAGTATGAATTGGTTGAAGAAAGCTGTCCCAAAAAGCATTGCAGATTGTGTGTATGCAGCATATTAAAAAAAAATTCCAGATGGCCCACTAATTGGCAAGAGATTTGAAATCAGTTCATTAATGGAGAAAGCAGAGGGGTAGCAGTTAACAGGACAAGGTATTTGGCTGTGATTAAATTGTGACTGATATGCTGAAAGTTGGAAGCAGCAGTGGTCTCTCTCTTAGACCTGCATAAGAATGTTCAGGTTATAGTGAGGTGGCCTGACGAGTGGTGTGGATCAGTCTTTGCACCCAGCTAAAAAAAAAAAAAAAAATAATGATGTGCTCATCCACAGGCTACAGCAGTTGCAGAATTGTTTCATTGATCTGACATTTCAGCAAAAGTATTGCTTCAGTGAGTGGCTAAAAGATATTCAGATGCTGTAAAAATAAAGTAGGTTTGTGCCAAGGCAGAATACCGAAGAATGGATTCTCAGCATCTGGAAAGTTTTGAAGAATGGCAGAGTGTTAAGATATTCAAACTTATCGTCACTTTGTGTACTATAAGCAAGCTTTTAAAGCAGTGGAAGAAGAATGTGGATCATATTGTGGGAGATGAGTTACAAAATCTATGAGGAAACTCAGTAGGGGCCCCTTCTGAACTGAGATCTTGGGTCTGTGACAGCCATTCCAGTGTGTCAAAGATGTACCTCCTCTGAACACGCCATCAGGCATGTTGGGCAGTTATAAAAGATTGAGTACGAATTGTTGCCTTTAAATCACCAATGACTCAGGACTATGTATATTTCAGATCTGATTCCACCAAACAAGGTCGTTGAGTGGACATCATCAGCTGTCTGGTGACATTGTGAATTGTAACTATAATACTGCAACAAGATAGAAATTTACTTCTATTAATGTTGACATAACAACTTATTCTTGGCCACTTGGACATTGAAATCAGCAATCAGATGGTGGTATGAGTACTTGCCTCTTAGCTTCTCATTGCCTTTATGAGTATTAGATGCATTCGAAGATTGTACTGCTCATTAACATTGACTAATAATCCATTTAGATAACTCTGTATTTTTGTACTCTGATCTTGGCATCATCACCATGTGTGTTAGGAAACAAACCAATTATCTGTGTTAGTTTACGAAGCTGACATTTCCTAACAATAAGAGAAATGACAGCAGGCGCTGTGTCTCTGCACCAACCACCTAAAGAATACCAAAATTGCTATAAAAGCTTATTTAATTATAATTAACATTTGAACAGAAGCCAGTTCCATTGCCAAATCTTGGCTCTATAATGACTCTACTGACAATGAACCATTCATAAACAACACTCTGTTAAAGAGAAAAGAAAACAAAATTAACACCATTCTTTAAGGAAGAAATTGATCATTCCAGTGACCCAGTTCATACAAAATCCCGTACTAGACTCACCGTATGTTTACATTACACAAACATACATAAACGTACAAATAAATAATTATAATCAAACGAATGCAGGTCCCACTCTACGCCCCACTTTCTGAAAATTAACTTACCATAAAAGAAAACAGAGCAATGAAGATGCACAAAATCAATCTTTAAATATATATCTGCCAATGCAGAACTCTGCCTGCAAACCACATTGTAGAAAACTGTCGTCTTCAGTCCTTTCTGTAACGTTAATTTTGTTACTCACAGTCTTTCCATCATATTTACACTGGAATCATTATGATTCAGTTCATTCACCCATCAGTTGCCATTGCTCCCTTAGTCATTTAATCAGCATAGCTATGTAATGTTTTGTGTGAAAATAGACCTGGAAACTACTACTTTCTGGTCTAGAATATCTTGAAAAAATGTTTGTGTGCGCTGCCTGCTGTGCGGTTGCAGCTACAATAGAACTTCTCATTGCAGGAACACATTCATTAGCAATAAACATTTACCCTTCAGCCACCAGTTCCTATTATGTGATTTGTTACTATAGCTTCCATGTAGACGACTTAATGTTTAACAAGTCAGCACACATATTGTCCAATTTCTTACATATTAGGTTGGTATATAAGTTTGTGACATTTTTGTTTTGTCTGTTGGTGTTCCGGTTGCTGTGGATTTATCTGTCTATTGTCATTGTTTGTTTATAGTTCACTGTTGCTATTTGAGTTTACATATTGTCATTTTGTAATTTGGAGATAATGTGTGAAGCTGTGGACACTAGAAAATGGAGTGCCAAATAGAGAGATCGGAACATTTCCAACCTATTCTTCTGTTCAGCAGAGGGGTGACAGCAATAGCGTCACACAGCAACATTTATACCGTGTATGGCGATAATGCCATTGAACAGAGCACTGCAAGAAAGTTGTTTTCTCATTTTATAGAGGATTATTTTGACATTAGTGACACTCTACATTCAGGAAGACTTTTGGGGTTTGATGAAGATCATTTAAATGAATTAATCACAGTGATCCACATCACTGTACTCAGGAACTGGCAAATGTGATCATTTCACCATAACGCGACATTTGTATGCAATGGGGAAGGTTCTAAAATTGGGTCTAAGGGGTGGTGGTGGTGGTGGTGGTGGTGGTGGTGGTGGTGGTGGTGGTGGTGGTGGTGGTGGTGCTCTTCAGTCCTGACACTGGTTTGATCCAGCTCTCCATGCTACTCCATCCTGTGCAAGCTTCATCATCTTCCAGTACGTACTGCAGCCTACATCCTTCTGAATCTGCTTAGTGCATTCATCTCTTGGTCTTCCTCTACGATTTTTACCCTCCATGCTGCCCTCCAATACTAAATTGGTGATCCCTTGATGCCTCAGAACATGTCCTGCCAACTGATCCCTTCTTCTAGTCAAGTTGTGCCACAAGTTCCTCTTCTCCCCAATCCTATTCAGTACCTCCTCATTAGTTATGTGATCTACCCACCTAATCTTCAGCATTCTTCTGTAGCACCACATTTCGAAAGCTTCTATTCTCTTCTTGTCCAAACTATTTATCGTCCATGTTTCACTTCCATACATGGCTACACTCCATACAAATACTTTCAGAAACGACTTCCTGACACTTAAATCTATACTCGATGTTAACAAATTTCTCTTCTTCAGAAACGCTTTCCTTGCCATTGCCAGTCTACATTTTATATCCTCTCTACTTTGACCGCCATCAGTTATTTTGCTCCCCAAATAGCAAAACTCCTTTACTACTTTGTCTTATTTCCTAATCTAATTCCCTCGGCATCACCCAACTTAATTCGACTACATTCCATTATTCTCGTTTTTTTTTTTTTTTTTATGTTCATCTTGCATCCTTCTTTCAAGACACTGTCCATTCCGTTCAACTGCTCTTCCAAGTCCTTTGCTGTCTCTGACAGAATTACAATGTCATCGGCAAACCTCAAAGTTTTTATTTCTTATCCATGGATTTTAATACCTACTCCTAATTTTTCTTTTGTTTCCTTTACTGCTTGTTGACCATGGCACAGCCAATTCTTGTGACACTGCACAAGCACCAACATTACCTGGGGCATGGTGTTCTACAGCAACAGCAACCTCATCGGTAACTTCCATTGGAATAGGAAACTTAATTCTCCGAGGTGCCACACAAAGTTTTCCTGCATTTTTGAATTTCATTATCTCCTTTAAACAATTTAATGACATCAAGCATCTCCTCAGATCTTCCAGTGGGCAATACTCTCTCAATACAGTACTGTAGTTGCCACCATTCACATGAAATAGTTTCATTAACAGCAGATAGTCTCACTTTTCAGTGGCCACACTGTTCAATCATCTAATGGCTTGTCAAATGATGGTGTGGATGTCATACTGTCATACAAATAGTGTACAGCAACAAATTTGCACCTGGTGGCCATGATTGGAACTATTTTTTCCAGAGTAAATAGGTTCCGCATTAATGCATTAGCATATCTACCAAGTGGACATCCATGAGTAACTGCACTTTAATTATAACCAAATGGTACAAGTATAATTAACAGTACAGCTTACATTCAGTGTCCCTCCTGGTATGATAACTACTGTTTAATTCACATAACCACATTCTGCAGCTACCATCTGAAATTACTAGTGAGGATTTGGGTGAGCGGTCATCAGTCCCCTAGAACTTAGTACTGCTTAAACCTAACTAACCTAAGGACATCACACACATCCATGCCCGAGGGCAGGATTCGAACCTGCGACCGCAGGGTCGCGCGGTTCCAGACTGTAGCACTTAGAACCGCTTGGCCACCCTGGCCGGCAATAATAAGTAGAAGAGAAAATATGTTAATTTGAATTCTTGCACAGTGTTGAATTTAACAATTATAAAAGACTTTCATCACAGCAGTTCGGAAGCCAGTTCAGGCTTCACCTCCGCTTGTGGGCACAGCCGTTGAGATGGTTATACACTGTTCGATAATCTAACAAGAACAGAGAAAAGTTTGCATTGTAAAATGGTCACAGATGCAACATATTAATGTAAGTAGACATGGAGAAGAAGCAATACTGAGACTAAATTAATCATTTGAAAATGGAGTGATCACCCAAGCAGAAAAGTGATTTCATTTTAAAGTATAACTTCTAATCTATATGCAACTAACCCAGCCTTTAAACCAGTGGTTTCCAACTGATCTTAAACTATTAACCCTGAGTGCAATCAGGCATTAGGTAATGCCCCTGGCCCTCCTCCCTCCACCGCCATCTGTCCCACCCCTCTATCCCCACCCCCTCCCACCTGCCCCTAATTATCATAAACTTTAGTGCTTGACTAAATAGTAGAAGGACATTTCTTAGAACATTTTTTTTTTAAATGATGTATGATGTTTAGTTTGTATGTGTCAGAATGAATGACAAAGGAATTCGTGGTGCATCACAAGAGCTACCCGCAACTTCTTCTCAGAAAAGAAAGCTAACTATCCACAGTGTGGGTACACAATTATTACAAAAAATGCTTCCCCTGCATGACTCCTCTCCATTGCAGCACTTGCTTGACCTGCACACTGCAACCCCATTTAAAATCAAACAAGTTCAGACATGCGCACTATACACTTCATTGCTGCACTCCTTACTTCTGAACTGGCAGAAATTGTAAGACTACAGGTTGTTAATGCTTTGTGTCTAACCTCTCAAACAACAACAACAACAACAACAACAATAAAGCTGTGTACAGTACTATAGCAGCTCTTATGTAGTTACTGCTGTGTCATGTTGTCAATTAATAAATGTATCTGAAACAATTTCTGGACTAATGCAGGTACTATCTACAACTTGGAGATGATGTTTCTTGAGATATTTAGCATTTATTACATATATGTCTCACTTTTATCATCAGCGATGTATGGGACAAAGCACAAAATGTATGCTGTAGGTGGACTATGTGAGGAGCCTGTAACCTCGAATGCATTAATGTTACTAATTGAGAAAAAGTAATTATTGGTAACTTATCTAATCAATACTGAAATCTTACACAGTTGTGATTAATAGTAATGATCTTTTGAAAATAGTTTAGTTTTGTGACTGAAATAGAATCAAATCTTTAGTTTTTACCCCTCAGCGGGTAATTAACCCCAGGTTGGGAACCACTGCTTTAAACCAATAGCTTAAAACATTAAAGTACTCAAACCATATCTAGCTCTGTAGCAGAAATGTCAAATGCTTTCATAATAGGACCAGAAAAACATTAGCTGATCAGCTAAAGCACATAATTTAGTGTACAGAACTGTTTTATAAATCTTCATCTTCCATTAGCACATCATGGAGTGCAACAGTCATGGTTAATGCTAGTGACTGTGCAATACACTGTTTACATAAAATCACTTATCACTTGCAAAAAATACCATGGCAATATAATTGATCATTAAAAAAATTTAAAAAAACTTACATCAATTTTATGTAGTAGAATCTGGGTCAGTTAAAAAATTAACCTTAGTTATACTATTAATACGCTGCTGAATCAAACATACAGGATGCGCGTCTTAACGAGTGCAGCCAAGTGACTTCTCCAACATGCTGAAATTAGTTCCAAAACCTGTCCCAATCATAAATATCCAACATGCTTCAGATTGTAAATGGCATCAAATCACTGCACACACAGCCAGCCAGGTGCAACCTGCACTGATGTTAACTTGTTCAGTCCACTAGACCTCAGTGATATTACATAAATCATCTAATGATGAATCTATACTGTAGTTAGAACAGATTAATCTACTGAGGTTAGTAGTCTGCAGAACTTGACCACCACATCTGACAGGCTTGTGGCAACTCGAATCAAAATCATCACTATGGAACTTGTAGAAGTGCGATTTAACTGTGCCACTGCTAAGCACATGCTGTCACTTAGAATATCAATCTTAAATCACTGGGGCTTAGGTATCTGACTGACTGCTGGCTGAGACTGCAACAGAGCTCTTAGCCACAGGCAACGTGGAATCATAAAATCTTCATAGAGCTCCTGCCACGCCATGTATGCAGTAGCTGCACAATACATGTTGTCCTGCGATAACATGCAGAGATGATCATAATTGATATGTTGCACTCGAGACAGTGCCAAACTAAAATTATCACAAACATTTCTTATCTGTTAATTACAATGAATTTTGCATCACTTGGAGAATTTCAGTATAATACTTTCCAGCTTTTCTACATCATGCTGTATCTTATCACCCCCCAGGGACTGACAGCTGTATTATGTTGTCTGCCACTGAAGATATTTGATGATCAATGTGGATTTCAAGATCTCTAAACGTATAGTCTGAGTCTTGTTTCATGTTAAGAAACATTTGGGTTATAATAGAGAACTTGCTGAAAGCTAGCAAACATTTGGTTCACAGTTGAAAATTTATTGTCTGGGTCTTGCTTAATGCTAATAGACATTTGATTTATTCCTTGCAAGACTGACTGCAAACCTGTTCCCTTGTTGGATTTACTTGCATTACCCAAACTTGCACTACCCCACATTGACAATTGTTCCTGCTTGTATTAAAATTCCAGCTGAGCACTACTCTCTAATGTCCTTGTCACAAGTTCATAACTATTGATTGGCACAATCTGAGGATACTCTGCAGTGTTAGATAACAAGTCAGTTTTCGAAAATTTTTGCTTTCTATCTTGGGAAGGTCCATCCTTTCTAGATACGCAATAGGCTCAAAAGTATACAAAATACTTTTTTTTCTGTAATCCATTTTTCACTTCCACTTTTACTCATTCCTCTTCCAGTCCAGTATCTATTACCTTTTGTTGTATCTTTCACGGTGCACACAGTCAGGTTGAATACAGCTGAGATGCTATATTCACTGTTCAAGGACCGGTGCTTTGCTTTTGTTGCTTAAATGCTAGTCTCAAAAATGGTGCTCTCGCTCACAAATACAGTATTACACATTATAAAAAGTTGGTAATCTAGTAGACTTACCTACTGCCGAGTCATCAGTCTCACCGTGGCTGGTAGTTCAAATACTCACTTCTTAGCAACTCATTACCTTTATCATTATCAATGTTAAATATATTCCAGGATCCTGCTGATGATTAAAGTAGGCTAATATTCAATTTGGAAAACATTGTATTTTCACATGTCTTCCTAGCTCCACTACAGTTCTAATACACAACATCAGAAGTAGATACTGTATCTTAAGTAGCTTTAAATAGTTTTGTCTCATTAAGTTTGTGTAAGATTTGAAGTTCTGAAGTTCTGCTGTTAAAAGAGGGGCTTCATTAGTTCTACACAATAGTACTTACAATCTGATAAAAAACTACACATATATTTACAAAATTATGTAGACTGTGTGGTAAACTAAGAGTTACATTTTAGATAAGTTATATCGAAATAATATGTGAAGCTCAGATAGCAACTGCTCAGTATGATTAATTTGCTAATGGTAATTAGAGTTGCATAGACAGAACATGATAGATGTTAAAATTCCTGTGTACATTTACATGTTCCTTTGTATCTAATAAATTTGAAGTATGATTATCCAGATTTATTGTTAATATCAATGCAGTTTCGTTTAGAATTCCTCTCCAAAAAATTGGTTGTATATTTGAGAGATCTAAGAAATTCTGAAAAGAATACCGTAGGGTGAAGTTTGATTATGGGAACAATTTCGTGAGCACAAATTTCCTTAAGTCTCATCGCACTATTCAGGAAATGTAATTTCCAGAGAAAATGATCCGGAACTTGAGGTAACATGATCACTTAATTTTTGCATACTTCATTTCCATTTTACAAAAATCAAATCATTGCAGCTATGGTTAGGGCTCTCTCTCTCAAGCTCAAGTTGCAATGCAGTTTATGACAATTTCAATCTTATGTTAGTAGGGTATCATACATTGTGCTATGCACAAATTTGCTTGTCAAGAAATTGTGTGTGAAAAATGTGTTGTTAGCCATAGTTCCAGTCTCTCAACATACTTCTGCCACAGTGACAAGATTTTTTGATGGACACTGACACATGTGAGGTTTTGGGGACATGTTATAAGGTTGGCACAGCTGATAAAGGTGCATGAAAATGTATTGCAACACAATGTCCAACTTGTTATTTGTCAGGTTTATAGTTTCACTGAATGGAGTACAGGGATGAGTACTGGTGTAGTTTAGCATTGTTTATGCTTTCATGGATGAAATCCGGTGAGAGGGTGGAATCTGGATCTGGCACATAATCTATCCCTCTTGAAGAACACTAGAGTGTTGTCCAGCTTAAGACCCCATCTGACTGACAGATCACACTCAGCAGCTTCCTCATTCTTCCAGATCCTCAATACCTCCTCCCCCATTTGTTCTGTTCACATTATTCATAACAATAATCAGCAATACGTCCACTATAATAGCTCCTAACCTGTCAAACAGTCTGTGCAACTCACTTGGTCTCCTGCAGACACTATTTTTGTATCAATATGCAGTCCACCTCATACAGTGATTATCTTACTCATTACTTTATAGAATGATACTACCCTCTCAACCTTGTTCATAAACAGATTTGTGCCCTGTATCCAAACACTCCTTACAGTCCTCTTGCATCTGCTGGCCAGTGACAATCAAAGACACAGGCAAGACTTATATTCATTTTGCCTCCGAGTCATTCATACCATATTCCCTCCCCCTTCACCTCCCCCCCCCCCCCAATGTGCACGCGCGAGCGCCCACACGACACACACACACACACAGCACACACACACACGACACACCAGCTTCTCATTACTACTCCACCCTTACTCCACTTACTGGAACCTTCTTCTCTTACTCTGGATCTTTGTCTAGGTTGAAATTGCTTGCACTTATTTGTTCCACCTCAGAATGACCTTCCCTAACATGCTAACCACAGAATCTGCTAACATTAAATAATTTAAAGTTTATGATTCTGCTTCTTTTTTTCCAGGTATATCAATGCGTGTGGTTCTTCTCCAACATTTGCGTATGAACATAATGCAAATTATCGGCAGGTGCAGAAGAAGTTTCTGGAAGCTGTTGATAGCCTGAATCCAGATAACATTGTGGTAATGAATCTCTCTCTCTCTCTCTCTCTCTCTCTCTCTCTCTCTCCCTGCCCTCTCTCCACCCTTCTCTCTCTCTCTCTTCCCCCTCTCTCTCTCTCTCATCTCTCTACTCCTCTCTCTCTCTCTCTTCCCCCTTCTCTCTCTCTCTTCCCCCTTCTCTCTCTCTCTTCCCCCCTTCTCTCTCTCTCTTCCCCCTTCTCTCTCTCATCTTCCCCCTTCTCTCTCTCTCTTCCCCCTTTCTCTCCCTTCTCTCTCTCTCTCTCTCTCTCTCTCTCTCTCTCCCCCCCCTTCTCTCTCTCTCTCTCTCTCTCTCTCTCTCTCTCTTCTCTCTCTCTCTCTCTCTCTCTCTCTCTCTCCCCCCCCTTCTCTCTCTTCTCTCTCTTCCCCCTTCTCACCTCTCTCCTTCCCCCTTCTCTCTCTCTCCCCCTCCCCTCTCTCTCTCTCTCTTCCCCTCCTTCTCTCTCTCTCTTCCCCTTCTTCTCTCTCTCTCTTCCCCTTCTCTCTCTCTCTTCCCCTTCTCTCTCTCTCTTCCCCCTTCTCTCTCTCTCTTCCCCCTTCTCTCTCTCTCTTCCCCCTTCTCTCTCTCTCTTCCCCCCTTCTCTCTCTCTCTTCCCCCTTCTCTCTCTCTCTTCCCCTTCTCTCTCTCTCTCTTCCCCCTTCTCTCTCTCTCTTCTTCCCCCTTCTCTCTCTCTCTTCCCCTTCTCTCTCTCTCTTCCCCCTTCTCTCTCTCTCTCCTTCCCTTCTCTCTCTCTCTTCCCCTTCTCTCTCTCACTTCCCCCTTCTCTCTCTCACGTTCCCCTTCTCTCTCTCTTCTCACTTCCCCCTTCTCTCTCTCTCTCACTTCCCCTTCTCTCTCTCTCTCACTTCCCTCTCTCTCTCTCTCACTCCCCCTTCTTCTCTCTCTCTCACTTCCCCTTCTCTCTCTCTCCCCCCCTTTCTCTCTCTCCCCCCTTCTCTCTCTCTCTCCCCCTTTCTCTCTCCCCCCACTTCTCTCTCTCTCTCTCTCTCTCTCTCCCCCCTTCTCTCTCTCTCTCCCCCCTTCTCTCTCTCTCTCCCCCCCTTCTCTCTCTCTCTCCCCCCCTTCTCTCTCTCTCTCCCCCCCTTCTCTCTCCCCCCCTTCTCTCTCTCTCTCTCTCTTCTCTCCCCCCCTTCTCTCTCTCTCTCTCTCTCTCTCTCTCTCTCTCTCTCTCTCTCTCTCTCCCCCCCCTTCTCTCTCTCTCCCCCTTCTCTCTCTCTCTCCCCCCCTTCTCTCTCTCTCTCCCCCCCTTCTCTCTCTCTCTCTCTCCCCCCTTCTCTCTCTCTCTCTCCCCCCCTTCTCTCTCTCTCTCTCCCCCCCCCTTCTCTCTCTCTCTCTCCCCCCTTCTCTCTCTCTCTCTCCCCCCCTTCTCTCTCTCTCTCTCCTCTCTCTCTCTCTCTCTCTCTCTCTCTCTCTCTCTCTCTCTCTCTCTCTCTCCTCCCCCCTTCTCTCTCTCTCTCTCTCTCTTCCCCCCTTCTCTCTCTCTCTCTCTCTCTCCCCCCCCTTCTCTCTCTCTCTCTCCCCCCTTCTCTCTCTCTCTCTCTCTTCCCCCCTTCTCTCTCTCTCTCTCTCTCTCTCTCTCCCCCCCCCTTCTCTCTCTCTCTCTCCCCCCCTTCTCTCTCTCTCTCTCTCTCCCCCCCTTCTCTCTCTCTCTCTCTTCCCCCCTTCTCTCTCTCTCTCTCTCTCTCTCTCTCTCTCTCTCTCTCTCTCTCTTCCCCCTTCTCTCTCTCTCTCTCTCTCTCTCTCTCTCTCTCTCTCTCTCTCTTCCCCCCTTCTCTCTCTCTCTCTCTCTTCCCCCCTTCTCTCTCTCTCTCTCTCTCTTCCCCCCTTCTCTCTCTCTCTCTCTCTCTCTCTCTCTCTCTCTCTCTCTCTCTCTCTCTCTTCCCCTTCTCTCTCTCACTCTTCCCCCTTCTCTCTTTCACTTCCCCCTTCTCTCTCTCTCTCTTCCCCTTCTCTCTCTTTCTTGCCCCCCCCCATCTCTCTCTTTCTCCCCCCTCTCTCTCTCTTGCCCCCCCTCTCTTTCTTTCTTGCCCCACCCCTCTCTCTGTCTTTCTTGCCCTCCCCCTCTCTCTGTCTTTCTTGCCCCACCCCCCCCTCTCTCTGTCTTTCTTGCCCCACCCCCTCTCTCTGTCTTTCTTGCCCCCCCCTCTCTCTTCCACCCTCTCCTCACACAGGCACGCATTTTCTATGTAGTGACTGATAAGTAAAAAAAGAACCATATTATTGTGTTTTGTTTGCATCTGAAATAAACAATGTTAATATGAAGACTCAGTAATTACAGAACTCTTAAATACCCTAATGAGAAAACACTCATGTGACACATTAGTAAAATTTGGGAAGGAGAGCAGCTTCCAGAATAGTGACTGTTAGCACTGATACATCCTATACAGAAGTGAAGATAAGTTGGATACGTGGTCTTCAGAAGAATGTCATTAATACCAGTGACTTAAAAGATATTCTCGAAAGTGTTTGCGTGTGGAATGGGAAAGCAACTACATCTACATGTCAGTGAGTACCAGGGAGGCTTCAAAAAGGGCAGATCATGTGCAGAACAAATCTTGAATCTGAAACTTGTAGTGGCACATAAAAAATAGAGCAAGAATTTTGTGCACACATTCATAGACTTCAAGAAAGCATTTGATTTATTGTATAAACAGACCCTGTCCCAAACTTTGGAGGAGATGTGTTTGGATAGATCATCTACTGAACCGACCAAACGATTTTAACATGACCTCCTAGATCAAGTGTAGGCGAACCTTTCGTAAGCCTTAACAGCTGGTTAGGCGCATCACTAATAGGTTCATGGATAGTTTCTATGGATCTGAGAGTTCCAAATGAGGAAAATGGATAATTTTGTTTCAAAAAAATAGTGAATTTCTCATTCAAAAGGCAGAACATGAGAAATGACTGTCATTCTTCATAAATTTATAGAAAAAGTGGACAAAAATAAAAAAAGGTAACGTATTGATTGGAAGTGCTTCATCAATTGTTTCATTTCCTATGAATCTGAGAGGTAGGAACTAACTTTTTGATAATACATGTATGAAAATAAATTTTCTGATAGAGAGGTGCCCTCAAAGTTCTAGTGTGACTAACAAAGTGGTAAAAATCAAAGCTGCGGTCAGGCAGGAAGGCAGACTTTGCCTCTTTAACTACACTGTGATGAGTTGCTCAGAGAATGGGACGAGAAATGAAAGGAGGAGTGGTTTATGACTGGGATGCACGAAAAGAGGAATATACGAGGAAAAAAGAATACAGGTAGATCATTTGGCAATCATAGACAGTATTGCGATATTGTCGGAATCATTAGGGAACTAGTGTGATAGAAAAAATGCTGTGGGAGCACGAATAAAAATATGAAGTTAACTTAAAAATTCATTGTGAATATCTACAATAAGAAGACACCATTGATCCATGCTATATTAAAACATTATGAGACAGTAATCTGCCCTGAAATCTTATACACAAAAGGGAGTCTGAACCTCATAGGAACAGATTATTTAAGAGACTTAAGTTTGTAGAATATCAGAAGGGAGGATATTGCTATCTTGAAGAACAGAAGACAGTCGGATAAAAGACTAATGAACCAAGAAGTGTTTACCTGAATAGAGATGATCCCACACAATGAACATGTTCTTTGGTCACATCCTTAGGAAGGCCCAGCAGAGGCTGACTCATAAGATAACGTAGTTTCTTGTGAGAAAGAGAACCAAAGTATACTAGATCCAAGAGGCTCAAAGGGACCTGAAGAAATGGGAGTACAGGAAACTGAGACTTGCAGCAAGGTGACTTTCAAAACAAAAAGTCAAGCTGTTATAAGTTTCTAGGAAGGGATTAGATTTAGGACAAAAATATGAAGAATAGCAAAGTGTAACTCACTCGGTAATCCAACTGTCACTTAATTGTGAACATCTTTCACCCAGAGGAAAAGAATTTGTGTGTAACATGCTTATGTCCAGGTAACACCCTACAACACCAGTCACACAATTGCCCTACTCAGGTACTTTGAAAATTTTGGGAACAAAATGACCTCTCAGCTTTAGTACATATTATGAATCCAATCTCATAAAATGAGTTGTTAAAAATCAGTGCCACAATAATTGCTGCTACCTTTGTGGATAATAGAATCCACTAGTTGTGATACTTGCATTGATACCTTATCTATAAATGATATTTTAATGTGAAATATTTTATTTGGTGACTAGAGGGCAGCCATCATATTTCCTAAGCTTCTATCATCAGTTTTATCTGACAAGAATGCAAATGTTGTGAAAGTTTTAAAATTTTGTATGTAGTCAGAGCTCTTTAAGTTTTTGGAGGTAAGGTTTACAGTGACTTACTGATCAATACAGTTGTTTTATGTCCTGTCTTGTCATAAGCTTCGTTATTTTAACACGCGTTTTATTTTTCCTCGTGAATGTGTGCTTGCTTGTGCAAAGAAATTGTGTACGAAAAAGATTTTAAATAATATTTATTAAAGTTCGAGGGTTAGAACTTAAATAGTGACAACTATTTATTCACAGCCGATACAAAAGAGTTACATGTTAGCATCTGTTACTGTACTTCAGAGTAGTCACCAGCATTATGTAGAACCCGTTGCCAGTGATGTGGAAGGCGTAGCATACAGTTAACAGAGCCTGTTCTGTTGATGGTGCGAATGTAGTGGTCTACTGCCTTTTGACTCTCTGGAACAGTTCTGAAGCAAATGCCACGAAGTGGTTCCTTCATCTTTGGAATCAAATCAAAGTTACAAGGACTTAAGTCTAGGGAGTATGGTGGATGGTACAGTTCTTCCCAATTCCATCGACCGAACAGAGCAGACACAGCTTGCGCTGTATGCGCCCGCCCATTGTCATGCAAAATGATGGATGGGTTGCGCAGAAAGCGTCGCCGCTTTTTTCGCAAAGCTGGTTGCAAGTGATGCTACAAAAATGAACAGTAATGCTGTGCATCGATGGTCTGCGTGGAGGAACGTAATGCATTAGGATAACACAATCACAGTCGTACACGAGAATCACCATAACTTTAGACCACTTCATTCGTACCATCAACAGAACAGGCAATGCTAATGGTATACCCAACACTGGTGACTACTTTGAAGGACAGTAACAGGTGCAAACATGTAACTCTTTTGTATTGGATGTGAATAAATAGTTGCCAATATTTAAGTTACAACCCTTGTATTAATCTTTTAAGTCATTAGCAATTTTTAAGCAGGAGCCCTGCCAAGAAGATACACGTTAAATGAGCCAGAAATCAGTATTGTGCAGATACCTATGAGTAACAAGTGGCAGCACATTTGGGGTCCGAAGGTATGTTTGGTTTGTGAAGTGGGAAGTATGGAGAGACTAAGTGAACAAGGTGTGGTTATGTAAGTACTTCAGGAGTAAAGGAGATGACTCACTGAAAAGCAGAAGCATTGCATCACTGAAAAGCAGAAGCATTGCATCGTCGATACGTGTGGGCGACCCCCCCCCCCCCCCCCAACCCAAACACACACACACACACACACACACACACACACACACACACACACACACACACACACACACACACACACACACACACGTGTCTATGCCCTTACTTGGCACCTGCTGGACAAACAGTGCTAGTGCGTTTTGACAGATGAACTAAGTTGGGGGTGTGGGTTGTCAGGTGGAGTGAGTAAACGGAGAGAGTGGTGGGAGGCAGGAAGAGGACTTGGGTGTGGGTGGCTAGCAGCTCTGAGGGAGGAAGCCAGTTTGCCGGCTAGGAACATGGGAGGCAGAGGTGGAGGTGCACGGGCTAGGCATGTGATGTTTGACTGTCAGAGCCGGCGGGGAGCGGTGCACATTGAAGGTGATGTGTGGACGTGAATTCTTAGGGGTGACAAGATGGATGAAGGGGAAACCGATAGAGGGTTACTGGAGATCGAGACCATGATGGTTACAAGAGTGAAGGATGTGTTGTGAGAATAACTCCGTGAAGGATGTGTTGTGAGAATAACGCCCATCAATGTAGTTCAGAGAAGCCTGTGGTGGACGGAAGGATCCATGTTGCACCACCAGTGTGTAATTATTTTTGATGTTATCAAACTGACGTGTTCCAGGTATATACAAACGTAAGAGAGAGGTATGTTACATATAATCGATTAAGTAGGTATGCTAGGTATAATGGATTAAGTAGTGCATTTGGTAAGACACTGGTCTCAGATTTGGAGGATGGAGCTCATACTCTGTCCGGATGTCCTGATATAGGTCTACCATGTACCTAAATTGCTTCAGACAAATGCCAGATGATTCTCCCAATAAGACTAAACACTACTGCCACCACAACCACAACCACAACCACCACCACCACCACCACCACCATGTTAGCTATTGTGATCTTTCAAAAACCATCATCACAAGAACAGTTAGGGAAATATTATGGATAAAAATGGAATCATCTACATCTACATGATTACTCTGCAATTCACATTTAAGTGCTTGGCAGAGGGTTCATCGAACCACAATCATACTCTCTCTCTACCATTCTACTCCCGAACAGCGTGCGGGAAAAACGAACACCTAAACCTTTATGTTCAAGCTCTGATTTCTCTTATTTTATTTTGATGATCATTCCTATCTATGTAGGGTGGGCTCAACAAAATATTTTCGCATTCGGAAGAGAAAGTTGGTGACTGAAATTTCGTAAATAGATCTCGCCGCGACGAAAAACGTCTTTGCTTTAATGACTTCCATCCCAATTTGCGTATCATATCTGCCACACTCTCTCCCCTATTACGTGATAATACAAAAAGAGCTGCCCTTTTTTGCACCCTTTCGATGTCCTCCGTCAATCCCACCTGGTAAGGATCCCACACCGCGCAGCAATATACTAACAGAGGACGAACGAGTGTAGTGTAAGCTGTCTCTTTAGTGGACTTGTTGCATCTTCTAAGTGTCCTGCCAATGAAACACAACCTTTGGCTCGCCTTCCCCACAATATTATCTATGTGGTCTTTCCAACTGAAATTGTTCATAATTTTTACACCCAGGTACTTAGTTGAATTGACAGCCTTGAGAATTGTACTATTTATCGAGTAATCGAATTCCAACGGATTTCTTTTGGAACTCATGTGGATCACCTCACACTTTTCGTTATTTAGCCTCAACTGCCACCTGCCACACCATACAGCAATCTTTTCTAAATCGCTTTGCAACTGATACTGGCCTTCGGATTACCTTACTAGACGGTAAATTACAGCATCATCTGCGAACAACCTAAGAGAACTGCTCAGATTGTCACCCAGGTCATCTATATAGATCAGGAACAGCAGAGGTCCCAGGATGATTTGCTGTCTATTACTACGAACTGCGACCTCCCTGACAGGAAATCGCGAATCCAGTTGCACAACTGAGACAATACCCCATAGGCCCGCAGCTTGATTAGAAGTTGCTTGTGAGGAACGGTGTCAAAAGCTTTCCGGAAATCTAGAAATACGGAATCAACTTGAGATCCCCTGTTGATAGTGGCCATTACTTCGTGCGAATAAGGAGCTAGCTGCATTGCACAAGAACGATGTTTTCTGAAACCATGCTGATTACGTATCAATAGATCGTTCCCTTCGAGGTGATTCATAATGTTTGAATACAGTATATGCTCCAAAACCCTACTGCAAACCGACGTCAATGATATAGGTCTGTAGTTCGATGGATTACTCCTACTACCCTTCTTAAACACTGGTGCGACCTGCGCAATTTTCCAATCTGTAGGTACAGATCTATTGGTGAGCGAGCAGTTGTATATGATTGCTAAGTAGGGAGCTATTGTATCAGCGTAATCTGAAAGGAACCTAATCGGTATACAATCTGGACCTGAAGACTTGCCCATATCAAGTGATTTGAGTTGCTTCGCAACCCCTAAGGTATCTACTTCAAAGAAACTCATACTAGCAGCTGTTGGTGTTTCAAATTCTGGAATATTCCATTCGTCTTCCCTGGTGAAGGAATTTCGGAAAACTGCGTTCAGTAACTCCGCTTTAGCGGCACAGTCGTCAGTAACAGTACCATCGGCACTGCGCAGCGAAGGTATTGAATGATTATGTAACCCTCACACTCAACAATATATCATTAACAATGAAGCCTAAAAAACATCAAAGATCACGTCACTCTTTTTATTCCTTTTATTTTTCAGCATTTTTTCATAAATTAATCCTGGTGTTTATGTAGGATGAATAATTGAATGGATAAATGCAAAACTTAAGTGAACACATTCAGTATTTATTTTTGCCAATAATTGTAATAAATACTCCTTTTTTTCAGTCAATTATCAATGACCATCCCTACCATGTGGATGCACTCATCCAATTGTCGGATTTGTGTAAACTGAGTGAAGACCTACAGATGGCTGCAGAACTGAATGAACGAGCATTATATTGCTTGGAAAGTGCCTTCCATCCAACGTTCAACATTATCACAGGCAACTGTCATTTAGATTACAGGCGACAGGAGAACAGGTAAAAGCATTTAGTACATTTTAAATATCGTTAAATTTACTTAGATGATTGGTGATATTAAATTGTATATACTTTAAGTGCAGCAGATCAAACTTTTTAGCTCTAAACAATAAAGGTGGTGATTATTAAGGTTGCATTAATTTTATGTGCAAAATACAATATGTCACGCAACACTATTTCAGGATTTATATGTTGTTTGAATCATCAGACTAAAATAGATACTTCAGCTCATATGGACATAATTATATCCCTATTTTGGGGAGGTTGACACTATTATTTGCTTTTATTACAGCTCATGAAATAACATAGCCTAACTTTGTACGCTATCATTAGGTATTCAGGTAGAATGCTGTAAATATTTCTATTTACACGAAAAAGTAGTGTTCTGTCTATATTTTAAACCTTAGAATAATATTTAGAATCTAAAGACAAACTGAGTTGTAATGGAATTTTTCTTTGATAATTTTTTTACGGAGCTGTTGTTCTTGATTATACATTAAATTTACCTAGGATGACTAAAAACGAAAAGACCAAACCAATTTCAAGCAATTACTCTCCTTTGAGATATTAAAATAAAGGTGGCTGCAAAGGAGAACTCCTAGGATGATCTACTACTGGAGCATGTAAATATCCAACTAAATAAGACTATGGTAGTCCAGTCTTTCAGATACTACATTAGTACTTAAGATTCATCAGACATGAGTGGTTTGGCTAAAAAATTACCAAACAGAGTTTTTATTAGACAAACATTGCAGGCCTCGAAGTCAAATGCTACACTGCCAAATCGCATGGCGTCTCCCCTCTTCATTGCTGCTACCCATTCACCTGCCGACCCCTCAGTCGGGTCGTGGCCTTCGTTTGTGTTAGTGTATGTATTCGCAGCCTGTTAAAAAATGAAAAAGCAACAAATTAATGTGAAACTGTAAGTGAAAGTTAGAAAGACAACCATAGTCACCCATTCTTCATTGAAACAAAGGTGCAGTAATTAATGCCTTTCACCCATTCAAGTAGGCTGGTTGAGTGACTGAAGTGGTTCAAGGATGTACGAATAACGGTTGAAGATAAGTCATGTCTAAGGCGACCTTCAGTTTCAGCTATGAACGAAAACATTGAAAGAATTAGAAATCTTAAATGAAAAGACCAGTGATTAAGTATTCATGCGGTTGTTGGTATTGTAAAAATTGACACAGTTCGGCAGATTTTACGTGGACATTTCTACAACAGTAAAGTTTGTTTAAAAGTGGTGCTCAAGAACCTTACATCTGTGAAGTCATTTTTGGTTAAGTGTGAGATCCATGTGTTGGAACATCCTCCCTAGTCACCAGATTTTGCTCCGTGAGACACATTTTTTTTCTCTTCCTGAAAGTGAAATCTGCACTGAAAGCAACAATATTTTAGTGTGTTAAAGCCATGAAAGGAAAAATCAATGGAATCTGTAAATATGCTTTCAAAAGATAACTTCAGGTACTCGTTTGAGCAGTGGAAAATTCCCATGGAGTAGTTAAGGGTTTTGGAGGGGATATTTTAAAGGACATAATGTAAAAATTATTAAGAAGTAAATATAGAGACTATTTTATTTATTATTATGTGCTTGGTGCAGTATGTGATGATCCATGCTGGTGGTGGTCAGATTTGGTTGACTGGAAACTTGACTATGATTATGCCCGCCATCACATTCCCATGCCATCCATCATCAGACCACTGTCACATCCGAATGTCCCATAAATTTGGATATTGCACAATTTGACCAGCCGACTAAATGGAGACCCACTATATGAGGCCTCTTTCAAACTGTCGTGTATGACAACTCTGTTTCACATGAGTACACAGGATCCCTGGGTCCCTCACAGTGATCACTCAACATCTGAAACTCTTCATAACCATTATACTAAACCAGGCCTTGTGTGTGTGTGTGTGTGTGTGTGTGTGTGTGAAGTTACATTGACTGACCATGTCTTCTGGGTGCTTTACTTTTTTAGTGGGCAGTGTATTTTGACATTTGGAGGAGGAGGTTGGTGACAGAAGTGAAAAGGCCTCGCTGCATGAAAAGCACTGACTTGCTTATCATATCCATGACATTCTCTCCACTATCATATGATATGAAAAGGCTGTCCTTCATTGAACTTTTTCAGTATCCTCCATCAGTCTTATCTGGTGAGGATGCCATATCACATAGCAATACTTTAGAAAAGGATGGACAGGTATAGTGCAGGCTGTGTCTTTAGTTGATTTGCTGCAACTTCTAAGTGTTCTGCCAATAAAATACAATCTTTGATTTGCCTTACAACATTCTCTGTTTGATGCTCCCAATTTATGCTGTTCCGTCATTCCTAAGTATTTAGATGAAAAGACAACATTTAAATTTATGTAGATTTTGTGTGACAGAAATTTATTACTCATGTGGATAACCTCACACTTGCTGCTGTTTAGGGTCAGCTGCTGATTTTCGCTCCATGCAGATAGCTTGTATAAATAATTTTTTAATTCGATTTGATCTGATAACTTCACTACACAAATTGTTTGCCATTGATACTGACATTTATGAAGAAAGCTGCTCAACATGTATTTTTAAATCATTTATATAGATTAAGAGCAGCAGAGGACCTATAACACTTTCTTGGGGAACCCCAGATATAACTTCCATTTCACTATGTGACTTCCTGTCATTTATCAAAGATTGTGACGTTTATGTGAGAGAATTGTGAATCCAATCGAATAGCTGAGCCAGTACTAGATATGCCTGCAATTTGATTAGAAGCATTTGAGAGGAACAGTATCAAAAGGCTTCTGGAAAGCTAGAGATATGAAATCAACTTGAGATCTCATGTCAGTAATATTAATCACTTCATGTAAATAAAGAGCCAGTAGCTTCCCAAGAACTGATTTTTTTTTCTGTGCAGGTTGTGTGCCAATAGATCATTTTTTTTTAAAGGTATTTCATTGAAAGAAGAAATTTTGATCAATACATAAAACTGAGTAGGATTCAGACTTTATTTCAGCCTGTAGCACAGAAAACACTGCAAGGAGAAGTCCACTAGCAAGGGCAAAGCTCAGTTATCCAGATTTTTAGTAGTTGGTCTGAATAGTAGTCAGTTTTGTAACATAGGCACCCAAGGAGAACACGTTGAGCAAGGAAATGGAGTAATCCCAAAAATAAATAAATTACTCTCCGTTTTGCCATGGTTCCTCGACAAGACTGAGTAACAAAATAACATCCCCAGTTTCGTGATGATAAAAAAGAAACACTGCATGCTTGGATACACATGCATGGCTCCTCTCATCAAATACCCATTGTTAGCTTTAAAGCAAGTTTAGTCAATCTTTTTTTTTTCTACTGCCCATTTTTGTATCTCTGTTAATAGTAAAATTTTCTAACCACCCACCAGTTCCATGATATGCTGATTTATAAAGTAGAGAAGCAACTTTACTTTATAAAAATTTGGACAGCAAAATTACAGCAACGTTTAATGATGTACACCTTACCTTATCACTGTTTATAAAGGTCTTTGTGGACTCTCACCTGCGACATAACTATTTCTTTCAGTATGTTAATATGAGGGTTGGAACTTTAATAGTGGCAACTATTTATACACAGCTCTTGCAAAATAGATACATGTTTCAAAGATTTACTGACCTTCAAAGTAGTCACCAGCGTTGTGTATAACCCGTTACCAATGATGTGGAAGTCATAGGATACTCTTAACAGTGCCAGTTGTGTTGACAGTTTGAGCGGCATGGTCTGTTGCCCGACAAATTTGTAGCAGTTGTGAAGCGAATGCCATAAAGTGTTTCCTTCAGTTTAGAAATAGAGTTGAGCTCATGAGGGGATTAAGTCAGGGGAGTGCAGTAGGTTGTATAGCACTTAGCAGCCCCATCAGTCAAACAAATCAGTAACAGCTTGCACTGTATGTGCTTGAGCATTGTCCTGCAAAATGATGGCAGGTCCTGCAGAAAGTGTCCGTCACTTCTGTCTCTGTATTGTTCATTTTTGGAACACAACCTACGACCAGCTTAGAGACAGAAGTGATTACACTTTCTGCAGGACCTGACCATCATAGATGAAGATTTATCTGTAGATAACTTGAGAGAATGAGTATTCTGTACTTGCTCTTGAATTTCAAGAGGCAGTATTTTATGTGAAAGGAATTATGTGACTCGCGTTTTCAGAAGTATCATAGCATAGTTTTTGGAACTCCTGTAAAATATTAGTATTCTGGAGACTGAAATTGCTGATATGATGCCTGACAAGTGTTTTTTGTCTTTAAATATTTCACATTAAACTCAGCACTATCTATACTGGAAAGTGATGAAAGCATCCTCACTGAAATCTTATTTTATTGGTGGGTCTGTGGTATAAAATTCTTCATTAACATTTTGGAGAATGGGCACTTAGATGAATGTCTTGGCCTAGAAAACTGACCATTTATGCAGTTATTTAAAATTTAAAGAATTACTGGCACAAATTTAATTGATATATCTTTAAGAGTAATACATACTAAGAAAAGAAAAAGGACCAAGCGTTAAGCCTTTACTTTAGTTCTTTGATAGAGTATAAATTTTTAAATAATGATGACAGAAAGTATAATTGTCCTTCAAAAAAAAGTGTGAAGCGAGTTATTGAGCAATTTTTTCCTCTTTAGCCCCCAAAATTTCTTGCTCACTCAACAAATGTGACATATTTGTAGCAGGATTACAGGAAACTGCGAAACCTGATCAGTATGTGCCCGAAATTACATCAGCATGATCACATAGTGGCTAAGCTGTTCACAATACCACATAACACTGAATTAACTTTGGTTTTCATTGCATATTTTGTTTGGTTAAATCTGGAGTAAGTTTAGCCTATTGTATGTCATCATTGTTATTGTTACGGGGTATGTTTCAACTGTGTGACGTGTTCAAAACATCACATTCCATCACACTACTGCCCCTTCATTCTCTCTCGCTCCCCCCCCCCCCCCCCTCTCTCTCTCTCTCTCTCTCTCTCTCTCTCTCTCTCTCTCTCTCTCTCTCTCTCTCTCCCTCCCTCAGTTCTCTCTGATTTTATGAGAAACATTAATATAGACTTTATTGTATTCTTTTGTTACAGGGCACTATTCATCACTATTTTTAAGCACTTGATGTTTGTAGGCCAACGTGCATGTTACCGAACTGCACTGGAATTGTGCAAAGTTCTGCTTTCACTCAACTTTGCAGATGATCCATTGGCTGTTGTGTTGTGCATAGATTTCTATGCATTACGATCACAGAAGTATGCATGGCTTGTTGCTGCTGCTGAGGAATGGGAAGCAACACGGAATGTTTCACAATTACCAAATTTTTCATATTCACATGCTCTGGCCCTTTACCACCTGGCTGAAGTAAATCAGTGTGAACTAGATGCTTCAGATATACAAATTCAAAAGGCTCTCATAATGTTTCCTGGTGTGCTGATGCCTTTGTTGGAAAAATGTTCAGTGCAGCCTGATCCAAGGGTAATAAGGCATAACTTTTTCACCTCACAGGCTGAAAACAGGTAAGAAACTGTGCTGCAGTGCTAAGTATGTGATGAAGGAGAAAATATCTTGACTTATCAGAGAAATGCTGTCAATATCTATAAAACTTTTGCTTTTGAATGACTGGTCAGTTCTTCAGGAGGCGAAATTCCGGTACTCCCAATAGACTCATTTAAAACTGAGAAAGTTATTCCTAGTTTTTGGAACTGTTATTCCCCTCCTAAGGGAAGAAAGAGGGTAGGTTGTGGAATGTAAAAACTAATGTTGTTTCCTCAAGTGAATTTTCTATTTGATACATATTTTATTATTGTTATCTTAGTACACATTCTAATATTATACAAATCAAATCAAGTACAAGCTTAACCTTATTATTAATTTTGTTCATACAGTTTTTTTTAAAACTCGGGCATCTTCTGTGTATTTTGTTTAACCAAGCTCTCAGTAAAAAAAATTCGTTTGGGTAGTTTATTGCCAGTGGAATTCGTCCAGAGTTCCAGATTAATGCTTTCTGGTATTCAGCGGTTAAAAAATGGCTGAGATAAGTTCAGACATTCCTTATTTCTTTTGTATATTATCCTTATTGAAAATGTCCCAACTACAACTACAGGTTAAGAAAGGGCACAATCTGGCATTATACTCTAGTGATTAAAACTGTGAAATAACTTACCCTGTGAACACTTGAAAAGATTGAGTATGTCATATTTTACATACAATACATGTCACCAGTCCCCTGAATTCCTAAAGTAAGAAGAAAATTCTTTCATCATGACAGTGGACCTTAACTGTGTTCCTACTCATTAGCTCAACATCTAATCTTCTTTTATGGATTTATATGGAGTTAATATTGCTTTCCAAAGTTTCACTGACCATGTACAGAATGGCCTCTTGAGATAAGAGCTACAGGAAATTGTAACAGTACAAAATTATTTACCTCTGAAGTAAATTATCAACAAAATTTGCTTCCTTCCTTTTCTTGAATTTGCAGGTTTGTTTTCTGTTTTTAGTACAAAAGATGGGGAAGTCCCTGAATGAATTTATTCAATATTTTTGAGAATTACTTTTTCAAATAATTAATTCTAGTGTATATGATAAATTGTATGAAATATATTCTCTTTAGATCACAGTAACTTTAAATTTGATTAAGTCAGTTGATGCATATTTAATTTTTCTTCAATTCAAATGTTGTCTGATATATTCCAGTTTTGTAATGCAAATAAATTTATTAATAAGTAACACTCATTCTGAACATTTTTACCGAGCGGGGTGGCGCAGTGGTTAGACAATGGACTTGCATTCGGGAGGACGACGGTTCAGTCCCGCGTCCGGCCATCCTGATTTAGGTTTTCCCTGATTTCCCTAAATCACTCCAGGCAAATGCCGGGATGGTTCCTCTGAAAGGGCACGGCCAACTTCCTTCCCAATCCTTCCCTAATCCGATGAGACCGATGACCACGCTGTCTGGTCTCCTTCCCCAAATCAACCAACCAACCAATCTGAACATTTTTTTCCCCTCAAGTGACTTGCCTCACAGTTAAACAACCTCCACTGCATACAATTTTGATTGAGAGATGAGTGCTAACTTTTTCTTTACAGAACACTACAGAATTGATTTACCATAAACATTTATCATTTTATTTTTACAATAAAGAACAAGGGATATATTGACAATGCTGCCGCAGTTGTTTTGAGGCTATTGGCTTTCAACTGAAAGAGCACAAAAGCCTGTCTCAGATGAAAAAGGTAACACCATATTGACTTGATTCCCATCATTTGCACATCAAAATATGAATATTTACTTGTTGCTGCTCACACAAAAAGGCTGCAGCTGCACTAGCACTAAAATGTGCCCAAAAAGGTACTTGGCATTGGCGAACCTGAAGGAATCGAATTACTAATTTGCTGAAGCAGTCACTTTATTCAATGTGTTTGCTACCCTTAACATAAGGTAGAATGAAGAAAGAGGGGTGTTAATGGTGATTAAGTCCGGCAAGGTGGGGGGATACAAGGATTTGTTGGAGGGCAATTTCCTATCTCTGGTGGAGTTCAGGGAAAGTGGCATTATTTGGGAAAAACAAAATAGACCTTGTGATGCAGCAAGCACTCGCTTCCCTTTAGGCAAGCTGTAGACCATGTTCAGCAACTGAGTATGGGTGTTCCCAAGGTGGACAGTCCTTTTATATTTATGCACAAGTTCAGCCAGTTTAGTGTTGGTATAATGTCTATATAAAATACTGTTAGTGGAGACAAATTACCTGATAAAAAAATGTGCATTGTTTTGCAAGTTGGTCACCCCGTTATTGAAAGATTACCCATTGATGGGGCTGTAGTACATGGTAGTGGGTGGGTGCATGGGACAGTTTTTACAGTGGGGACAATTGCAAGGGTTGGTACATAATGGTTTGGAAATTTTATAAGATTTGACTAGGATGTTACTGAGGTTAGGAGGCTGATGGAAGGCAACAGTGTGTGATGGTGTGGAGAGGACATCAGGGGGAGAGGATCTCAGTCCAGGGCTTGACTTAAGACAGTCATTGCCTTGACAGAGTAATAAATCATTGAGGCATTCAGTGCCTGAGTGGTACAGAGTGATGAGGGGGTGTTTTTGAGTTTTGAGTGTTTTGGAAATGGAAACTTTGTTAGTAAGTGGATAAATGGAAGATACTGCTCTGGAGAGGTGGCTACTAAGATGCTGCAGATGCGTAGGCTGCAGGAAAGGGAAATTTGATGTGGAATGAGTGGCAGTTGTCATAGTGTAGGTATTAATTCTTGTTGTCCTCCCATGGTAGCTGAGTGGTCAGCGCAACAGAATGTCAATCCAAAGTTAAGGTGGCACTTGCTTTGTGTGAGACAGCTTAAGATTAGGCTCAGCGACTAAATGACTCATTGTCACACTACAAAACCAAAGGTGTAGTATTGTACTCAGTGGTTCCTAGGCTTTCTTTCTGTTGCTTATAACTTGCTTCATCTATGGCAGTTATTTCTCAGAGTGAAAAATGCTGAGCTGCACTGGTCTTTGGAGTCCATGTTAAACTTAAGCTGCCACTGTAATTGGCACAGTAAGTCAGTTAGAGGTTGGAGGAAGGGAAGGCCATACCACTTTCAATATGGCCATGCCAAATGAACTTCTATGATGTTCTCATCTTTGGTCTGTAGACAGATTTATATTGTTATGTAGTCATGAAAGAAATGTATTACTGTTTCTGATAGACACATCAATATAATGCTAACTTCTGAATGGGACTTTTCACATAGTGGAATTCTTGTTGGTGTTCCTAGTATCTCGACCTTTGTCCTGTACCAAAGTTTATCAGAAATTTTCATACCTTCGCTATTTATTAACCAGACTATAGTAGTCTCCGCTATTGCAAAATTCCCCAAATGCTGGAACGAATTCCAGAGTGTAGGAGGAGGAGGAATCAGCTGTTTGTAGATCAGGAGAATGTGCCGCTTCCTTTGTGGGACATAGGTTATGGAAGTGGAGATAGCCGAAACTGCTTGGTGAGCCATTAATGCAACATCACTGTTCACAGTACTCTTTTATTTATATTAGTACAGAGACAGGATTACAGGAGGTGGGAGGATATTGCCTCTAGATATTGTTGACGGCATCCAGGACACCGAGCTCCGCGGTCTTGCAAATGCTAGCTTAGGAGCGAACCCAGCATGTGTTAGCAGTGATGTTCAGTGTTGTCAGTAAAACTGGCCCCAAAGTGTGTAAGGTGCAGCTCCTGGCGGCCTTACTAACTCGTGGTAGCCGCATACCACTCCAGGAAAGACAGTGTTCAAACCATAACATCCAGCACAGCCAAAGTCAAAAGCGTGTGCCTGCACTGGATGGTGATCAGAAATGACGGAAGCCCTCGGGAGCCATTACACAGCAACAGAGAGACCATGCCACCCTAGCCCATGCTTGAATATGTGCATCACTAGGGAGGTAGCTGTTATCAGGAGGAAGACACTTAACGGGACCCCTAATGGTGCAAAGGCACCAAGTCGTCTGCACGTGGTTTTCAGCACAGGCCTTTGCCTGTTGCTACTGGAGATGAATTTGTTGGTAGGTGACTGGATACGTCATCTGGCACTGCAGTGTCCTCCACCTCTAACTCTGCTGCTGAGGAAGGTGGTGATGGTTGGTGTCACATACCCAACTCGATATGGTCATATACAGAGAACATCTGAGAGTGAGGGTTTGATTTTAGGTGACATTTTATGAGTGTTTGCTGGCTGGTACTTCTCAAACAGCAGCATCCCACCCAAGAGAAAGACAACATGCTGTAACAGCTGAGTGTCATCATTCAGTGGCGGTGACTACATTTGTTCACCTTTTCTTGTTTAATCAATCCTTGCATGAGCCAAGTCGGAACTGTAGTATTGGCCAGCATCACCCTTCAGAGCTGCTGACTAGCTTATTCTGCTTTGTCAGCTTCCTGATGAATAAGCATTCTTTCTTTGTGAATATACCTTGGAAATGCTGCCTGGGCTGCAAACTGACACTTGCTTCCCTCTGTATGACATTTTCAGAGCATAACAAGAGAAGCTCATCGTACTAGACTGAATCGTGGTGTAACACTCCTTCCTGCTTGAAACACTTGGTCTCCCATGTGGGACCTGTGTACACTTCTGGACACAACTGTCTTAACACATTTTGCAGATTGGTGTAAAAATGCAAAGTTTTCCTCATCTTTCTATTCTAATCCATAGTGTAAACCACATAATTCATTGGCTGTTCCTTACTATTAAATGTTTTCGGCAACTGTTGCTCTGGGAGCTTGAGAGCTGGGGGAGTTGTCTGCTTGTAGTAGACACAGATTACATACAGCCAGGCCAAAACTGCAGTGGTACCAGAAACACACACACTCACATTCATAATCATAACTCGTTGCTTAAAGTGGTGTTGCTGAATGTGCTGAAACATGTGCACAGTGGTAAAATGACCTTCCCATGGGGCTATCAGTTCACCCTACAAATGGAGGAGATGTAGTCTTAGGGTATTATTTAAGGTGGTCAAGTACTGAATGGCACCATCTGTAAAGGTTTTCCAGCTATTACAGCAAGGGCTGTACCGTATTCATAAGTCATCCCAGTGACAGTAGTTGGGAGCTATATTGCACGTTGGACTATTAATTAATATCCCACTTGCTTTGTCATTCTAGCTTTGTCATTCCCTTGGGACGACCTTCTTACAAGGGAACCTCCCCATCGCACCCCCCTCAGATTTAGTTATAAGTTGGCACAGTGGATAGGCCTTGAAAAACTGAACACAGATCAATCGAGAAAACAGGAAGAAGTTGTGTGGAACTATGACAAAAATAAGCAAAATATACAAACTGAGTAATCCACATGCAAGATAGGCAACATCAAGGATAATGTGAGCTCAGGAGCGCTGTGGTCCTGTGGTTAGCATGAACAGCTCCGGAACGAGAGGTCCTTCGTTCAAGTCTTCCCTCGATTGAAAAGTTTACTTTCTTTATTTTCGCAAAGTTCTGATCTGTCCATTCGTTCATTGACGTCTCTGTTCACTGTAATAAGTTTAGTGTCTGTGTTTTGCGACCGCACCGCTAAACCGTGCGATTAGTAGACGAAAGGACGTGCCTCTCCAATGGGAACCAAAAACATTTCATCGCAAGGTCATAGGTCATCCAATTCCTCCACAGGAAAACACGTCTGATATATTCTATATGACATTAGTGACGACATGTGCGTCACATGACAGGAATATGTTGTCGACCCACCTAACTTGTAAACTTGGCGAATGGGTAAAAAGATTCTTCTACCTTGCCCGATTTAGGTTTTCTTGTGGATGTGATAATCACTCCCAAAAATGTGATGAAAACATAAGAGTTTGTCACATAAACTGCAACAAATGAATGCAACAGTTTCACAGTTGCACAGTTTTCCCTGTGCTCTGTCAAAACATATGTTTTTAACGTTTTCAAATTTTTTCGTGTGTAGACCGTCAAATCCTGCATATGTCCAAGCAAATCTGAACATATCCTGGAATTTTGGAGAGTGAAGTTGTTTGTGTGTGAGTGCCTGAACTTTGATAATTGTCTGAAAATAAAAAAATTGAACTTGTCACACGAGGCAATACTTGAACCAAGGACCTCTCGTTCCGCAGCTGCTCATGCTAACCACGGGACCACGTCGGTCTTGAGCTGATGCTATCCTTGATGTTGCCTATCTTACGAATGGACTACTCAGTTTGTATATTTTGCTTATTTTTGTCATAGTTCCACACAACTTCTTCCTGTTTTCTCGATTGCTCTGTGTTCAGTTTTTCAAGGCCTATCCACTGTGCCAACTTATAACTAAATCTGAGGGGGGTGCGATGGGGAGGTTCCCTTGTTAGTAACAATTCAGTGACTATATCTGGAGAAAATACAGAGTAATTCCATTGCATTTTGACACTTTGGAAGTTTGGTTGCTGCATCAGAACATCTCTTCGAAATCCTGATCCATTTCCGCTACCTAAAAAATTTGTATCTCATGTGCTTCCATGTCAGTCTGGACCATATTGTTTGTGCATAAGATAATTCTTTCTCTTTGGCACAATCTGAACTCGTCCACTGACATCAACACATAGCTTCCTCTCTCCCATTGGAGATTAACAAGACATCCTGCATCTTTACTTACCTTCTGTCCCCTTTTAGTCTCTTCTTACCTTTTGCCATCTTCATAGATAATGGCACTGACACTTCAAGTAGTGTGTCCAGATTAGCCTTAAACTGTTTAACTCATCCTATGCAGACAATGGAAGTTGAAATTAGTAATTGCAACTTCATATTCACAGGCATTGTCAGCTCTCTGATTCGTATGGCCCTGGTATTTCTTCATTTTGCTCCTAGATGTATGTGAAGTTGCTAGTGTGACCTATTGGCCAATCCTACATTCAGATAACTTAACATTATGTTTCCTGATTCTTTCCTATCTCTCAAGAACTCACTGCCGTACCCTTCCCAGACAGCCTTTAATGTTTTTTGCAAAATTTTTTATGGATTCTCCATTTTTCTCAAGGTTAGGTTTAATAACTTTCAAAGATGATGGCTCTACTGTATAACATCTCGTATGGTGAGAGCCCAATACTATCGTGCACTTTCGAATAGTATGTGGCTACAACATACGGTAGATAAATGCCCTAGTCGATGTGATGACTATTCAGATAACTTACTATTTTACCAATAGTATGGTGAACATGCTCAATCCTCAAGTTTACCCTAGGGTGGTAGGGCCTACTTCTTAACTTCGATTCCGCCATAGATGACATAATTGCATAATCAATTTGGATACAAAGTTGGTGTCCTGATTTGTAATTATCGTCAGGTAAACCAAATTTCGATAACTAGTTTTTTACTGTTGCTTTTGTTACTGTACTCCCTTGTTGATTTGGGCTGGTAACCACTGCTGTGTAATCAGAAAATTAGTCTGTGATGGTTAACAAGCAGTGGTTACTCTTCGGTGTCCTGCTAAATTGATCCAAAATGTCCATCCCCACCATTTAAAATGGTGTAGACACCTCTGGTAATCTTTGAAGTAGTATTTGTTGAGGTCTGAAATCGGCTTGTTGTACACATGGCATGCAGTTCTTCACGTACTGGTCGAGGTCTCGTCTTCGCATTCTCCACCTAAACAGTTTAGCCATTATGTGCCCCATTGTCCTTTCCCCTCTGTGTCTTGCAACACATGATTACGAGACTCTTTTAATACTTCTTCCTTCAGTTCCGCAGATACCATGATGGTGGCCCAAACTTTGTCATCCTACCTATAGTCAGATTAAAATTACTTGATAGTTGACACTTCATGCATTGGAGCTGTTTTCCTCCAATCAAAAGCACTCAACACTACACTCACACTCATTGTTGCCAAATTGCCAAAAAATTGATGAATTCAGTTCCATTCCCTTGTCTAGCTCTTTTTTTTTTTTTTTGGGCGGTTTGGATCCTAAATCCTGGGTGTGGATCTTTTGTTTTGTATTTTATCTCACATGATAAAAAAAAAACACACATACACACACACACACACACACACACACATACACACACACACACACACACACACACACACACACACACACACACACAGAGAGAGAGAGAGAGAGAGAGAGAGAGAGAGAGAGAGAGAGAGAGAGAACACTAACCAAACACTACTGGATCCTTCCACACAAGACATGATTCAGCATCACATATACAGTTATTACAATCACAGAGATTAACTTACATTAGAGAACTTCACATGACATTGCATAAAGCAGAGTTTTAGAAGGCTGCAATTCATTGTTTTGATAGGTTCACCAGTCTTAAATGTAACAGCAAGACTTTGATTATTATTTTTATTAAATTAATTAATTTTCCTTTTATTGACTTTATTTGTTCTCATTTTTCTTCCTATCATTCTGTTTTCATTTGGAGTCTGCATGTGTCACCTATAATCTGCAACCAATGGCCATTGTGGCAGCTTGTGGAGCCACTGTGAGGATAGTTTCAGGTAACCATTGACAGCAAGAAGTTACAGGGGGCTAAGTAGGCCATACACTGGCATGGTTTAACCCCCCCTCCCTTCCTCAAACACTCCGTCCAATAATCATTGTAATATGGCCAGTGCATCCTTAAGTCCAAAAAGCATCCACCAATATTGGTAATGCCCACCCGGAATGATAAATGCTGTCTTCAGCCAGTCCACTGTCTAACTTGTGGAAACCACTTTTCAGTTCCGTTGCTGAAAAATAATTGCATTCACCCAAGCTGTCCAATTTTTCCATAATATTCAATATTGAATATGCATATTTCACAATTATAGCATTTAAGTAACTATACTTGGAACAGAATCTGTATTTCCTCATCCCGCTCTACTAGTTTTTTGGCCACAATGATAACGGGTGCTCCCCACAAGCTACCACTCCCTTCAATAATGCCATTCTTCAGCTGTCAATTGACGAGTCCTCCATTGTTGGTTGCATGTGTTGAGGCATTCTGTATGGGTTGTTATAGACAGGATGATTAACCGCCAGGAGGATCCTATGTTGCGTGGTAATGGTCCACTAATCTTGAACAAAACTGTGTCAATAGGATTTCTATTGCTACCTTATCTTTACCTTTCAAATGTTTCACTTTTTTCACATAATGCAGCTGCATTTGTGATTTGCTTATGGCAAAGGTCCACAACTTGATCTGTCTAAATCGTCATCCCCCAGGATGTCCAAAGTGGTAATAATCATTTCATCAGTGCCAAAATTATCCACACTAACTGGGACCATTTGTTCTCCATTCACTTCCTACACATGTGGCGTGCTTCTAGATATAAAAGTATGTGATATTGCCAACTTGTCATTGGGTTCCAATGGCTATATAGCAAAGAAAATATCACTGAGTAGGGCAGTTCCTCCCCTTACCCAGAGTAGTTCTCCTGCACCATTTGGCACTTGTTTTGTGAGCTGAGCCTTTATGATTGTTTATGCATTTTAATTGGTCTCACTTTCCTACTAGGTGAACTTTGTAACAGTGTATCATTTACAGAGATCTCTCCTAGTTAGGACAATGTTCCGCTTAATTTGATAGTATGCTGCAAAAGATGCGTTTTTGCATGACGCTTATTTAAGCACTCTGATGTACCTTTACTTGATATGCACGCGATTTCAGAGATTACACGTCTGTACAGTTCACAGTGCTGCTTATAGAGGCCAGCTGGGTTGTTCCCCTGGTGCACTCTAGTGAGCCACCAAAGAAACAGCATTATGTAAGAGATCGCAAACAAGTGCTCGGCCTATTCTGTAATCTAGATTACTGTTGCCCATTCTGTGTGTACAGTGCTAAGTGCAACCTGTACTTTATTGCACCTTAAACTGGCTCTGTAAAGTACTATGTTCATAAATCATGTTTGTTCTTGCTATAACATGATCCCACCCCATTATTGCACAGTACCCCTCGCCAACATGTAGCAACAAATCCGTATGCTCTTGACAGTTCCTTGCTCCAATACAAAAACTGTGCAACATTGACCCCCAGTGATGCCACCTCATTGTCACCTATTCCATGTGATCTATAACACGGTGAGGAATTCAGTCTCTTCCTTCCAAAGGGTTCAAGACTCACTAATGACTCTGTAGCCATGTGTCCACTAAAATCCCTGTTCCATACTGTTCACCATGCTGACTAAGCTGTATTCTCAATGTGCAAATATCTTCGTAGCATTGACTTTCATTGGGAATGTCATTTGGCAGTTGAGGAAAACATGTTGATGTTCAACGACCTTCTACTGCCCTACTTGTTATTCGTATAATGCCGTGCATGGTGTTCTACCACTTCACACTCCAGAGGCATTGCCTCCAAATAAGGGCCTCGCATCCACACGTGCAATATTTTACCTCCAAGGAAAAAACGCTTCTCTTATCCTATACTTCTGTTGCTATATGCACCTCCTCTGGCTGCCTAACAACCTTAATGGCAGCAGCCTAATCCTTCGGATTCTCCATCCACACTCTACTCGACATATTGGATGGAGGTACCCTCAAAAAACACACTTAACATATTCTGTACACTGCCTCTTGGAGGATAATTTTTTCTACCACCTCATACTGTGTCAACTCACAAGTTTTTGCACTTATCTTCCTCATCGTATCCGAGAATGCTTACACCAATTCGTTGTACTTCTGGGATGTTCCATTAAGCTGTTCCTTAAAGACTCTGGTACTGTTCTATTTACAGTAGTGCTGAGTGCCTCATCCTATCCAAGAATGCTTACACCAATTCGTTGTACTTCTGGGATGTTCCATTAAGCTGTTCCCTAAAGACTCTGGTACTGTTCTATTTACAGTAGTGCTGAGTGCTGCCAGTTATGAGTTGCTGAAATGTGTGTGTCTTTTCAACCCTTCATGGTACATTAAGTATATCTTTGCCTCACCCATAAATTATCATAATTTGGCTGTGTCCGAACATACTTCATCCAACCACTCCCGCAGCCTTGCATTAGTTTCCAAGTTATCAATAAATGCTGACTTATCCTCAGTTGCTTTACTCAAAGAAAGTGTAACTAGACTAGCTGCAGCCAAATTTAATGAAGAAGTAAGTATGCTAAATGAAAATTTTGTTTCTACTGCTCCAGCTAGTTCACCCTGTCGACCTACTTCGCTGTCTGTCTGGGTATCCATTTTGCCTTTGCAAAGCAGCGTTACTTTCCTTCAATTCAGCTACTTGTTTCACCAAGAATTGAATCACTTCCTCTGTCATTATTGCTCATGTTTGTAAGCCTGGTATTTGTGCAACCTCTATCAATCAGGAATACAATACATCTAAAGAACACAAAAAATGAAAGATAACTATTACAGATTCCATATAGTCATGTGCCTCATGCCAAAAATGTTGGCAAGTACTACATGTTACTGACACTAACTGCATGCAACAAAATATGTGATCTGCCAGGTTACATTGCTGTCATATGACTGGCCATAAATAGTGCTCCCTATAATTTTGCTTAAACTGGGACATCCGCAGGTCCTTCAGGTTTCACAAATCACACCTGCAGGTTTCTAAGCACATAAAGTCTCCCGATCATTGCTGTGTCCAAAAACAGAAGAAGCCACAAAAATAGAAAGTTAATTCACCTCACTAATACTGTCGAAGTTCCAACCAGTAGGAGGTGGTGACATTGTTGTTGGAGCATCCTCACAACATATGGCAGAAACTGATGCTGCAGAAATCTGGATTTGGGATGTGACACAGTGGCAACAGAGAAATTAATGAAGAGAAGTGAATTGGTTAAGAGAAGGAGCCACTCCCTCACTGAGACATGGGTTGCAGAGTTGGTGTTTCGCAGCCACTGCAGTGGCAGGTTATCTCGTATAGCTGACAGAGGATCCCTTTGTGGGGTAAAAGACTGTATGGGCAAAAATATAAGAAAGCGGAAAGACAAATCACTTTGATGGTTGCATGTTCACTGGTGGCTGTAAAAACTTTTGGCGTACCTGCATTCATTGCATTTGTTTCCAAGTATTGGATGAGGTGAACCTTGTATTCAGCTAGGTACCATTCCAGTGCTTAGAATTGTTGTTAGAGGTGCTTAGAATTGTTATTAGAGAATTATGAGCAGTACCAATCAATGATGGCCCTGAGCCAATGAGTTTGAAGCACATACTTCACTCAAACAGTCCGCTGTGGCTAAATTTTGTCATGCACAGTCACTTCCTATCACAATGTGTGATATAGTGAGATTACAGGAATTGGGGTCATTATGCCAATCTCTGTCAGTCATTGGGTCTCTCTCTCTCTCTCCCCCCCCCCCCCCCTCTCCCCTTGCACAATGCTCCCCATTGCCCTAGTGGATAAAGCATAACCCTTTATGCCTGTTGGAGAAGGGGAGGGGGGGGGAGGGAGGTAATTAAGTATCGGCAATTGGCCCAGATTTGGGCAGAGATGTCTAGATGAACACACTAGTGTTGTCCATTCATAGTTTTATGATTTCACAGCCACATTATTGGTGGCATGGACACTAAGTGAGTTGGCAAGATCCTGTGACAGCATAGACAAAAAGGAAAGTGAGCATGCATTCCTTGTCAAATTGTGTTTATGTATCTGAAACTTTCAGGTCATCAATGTTACTATTTGAACGCAATGACATGCTTGTTTCAGGTTATTCCTCTCGGTTTGCTGTGCACATTTCGTTCATGCACTGTTGATGATTCCTCTCAGTTTTGTCCTTTTGGATTTGTATTTAGATTGCCATTATCCACTTGTTTATTTCTGGGCACTTACCTTTTTCTGTGAAACTGTCTAGTGGCACTACTCTCCAGTGGTGTGTTATAAAATAGTGTTGTAAATTTTTTCAGTGATCTGAACAGTATCAAATGATATTGCTATAAAGGCTGACATCCTCAAACAACTTCTCATTAGTGCCCTTCTGGTGAGACTCTGTGTGTATGTTGGCACAATGACAAACTACTAAATATGTTTCAGGCCAAAGTTAAGATCAGAGGCACTGCTTGCCATGTTGCTGCTTTTAGGTTGGCAATGATTCGCTACTGTGTGCTAAACGGGGGATCGTTTATGTAACTGATGAGGCTACAGCAGTGAATTTGAAAGGTTTTGGTATGATTCAGACATTTTTCCTCTGTTTCTAACATTTTATTTTGTGTTATTGTGATAAGGATGTTGCTACATTGGAACATGACGGCTTAGTTTAAACTCAAGACACCACTTTGACTGTGTGATCTCTGCTATAACTGTAACATCCTCCCTTGTTTCCTCCTGCTCCCTTTCCAAATACATCATACATATTGAGATTGTGTTAAAGTAAGGATAAGCGAGATTAGCTGCATTCCATGAATATGAAAGACATAGTCTGCATTCTCTTTTCTTCTAATTTGCATGCAGCTTTTTGTATACACACTTGCAGAACTGTCACACCTCATTGTGAGTGCTGTCATGTAGCCATGAAAAACACATGTAATAGTTCATTGTATAGTTAATAAACTTTGAGAGTAAATATTACATGAATTTATTATTGAATTTTACAGTCAAACTCAGCCACTACAACAATTGGTTCAGTTGTATGTCTCAAGAACATATCATGAATGGAAAGATCCTAAAGTGATTGCGTGGCTAGAGAAGAATGTAAATATTGTGCTGGACCGTGTTGACAGTAAAGATGCATTTGTTCTGGACAGTGGTGAGAACAGGAAAAAGAGGTATATGAAAACACCAAGGAATGTGCTTCGTCACATTGTGCTGTCAGATCTCAAAGATGTTTCAGGAGCACTGCCATCTGTAAGTAATTTTGGAAATAATATAGTGTCTATATTTTTTAACTACAAAGTCTGTGTTTGTGTCCGGGGGGGGGGGGGGGGGGGGGGGAGTGGCAATTGCTCAGGTGCGTTGAGCACTTTCCCTGTTTAGTGAGTTGTGAGCTATTTTCATACTCACATATTAAGTCCGGGACCCCACAGTGATTGTTTTCAATTCTAGTGATGCTTTTAAGATTGTTTGACAGTTCAAGTGACTGACAATCACAGAGTGAATGTTGGAAGTATATGCATGAAGTTTTATTACCTAGTTGCATGACATTTTAAGGATTTTTGAACATGATATATTTTGTGATATTAATTTTTATGAATAACGAGTTTGTTTGCTTGGACATCCTCCTCAGCAAGCACAGAAATTTTTGTTTTGTAAATAAAAACAGCATTTTTCTTGCTGCAAGAGAAAGGTACTTTTTATTTACAGGCTCCATAATTTTTATAAGTTGTAGCAGTTTCAATTTCAGTGACTGGAAGGCATCTCTGTTCTCAGATTTTTTTTCTTTATACAAAGCAGGGCCATTAGGATGCAAGTCACATACTTACACATTCAAGAGAATATTTATTTAATATTTATTTGTATTTCAGGAAAGTATTTGATTAACTAAGGTATCGATTACATTATTTTAAAATGTAATGTTGTTCAGTGAGTGTGCCACTTACTATTGCAATGAACTTACTTCAGTGTTATTCTGCCTTACAGATCATTTGTCAACCTCACAGGCTGCCTTTATTATCTGCAATATTGTGCTTTCTCTCTTCAGTTACCTTTGACCTGAAGCTATTGTGTGTTCCTTATAACTTCATCCACCCATTACTTGCCAAGTGAAAATGTTCCCTTGTGCCTCCACACTCTCGCAACTTTGGCCCTAAAATGTTAAAAGTATGAGGATCACCTGTTGCCCATTGAAGTCGTCTTGCCTTTATTTAATGGACAGTGTTATGTTGTGCATCATTTCTAACAGTTCTCGATTCTTCTTTCATTGTAGCCTCAGTATTTCGTGCTGGACTGAAGAGCTTTTTCAAAATAGTTCTGCTAAAAATAGTGAGGTCAAAATGTGTTTCTTACTGCACTAGTTTTTGAATGCATTAATAATTATTGTTTTATATCCAGCCTTAAGTTGTGGTTGTTGAACCAAGTGGCCAGGTATCTATAGTTCTGTACATTAGAAAATCTCAAATCCCTCTATTTTCTTAACTCTGTTTGCTGCTATTCTGAGAAAAGCTGTAGATAAGGTCAGTTCTGCCATACAAACAAAGGTTATAGATATTGAAACTTCCTGGCAGATTAAAACTTACTTTTGCCAGTACCTCGTCTCCTACCTTCCAAAATTAACAGGAGCTCTCCTGCGAACCTTGCAGAAGTCCTCACAGCCTTACTTCTGTCAGTACCTCGTCTCATACCTTCCAAACTTAACAGGAGCTCTCCTGCGAACCTTGCAGAAGTACTGGCAGAAGTAAGGCTGTGAGGACGGGGTGTGAGTCGTGCTTGGGTAGCTCAGTTGGTAGAGCACGTGCCCGCGAAAGGCAAAGGTCCCGAGTTCGAGTCTCGGTCCAGCACACAGTTTTAATCTGCCAGGAAGTTTCATATCAGCGCACACTCCGCTGCAGAGTGAAAATCTCATTCTGGGTTGTAGATATTGGCCACAACTGTGTGTATGTGCAAGAGTCCCTATGCTACTACATCTGCAGGTATTGCTAAAGCATTTCCTACATAGGTCACTACCAAGCTGCAGGGACAATCTTCAACCACAAAGCTAGATGCACAAAGCATTTCAACCTTATACAAACAGCCTACATTCTAGCAACAGAGAGCAAAATCCACACCCAAAAACAGTTGAAATCCAAAGAAACCTAACATGAAATCATCAGATAGGAGAAGGTAAGTATTAACTGACAATACATCTAACTGACCATATATGCTGATAAAGCAGGTCGTCATCCTACTTCTCCACTTGCTGTCCAACCTGTCACCTTCCACCTCTTATAAATTTCTTCTATATTCCAACAGAATGTGAATTGTTGAAGAACACATGTGGAAGAAGTAAAGTTTTCTACACAAGAGACATCTTCATGCCTATACATAAAGGACACACATGCCAAACCTTCATATAATCCTGTGTTTAAAGGTTATAGCATTTGCATGAAGGATGGGCTATTGGCAGAGTGGTAATATTTATCTATGGTGCATACCATTGTGTACCTGTTACTTTCACCATATAACTTCAAGCAGTAGCATTAAAAATAACTGTGTGTGTCCTGTCACCTATCACATGAACACCCAACCACTGAGCCTCTTCAGGATCCCGTAAGTGAACTCCGAATACCTTTCCTCCTTAGAGAATTCAATATACGTCACATGCAGTGGTGCTCTACATACTTTTCTCAAGGGTAAAATAGTGGTGAGGTTCCTCTTGTCAAATGATATCACCTCTTCGCTACCAGGAAAATGACATAGTTCAGCTTTGCAAACAGATCATTCACAGCCATTGACCTGGCACTTTGCTTTTGCATGCTAGCTGATATTGTCCTTTGAGCTGTGGGGGAGGACTTGCATTCTCGTTGCCATATTCAAATTTTTATCCACCTGCCACTAACCACCTAAATGAATGTTAGACAAAGCAATCTGGACACTTTACAGCATCATTCTAACATCTAGGACATGGTAGAGCACGTAACTGTCATGTACAGGGCTACCGATCTCTCTATCCAAAAGTTATCTTTTAACCCTTTCAGACGCGATTTTTTTTTCTAGTGGAAGGAGAATTTTTATTTATGTGGTAATGCTCTTAGGTGATTTTTTTTAATGATTCTAGTTGTAAGGTTTATACAAAAATATGTACCTGTTTTCAAAACATACTTTGTACACTTGGCTTCATTTTACAGACTAAAATAACTAATGAGAAAATGCTCTCTATGTAATAAATAGTAAAATGATCATTCAATAATTACCATGCAAAATAACATTATTCAATTGTACAGTGGATGATAGTGAACCAACAACACTCATACATTGTGGTGGTCATGAGCCTCTGCACACTGCTACATTGACTTGGTGATATTTTCATCACAATGCCCAACAGTTGGCAGCACTTCACATGATGAAAAGTTTGAACATTCATAAATGTTCTGCTCAGGTTTCCTTTGGGAAAAATACTTCTGTTGCAGTAAAAGTTTATGTACACATTTGGAGCCAAAGGTTCTGATAGGTTTAAACCATCTAGATAGGTGGGCAGAACTAAATATTGACCTTAGTGCGTTTACTGACACTCTTGTTGCATTTTGTATTGCTGGAGTAAAAGCTCAGTGCATTATCAGAGAGAGAGGGAGATGATAAAAAACCTCATGGTAAGGATTTTACAATTTGTTAAATGTTTCACATCAGCAAAGGCATGAGGAGTCAACGAGAAAGATCAATGAGAAAACTAATGAAGGCACTGCATTGGCCATATAGAGCAATGCTGCTCTAAGCATTGCACCAGAAGCTGTAGCTCAGACAGTGGTAAAATACTTTCAACATACTACATCTTACGGCAGTCGAGGTCCTACATTCCAATACGGATAAGAATTATCAGTTAATGTTTTCACATTTTCCTTTTCAGCATTCCTTTGTTTCATTCGCACTTATTCTTCTGGTCCCATATTCAAGTACACATATCTTCTAATATGACAACTGTGCTCCCTGTGACTTCAAAATTCTCAGATTTGAAAATCTCGTATGTTATAATATTAACATCGATACACTGGTAGTTTCTGACTTGCCTTGTCCTTCAGTGTACCCTCACTTTTTGAACCTGCATTACATCCTTGTCCTTAGGTAGCCCGCCCCACCCCCATGATGAAGTAATTCTAGTTTTGACATTTATTGTTTCTTCCATAATTGGTTCATCTTTATGTCTTGGATTTAGGTTGTCAATGTATTCTAGAAGCCAGTTTTCTATCTGCTTGGGAGATAGTGTAGAATTTAATACATAAAGTAACATAAGAGAATCAAAACAAAGCAATGGAAAAATTTAGAAAATGATATACGAAGATACACAGCATTATATCTACATCTTACACCCAGTTTTCAAAGTTGGGATAATGGCACTTGCATTAAGAAACTTTCAGTTCCCATGGGTTTCGCTCTGAAATTTAAAATTACTGTGCTCTTGACTGACTAGGGGTCCGCCATGGATTTTCGACTGAAGAAGGGGTCCGCCAGCTGAAAAGGTTGGGAGGCCTTGTCCTACACCATTCTCCAGCCACCCCTACCATTCTCCACTTACTTCGTTGTCTCCCCCCACCGCCTGCAGCACGTGCTACCCTCCTCCACTTTCCGCCTACATCAAGCTCTAGTGTCAGGAAAAAACAGTGGATTGTGATAGTATTAACCATGTGTATCACATTGTTCACTTGGTGAGTTTTTGTCTCTTTTACAGATATGCGTCCCCCCATGCACACACCTACTCCCCCTTCTCTCTCTCCATCCCTCCCTCCTCCTTTCTACCTTCCCCCCTTCCCTCCCATCACCTCCCCTCACCTCCCCTCCCCCTACCCCCTCCCCACACCCTCCCCCTACCCCCTCCCCACACCCTCCCCCTACCCCCTCCCCTCCCCTCCCCCTCCCCCTACCCCCTCCCCTCCCCCTCCCCCTACCCCCTCCCCTCACCCTCCCCCTACCCCCTCCCCTCACCCTCCCCCTACCCCCTCCCCTCACCCTCCCCTTTCCTTTCCCCCTCCCCTTCCCTCCCATCGCCCTCCCCTTTCCCCCTCCCCTTCCCTCCAATCGCCCTCCCCTTTCCCCCTCCCCTTCCCTCCCATCGCCCTCCCCTTTCCCCCTCCCCTTCCCTCCCATCACCCTCCCCTTCCCCCCTCCCCTTTCCCCCCATTGCCCTCCCCTTTCCCCCTCCCCTTCCCTCCCATCACCCCACTTTCCCCCTCCCCTTTCCTTTCCCCCTCCCCTCCCCTTTCCTTTCCCCCTCCCTTTTTCTTTCCCCCTCCCCTTTCCTTTCCCCCTCCCCTCCCCTCTCCTTTCCCCCTCCCCTCTCCTTTCCCCCTCCCCTCCCCTCTCCTTTCCCCCTCCCCTCCCCTCTCCTTTCCCCCTCCCCTCCCCTCTCCTTTCCCCCTCCCCTCCCCTCTCCTTTCCCCCTCCCCTCCCCTCTCCTTTCCCCCTCCACTCCCCTCTCCTTTCCCCCTCCCCTCCCCTCTCCTTTCCCCCTCCCCTCTCCTTTCCCCTTCCCCTCCCCTCTCCTTTCCCCTTCCCCTCCACTCTCCTTTCCCCCTCCCCTCCCCCTCCCCTCCCCTTCCCCCTCCCCTCCCCTTCCCCCTCCCCTCCCCTTCCCCCTCCCCTCCCCTTCCCCCTCCCCTTTCCCCCTCCCCTCCCCTTTCCCCCTCCCCTCCCCTTTCCCCCTCCCCTCCCCTTTCCCCCTCCCCTCCCCTTTCCCCCTCCCCTCCCCTTTCCCCCTCCCCTCCCCTTTGCTTTCCTCCTGCACTTCCCCCTCCCCTCCCCCTTCCTCACGCCTCCCCCTTCCCCTACCCTCTCCCTTCCCCCTGCCCACCAGCCTCTTCCCCCTGCCCACCCCCTTCCCCTTCCCCCTGCCCACCCCCTTCCCCCTGCCCACCCCCTCCTTTCCTACCACCCCCACTTCTTTGGGCTGGGGGTTAAAGTTTTTCAAAAGCAGTATTCGTGTGTGAAGTTTCACTTCAACATTCCTAATTTAAAAAATTATTTTCTATAGTAATTTGTGTGTGTGTGTGTGTGTGTGTGTGTGTGTGTGTGTGTGTGTGTGTGTGTGTGTGTGTGTTTTTATGATTCTGCAAAATAGGATAAAGTCAATTGTCATGTGGTTGCTGATAAAATTAGTTGTCAGCCTTTATACTGTCTTATTTTATTGATTTTGATGATGCTGATATGTAACATGTGTATTGTACTTCTCTTGCATTAATAGAGAAATATTTCTTAATTTGTTTGTGATTATCATTGACAGTAAAATAAAATCTGTAATTTTATTATCATGTACCTCATAATTAAGTTTTGATAAAATATATAAAGTAAATGTTGCAGCAGTAGAGATCGTATCACAACACTAAACTAGTAATGTTAGCATAAATAAGACTACTTCAGTTGTTTTTAATGGTACAATGTGTTAATTTCTGTTTTGTAGGATGTTCAAGGTCCAGTCCTGAGCTTTGATCCATTTCCACCACTAGACTCCATTGATATCTACACAAGGCCACAGCGTTTGAGATCTGCATATGAACGTTCAAACGCATTTTCAATGTTTTTTCGCTCTTTGATGCCAAACTTCAACTTAAACCAACCAGCTGCAGCAGCTGTTGTTGCAGAACGTGTGTGAGTGAACATTTGTCCAAATTTGCACCATTATATTTAGAAAACAGTAAGATAACAGAACATGATGCTGTTTTTTTCTGTTTGTAAAACACTGTATACATAATGAGATTTTCACTATGCAGCGGAGTGTGTGCTGATATGAAACTTCCTGGCAGATTAAAACTGTGTGCCCGACCGAGGCTCCCGAGATCGAGTCTCGGTCGGGCACACAGTTTTAATCTGCCAGAAAGTTTCACTATATACATAGATTAATATAAATACTTTTTTTTTTCACTTGGTACTTTCAAGAACAAGCTAGTTACTAGTACATGTTACAGTGCATTTATTAGGGTTGCCCAGAAAGGAATGCACTGAATTTTTTTTTCAACAATTCTTTAATGAACATAAAGAATGGTGTTTTATTTACATGCCCTATTTTTCTACGTAGACTCCATCTCGTTCTATGGCCTTCCTCCAGTGCGAAACAAGGGCACGTATGCATTGTCCGTACCAATACTTGTCCTGGTGGTGGAGCCGGTGCTTCAATGTGTGAACTTCCTTTGCGGATTAGCAGATGGAGCACCAACTGCCAAGTTGTAATGCATCTGTCCTCACAAAGGACAACATCAGTTTGCTGCAACATGTCAGGTCTGACAGCCGTGGATGGTCTCCCCGACCACTGCAAATCGTGGAGCTCAACTGAATCGCCTTCTGATGACCTCACCTTCAGTGCCCAGCAACTAACTGTACCTCTGTCGACAGCAGATGCTCCATAGACTTTGCACAAGTGTTTGTGAATATTCCCCACAGTTTGTTTCTCTGCAGTGAGAAATGCTATGAAGGCATTTTGCCTGTAACATACATCATCTAGAAACGCCATTTTGAAACTGCCCTGCAGCTACGCTATCTGTCAGAAGTGACAGAAACTTGGTGCACTCACTCAGAAGACTTCAAATAATATATATGTAACGTTTTGCATTCATAGCTGAGGGTTGGGGGGGGGGGGGGGAGAATGTTGTGCATTACATTCTGGGTAACCCTAACTATAACAATTAAAGAAATTTTAAAGAGTGTTGTCCAGAGAATTAGAAGTCACACTTGATCCAATAATTTACTGTCATGGTGTGATTCTCTGTTTTAAATTTTAATTTTAAACCAGTTTCTCCAGCTTTGATCTTTCTTTAGTCCATGTACAGAAAGAGTATAATCACTTAAGTAGTAGAGTGAAAATAAAATATATTTAGCCTCATCAAGCCTGTAAAGTCACTGAGTGTATGTACAAAAATCACTCTATTTATGTCCAGAATTTTATCACAGTGAGAGATGGTGCTGTTATCAGCACTCTGCATTGAGGTTCAGGCTAGAAAGTTCCGTGTGCTGTCCGGATTTAGTTTTTTCATAATAGCCCTAAGTTAGGTCTTCCATGATTGCCTGAAACCTTGTCTTGCAAAATTTTGGATGGACCTGTAAACACCAGCATGATTGATTTTCTTCCCTCTTTTGCTGTGTACCAAATGCAATAGATTGGTTGCTAGACTTTTCTCAAAATATGGACTCACAGCTTTAACAGTAAGTTGCTCCAGATGAGCAATGAAGTTGGTGAGCATCTCTATAACATCATCAATCAAGAAATGCACAGCTTTAATTTCATCTTTTCCAGCATGTCTATTAATCCTGTAGTGGTGAAGATATCGTACTAACCAATAATGTCCAAGCATCATTCAAATGGGGATTTTGTAAACTCCTGCCTTGCTTCATTAATTAAATTTTCTTGGGATTCTTCATTGAAATGAAATGATCATGTGGCATTGCTGTCCGGGAGGCCCCATCTGGGGAAGTTCGGCCACCGAATGTGTGTCTTATTGCAGTCGATGCCACATTGGGCGATTTGCATGCCAGTGATGAGGATGAAATGACAATGAGGACAACACAGCACCCAGTGCACGAGCAGAGAAAATCTCCAACCTGGCCGGAATTGAACCTGGGCCTGCTGCTTGGGAGGCAAGCACATTACCATTCAGCTAAGAAGGCATACCCTTCATTGAATCTGTCTGGAATCAGCACTATCTAAAACTAGTGTTATGTTGTCATTCCTTCTTGAATCATTGGATGCTTACTCATAGCTATCGGAGTTAAAAATACCAAGATCAGCAGATGCCATATGTATTTCTGCCTTAGTTTCAGAAATCATAGATACTTAAGCACAAGAAATGGTAAATGGGAAAATCTAAAGGAGGGTCAAGCAGTAAATGCTCAGATACTGAATGTAAGTTTAGTGGACATACTCTTGTTCTGCATTTACAGCAGGTTTAGTGTCACATTTTGTCTATTTCTTTAGAGGGAGGGGGTGGCCTGTGCATAGCTTCGTATTCCCTGCATAGCTTCGTATTCCCGTTGGGTGATGCTACATTGGCTTCCCACGACTTATTACGTAAATGTTCCTGTGTGATATTACATATGTAGTACCTTGAAATTTACATATGCAGCCCATGTCAGTGTCCAGATGAACAGTCTTAGTATGGAAGTTACATGATTGTGTACATATGAATGTGGGCATTGTACGCTCGACATCAGTTCATGTTGCTAATATTTATTTTTTGGTGACTGAATTTTGATACTAACATTGCCAGTTCAAGACCCTCCACTAAAGTTGTTGAAATACGAAACTTATTAATTACATTTAATTTAGATGTTATTTTTGCTTGCTATGCTAAGTTCCTCACACTCTTTCAGTCAGAGGATTGTAAGTAGCTTATATTAATTTGAATCTAGTAACGTCTCTGGTTTGATTTATATCTGAAATCTCTTGCTTTTGGAGTTTGTCATTTTCTCTCTGGGCGCTCTCAACGTAGTGGTGTTTGAAAAAAATATTAATTCTTATTTTGGGCTTGTTAGCATAAATAGCATGTAACACTTCTTTCAACACACTATTTTCGTACTAGAATGCTTGCAGAATAACATGGCCGGTAGGAGCAGTCAGCAGGGCTCGCTTGGGGAGAGTGGTAGTGGAGGGGGTAATAGGCAGGTGCTGTAAGGGAAATGCCAAGCAATGGAGGGAAAGTGCCATTCTAAAATAAAGCCTATATTTGTATTTTTTGTAAATATTAAGTGGAGGCCCTTCATGCCCACACTTGCATGGTGACCATTCAAAAAGATCTTCCGTCACCTCTGGTTTGGTTAAAATCTAAAAAAATTTCCGCTGAAAATGTGACAAAAGCAGCTATTTATTTTTGCCCGACTTGTTAACCATTCCTAACTCTCAGAGAAGCATCACAAGTGGTGAATTTTGTTATCTCTTGTTGCCCTGTTAAAATTTGCTTCTTTTGCCAAAACATAGTCGAGTTCACATGGAAGTTGCCACATTGACATGTTGTGCAGATGCAACTGCAAGAGAATTCTGAAACAGTGGTGTATTATGTTTATTAAGATAGGAACTAAGAAAAACTGATGTTGATAGCATATGAAAAAACTGTATTCAGTACAAAAATAAATGTGTAATTTCTTCACTTATTTTGTTCCAAAACCCACATCATTCCTCATTTCACAAGCTGTCAGTGGCCCTTACAAATTACAGTATTTCATTGAAAAAGTCGAGTTAGTGGAATAACATGGTATCTAATGAAGTTTTGCTTAAGAACCATACAACAAAATGCTCTCCTCTTGGTGTGCTATCATTTGCTAAAACTCGTTTTGATACCTCAAACTGTTTATGAAATATGAGGAATGTTGTGGATATTTCATTTTGGCTTTATCATTGGTGTGCACAGTCACAAATGAGTCTGCTACATGGAATCAGTTTTCTTGACGCTGGTAACTGAAAGAGACCTCCACCCAAGCTGAAGGAGACTGCAATATGTTAATTAAATTTCATATGCAGCAACATATTATGTAATATGTACCAAATGCAAATCATTTCATTGCAAACTTTGTCGAATTTCACACAGTGTATTATTCAAATACAAATATCACAGTAATTATGAACATTAACAAAATGAAGGGCACATCAGCATGAAGTTGACATATAATGCTATAATTAATGCAAAAATGATTTTTTTTTTTTTTACCAGATAGTTTCTGTAAAATTGTTAGAGAAAGACTGCATGGCTTGCACCACAATTCTGTAATCACAGCACATCCCTGATCAGCCAGAAGTGGGCAATCAGTGTTGGCCTCCCTTCCGAACAAACAAATGAACTTGTCCAGCACTTTGGACGAAACTTGGTCACTGCGCATTGGCCACCATATACTGCACAGATTCTGTCGTTAAATATCTCATCAAAATAATTGCTCATGACATCTTATACCAAAAGCCCCTGACAGCTGTAGTGTAATGTATTGCCACTCTCATGTATTAATATTGGAATGTTAAAAAGAAATTTCATGCTATTGTTCATAACCAAGAGCAGTATCTCAGTTGACAGCCATCAGCTGCAGAAGACAGTCAGATATAGCTCTACGTCCCTTAGTTTTCTCCTCCCCTGATGTGACAGATTCTCTCTCGATGAAATGTATTTCTTGATTCTAGTATTCTAGTTGACCTCGTAGTGTTTGTTTTTCAAGCAGCTGCATGCATAAATTTATAGTTGTATTGTAATTATTGTCTTTGTCATAGGTTTGTGCTGGGAAAAGTAATTGTTAGTGTGCAGATTTTATTATAATTTGTGTGATGATGTAGATTGACTGTTTTGGATTAGCTGTATGTTTTTGTTGCTACAGCACTAAACAGAGAAGTTTATTTATTTACTTTCTCATTGCTATTGTGTCAAAGAGAGTGTAATTTTTCATTTCCTCTATTCTTGATGTACTATTCAACTTAGAGTCCCATTAAATTAGTCTCCATCATTTAGATGTAGTCTATTTGTTCATCATATCATGTTTTCCATTACCCATACTTTTAATATTTCGATAATGTGTAATTCACATATATGGTAGTTTTTACCATATTAATACAGGGTGTATACGGCCCGGGACATCCGGGAAAAACCCGGGAATTTTTTCATCCGGGAAAAACCCGGGAATTTTTTAGAATTCCGGGATTTTTCAATGTTTTAGATTTCGGTTAAAGTTTTGTAGGTTTGACGTGTAAGATCTGATACGCTGCCAGAGAACTTTAGTCCACTACTGCTGAATAATACTGCAGCAATGAAACAGAAATCAGAGAATAACACCAAAATAAAAGTTTAGTTGTATAGAAATGGGTAATTTACACAATGCACATACCAGTTTGCCGACACCGAAAAGTTTCAAAGGCTTTAGGTCGAAGATTATGCAGTATGTCCGTAACAATTAATGTGCATTCGATGTGCGTCACGTCACAATTGTTTACATTTCTAACAGATCACCAGAAAATATTACGAATAGTGGCTTGAGATGCGTTACTTACAAAGTAAATTTCCGCGCAAGATGATTTATGTTACTTGTGAGAATGTGCAGACAGTGCAGTGAGAGGATCAGCCACTTGAAAAATGTCGGGCCCAGAAGATAAGTCATTTATGCCACTATTTAAAATTTTACCGGCACATTTGTATCTGATATGACTTAACGTATAACACACTAAAAAAAGACCGAGCTTCAAGTTAGTTTTCATATTTAATGTTGTTCTTTCATAGATAAAAAATTATGCAGTCGATGGCAAAAAGTGTAATTGACCTTCAAAAAAATGTGCATAATGTGTTACTGAGCAATGTCACAAGTCTCTTCATGCCAGAACACCTCGACTTTTCTACGCAACTGATAATATTTTGGCACGATTTTAATTGCCAAATTAGAGCCCGTTAGTAGGCCTACGTACTTCCTATCATTTTAGGGCTAATAACAGTGGATGCCAATAGATGATGCAATTCTCGTTCGTACATACACATCTGCTTACGAGTTAACCGGTGTAGAAACGCACTTTGCTGATTTGAGCGAGCTCGGCCTACCTTCGTAACGTACGCGCCGCGGCCTGTCTTTCTCGTAGGCCTCCTGCTCTGAATAACTGCAGTCATTCGCTAGCGAGATCACGTGACACGAGCAATGACTGGCTGACAAAAGTGCATCGCTTAACGCAATCTCTATTTTAGAGTTTCGGAACCTACCGTGCTGTAATTTATGGAATTTGTGTATATACTTTCGCTATACGAAAATAAACTTTGTGCATATTGTCTCGCATCAAACAACTTTCCAAACGCAATGTTTTCCCTGGATTTCGTTTCCTAAAGTGCTGGGACGTCCTTTACGATTCAAAGGAATGATAGGTTTTACAGCTCCAAGGGAAAGCATACTGTTACTTAACACGGATGTATTTTCACCCGCTTTATACGTAATTTCATCCGGGAGAAATTGTGTTTTTAACCGGGAAATCCGGGAAAAATCCGGGAATTTTTTTTTCTTGTCCACGTAGACACCCTGTAATAGCACATCAGTGTATAATCTTTAATTGCTTTATCTTTCATGACTGTATAAAACATTTCATTTCATTCATCAATCTTTCAAAGTTCCAATAAAACATGAAAAATCTGTCAAACCAAAATATTTAGACATTGTAGTTTATTCACATTCCACTAATAAGATATTAAGTTTCTCACTTTACTGTAAAATAATTTCTATGTTTCATAGATGTTTTGCTGCTGTCTTCCATCAGTTGTCAGATGGACAACCTTTTGGTGCCTGATATAAAATGAAGACTGAATATTACTAGAGAGAAATTTGTACAGCTTTACATGTAATCTCTTTTCGTTATAAAGCACAGTTACATTACTGATTATCGCACGAAATGAAAACAAAACAGTGGTATCTTCTCGCGATCACTTGCCGTCGGTTAAATGTGTGGCTCTGAATGGTGCAGCGATGGTCTGCTCCCAGTGAAGAATACTTGGTCCTGATGATCCAAATCACAATCATTTTATATTAAATATATAAAAAAAAAACATTTTTTAAAAATTATATCACAAATCATAATGGATAGAAACTCCTTAATTATGTTTTAAAAAGAAAAATTATTATATGTCACTCAGGTGCTGTGGTCATCAGTCCCCTAGAACTTAGAGCAAGACATCCGTTTCAGTTCGTCGTTGATCCATCAGGTCAGTTTTTTTATTACAGAGGACAGCTAACCCTCTGACCGAACACGCCGAGTTGCCGTGCGGGCACCAACTGAGCTACCCAAGCACGACTCACAATCCGTCCTCACAATCTTACTTCCTCCAGTATCTCGTCTCCTACCTTCCAAACTTCACAGTCCTCCAGTATCTCGTCTCCTACCTTCCAAACTTCACAGAAGTTCTCCTGTTTATTCTGGTTTTTTTTTTTTTTTTATGAAGACCCAGTATTATTTGTACGCAATCAGTTATATGAAAGTCACAAAAAATGTTGTGTTGGTTGCGCCGCAGTAGGTCGGTTGCACCCCGAGAAACTGCGAAGTGAAGTTGACGCTTAATACAGATGTCCAGTCACACAACTACGTACAATGTAGAAAATGTTGTGAGGATAGCTAACCAAAGGCTGCGTTTTATTGGCAGGACACTTAGAAAATGTAACACATCTACGGCGCTTGTTTGTCCTCTTTTACAATACTTCTGCGCGGTATGGGTTCCTTACCAGATAGAAATGACGGAGTACATCGGAAGAGTTCAAAGAAGGGCAGCACTTTTTGTATTATCGTGAAATATGGGAGAGAGTGTCACTGAAATGATACAAGATTTGGACTGGACATCATTAAAACGAAGGCGTTTTTCGATGCGACGGAATCCAATCACCAACTTCCTCCTCCGAATGCGAAAATATTTTGTTGACACCGACCTACATAGGGAGGAACGATCAGCTTGATGAAATAAGGGAAATCAGAGCTTGTACGGAAAGATATAGGTATTCGTTCCTTCCTCGCGCTATACGAGATTGGAATAATAGAGATTGTGAAGGTAGTTCGATAAACCCTCTGCCAGGCACATAAATATGATTTGCAGAGTCTCCATGTAGATGTAGATGTAATGAATTACCATGTACCCCTCTGTTAGATCCTTGGTCAGCCATTACTTGTGTTTTACCCCGGCCGGTGATATTCGGTTTTTCGTTACCGTTATGTCCATTCTAGCACTGTAGCAAAGATAAATAAAGCACGAAAGCACGAACTAACAAACCCTTTCATTGTGTGTGACTGGAAATCTGAATTGTTTCCAGTCCTCTAAATAACGAAGTAACAGTAACTACAGCGTTTGTTGCATCGTAGTACGTCGGATTTCACGCTTGCATCTCGGAATGTGCAGTAGCGGCGCGTTACGTTTATTTCAAGCGTTTATTTAACTTCGCAGTTTCTCGGGATGTGGTTGGCGTGTTGCGATGCAGGCAACTATACTCTTTTTTTATTTTTTCGAGATACTGATTGTGTAATAAATAATACGGGATGTCCATTTAAAAAAACTTAAGTCTGCGTCGAGAATATTATTTGCTTTCCTTTTGGGTTGTCCCATTGTATTTGGTTTCGGGGGCCCTGCTTTGCCTTCGTAACCGTGAAGACTGTTTTTCAGTATCTGGTGTCCTTCCAGAGGTGTTTGCGCTGAAACGTATAAGTGGGCCGCCGTGTATGTTGTTTGCAAATGGCCAACGAATCTTCTGAATTTTGGGCTCGAGGTTAGGGACTTCAGCCTAGAAATTGCAAGGTGCAGGTGTGCCAACACCTTGCAGCTGAAAGAGCTCACCGCACTGGGGGAAGTAAGGTAACTCGTAGAAAAGAGCAAATGTATCCAGATGTTTTGATTTGGATGTCTTTGAGGCTGCTAGATTGGTGGAATGGTTGGTTCCCTTCTTCCACACCCCTAGCTCTGCCCAGGATATGTTCCGTTTTTTGTGCTACAGTAGGAGCATTTTTCATTCAGCTTCGCAACTATTACTCTATTACAGTTTTGACATTAGAGCGCCATAGCTCGGTAACCGATGTAGACTTTTGTTGAGTCGGGCGATGACTGATTCGGTGCAAGTTTCTTATTGTTTTGCAAGCCACGTTGCTTATATCGTGACAACGCATCAAGCTTTCACAAAACAAAACGACGACCATTAATTACGAAGGTTGGAACTTTAATAGTGTCAGCTATTTATTTACAGCTCGTACAAAATAGATACGTATTTCAAAGTTTTACTGGTGTTCAATGTAGGATACTCTTAGCAGTGCCAGTTGTGTTGACAGTTCGAGCGGTGCGGTCTATTGCCCGACAAATTTGTTTCAGTTTCCAAGTGAATGCCGTGAAGTGTTTCTTTCAGTTTAGAAATCGAGTTGAACTCATGAGGGCTTAAGTCAGGGGAGTTCAGTAGGTGGTATAGCACTTAGCAGTCAAACAAACGAGTAACAGGTTGCACTGTACATACTTGAGCATTGTCCTGCAAAATGATGGTCAGGTCCTGCAGAAAGTGTCATCACTTCTGTCTCTAAGCTGTTCGTAGTTTGTGTTCCAAAAATGAACGTTTGTTTTACGAGACTGTTACGTTATACACCAGCATGTTACGTGCTACAATTCAGAGCCCTTTAGCGGCAGAGGAGTGCAAACATGTGGACAGGAACAACAAAGATGTAGAATGTTAATAACTTTTTTCAGAAAAACTTTAAGAGTTTTCACATAAAAAAACAGAAGGTTTACTTTTAAGCACGCCTCGTAATGAGAAATTTGAAGCTGCCGTACGCTTGGGAATTCGATTGTCTGGGATGTACTGGTGTTGCACTAAAGAGTCACCGGTTGCCTCGTATCGGGGTCATAATTAATTTGCACTGTGGGAAGATGTAGAACGGTGTGCTAAGGTAGTGAAGGAGCTCACCTGTCGTACCTGCAAAGGAAGTCCGCGTTACCCTTTGCCAGGCGACTCCTGCCAGGATACCAGAGTAAGATCCCTTATCATTTAGAGATCCCCTATCATTTAGCTACAATATAGCAGGTCAGCAACTGGAAGGAGTCAATTCCATAAATTATCTGGGAGTAGGCATTAGGAGTGATTTAAAATGGAATGACCATATTAAGTTGATCGTCGGTAAAGCAGATGCCAGACTGAGATTCATTGGAAGAATCCTAAGGAAATGCAATCCGACAACAAAGGAAGCATGTTACAGTACGCTTGTTCGCCCACTGCTGGAATACTGCTCAGCAGTGTGGGATCCGTACCAGATAGGGTTGACAGAAGAGATAGAGAAGATCCAACGGAGAGCAGCGCGCTTCGTTACAGGGTCATTTAGTAATCGCGAAATCGTTAAGGAGATGATAGATAAATTCCATTGGGAGACTGCAGGAGAGACGCTCAGTAGCTCGGTACGGGCTTTTGTTGAAGTTTCGAGAACATACCTTCACCGAGGAGTCATGCAGTATGTTGCTCCCTCCTACGTATATCTCGCGAACAGACCATGAGGATAAAATCAGAGATATTAGAGCCCACACAGAGGCATACCGACAATCTTTCTTTCCACGAACGATACGAGACTGGAATAGAAGGGAGAACCGATAGAGGTACTCAAGGTACCCTCCGCCACGCACCGTCAGGTGGCTTGCGGAGTATAGATGTAGGTGGCAAAGAGAGCAGTCTGATCAAAAATTCTGTCACACTATAATATGGTGTGCAATTTTTAATCATTTGAAAGTAAAAGCAACCAAATCAATATTATGTCCACTTCAAATTTGAAAGCATCAATAAAAATGTCAATTCTAGGAACATAAATGTGAAATTACACTTTATTTAATTTGTGTGATTTTCATATGACACAGAAAAAATGTATATTCCTGGATGGAAAGGCAACCATTCACCTATAGGCTATAGCTGACATGTGTGTTGTGCATGGAAATGTGAATCTGTGTACTTTTACTAGAGGAAGATGAAGAGCTCGAAAGATATTGTAAATATGTTTTCTGTTGCGAGTTTTTGTGTGCCACACATCAGTCACCTTAGTGGTTGCCTTTCCTTTCCTCTCCTTTATTTTATGTATCACATAGAAGTACATAAGCATCTGATTAAACCAAAATTAAAAAATAATCACAGATATTAACAGAGTACAGGGTTATTCATAGGTACCTTCAGAGTTTCAGAAGATGAGTGTGCAAAAACTAAGCAGCATACATAAAAATGACACATATCTGTGGATAAAACATCTCTTAAAGTTTCAGTTCATAATACACACTGTGATGTAGTTGCAGAATTCGTGGCAAGTGTCACACATCATGGTGTACAGTGGAGCAGTTCGAACGTTTTGTGTTCTTGAATTCACTAAATGTGAGGCAACTGTGATGATTAAACTACAGTTTTGTACAAGATAACAGTTAAAACTTCAACAGACAAAATAGCATATTCCATGAGACTGGCTGCTTACTTGGCATGAAAGAAAAAACAGGCTCTCCGGGATCGTCAGCAAAGGAGGTAGAACACGTTTGGGAATCATTTGTCAGGGCTCAAAGAAATTGGTGAAACAAGCAGTCGTAGAACTTTTGATAAAGTGGCCAGCTGTCTGATGCGTTCTATCCATAGGTCTGTGTGTAATGCCATACTAGCTGCAGTTGTTGTGTGTGCTGACTACTCAGTATAATGAGCTTCGTTCTGAATTTTGCAGTGACTTGTAGTGGCTACTGAGGGAAGACAGTTTTGCATGAAGTTGGTTTTCAATGACAAAGCCACATTTAAAGTGCCTGGAAAAGTGAGTCTTCATAATGTGTGTTTGGACACAGAACAACCCCATAAGATTGTGGAACACCTTCGTGATTCACCTGAAATGAATGTCTTTTGTGCCGTGCCCTCTTCATAATTTTGTAGACTATTTTTCTTTGTGGAGAAAACTGTGACTGGTCTTGTGTACCTCAGCATGTTGCAGCAATGCTTGTGCCACAATTATAGCAAGGAGGTGGAGACTTAATTGTGCAACAATACAGTGCCTCACCAAACTTTCTTTCAGACATTTATGATTACCTCAGGGACATACTCTCTTATTGTTTAAGTGGATGTGCTTCTCGTCATGGCTCTTTCTCCTTCAGTGGCCACCGACTCCACTGCATGAGATATCTCCTAATGGTGCCATATCAAAGATAACATGTTCCTGTTTCTACCACCACTTAATTTGAAGGTGGTATAAGCAAGGATAATTAATGGGGTCACTGATATCGACCATGATCTATTGGGATATTTACGGTAAGTGTCCAACGGTCATAATGATGATTGCACATCACAAATGGTGCCCATATATGGAACAACTGTAATTTGACTTAAAAACTTTGAGAGAAGCTCTATCCACTCATATATATCTATTTTCTATATGTCTTGCAGTTGTCACACAATTGTCTTCTGAAACCCTGAGATACTTACGAATAGCCCTGTATATTCTGAAGTATTGAACACTAATAGAATCACTTACATGCTTCTGGGAGTTGTAGAGGGAACTCAATAGGTAAAGTTTTGATAAGGAACCCATGTCTGGAAATGTACCCTTTGGATATAAAGTCAGTCTGAAGATTGGTTCATTTTCAGATCTTCACAGTATGCAAACAAAATGAGAACCAAGCACTGCCGTCAGTCCCTGTTGTAATTATGACATGTAGTATAACATACCACTTTGGCTAAGTGATATGTTGCACAGTGTTCATCGTAAAATCAAATGATGCTCACTAAACATGCAAGTAATTCTCATTAGTTGGTTTAGTGAGTTTGGACTCGTATGTTGTGTGGAGATTACATATTGCCCATGCATGTAATCAAGTGCAGATGGATGCAACATTTCTGCAAGACGGCATGATACTTGCATTTCAGTCACACTTTGCATCACCCTCTAGTTTGGCATTGGAGAAACACCATGTTCCATGCAATAGCACTCACTGTGACAGTGTACTATGTCATGAAGGCAATGGAAGAGGAGTTAATCTACTCTGGCGCAAAAGCAGTCTGTATTGCTTGATGTAATAGTCAAATTATTATTGAATACAGTTACTGGATCTTTCTACATTGTATGAGGTGGAATAATACATGCACATATTTGAAGAGTTGCTTCTGTTATTTAATAGTTTATTGGGGATCATCTTGTGAATGTGACAGGTCTTCTTTTCCATGCTTCCTTAGAGAAATTGGAGAGGAATTCTGTATTACGCAACACCATTTTGTGGTCTGGTTTCATCCTAACAAGTTTCAGTACTTTTTGTGCTGTGGTGTTTTCAGTGTTTTTGTTTCTGTAAACACTTTAATCTTCTAAAGAAACTTTTGGTACAAAATAATTACATTTGTAAAACAAGTGGTTATTGTCAAATATTTTGCACCAGTTTGCAACATTACAGAACTGAGACATGTATCAGTGAGTTGAGGCATTCCATCTCATTCATTTACAATTTGTCTAAAAGTTTCAGTTTTACAGTAAATTTAAAAATAAGTGGATGTATACATTTTTTTACATTTCTCACTTGCAGCTATTAGTTGTATATGCTGGTAACTTTAGATCTGCTATACAATTTGCAGCTTGTCATCTGCAAACAGCAAAATGTTCTTTATTCTCTGTTTATTATGCAGTTAGGAGTGAAAGTTACTATATATAAGGTTATTTGGCATCACTATATATCAGGTTATTTGGCGTATTATTTAAACATTTCTCTTCCTTTGTGTGTGTCAAGGTAACACGCTTATTTCTTGTGCTGCTGTTTGTACATGTGCATTTTCCAAGATTTGTTGACCAAGTGCAAAGTTTCTACTGCCATTATGTGTTGTTATGGTTGAGTGGTATTCATTTGTTGTGTGGCACGTTTGTTTGCGATGTGGCGCGCAGATTTGAAGTGTTCTTGAGGTTTGTGATGTTTGGTGTGTGTGTGTGTGTGTGTGTGTGTGTGTGTGTGTGTGTGTGTGTGTGTGTGTGTGTGTGTGCGCGCGTGCGAGAGAGAGAGGGGGGGGGGGGGGGGGGGAGTTATGGATAGGCAGGTAAAGTGGTGAGTGGTGTGAAGTTTGGGGAGAGGGAATTTAATTTTAGATGGTGATTATGTGCTGTTTTGAGGGGGTTATTGGTTAAGTACTTTCTTTCTGGGGCTATTGATTTTTGGAGATGAGAGTTTTCTTCTATTGTTAATTTTTGATATAAGCTGTTACTAGTTGTAAGAATTTTTAAATCAGTTTCTGTTTTCATTGTGCCTTTAATTGATCTGCAAATGTTGAATGTGAGCTATTACTTTTCAGTGCTCTGAGATATCGTGTATAACTGCTTCTAAAATTTCTGGTTGTTTGTCCCACACAAGGAGATTGATAGCAGTTGCAAGGTAGTTGATATATACCAGGCTAGCTGTATTTGTCAGTGTTGGTGGTATTTCTTCCAAGTCTGTTCTGTATTGTATTGTTGATTCTGTATGCTATGCTCAGTCCTCATCTCTCTAATATATTGCCCACCCTGTGTGTAATTTTGTTGTTATGCAGTTTGTTGTGAGTTGTATTGTATCAATGTGTATGATTCTTTTTATGACAGTGTTGCCTGTTTTTGCATTTTGTTGATTATTTTATCTGCTATCTATGAACCATACCCATTCACCTGTGCAGGTTGCTTTATTTTGTTCAGTTCTTCTGTGAAAGGTGTTTTGTTTAGTCTTTGTAGTAAATATCTGAAACCATCTGCTTTATGAGTTATAGGCTGATTGGACAGATTATGAATGATGGCACTGGTGATTGTAGGTATGCTATAAATTGTGAACTCATGTTTGTTGTATCTCTCATGTATGGTGTAATCTAAGAAACTGAGTTTTTCACCTGTTTGTGTTTCAGTGATGAACTGCATTTGTGTTTGTCCTTATGAATTTTTTAAATAAGAGAATTGATTCATCTGTTACAAAAATTATATTAACTACATATCTGTACCAATGTTTTGTTTTGTACTGCTTTGGTTTAAAACACTACAGCACATTGAAGTTTGTCATTGTATATGCTTTGGTGAAATGATTGGGGGGTGTATGGATGTACCCATGAAAAAAAAAAAAAAAAAAAAAAAAAACAATCCACACCAATATTAAGGATGAAGATACGTAGTTCCACTATCACAGTGAAAATCGATTATTATATGGGGGTTATATTTGTTCTGTGCGAGATGTATTCACATGCGTGCATGTAGGCGTGCGGATACACTTGTGTATGTGCATACTTTTGTTATTTCATCCCAGATTTTCCATTGTTTATTTACAATACCAGGTTATCAGGTGTTGGTCTGTGTGTATAATTTTTATCACTGCTTCATCAGCAGAAGGAGATTCCAACTTTACATAATTGTTTAGCTGATACTAATAGAATGCTTGTCATCTTTCTGGATGCGTAACAACTCGAGTTAGCAAATTTATTTTTTTTTTTTTTCCTCAGTATGTGCCTTTATTTGTGATTCCTGCTTTTTTAAGTCAAAATTTAATCCAAAGTTTGGATTGCATTTTTGTCTGATCCTATAGATTTCTGCTTCGGAACCATCACCATATCCTTTAGAATAGCAAAACACAGTCGTTGATGTTGTTATTCATGTGTCAACTTAGTTTGGAGGGACTGTGTACCCCACAGGCAAAAGGTATGAAACAATTTTGAAACAGTTTACAGATGCTATACTACAAACAGAGCTCAATCTCAGATCTGAATCAACTTACATTGACATTTCACGTCATCTTACTAACCTGCGACATGACAATATTATGAAAAGAATAGATTTCTGCTCACCACATAGAAGCAGCATTAATTTTTCTCTGCAACTCGGTACCTCCTCTTTGTGGTGAATAGCTCACTATTCTGTTCACAATATTGTTGTTATTCCATTGTGAACTTTCTTTTGTTTGATTTAATCTGTGAGATGGATAGATGTACATCTAGAACTCAGCCAGGCATTTGCATCCATTGCTATCCTCCTCACAATATTCTGGCCCTTTTTTTTTTTCACTCCATCCATCATTCCATGCTGTTATGATCTTGACCTCCTTGGGTCAGAGTGAAAGGAACCTTTAAAAAAAAAAAAAAAAAAAAAAAGCACATTTTCTGAAGTTGAAAGTTCAAGAAGCTAATACTAACAAACACAGTACACCCAAGCATTTCTAAATAGACATTAAATATAAATATTATTTTTATTCTATACCAATGAAAAGTTTTGTTGGCATTGTATACACTATGTATACTACAGTTTTAAAAACAGTCTTATTTAATTATCATACTTTTCCAGGGAAAATGAAGCAGCTGAAGCAGATGCCGATGCAGGGGCAGGAGGAGCAGCTGCAGCTGGGGTAGAACTTCGCATCAGTGTAACAACATTGTTAGATGCAATGCGAGACTTGCTGTCAAATATTTACACATCTGATGTGGTGCATGGTGACCACTATTTGGACAACAATGAAGATGATGATGATGATGATGGGGAAGATGAGGATGACTATGATGATGATACTGACAATGATTGAGGTTAATTAATATGTAGTTACTGTTCTGTCAAATACCTTAAAACCTGATGCACATAAAATGTTAAGACATCAGAAAAACAAAATTTTTATTATTGTCTGTGCCACTTCATTTATGATCAAAGGAAACTAAGCCCAAGATAACATGTGTTGTGTGTGATATATAGTATGATCAAAGTGTGGAGTTCCACTTAATTTGTAAATACAGTCTTGTTATTGTTGACTGTGTTGTTGTTCTTGTTTTTTATAATATAAAATTCTTAATCTGTTAGTATTTTGCAGTGAAATTTTATGTATTGCTGGGAGGGGGACTATCTACAAAAAGTGGTACATGAAGAAGAATGTTATGTGAATTTGTTTCTTGGAAACCTGTAGACTAGATACCAGTGCTAATCTCATTGTGTGTAACAGCAACTTCTCTGGATTTTCTACATAACTAAACATACACGCAGGTATCATCTCTACTTTGCACCTACAAAAAGCCAGCTTATAATGTAATATTCTGTAGGAGGTAAACTTTTTGTTTATTAGGAGAGAAATTAGTTGATTAAAAAGAGGCATCTGTATATCAGAAAGTGGTAACTGTAAGGTGGACCATCCATTGGTAAAAAAAAGGGGGGGGGGGGGATGCAAACTTTAGTGAGTTGCTTCTGAATAAGGAAAGGACATCGGAAAATTCAGTGGGCTTTCATTTTTGTGGACCAGCCTATAATTCATTTGTGAACAATAGTGTTTATTTGCCCTTCTGTGCTTCTCTTCTTATGATGTTTTATCTCTTTTCATTTTATGTTTGTGTATTATCCAGCCCCCCCCCCCCCCCCAATGAACCATAGACCTTGCCGTTGGTGGAGAGGCTTGCGTGCCTCAGCGATACAGAAAGCTGCACCGTAGGTGCAACCACAACAGAGGGGTATCTGTTGAGAGGCCAGACAAACGTATGGTTCCTGAAGAGGGCAGCAGCCTTTTTGGTAGTTGCAGGGGCAACAGTCTGGATGATAGACTGATCTGACCTTGTAACGCTAACCAAAACGGCCTTGCTGTGCTGGTACTGCGAACGGCTGAAAGCAAGGGGGAACTATGGCCGTTATTTTTCCCGAGGGCATGCAGCTTTACTGTATGGATAAATGATGATGGCGTCCTCTTGGGTAAAATATTCTGGAGGTGAAATAGTCCCCCATTCGGATCTCCGGGCGGAGACTGCTCAGGAGGACGTCGTTATCAGGAGAAAGAAAACTGGCGTTCCACGGATCAGAGTGTGGAATGTGAGATCCCTTAATCGGGCAGGTAGGTTAGAAAATTTAAGAAGGGAAATGGATAGGTTAAAATTAGATATAGTGGGCATTAGTGAAGTTCGGTGGCAGGAGGAACAAGACTTCTGGTCAGGTGACTACAGGGTTATAAATACAAAATCAAATAGGGGTAATACAGGAGAAGGTTTAATAATGAATAAAACAATAGGAATACGGGTAAGCTACTACAAACAGCACAGCGAACGCATTGTTGTGGCCAAGATATACACGAAGCCCACGCCTATGACAGTAGTACAAGTCTATATGCCAACTAGCTCTGCAGATGACAAAGAAATTGAAGAAATGTATGATGAAATAAAAGAAATTATTCAGATAGTGAAGGGAGATGAAAATTTAATAGTCATGGGTGACTGGAATTCGGTAGTAGGAAAGGGGAGAGAAGGAAACATAGTAGGTGAATATGGATTGGGGGTAAGAAATGAAAGAGGAAGCCGTCTGGTAGAATTTTGCACAGAGCATAACTTAATCATTAGCTTAATCATAGCTAACACTTGGTTCAAGAATCATAAAAGTAGGGTGTATACGTGGAAGAACCCTGGAGATACTAGAAGGTTTCAAATAGATTACATAATGGTAAGACAGAGATTTAGGAACCAGGTTTTAAATTGTGTGGACTCTGACCAGAATCTATTGGTTATGAACTGTAGATTAAAACTGAAGAAACTGCAAAAAGGTGGGAATTTAAGGAGATGGGACCTGGATAAACTGAAAGAACCAGAGGTTGTACAGTGTTTCAGGGAGAGCATAAGGGAACAATTGACAAGAATGGGGGAAAGAGATACAGTAGAAGAAGAATGGGTAGCTTTGACGGATGAAGTAGTGAAGGCAGCAGAGGATCAAGTAGGTAAAAAGACGAGGGCTAATTGTAATCCTTGGGTGACAGAAGAAATATTGAATTTAATTGACGAAAGGAGAAAATATAAAAATGCAGTAAATGAAGCAGGCAAGAAGGAATACAAACGTCTCAGAAATGAGATCGACAGGAAGTGCAAAATGGCTAAGCAGACATGGCTAGAGGACAAATGTAACGATGTAAAGGCTTATCTCTCTAGAGGTAAGATAGATACTGCCTACAGGAAAATTAAAGAGACCTTTGGAGAAAGGGGAACCACTTGCATGAATATCAAGAGCTCACATGGAAACCCTGCTCTAAGCAAAGAAGGGAAAGCAGAAAGGTGGAAGGAGTATATAGAGGGTCCATACAAGGGTGATGTACTTGAGGACAGTATTATGGAAATGGAAGAGGATGTAGATGAAGATGAAATGGGAGATATGATACTACGTGAAGAGTTTCACAGAGCACTGAAAGACTTGAGTCGAAACAAGGCCCCGGGAGTAGACAGCATTCCATTAGAACTACTGACAGCCTTGGGAGAGCCAGTCCTGACAGAACTCTACCATCTGGTGAGCAAAATGTAAGAGACAGGCAAAATACCCTCAGACTTCAAGAAGAATATAATAATTCCAATTCCAATCCCAAAGAAAGCAGGTGTTGACAGATGTGAAAATTACCGAACTATCGGTTTAATAAGTCACCGCTGCAAAATACTAAAGGGAATTCTTTACAGACGAATGGAAAAACTAGTAGAAGCCGACCTCGGGGAAGATCAGTTTGGATTCCATAGAAATATTGGAACACGTGAGGTAATACTGACCCTACGACTTATCTTAGAAGCTAGATTAAGAAAAGGCAAACCTACATTTCTAGCATTTGTAGACTTAGAGAAAGCTTTTGACAAAGTTGACTGGAATACTCTCTTTCAAATCCTGAAGGTGGCAGGAGTAAAATACAGGGAGCGAAAGGCTATTTACAATTTGTACAGAAACCAGATGGCAGTTATAAGAGTCGAGGGGCATGAAAGGGAAGCAGTGGTTGGGAAGGGAGTGAGACAGGGTTGTAGCCTCTCCCTGATGTTATTCAATCTGTATATTGAGCAAGCAGTAAAGGAAACAAAAGGAAATTTCGGAGTAGGTATTAAAATTTATGGAGAAGAAATAAAAACTTTGAGGTTCGCCGATGACATTGTAATTCTGTCAGAGGCAGCAAAGGACTTGGAAGAGCAGTTGAACGGAATGGACAGTGTCTTGAAAGGAGGATATAAGATGAACATCAACAAAAGTAAAACGAGGATAATGGAATGTAGTCAAATTAAGTCGGGTGATGCTGAGGGAATTAGATTAGGAAATTAGACACTTAAAGTAGTAAAGGACTTTTCTATTTGGGGAGCAAAATAACAAATGATGGTTGAAGTAGAGAGGATATAAAATGTAGACTGGCAATGGCAAGGAAAGTGTTTCTGAAGAAGAGAAATTTGTTAACATCGAGTATAGATTTAAGTGTCAGGAAGTCATTTCTGGAAGTATTTGTATGGAGTGTAGCCTTGTATGGAAGTGAAACATGGACGATAAATAGTTTGGACAAGAAGAGAATAGAAGCTTTTGAAATGTGGTGCTACAGAAGAATGCTGAAGATTAGATTGGTAGATCACGTAACTAATGAGGAGGTATTGAATAGAATAGGGGAGAAGAGGAGTTTGTGGCACAGCTTGACAAGAAGAAGGGTCCGGTTGGTAGGGTATGTTCTGAGGCATCAAGGGATCACAAATTTAGAATTGGAGGGCAGCGTGGAGGGTAAAAATCGTAGAGGGAGACCAAGAGATGATTACACTAAGCAGATTCAGAAGGATGTAGGCTGCAGTACGTACTGGGAGATGAAGAAGCTTGCACAGGATAGAGTAGCATGGAGAGCTGCATCAAACCAGTCTCAGGACTGAAGACCACAACAACAACAACAATAGGTGCAGAATGTGACACATGGATAATGACATATGGAAGTTGAGGTCTGGCTGTGATTCTTGCACAGATAGCCAAAGCAGTTATGGCGACTGCTCACGTACATTATCCAGCTTTCACTCTTAGCTAAAGGACAGCAAAAATAAAACCGATCTGGAAATAGCACACCAAACACCAGCTGTAACATTACGCATTGGCTATCTAATGTACTAATGAGGATTTTCTGATGGGTAATGGTGCCTGTTTTGCTAGTTCTCATACACAAGACAGACTGAAGAAAGCCTCATCTAAAGAAAATAGAAAACTTGAGGTTCCCTATGTCCCAACCCCACTTCATTTAGAAACTTCTGAGAGAAGCAAACAAGTTGGTCTGGAAACTCACTCACACAACAGAATACTTGTAAGTATACAAAGACAGGTCCTGTGTGATAATTTTCTAACATGATGACTGTTTATTCTGCACCGGCACAGCTAACCTGTGACATAATTTTGTCACTTATTTTCGTTGGCTATGTCCTCTTAGCTCTTCAGATTGCATTCTGCTGAAATGCCAAAAATAGTTTTCAAGCCAGTTTTATTTTGGAAATCGAGCACAATTTAGATTACATTCATATTAGATTTTGAACAGACATTCTTATTGGAACCTAATTTCCATTAATCCTTAAATCACAAAGAAACTGAACTTGTTTTATCCCAATATGTACTAAGTGTTTCATCATTCGTCTACAGACAGATGATGTTAAACTGTAACCTGGTAAGGAAATAACTTTCAGTGTCATTGCTTATTTATTCCTTCTTAAGATATTGGCGTGGAAAAGGAATCAATTTGGAATCCGTGGACACTAAATGTATTGTGAATGATTATCTGAGAGGATTTCAGTGGGTACCGATCCCATAGTCAGTTTGAACTGACAAATGGAAGCATACATTTAAGTTATTCGTTAGCTAGTATATCTACAAATAAGAATTTTTGTTTGAGGCTTTAGAGATTCATTGTCAAATACCACTGATTGTCATTTACTCGCTTCTTTCTCCACCAGAGGTGGCATTAAGATGTATCCAAAGGTAAGCATGCCAGAGAAACAAAGGAATGTAGACCCATTATCAGGTGATGTGTGTCGACATTCAGGTGACAATATTAATTCATGAATTCACCAACAATTGCTATGCTTCTGTCAGGGCAACTACAACAGTGCTTCTGGCCAGGTTCTCATCAGTATGTTGAGGGGGCATTGGGTTGTGTGGGGAGAGCAGGTTTGCTATTTCAAATATTTTGTTACCTATTATCTCCTCCAACCCACACTAAGCCACTTAGTTAGGTGATGGATGTTTGGTGTCATCTTATTGGCACTATCATAGTTTTCTGTGATACATGTGTAAAATAAGTTCATGTGTTACTGTTCTCTTTGTATCATCAGACAACTTTAAAATAAGGGATTTGATCATGTATTGTCATGCTCCTGTAGTGTGACCATTAATCAATGAGCACCAAAAGCTAACCACTAGATGGATCACCCTACGTACATTTTGTGTTGCGAACCTCATTGAAATTTGGCAACATTGAGTGTTCAGTGCATTTTTATCAGTATTACATACACCAGGTTATTTTGATCTTCCCAATTTTTTTGGTTATGAAATTACCCATTAGTTTTTTTATCACTTCCTGAAAGCCTCTCACTGAGGACAATGGGTAAAGATAATAGGAAGAACCTCAAATTTTACAGTCAACCTCTATAATAAAACTTATTTGGCACATGTAGCTACTTTGGGCCACAGTGTTTTTGTAACTTGCTACGTAACTACATTAATTTAACATTACTCGGAATCAATATGTCAGTGTAATGTGATAAGAATAACTGGAGATTTTTACCAACAGTAATGCCTGGTTCTCTGACAGAGCTTGAACCTTTTCACTGGCGCCCTGTTTTTATCATGTGACAGGTGATACTGGGGAATTTTTCGTAGTTTCAAAAGTAATGTAACTGCACGATTTCCAGAAGAATTCATCTTTCCAGAGCACTCTTTTATTTCCTTTTTAAAGTGCAAGCACTAATGCATTTTATCATAAACATATCAATTTTTGCTTCCATATGATTGTGATATGTTTATGTATATATGTTTTAAGCAAATTAATTGTATATCACTCATAACTGCCACATCACCTATGAGTAAAATCCACACATTTGTATTCAACTTTTGATTAAGATATTAAATATAGATTTTAAGATGGTGGAACGTACATATCAAGCATCAGTTGGTGGGAACAAAGTTCTGAACCGTTTGATCGTGTACTAGACTTTGTTGTATTCACCAACTGCAAACTTCCTTGAAAGAAATACTTAGAGACAGCTGAATCTGCGGTGTTTGATATGCCATATGTGCCTCCCCTGGTTGAGCTAAATGGTGAGCACTGCAGATAGCTCAGCAATCTGTTTGGTGGGTACAGGCCTGGCAAACCAAGGTTTTCTGAGCTGAGGACTGGTAAGTGCCTCCAGTTTTCTGTAACAATGAACTCTGAGGAAGGTTCAGAAACCACCCCGCAGTGCGACGGTGAAGCATTGAGTTTCGCAGTGAGTGGGGATCTTGGGATAATCGCTATGATCGCAAGGGTGGTAAAACTTCACAAGAAAACCCTCAATCTGAAGGTGTACTGTTCACTGATGATATGCATGGCTGTTGAGGCGGAACAGTCATTAGCAAGCAACCTCTGGTGTACCTGCCGTACCTTGATTATATAAGGCTTAACCAGGCAAGCAGAACTCTGTCTAGGTGAACTGGTATGTCCATAGATGCTCGTGGAAATATCATCCTGAATCCAGTCAATACTGACACTCACTCATTGAAGCGAATGGAGAGGCTAGTCATCCTGATACTTGGAATGTCTTAAGTAACAGGGCTCAAGGACTCATGAATCAGAACTTGTATATAGTGATGATAAGGTAAGAGGGTATGTTTGAAAAACTATCTCCTTCCTATATTCATGAGGAATTAGAACGGCTTTCTGGTACTTTCAAGTCTATTACATTGTTGTGAAATGGTTAATTGATAATTGAAACTAACTGGTCAAAGCAGGTGGAACTTCTTAGAAAATCAAAAATGACTATGAAAGAGTTAATGAGTTGCACATGATATTATGGACATAGGCATTTCAGAATTGAAATAAGTATTGGTGTCACGGGGGATAGTTGATGTGGAACAATGGAGAGATTGAGAAGACTGCTACCTCCATTGCGACCTTCAAATCTCCTGCGCGTCATGGCAAGGTTCCTATTTCTGAAGGTTAGGCCTTATAAATACATAACCCCAGGAGCTGTTTCAAATGCTAGCAATTTGATCACACAGTGCTGAGTTTCAGAGGTTAAGTGACTTGCAGGAAATCTGGAAAGTCAGCTCATGATGCTGGCACTTATTGCACATCTCCAGCGATATGCATCAACTGCTCTGGTAGCCACCCAGCGCAGAGCTGAGATTACCCAATTTTCACTGGTGAACGAAAAATTATGGAAATAAAGGTGACAAAGTGGATCCCCTATGTGGATGCCAAAAAAGGGTGTAAGGTGAAGAAACCCTGTACCTTTGCCGTTTCTTTTGCTTCCCCAGTGAAGAACCTTGTTCTCATTGTAGATGCTCCAACACAGATGCTATTTAGTGAAGTTGTATTCAACACTAGCACCTGTACTTGCACTTGCACATGCAAAAAGCAATGAGAGTAAAGACCTAGTGATACAAGCAGCTGCAACACGAGAGAAGGGCAACACATTCACATTGGGCATAGAGCCCCAAAAGTAGAATGCCTCTAAACTTCCCCTTTCCCCACCAACCTTGAAGTGAAAGAGGGTAAGGAAAAGGTCAGAATTTTTGGGTCCCAAGCAGCTCCAGGCACCAACAGACATAATTTTGGTATAGTTGACAGACAAGGGGACATGATCACCGAATTAGATGCCTCATCGTCAGACAATGACTGCCTCTTTAATCCCCCCTAGATCTACAAATGCCTCACCAACCTGACTAAAAGATTGTAGTAGCTTAAAACCATGCCACTGAAGTGGGTCCCGTACCCTAGTGGGATATAAATGGATGCAGGACACATCTCCCGTGTGGAGTTCCTAGTTTCCCATCAGGCTCCTTCCCAAGTGGCGGGTAGGGGAAAGTTTACGAGATATGGTGAACACTAGAAAATTAAAATACCTAGGACAGACCAAAGCTAGCAAACTGCTGCCTTGCTGCTGGGAGTTGGGTCTCTGAAGACTAAGGAAGAAAACCCTAAATGAAAATTACCCATTCTCGAGTGGAGATTGGACATAGGGTTGACCCCCCACACTGTAAAAAATACATGTTAAGAAACTTCAGCAAAGAAAAGCCAGGTCGATAAAGGATAACGGATATGGCATGGACCAGGTTATGGAGGATGGGCAACCAGTCGATGGGGGCAAAAATAGTGAGAAAAGAAAGAAAAACAATATTAAGTGTAAATTGAATATATTCATCGGTACTAATGCCCAGGAGCTCTGAAAGTCATTTTAGACAAAATACTGAACCTGAAGCAGCCCATCACAGCATTACAAGAAGTAAGATGTAGACTGGGAGTGGAATACTAAAAAAGAAAGACGCAAATGTATTTTATAGCTGTAGCAAAAGGAACCATGAGTTTGGGACAGGATTTGTGGTGCATCACCAACTAAAGCACTTATTAATAGGATTCAATCCTGTGAACCCAAAACTATTGACACTTCAGTCACTCCATAGTTAATGCCCATGCACCAACTGAAGAATCAGAGGATGAGGAAAAAGAAGCTTACTACGAATCTCTGGAAAGAGCATATGATGAATGTTCGGGGCATGATATAAAAATACTTGACAGAGACCTAAATGCCCAGATGGGACGAGAACAGATCTGTAGACCAAATGTTAGTACCTGTAGTTAACATGCCGTAAGTAATGACAATAGGGCAAGGTTGATAGTATTTGCAACATCTCTGTTGTGGTAAGCTCCACATTGCTCCCCCACAAGGAAATAAATAAGGGAACATGGATAGCACCTGATAGAAATACAATAAATCAGATCAACCATGTAATAATTGATGCAAGGCACAAGTCAGACTTTTTGGGTGTAAGGAGTTTTAATAGGTCCAAATATACACAAGGAACACTTCGTAGTTTGAGCATGGGTTAGAGCAAGAATATTTAATGTAGTGAAAGGAACGCAGCCCGGGACACAGAAATACAACAGTACAGCTTTAGCATCGGAGGAAGCAGGGGAACAATACCAGTAGAGAATAATTCAGGCGCTTGAAGATGCTGGAGAAAGTAACAACATTGAAGATAATGGGAAAAGGTAAAAAAGACAGTGCAGATAGCAGCAACAAGCTAGATAATTGCGAACAGCATGAAGCAAACAAGAACCTCATGGTTCCATACCAAATGTGAAGCAGTAACAAATGAGGAAAAGAAAGAAGCACACAGAAAGACATTACAACCACATTGTACCAGGAGGATAATGAAAGAATTCAAAGAAAAGCGGAGAACTGAAAAAGAGGACCCATCAAAGGATAAAGAGGGAATGGATGAAGGCAAATATTGAAGAAATGGAGCTTCCCATAAGTGCAAATGAGGCAAGGAAATTTTATAGAGAGGGGAATAAGGCACAGAAACCTTTCAGGGACAGAAAGAGGTGAGAACTGCAATAAGGAAATTAAAGAACAATAAAGTGATAGGAATGGATGGCATTCAAGCAGAACTTTTCAAGCAAGGAGCCTCTAATTGGAAAGGAACATCCTGAACTGTTAAATCTAATGTGGGGAGAAGAGGAAATGCCTCATACATGGAAAGAGGGAATTAGATGCCCTTTATATAAGAAAAGAGACCAGACGAAATGTGAAAAATCGTCTAGCTTACTGTACGGGTGACTCCATCCAATAATACAGAGGGAAATGGAGCCATAGCAATATGAATTTATCTCCAGTGAGCCCACTATCGATCGGATATTTACCCTAAGACAAATTCTGGAAAAAGAAATATGGGGTCGAAGTACATCATCTATTTATTGATTTTAAAGCAGCTTACTGTATAGGAAGAGAACTATATCAAACTCTAGGTGAATTGGTTATTCCAAAAAAGCTGATAAAGATAGTAAGAATGACAATGAGAGAAATGCAAGGTTGCATAAATACTTGAGGATTGTTGTCCAATACTATGGAAATTAAAAATGGAGTATGGCAAGTTGACGTGCTGGAATGCCTTCTGTTCAACACCGCCTTGGAGAAGATGATGAGAGAAGCAAGTAATTCGAATAGGGGAATGATTTTTCATAAATCTGTGCAGGTACTGGCCTCTTCGGATGACATCAATGTAGTAGCAAGAACTCTGGTGGCAATGGAAAAGTCATTCACTGCACTTGAACAGGCCAGCAGTAATATAGGATAAATATGAACAAGCAGAAAACACAGTACCTAGCTGCTGGGGAGGCACCCAGGAAAAACGTGCCAGCCAAACTAGCAATGGGTAACTACACCTTTGAAAGAGTTAATCATTTCAAATAACTGGGTTCACCAGTAACCCATCTAAATGATACCTTCTATGAAATAAAGCAGTAATTAATTGTAGCCCATAAAGCTTATTTTGCTTTAACAAAGCTTTTATCGTCAAGACTCCTGACTAGAACCATGAAACTAACCATCTGTGTAAAACACTGATCAGACCAGTGCTTACATACACTATGTGATCAAAAGATCCGGACACCCCCAAAAACATAAGTTTTTCATAATAGGTGCATTGTGCTGCCACCTACTGCCAGGTACTCCATATCAGCAAGCTCAGTAGTCACTAGAAATCGTGAGAGAGCAGAATGGGGCACTCCGCGGGACTCACGGACTTCGAAAATGGTCAAGTGATTGGGTGTCACTTGTGTCATACGTATGTACGTGAGATTTCCACACTCCTATACATCCCTAGGTCAACTGTTTCCGGTGTGATAGTGAAGTGGAAACGTGAAGGGACATGTACAGCATAAAAGCATACAGGCCAACCTTGTCTGATGACTGGCAGAGACTGCCGACAGTTGAAGAGGATTGTAATGTGTAATAGGCAGACATCTATACAGACCATCACACAGGAATTCCAAACTGCATCAGGATTCACTGCAAGTACTGTGACAGTTAGGTGGGAAGTGAGAAAACCTCGATTTCATGATCGAGCAGTTGCTCATAAGCCACACATCACGCTGGTAAATGCCAAATGACGCCTCGCTTGGTGTAAGGAGCGTAAACAATGGACGATTGAACAGTGGAAAAACATTGTGTGGAGTGACAAATCATGGTACACAATGTGGCGATCCAATGGCAGGATGTGGGTATGGCAAATGCCCCGTGAACACCATCTGTCAGTGTGTGTGCAGTGGCAACAGTAAAATGGGAGACGGTGGTGTTATGGTGTGGTTGTGTTTTTCATGGAGGGGGCTTGCACTCCTTGTTGTTTTGTGTGGCACTATCACAGCACAGGACTACATTGATGTTTTAAGCACCTTTTTGCTCCCCACTGTTGAAGAACAATTCGGGGATGGCAACTGCATCTTTCAACACGATCGACCCCCTGTTCATAATGCGCAGCCTGTGGCAGAGTGGTTACATGACAATAACATCCCTGTAATGGACTGGCCTGCACAGAGTCCTGACCTGAGTCCTATAGAACACCTTTGGGATGTTTTGAAACACTGACTTCGTGCCAGGCCTCACTGGCCGACATTGATACCTCTCCTCAGTGCAGCACTCCGTGAAGTCTGGGCTGCCTTTCCCCAAGAATCCTTCCAGCACCTGATTGAACATATGCCTGTGAGAGTGGAAGCCTCCATCAAGGCTAAGAAGGGGCCGACACAATACTGAATTCCAGCATTACCGATGGAAGGCACCACGAACTTGTCTTTTCAGCCAGGTGTCCGGATACTTTTGATCATATAGTGTACACCTCTGAAACCTGGGTTCTGCAACAAGAGCTGCATTCAAGAGAAGGATACTCAATAGAATCATCGCCCCAATTTGTGAAAGGGAAAATGGAGGAGGCAATACAATCATGAGTTGTACACCATCTACAAAGATCAGCTGTGGATTGTGAAGTCATCTAGGCTGAGAGGGGCTGGACACGTGGCATGGATGAATGATACAGAGAGACCAAAAAAGGTTTTACAAAGAAAGTCAGGTGGACAGAAAGGACATGATCAACTGAAAACTAAATGGGAGGATGGAGTCTTTGAAGACTTTTGAAAGATGGGACCAGGATAAGCGAAAGGAGATAGTTGAAGAGGGAAACATTCATCATGAGTTGTAGAGCACAGAAGAAGACGAGACCCATCTGGAGGAACTTTCACTCCTTGTACAGGACAGACCTATGTGCTTACATCTCCAAGAGACACATTTTAAAGCTACTGAAGCACTTGTACATAGAGGCTTTCACTTCCACAAGAAAGACAAGACAAAAGATGGGAAGCAGTATTCATCAAGGACACATCCCACTCCTCACCTATGTCCGTAACCACAAAGCTACAAGTGATAATGTTGTTAAGATAATGACCCACGTTAGTGTCACAGTGTGCTCTACACCATGAGCCCATTGACAGTGAGATCCTCACACAGCTTTTTGCTATATTGCTCCACCCTGTTCTCCTTTTGAGAGACTTTAATGCACACATTGTACTATGGGGACCCAACACCTCTTGCCCCCAGGACTTGTATACTAGAAGATCTTGGATCAAGCTATGCATTTCAGCATTGTTACAGGTTTGTGTACTGCCATAAACCTCTCCTGCTATTGCTCAGTGGGAAGTTGATGACAACTATCATGCCAGACAACCTATCCTTATCTGGATCTATCTGCCAGATGGAGTAGATCACGAATGGAAGCTGCCGAAATGGCTGTTCCGAAACTCTGACTGGATGCTTTGCATGCAGTTAGCTATTTTTGAGCAATGTGCAGGTATCCAGTACTGGGTAGATCACATTACAGCTCTGGCTCATCAATCCACCAATGCATCCTTCCCCAAGTTATCAGGAACACTTAGGAGGCAGCCTGTCCCTTGGTGGAATGATGAGTGTCATCCTATAATCAAGAATTGGAGGGCTGCTGTGTAAAGATTTAACTGGTGCCCCACATATTTAAAGCTTGCAACCTTTTGAATGGCAAGAGCAAAGGCAAGGCGAATGATGTGAGAGAGGTCAGTGCAAGAGTTCCTGAACTCCTTCAGTAGTTCCACTCCCACAAGCAAAGAACGGGAAGCCATTGGGAGGATTTCCAGGTGGACTCACCTCCAAGCATCTGCACAAGACCAGGGGTCTTTTCTACCATTGTTGAGAGACACTGCTCACTGTTAGACAATCGTGGCCAGTTTTAGCCAGATCCAGCTTTCCATGGTTATCATAAGATGCAAGAGTGGATTGGTTTTGATTTCTGTTCCATTAACAGGAAGTATACAACCAGCCTTTCTCTATTTTGAACTTGGATTCTGCATTGTCAGTAGCTCACTATACCACAACCGGTCACTTACAGCATATTGAAATAGTTGAACATGCAGTTGAAGATAGTCCTCCTCCAGCTCTTTAATGCAATTTGAGTTACAGGACGCATTCTCAACTTGCGAAAAGAAGCTGTTTTAATCAAGATTTTAAAACCAGGAAAGGATCATACTAACCCAGTAGTTACTGTAGCGTCAGTCTCGCAAGCTGTGTAGGAGAGACACTAGAGTGTATCATTAACCGGCACATAGTATGGGTTCTCAAAACTAGGTCAGTACTCAGTTGCATCCAGTGTGGGTTTAGGAGGTATCACTCCACACTCGATAACTTGACCCTGCTCAAAGTGGCAATTCAACAAGTTTTCCTTCATAAGCAATACTATCATTGTAGTCTTTGATTTGCAAAAGACCTGCAATATTATATGGATGTGAGTAGTGTTTCTATGTACATCAACCCACATTCATAGAGTCCTTCCTATTTTCGGTACACGGTCAGGGAAAACCTGTCTGTCTGTTTTAAAGATGTGAGTGGCATCTCTCAAGGGAGTTTTTTAAGTGAAATGGTGTTTGCCATCCAACCCTACAACGTCTACTCAGCAATTGCATTTTATGATTAGGCAGTTGGAGAAATGGTCAGACACCATAGGTTTTTAATTCTCTTTGTAGAAAACTGTGTGTGTTAATTTTAACCTCTCCCACTTTCTTTTTAGTTCACATGTTTTAAAACTGTGGATTCTATTTTCACTTTTAAAGAAAAGGTGAAATATGTGAGCCTCCACTTTTGAAGAGAGGCTGACATGCCTGCCACACTTTAAAGGACTGAAGGTACGTTGCCTCAAGGCCTTAACTGTGCTTAAATGCGTTAGTCACATGTCTTGCGGAGCCGAAAGGGCACAGAATGCTGGACACAGTTCACCACAAGGGTATTTAGCTGTCAACAGTGGCTTATTGCACAAGTCCAGTTTCTAGCTTGTGTCCCGAGGCTGATGAGTCTCTTCCTATTCGACATATTCTCTTCGTGCTACGCCTAGAATACAGGTCTTGGTCCTTTCCTAAGTCACTGGTATACATATCTGTTGCACAGCTGCCACTGGAACATCAGTTATGCAACCCTCCGCTGAGAAAGAGGCCATTTGGGATCCATACGAGGGAGAGCAGTTACTACAAGTGGAGGGTATTAAGGTCTGAAACCAGGGATGGAGTGCCATATCTCCATGGTTACTAAACAGGCCCTGATTACTTTGTGAATTGACTGCATACGGAAAGCATTGTACCCGGGACTGTATTTTTAAAATGAAATTTAATGGGATTTTTAATAACCAGACAGATTTTAATAGTGTTTAGATGGGTGGGTCCAAGCAGGGGGATTTTATTGGCTACTTCACTGTATTCAGGATGTATACGGCCCGGGAGATCCGGGAAAAATCCGGGAATTTTTTCATCCGGGACAAATCTGGGAAAAACCCGGGAATTTTTTAGAATTCCGGGATTTTTCATTGTTTTAGATTTCAGTTAAAGTTTTATAGGTTTGACGTGTAAGATCTGATACGCTGACAAAGAACTTTAGTCCACTAATGCTGAATAATACTGCAGCAATGAAACATAAATCAGAGAGTAACACCAAAATAAAAGTTTAGTTGCATAGAAAATGGGTAATTTACACAATGCACAGACCAGTTTGCCGACACCGAAAAGTGTCAAAGGCTTTAGGTCGAAGATTATGCAGTACGTCCGTAATAACTAACGTGCATTCGATGTGCGTGACGTCTCAATTGTTTACATTCCTAACAGATCACCATAAAATATTACGAATAGTGGCTTGAGATGCGTTACTTTCAAAGTAAATTTCCACGCAAGATGATTTATGTTACGTGTGAGAATGTGCAGTGAATTTCTTAAATCACAGGGCGTTATAACTCTCATTCAAAACGTTAACACTTTGAGGATCAGCCATTTGAGAAATGTCGGGCCCAGAAGGTAAGTCATTTATGCCAGTATTTAAAATTTTACCGGCACATTTGTATTTCATATGACTTAACATGTAACACACACTAAAAAAAGACCGAGCTTCAAGTTAGTTTTCATATTTAATGTTGTTCTTTCATAGATAAAAAAATATGCAATCGATGGCAAAAAGTGTAATTGACCTTCAAAAAAATGTGCATAATGTGTTACTGAGCAATGTCACAAGTCTCTTCGTGCCAGAACACCTCGACTTTTCTACGCAACTGATAATCATTTTGGCACGATTTTAATTGCCAAATTAGAGCCTGTTAATAGGCCTACGGACTTCCTATCATTGTAGGACTAATAACAGTGGATGCCAATGAACGATGCAATTCTCGTTCGGACATACACATCTACTTAAGAGTTAACCGGTGTAGAAACGCACTTTGCTGAGTTGAGCGAGCTCGGCCTATCTTCGTAACGTACGCGCCGCGGCCTGTCTTTCTCGTAGGCCTCGTGCTCTAACTGCCGTCATTTGCTACCGAGATCACGTGACAAGAGCTATGACTGGATGACAAAAGTGCATCGCTCCACGCAATCTCTATTTTATAGTTTCGGAAGCTACCGTGCTGTAATTTGTGGAATTTGTGTATATACTTTCGAAATACGAAAATAAACTCTGTGTATATTGTCTCGCTTCAAACAACTTCCCAAACGCATTGTTTTTCCTGGATTTCGTTTCCTAGAGTGCTGGGACGTCCTCCGCCGGTATAAGGCCTTTACGATTCAAAGGACTGATAGGTTTTTAAGCTCCGAGGGAATGTATAGGTTTTTAAGCTCCGAGGGAATGTATAGGTTTTTAAGCTCCGAGGGAATGTATACTGATACTTAACACGGATGTATTTTCACCCGCTTTATACGTAATTTCATCAGGGAGAGATTGTGTTTTTAACCGGGAAATCCGGGAATATTTTTTTCTTGGCCACGTAGACACCCTGGTATTTCCCAACATTGTCCTCAAACTAGGTCTCCCAGAGTAATAATGTGGAATTGTTTGCAGTCTTGCAGGCAGTGTAGCAGATGAGATGGCATTGTGGCAAGAAATTCCTCGTCTGCTCAGATTCCCAAAGTGCCCTTCTTGTCATTGATCAGATGTGCCCAGCAAATCAGTTGGTGCAAGAAGTGCAGACTGCTCTGTCTTTTGCAATGGCAGAGAACGGAAATAATTTTCTGCTGCATTCCATAGCACATAGGGATCTGGGGAAATGTGCTCACTGATGTGGCTGCCAAGAAGGCATGCTCCCTTTGACCTCCTGCTCGCTGTTCAGTCCCCCTGTGGGTTGTTTTTACATTTGTTACCCAGAAGGCCATGTTTTGGTGGGAGATTTAAGTATCTTGAAGTGAGGAATAATAAGCTGCATTCAGTGAAACTCCCAGTGTAGCAATAGCTTGCCTCCTCCTGACTACAACTAGCTGAAGAAGTAGCCCTTGCAGGGCTTGGAGTGGAACATTTCCCATTGACACATGGCATTCTCTTACATCACAAGAAACCTTCAGTGTGTCACAGATGTGGAACACAGGTGTTGATATGACATATTTTAATTGGGACAGTATTATTAAAAGGACAGATTGCTACTTACAATACAGTGCAGATGTTGAGTCACAGACAGGCAGAACAAAAAGACTGCCAAACAATTAAGCTTTCGTTGTGTGTGCGTTGTGGTGGTGTGAATGTGGGTATGTATGTTGTCTAATTCAGGAGGAGGCCTTTTGGTCAAACATATACTTATTTAACAGCTCGAACAGAAAGATTTAGGTGCTCCTTTTTTCCACACGCCGTTCAAGAGTGGAAGGATATTTAAGTAGTATGAAAATGGTTCAATGAGCCAGGCACTCAAGTGTGAATTGCAGAGTAACAATGTAGATGTAGATGTTGTCTGACTTTTATTGATGGCCTTGTGTGATACTCACCTTATCAGGTTTATTTTTCCAGTTCTAGTGTGTGGATACAATTTGGTTTTTCAGTATTTAATAGATTTTCACCATGCTCCTCTGTATTTGATTTAGAGAAGGTGCTGACCACCTTGCTGTTTAGTTCCCTAACCCACAAACCATTATCACACAGCTGCTGAGGCGCATTCAAGCATTCACTGAATGTGCTAAAAGGCTTATTTGTTGTGTTATTCAGCTGTTCTCTTAACATTCTAACTATGGGTGATCTTCTGATTTTTCCTTACAAAACTGAGGGCATTTTTGTTCGATAACTAGAATGGTTGTTAGGATAGAATGATAAGAATGTAACAAGAAAACCAAAAACTTACTTTAGAATTAATTTTTAATCTAAGTTTAACATAAACAGTGTGGGAAAGGCAAAAATTATGTTCAACATTACAAAAGCTGAATAGCATACTGATAAATATGCTGAGTGTTGTACATCTCAAAGCAAGATTCCACAGACAAGCTAGGGAATATGGATGGAAAATTGCTGCCTTGAGAAGATACGTGTGTAAGTATGTGAATGAGACTGGAGAACATGTAAAACAGGACTCCGATATTCTTGAGCAACAGAAAAAGATTTAGTGGGAAATTCTAAAGTGCTTCAATTTCCACTCATTAAGTAATGTAAAGAACATAAAGGCAGGCCCTTCTCCCTTTTTAATAGCTGCATCTTGTTAAACAGAAAAAATAGTGAGGTTTGTGTGGTTCTGTTACATTTTCCCCTAAATGTGGCAATGGCTTGGTACAGAATCATATTTGATACTTTAAATGATTCTCATATCTGTAAGCCAGTGTACTAAAATTGCCAGGAAAAAAATGCATCCACTATGATCTGTCAACAGTTGATAAATGTGTGTGGAGATGACACAGATTGAATCTCATAAGTTGTTACCTTTCACTTTCCACACACATTCTGAACACCCTTTTGTCACCATAACCTCTCAAAATGAGAACCTGAACTGTCACATCTTCTATGTGAATCTGTAGATTACGGTCAGGGAACTAACGTTTTTGGGTTATATGGTGTAATCATGGTGAATAGGAATCAAAAACTTAGTTCATGAATGGTAACATGGTAAAAAATTTAAGTTGCAGTCATCTTTGTCTGAGGCATTGTGTAGTCTATAGAAACTGGCAGAACATGACTTTAGTGCAAATCTTTCGAAAACAGGTGTCCCAACATCCCAGTGTGTTGAGTAGCAGCAGGAAGAGTATTGTGAGATAAGTAAATTTTGAATGTAAAACAAATTAAAAACTAAATAAAATAATACAAAACATCCTTCTCTTCAATGTAACCAATTGTTGGTATGTTTAATTCCATTATTTTGTGCACGCATCCTCCAGTTATGATACCAGATGAGTGTCTTCTGCTGCCATATACTGGCACTCTCAATCCATCCTTGTCTTAACAAATTGTTGGAATGGTGATAGTGGGAGATTGTACACATTTCCTTCAGTCTCTTTTGTTACTTAGATAGGTTATTATTTTACTTCCTTTGAAGTGATATAATTTACAGAAGACACCAGAAATGGATAGATTTAATGCCAGAAAGAGACAGTTTATGTGAAACATCATATACAGTGCAATGTGTCTGAAACTTCAGTAGATTTGAAACAACAGTCAAATAGTGTATCTCAGACCTGTTTGTTTTGAACCTTCATGCAATAGTAAGAATACAAAAATGAGGATATACAATGTTGAATACACACACTGGAGTTCATGTGGTTTGGCAATGAAGGAAGCGGAGAAAAATTCTCTAATGCAAGATGTTATCGAATAAATTGCTGTGCCATATTTCAAAAAAATGCAATTACAATGAAAAAGTTTTGACTATTTCAAAGGAATTCTAAGACAGAAGAGGTGAGCAGAGTTCTTTGTATACTAGGAAATTTAAGATCTGTAAGAAAACTCAAGAAGCTACACTGCCCAACAGAATTAAAGGCTCTTCCTTTCTTTTCTCATTGCAACACAGGAGTTTGAAAATTGGCTCAAAGATGCCTACAACCCTCCTCTGTAATAAAGCATAAGTGTGGCACCCTGCAACATTACCCTCAGATGTGACAAAGCTTCAAACAGCAAGGAGTCAACACATGGGGAGAAAAGGCTGGCGCTCATAAGTGAATGTGATGTGTGAGGCGGGTTTATGGTGTCGCACTGGCATCAACTTTCACTACAAATCTGCCTAATGCCACCATAAATGTGTCACACAATGGGAAGGTCGTCATCTCCATCTTGCACATATTTTAACCCTTCTTTTGATGCCTCTGCTTTGGAGTCAGAACCGCAACACCCAGCATTGAAGTGGTGCAGTTTTCTTACAGGTGACCGAGGAAAACATTTCAGTCACACTGCAACTCAGAATCAACATAAAAAGGCCTCAGCCTATAAATGAAAGCTCCCCCCCCCCCTTTCCCTTACATTTTGCAGTCAAAAATGACGTTCACAGAGCAACAAGCAACAGGATGGTGTTCCTGACAAACTTTGGCATTGCTGACAGTGTGAACACCTCAACCATTCTCAAAGGACAGTGTGCAGCTGCATCCCCATTGAATGTGACTGCATCCCTTTGGAGTGTAGTGCCCAATTTTTCCTATTGTGTACTATTTGGAACCACTAGGGACCATTGAAAACCATTTGACAAAATTTGAATGTGATTCAAAGCAGCAAAGGGTGCTTATGTTGTTTTAAGCCCTTCCTTTTTTTTTGCGCTCTCCTGTGGCATGACTGCTGGGAGGGTGGGGGGGGGGGGGGGGAGCGATGTTGTGACAGACACATGCGAGAATAAAATGGCAAAGGGTCCCACCAGTAAGCCTCCCTGCTTCTGCAGCACCCTAGGTGGCACCCACCCACCTTCATTGAGAATTCTGAAACGGTACCTGTACAGATACAACCTGTGAAGTAGTGCTGACAGGCAACCCCTTGACACCCATCTGATTTCAGATGTCTGTCTGCAGGCATGTAGAACTGTTTCACAGGTTGTCTCTGTAAAGGCTCATTTTTAAAATTGTCAATAAAGGTTGGTGGGAACGACTGAGAGTTTTGCCAAACAGGGGGTTCTTAGAAGACCACTTTGTCATTGGAGGGCTGGAAATGCATAAGCATAAGTATCCTTTGCTGCTTCAGGTCACATATAAATTTTGTTGAATGATTCTGAATGGTCCCAAGTGGTGCCAACCTGTATGCAAGAGCAAAGATTGTAGTTGCTTGCACTCCAAAGCAGTGTGATAACATTCAATGGGAATGAAGCCGCACAGTGTCCTTGAAGAAGAATTGAAATGTCTGGGGTATAGGCAGTGTCAAAGGTTGTCAAGAATGCTGTCCTGCTGCTCATCATACTGCAAAAATGTGAGGAATAAAATCCCCAAGGAAAGGCATGGTTTCATTGTCATCATTTATACTAACCCCTGGAGCCTTCTCATGTCGATTCCTCGCGGTAGCGTTCTCGCTTCCCGAGCACGGGGTCCCGGGTTCGATTCCCGGCGGGGTCAGGGATTTTCACCTGCCTCGAGATGACTGGGTGTTTGTGTTGTCCTCATCATTTCATCATCATCCAGGAAAGTGGCGAAATTGGACTGAGCAAAGGTTGGGAAATTGTACGGGCGCTGATAACCACGCAGTTGAGCGCCCCACAAACCAAACATCATCATCATCATCATGTCGATTCTGAGTGGCAGTGCATCTGCAGTGTTTTCATCAGCTACCTGTAAGAACACAGTGCAATTTCATTACTGGGCTTCACAGTTCTGTCCTCCATTACTGAGGTATCAAAAGAAGTGGTGAATTGTGAGGTATGACAACATTAACCCACATTACACATCACATACGCTTTTCAGCTATTACCATTTTTTAGCTTGTGTCAACAACCATGTTGTTTGAAGCATTGCCAAGCCTGGGGTGATGTTGCAGAGTACCACACTTTTGCACCGTTACAGAGGAAGTTCATAGGCACCTTTGAGCCAAGTGCCATGGGAGACAATTATGGATTTAAAAAGTATCCTTTAATTGTTTTGTGTAGTATAGTTACCTTTAGCTGAGATTATGGGAAAGAACACCATTACCTCATGTTGTTGCAGAGACAACCAGAAGTCCAGCTTGTGTTGCTACATTGAAAACAATATTTGGCCACGAGTATGAATGTGATGTGAAAAAATTTCCTTGGCTGATGATATTGGTGGAAAACATATTCAGGATATGTCTGAAAACACTGAACATTTTGTTAAAACTCGAGTTTGCGAAACAAATTTAATGTTTCCAATTCATTTGGATGAATCTACTGATGTAAGTGGCCTGGCATAGCTAGTTTCTCTCACTCGTTTGATGGATGAAGGAACCATAGTTGAATAATACCTCTGTTGCAAGGAAATTCTCTTAACTACCAAAGCCAAATAATTAGCTACATAAAGACAATGAATTTGTTGCAGAAGAACTGTGTCAGTACATCCACAGACGGTGCCCCTTAAATGGCAGGTTTAAAAAAAAAAAAAAAAAGAAAAAAGTTTCATCTCCCTGATGAAATGAAAAACTTGATTATTACGTACTGCTTTCTGCATAAAAGTGTGTGCCCTTAGCAAAAACTATTGGAAAGGATTTGAAATTTGTTTTGGACAAGACTGTTAAAATAATAACATTATTACAAGCAGGCCTCTCAAGTCAAGACTTTTCTCTCAAATGTATGATGGGCTAGGAATACAGCATTATAATCACCTCCTCCCTGCATAAGTGTGCTGGCCATGTAGAGGGAGATTACTTAGTAGTGTGTGTACTGAAGGATGCATGCTGCAGTTATTTGGGCAAGAAAAACAAGTTTGTGCCTGCATTAAGGGACAACCTCTTGGGGCACAAATTTAGCTTTAGTTTCAGAACTATTTGAATGACTCAGAAAGACAAACACTAGTATACAAGGTAAGGGTGCATACTTCCTAGCCACCACAGATAAAATTGCAAATGTAAGGGATAATAGAGGTACAGTTGAGAGAAAGAAAAGAAAGCAATTTTGAAATATTTCCATTGCTCTCTGAATGTACAGTTAGTAAAAAAATACATCCACCAATTCATTGACAGGTGCTGCAGATGAAAGAGGCTGGATGGATATTTCCTAACAGTAGATATAAACCAGTAAGACTGGATAAGAAACTCTTTCACACTTACCAGCACTGGTGACCTTCACTTATAGAGGAGGAACTGTCAGACCTTACGAGCAAGCACATTTTAAAGCAGAAGTACCAAAAATCAGATTTATACAACTTCTGGATTTCCGTTCAGCAAGATTACCCTCACTTAAGAGTGCTCATTGTTTTGCTGTAGTTTTTTAGAACATATTTGAGTGAAACTGCTTTTCCTTTTATGAGTGGTATAAAACATTTAAACGTGAAAGTTTGAGAATGTTAGGTGAGGAAATGTATGTGAATTTGCCCTACATCCAAGCTAATATAAGGCAGATTGTAATGCTCTTTCACCTGACAATAGTAGTAAACAGTTTTGCACGTGTAAACATTCTACTTTACTTAGAATAAGTATAATTCTACTTTACTTAGAAATTAAATATATAAATTAATGTTTCTTTAAAGCTGTTCTTGTGCAAATTTCGGATTGAAAGACCAGGTTATATCCTATGCTTCTAGGACACTTACAAAAGCCGAGAGAAACTACTCAACTACAGAAAGAGAATTTCTTGCTGTGATCTGGGTCATGTGCAGATTTCGACAGAATCACTATGGAAGGCCATTCACAGTTGTTACAGACCATCACTCACTTTGTTGGTTGATAGGTCTTAAGGATCCAACAGGATGAGTCGCCAGGTGGGCACTACGTCTTCAAGAGTATGACATTACCATAGTGTACAAAAGTAGAAGAAAACACCAAGATGCCGACTGTCTCTCAAGAAACCCTGTGCATGACCATCAAGACTTGGATGAAGATAGTGACTGTCTCACTGCACTCCTGGATCTCTCTGCTGAGCAGAAGAAGGACACCAAATATCTGAAATTATGCTTGCCTTAAATCAGTCAGAGGATGTAAAAGGACAATTTAAGGTAGTTAATTGATTACTTTGCAAGAAAAACTTTGATCCGTTTGGAAAGAGAGGTCTACCAGTGACCCCAAACACATGCGCTTAAATGTTCTACAGAAATTCCATGACACACCTGAGACAGGATGTTTAGGATTTATTAAGACATACTATAGGATCCACAAGAGATTTTTCTGGCCAGGTTTATTTAGGAGTGTCTGTCACTATGTGTTGCACTGTTGGGAGTGCCAGAGGAGAAAAGCAGTTCCTCAGAAGCCACCTGGCCGACTCATACCAATTCCACCAGCTGAAACACCTTTCCAGCATGTTGGGATTGACCTCCTTAGATGATTTCCAACATCTGCTAGTGGCAATAGATGAATTATTGTTTGCACCGATTATCTGACATGCTATGTCATTACAAAATTTATGCTATTTTTCCTGGTACGTGTGTGTGAGGTGACTATGACAATAGACACTGTTTCCATTACACTGATGACGTGGACGATGACTACATCGGCCAGGTGTTAACCAGAGCTCAGGAACCTCGGCAGTTAGCTCGACTCCACACATTGCAGGCTCAAGAAAACGATTACCGAAGGAATGAAGTGAGCCACCCCCCTGTTGTCTACCAGCCCAGTGACCTCGTCTGGATCTTCACTCCTGTTCGGAAGGTTGGTCTCTGAGAAGCTCCTCATGTTGAAGATTTCGACCCCGACACAAGACAATGAAAGATCAGAGATATGGTCCAAATCCTTCCAATGAAGCCCTATAAGGATCCTGCAACCCAGGGTAAATTCGAAGCTCCAGCGACAGGCAGCAAGCGGAAAGGTGACAAAGAGCGTAGCAGCAAGGGAAGTTTTAAGAAGATCACCGCCAGGGCGAACATCAGTCGTCGGGGAGTCAGAGTATGCAGGACCGATGACTCGCTCCCAGACTAGGAGGACATAACATCGAGACAGTGTTCTCTTAAGGAGAGAGCAATGTCGCAGAAGAAGCTGAGTAGCACTGTCAATGTGGTGTAGTGGTTATGATATTAGACTGTTGCATGGAGGGTCGTGAGTTCAAAAGATCTCCTATGGTACAGGGTTATCCCATTACGTCCAACGCTGGAGTGCTATTCCAGTGTCTGAGAGCCCTGGCAGTAGTAACAGTGTAAGGGTAAATAAGCAGAAGATGTGAATTGAAGTTTGTGTTGGGGAGGACACTCAACTTGGGTAGTTTGTGCAACAATGTTGACCATTGTACTGCGGTGGTGTAATGACTAGCATTTCTGCCTAGCAAGCAGGAAGACCCGGGTTTGAGTCCCAGCCGCAGCACAAATTTTAATTCATTTCTTCTGCTTTGATCATTATTGTAAGATTTTAGTTTCTATATTCAGTTCGAGTACATTCTAGAAGTATCCACAAATGTCAGGAATCATTGTACTGGAATGTTCTGTAACTGAATATGTACCGTATGTGTTCTGGCCAGAGGCAGTTCGCTCCACACTCTTGTATGTGCAAGTAATGAATAAACCTTCGTTAAGTGAAGTTAGTGTTTGTCATTCATCTAATTACACCTTCTTCTACATGACAATATTAGTGATAGTGTGTCTCATAGAATTGTATGTGTTAGAAGTGTGTCATCGTGAGGAAGAGATTGGAAAGCCTCTGTTATAATTACTGCTTTGGAGACTCAAGAAAATGCCAAATTCAAATACTATAAGAAAACAGTGATTAAACTGAAGGCTGAATTGCCTGTGTTGTGACACAGCAGAAGAAGACAGTTTTTTTTTCCATAAATAGATTAGACTCCATACCATTAATGTTACCAATAAGGTCAATGTGAAATCTGTTTAGATACTGTTACTGTGTTCACATCACAGTCCAAGTATATGTTCCTCAAACTCTCTTGAGTTTCGACTTACTATATGGAAATGAGTTCTTGAGTGCTAGGCTGTCTAGGACAAATCAGTTAATTTTTTAAGACTTCAAGTCACTAATGTTTTGTGTCTGCACAAAGCCAACTTTAACAATGAAACAATATGACTTGTAGTAGTGTTGTGGTAACTGTTGGCGAATGTAATATTTAATTTTGCTGTTGTGCGTTTGGGCTCTTCATGTTAGAATAAGCATAAAGCAACTCCTGGTTTATCTCACGTATAATGGGTGTGGTGCCTTGTTGCCTTTTCCCCTCTGCGATTCTCCTTTCCTGACAGAAGGCAGAGGAAGATGAATACTACTTCCTCTGCTCACTGCACTACATTCTGTTAGTGATAAAGGGAAAACAGTTAAAAAATGGTATGAAAGATGGACTGGAATGTGAGACAACATTTCCAAGATGATGTTTTCATTGTAACACAGAGCTTGTTGGTTGTTAATAAAAGTGTACAACAAGTGATGGTAACCGGAAGAATGAGGTTATGTAAAAGAAACATGCTCCTTGTATTTGTCACTATACCTTTTATTTTCCACGATAGTAAATATAATTTGTTGTACAACATTTACTATCACAATCAGTGCACTATTAAAGACAGACAACCTTGTCTTTCAGCTTTAGAATATCCTGAAAGTACAACATATTGCCTTGCAAGTTTGCTTTTATTGTTCTAATGACGTTTCCTAGTGCCTCATTGTTTACAATCTATGCCCAGAATCTGACTCACTGTTATTGGAATTACATGAGTCTATTAGTCTTGGTCATTGGCAACAAGTGGCAGAAGAATCGTGCATTTGGCACATTTAGATTTAAGGATTTGATCTCCCTTCAATACTGCTCTGTCTACCTTGATGTGGCACTTGCCTATTTTAAGGGAACAAGGCATGTGGAATACTAGATTCCTGATTAGTCTAGCTTCATCCTTTCCTCTGTTTTTGCCAAGTGTAATACAGTGCATGTGCAGGGCTTGATCTCCCTTCAACTCTGCTCTGTCTTCCTTGATGTGGCACTTGACTACCTTAAGGGAACAAGGCATGTGGCGTATTAGATTGCTGATTAGTCTAGCTTCATGCTTTCCTCCTTTTTTGCCAGGTATAATACAGCACAAGGGTGCGAGTTTGTGCGCACACTCACATGCACATCACTGAATTATGTTACTGTTATTGTTAGGTTATAGGTGTTGCATATACAGAGAAAGGTGCCTTCACCCTGAATATAGAAGCTGCTGAGGTAGATGGCTTATATGGTGGTCACTTTGCTTGTAAGGTCCTATCAAAGAGGCACTGATGTCATGAGACAAATAAAACTGGGTGGTATGTAAACACAAATGTTCATGGAGTCATGACAGTAAGGATGTGTTATGATAAGATGATGTACAAAACTCTTTCACTTGATGAGGGGCTTGGCGGGTAAGATCCAACATTAACCCTAAGTTTTTCTGTCGTTTATTGCTTCTGTCACTTCTTGGAATGATTTGTTGATCTGAAACTTGCTAAGCTGCACACCAGTTTCAAGTTCTCATTAAACTGAAGGTCCTCTGTAATTGTCTGGATAAGTCAGTTCAAAGGTTGGAGGAACTGAAGGCTATACCAACACCAATAGAACAAGTAAGTTGGTGTAGTAGTAAGACACTGGATTCTTATTCAAGAGAACAATGGTTCAAATTCCTGTCCTACCAACTAGATCTAAGTTTTCTGTGATTTTCCTAAATTGCTTACAGCAGATGCCGAGTTGGTTCCTTTGAAAATCATTTGGCTGATCTCTTTCCCTAACCTTCTCCAATCCAGTCATGTGCTCTATCTCTAATGATGTCTTCAATGGGAAATCAAACCCTATCATCCTCAGAAACACAATGGTGTTCAAATGGACCTCTATGTTGGTTTAATTTAAAAACACATCCTAAAATTTCCTAGGATAGATAACTTCAATTTATCTTTACACTAGTAATCTTTATCAGTAAATTTCTGGCACTTGTCAAATAAGGACTTATATTACAAAGTTATATGAAGTAGAGTGATCACTTGAAGGAGCATGTAAGGCTTACGTTCGTTGGGAAGATCCTGGGTATGACGTGTGTGTAAAGGAAAAAGTGTACAAGGCAGTAGTATGACTTATTCTAGCATACTGCTCCAGAGGTTGGAGCCGTTACGTGAGGATGACTTCAGACATCAAAATAATTCATACACACTTCTAGGATCATAACAAGTCAGAATAGCCCATGCAAAAGTGTAATGAAGTAGTCAGGAGACTTAAAATTAGAATTCTCTCTCTAAAGGGGAACATTTTTGTGACAATATGTTGGGTGAATTGAGAGAACTACTAACCCCAATTGTACATATTGTGTTAGGTTTATAAAATGAGTACTGAGAGGATGTATGGGAGCATACAGAAATAATAATGTCCTTACTTCACACAATTGGGGCCTTAAGACTAAAGACTGGTTTGATGCAGCTCTCTACATAAGTCCACCCCATGCAAGCCTCTTCATGTCTGCATAATTACTTCAACAAGCATTCACTTAAACCTGCTTACTGTAGTGAAGCTTTGGTCTCCCTCTACAGTTTATTTAAACAGGCAGAATACATTGCTGCAGCCGGTAATGCCTGTACAAGGGCTGTTCAAAAAGTAAGGTGACTTTCATATTGCATGGGCAACGTACATTCGATTATCGATTTATTTATTTATTTTTTGTTGAGTTGGTACACATGTTCTGAACATACGAGGGTGGTTTGAAAAGTTCTCGAAATCACCACGAGAGGTCAGCGCTAGTGCAGCTAGTTATTCACGTGGTATTCATTGGACTGTTGTCTGTAAACATGTGCCACTTCATTTCTCTTGGAATAGAGCTGTGGTGGTGACATAGCTCTGTTGTTGTTACTGCATAGTGATTTGCGAAGATGGAAAAAATTGAGATTCGAGCAGTGATTAAATACTTTGTAAAGAAAGGTATGAAAGCAGAGGACATTCTTGACGATTTCTAGAATACACTGGGGGACACTGCCCCTTCATATTCAACTGTTGCCAAGTGGACAAATGAATTTAAATTTGGTCGGGAGAGCTTAGATGATGATCCGCACATTGGTCGGCTAAGATGTGTCGCTACTCCTGAAATCATTGCAAATGTGCACAAAATGGTCATGGAGGATCACCAATTGAAAGTGCATGAGATTCATCACACTTACCAAATGTCACCTGAAGGGGTGTATCACATTTTAAGTGAAGAATTAGAAATGAAAAAATTATCTGCAAGATGGGTGCTGCGACTCTTGATGCATGCCCGGACACATATGCCATCGCCGTGGCAAAATTACACGAACTAAGGTATGAATTGTCGCCACTCCTGCCTTATTCACCTGACATGGCTCTGTCAGACTTCCATCGCTTCCCAAAACTGAAAATTTTTCTTAGTGGATGAAGATTCACTTCAAATGAAGAATTGATAGCCTGAGTTGACAACTAGTTTTCAGGCCTAGAGGAAACTCATTTTTGAGATGTGATCAAGGCATTGGAATATCATAGGACCAAGTGCATTAATCTACAAGGAGACTACATCGAAAAATAAAAAAAAAGTTTCAGTGATGTAAGTACTTTCTTCCTATTGCGTTCCGAGAACTTTGATTATTATAAAAAATGGAGCAAACGATTTGCATCAAATTTTGTGTGAAAAATGGAATCAAGTGCTCTAAAACACTTGAAATATTGACAGTGGCATATGGTGAGTCTGCTGTAAGAAGAAAAAAAAAATGTTTTCAAGTGATACAAGCTCTTCCAAGATGGCCGAGAAGATTCCAAAGACAAACCTCGCTCTGGATGCCCCAGCACATCAACAACAGATGATAACATCGAAGCAGTGAAGAAAATTGTTTTGGAAAACCATCAAATTACCGTAAGAGAAATTGCTGAGGATGTTGACATATTGTTTGGCTCATGTTATGCAATTTTTTGGATGTTTGGGCACGAGACGTGTGTCAGCGAACTTTGTTCCAAAACTTCTCAATTTTGATCAGAAAAACTGTCATATGAGCATCGCTCAGGAGTTCTTGAATGGTGTCAATGATGATCTTGATTTGCTCAAAAGGGTCGTAACTGGTGACAAAATATCGGTTTACGATTATGACATTGAAACCAAAGCCCAATCGTCCCAATGGAAGCATCCCAGAGAGCCAAAACCGAAAAAAGCATGTCAAGTTTGATTAAATGTCAAAGTTTTGCTCACTGTTTTTTTTAATTACCTTGGTGTAGTGCATCATGAATTTTTGCCTCAAGGTCGTACGGTTAATAAGGAGTATTACCTTGATGATATGCACTGTTTGTGAGAAGCAATACGCAAAAAATGTCCAGAAATGTGGAAAAACAATTCATGGATTTTGCATCGCGACAATGCATCTGCTCATTCATCATTGGTTGTGAGAGACTTTTTGGCCAAAAACCACATGACAATCATGCCTCAGCATTTGGCCCCCTGCGACTTTTTCCTGTTCCCAGAACTGAAGAGACCTGTGAAATGACAAAGATTTTCAACATTTGAGGAAATACAAATAAAAACTGCATCGCTGGAAGTACCCAAGGTTGTACTAAAAAGTGCTTATGAGAAGTGCTTCGAGGATTGGAAGAAGCGTTGGCAGAAGTGTATTGTATCTAAAGGGGATTACTTTGAAGGGGACAACATGAATATGGATCAGTAAATCAATATTTTTTCATAAAAATATAGTCACCTTACTTTTTGAACAGACATATAAGACAATGATTGTCTGTCACAATTTATAGATTGGTTACTGCTACTACAATGGCAGGTTATGAAGATTTAAGTAAGTTTGTACGTGGTGTTATAGTCAGTACGCGAGCGATGGGACACAGCATCTCTGTGGAGATTTTCCGATATGACCATTTCATAAATGTACTGTGAGTATCAGGAATCTGGTAAAAGATCAAATCTTCGACACTGCAGCAGCTGGAAAAAGATCCCGGAAGAACAGGACCATGGCAACTGAAGAGAATCGTTCAGTGTGACAGAATTCCAACCCTTCCGCAAATTGCTGCAGATTTCAATGCTAGGCCATCAATAAGCATCAGCATGTGAACTATTCAACAAAGCATCATCAATATCTTTGGAGCCAAAGGCCCACTCGTGTACCCTTGGTGACTGCATGACACAAAACCTTATGCTTCACATGGGCCTGTCAACACTGAGATTGGACTGTTGCTGGCTGGAAACATGTTGCCTGGTCGGAAAAGTCTCCTTTCAAATCGTATTGAGTGGATGGATGTGTATTGGTATGGAGACAACCTCATGAAACCATGGACACTGCATATTAGCAAGGGACTGTTCAAGCTGGTGGAGGCTCTGTAATCATGTGGGGTGTGTCCAGTTGGTGTGATATGGAACCCCTGATGTGTCTAGATACCACTCTGACAGGTGACATGTATGTAAACATCCTGTCTGATCACCTGCATCTGTTCATGTCCATTGTGCATTCCGACTGACTTGGACAATTCCAGCAGGACAGTGTGAGACCCCAAATGACCAGAATTTCTACAGAGTGGCTCCAGGAACACTCTTCTGTGTTTAAATACCTCCGCTGGCCATCAAACTTCCCAGACATGAACGTTATTGAGTATATCTGGGATGCCTTGCAACATGCTGTTCAGAAGAGATTTCCACTCCTTCGTCCTCTTACAGATTTATGGATTGCCCTGCAGGATTCATGGTGTCAGTTCCTTCCAGCACTACTTCAGACATTATTTGAGTCAATGCCATGTCATGTTACGGCACTTCTGCATGCTTGTGGGGACCCTACATGAATTTAGGTAGATTTACCAGTTTCTTTCGCCTTACAGTATATATTGTATATGCTATTGTAAATACTTGGTTATCGTCTTTTTTGTTATTAACCCTTCTGTTCTGTTCACTTGTACTATAAAAATTTACTGCTCTGGTCAGTATGACCCACCATTTAAAATACTGCAAAAAAATTCTACTAACTCACATTTCTCGTACAGTTGTTGACATTGTTATATACCAATATTTTGTTCAAAATAGACACTCATATATAAGTTTCGGTCACAGCCTTTGTCAGTAAAAGAGACACTCACACGCATCACGTCATTCACACACATACAAACACAAAAGCACACATGACTGCCAACTCCAGCATCTTGGGTCAGAATGCAACACCAGAAGAAACAATTATTGGTATGACTACCAAGGAGCTGTCCTCTAGGATGAATGGCCACCACCAAACTGTGGCCAAGAGCAAAGTAGACCACCCTGTGGCATGGCATGCAGCTGAACATAACACACTTTATTTCAATGACTGCCTCACTAACCAAGCCATCGGGATCCTTCCCTCCACCACCAGCTTCTCCGAACTGCACAGATGGGAGTTATCCTTACAACACATTCTCCGCTCCTGTAATTATACTGGCTTCCATCTATTGTCCCCACACTCTCCACTTAACAGTTTCAACCCTCTCTGTCCTATCACATCATCTCCCACCCTGTTTTTTTGCAGCCCTCTGCTTGCATCGCACATGATGTTGCATTCTGGCCCAAGATGCTGGAGTTGGTGGTCGTGTGTGCATGGGGTGTGCTTGCTTGCTTGTGTGTGTGTGTGTGTGTGTGTGTGTTTTACTGACAAAGACTGTGGGCAAAAGCTATATGTGAGTGTCTTTTAATTGTGCCTGCACGTATCTTTGTCTTCTTTACACTAAGTAGCAATCTGTCTTTTTCTACATTGTTGATATTCCTACCTGAGTTTCCATTGTTTGAAATTTATTATTTTAATATTCATGTAGAGTAAATTTGGAACAGTCAGTAAGTTTTTGGTAAGGGAACCTTCTTATAAAGCATTACATTATTTTTCTTATCATACTTATTTTTGTTACTTACAGACTACAGTTTGGACACTAGTAGTCATATAATATTGGTGAAATCATGAATATGAAACAACAGGTTTCAATACAAGTAATTATTTTTAAAAGGTCTAACATTTATGTTCCAACTTTTACTGCTAATCATTGCAATTTGAACACAAGTAGGTGACATGTTTTGCAAACATGTTTATTACATGTTCCACACAATATGTTTGTTTTATTGTCATTGCTTTCTGGACACAACTTACAGCAAACATATTTAGTAAGTTTTCTTGTTATCAATAATTCTGACCCACTTGCCATACCTTCAGGGTTTAAATGTACCTAACCATGCTCAGATAACCCTCTCTTCTTTGGAAGTGCTTTCTTGATGCAATGTATTCTGTGACCAGTGACTTTCCAGGTTTCTCCAAGAATATTCTATCTGTCAGTATTTGACATCTTTCTTATTTCATTTTGAAGCACTATACAAAAGTCTACTTCAAATTAATTTTTTACATCACTTACTCTGTAGGCTGCATACCTGGCAACTCCTGGGGCATTCTCGATGATATTGAAAGATGATAGGTGGCTATATTGTGTTGGAGGGTGTAACTCCCATTCTCTATTCCCATGTTTAGAAAGAAAAGCCCACACACTATTTTGTTCAGGCTGTGGACTGTCATCGGAACACTTGCTTCAAGATGCGCTACTTTCATGACCTTCAAACTTGGAAATTGTTCCTTCACCCGTAGAGGAAATAACTAATTCTTCCAACTCAGTGTCAGTCAGTGATTTAATAACTGCCATTGTGTCTCAGCTAAAACAATGAATACTCAAATCACTGAATGCAGAGCCTTTTTTGGCCGTTCAGAGTAAGTTGGAATGATAAAAATCATTATTACCACAAAGTGCAACAGAAAACTACAAAATACCTGTGATATTAAGAAATGTGGTGAAATGTTCCTTCAGACATACAAGCACATCAGAAGGAAAAGGCACTACAGCAGCCAGAAATACAACAAGTATATTTGCATTTGAGAATATGAACCACCATTGGCTGTATATCAGAATGACTACAATGAAAATTTATGCTGGACCAGGTCTAGAACCTGGATTTCCCACTTTACGTGAGTAGTCACCATAACTGCTTTGGCTATCTGTGCAAGAATCACAGCCAGACCTCAACTTCCATATGTCATTATCCATGTGTCACAATCTGCACCTATTGTTGTTGTTGTGGTCTTCAGTCCTGAGACTGGTTTGATGCAGCTCTCCATGCTACCCTATCCTGTGCAAGTTTCTTCATCTCCCAGTACGTACTGCAACCTACGTCCTTCTGAATCTGCTTAGTGTATTCATCTCTTGGTCTCCCTCTATGATTTTTACCCTCCACACTGCCCTCCAATGCTAAATTTGTGATCACTTGATGCCTCAGAACATGTCCTACCAACCGGTCCCTTCTTCTCGTCAAGTTGTGCCACAAACTCCTCTTCTCCCCAATTCTATTCAATACCTCATCAGTAGTTATGTGATCTACCCATCTAATCTTCAGCATTCTTCTGTAGCACCACATTTCAAAAGCTTCTATTCTCTTCCTGTCCAAACTATTTATCGTCCATGTTTCTCTTCCATACATGCCTACACTCCATACAAATACTTTCAGAAACGACTTCCTGACACTTAAATCTATACCCGAGTGTTAACAAATTTCTCTTCTTCAGAGACACTTTCCTTGCCATTGCCAGTCTACATTTTATATCTTCTCTACTTCGACCATCATAAGTTATTTTGCTCACCAAATAGCAAAACTCCTTTACTTCTTTTAGTGTCTCATTTCCTAATCTAATTCCCTCAGCATCACCCGACTTAATTCGACTACATTCCATTATCCTCGTTTTGCTTTTGTTGATGTTCATCTTATATCCTCCTTTCAAGACACTGTCCATTCGTTTCAACTGCTCTTCCAAGTCCTTTGCTGTCTCTGACAGAATTAAATGTCATCGGGGAATCTTAAAGTTTTTATTTCTTCTCCATGGATTTTAATTCCTACTCCAAATTTTTCTTTTGTTTCCTTTACTGCTTGTTCAATATACAGATTGAATAACATTGGGGAGAGGCTACAACCCTGTCTCACTCCCTTCCCAACCACTGCTTCCCTTTCATGCCCCTCGACTCTTATAACTGCCATCTGGTTTCTGTACAAATTGTAAATAGCCTTTCGCTCCCTGTATTTTACCCCTGCCACCTTTATAATTTGAAAGAGAGTATTCCAGTCAACATTGTCAAAAGCTTTCTTTAAGTCTACAAATGCTAGAATCGTAGGTTTGCCTTTCCTTAATCTTTCTTCTAAGATATGTCGTAAGGTCAGTATTGCCTCACGTGTTCCAGTATTTCTACGGAATCCAAACTGATCTTCCCCGAGGTCGGCTTCTACCAGTTTTTCCAATCGTCTGTAAAGAATTCGCGTTAGTATTTTGCAGCTGTGACTTATTAAACTGATATTTCGGTAATTTTCACGTCTGTCAACACCTGCTTTCTTTGGAATTGGAATTATTATATTCTTCTTGAAGTCTGAGGGTACTTCGCCCGACTCATACATCTTGCTCACCAGATGGTAGAGTTTTGTCAGGACTGGCTCTCCCAAGGCCGTCAGTAGTTCTAATGGAATGTTGTCTACTCCCGGGGCCTTGTTTCGACTCAGGTCTTTCAGTGCTCTGTCAAACTTTTCACACAATATCGTATCTCCCATTTCATCTTCATCTACATTCTCTTCCATTTCTATAATATTGTCCTCAAGTACATCACCCTTGTATAGATCCTCTATATACTCCTTCCACCTTTCTGCTTTCCCTTCTTTGGTTAGGACTGGGTTTCCATCTGAGCTCTTGATATTCATGCAAGTGGTTCTCTTTTCTCCAAAGGTCTCTTTAATTTTCCTGTAGGCAGTATCTATCTTACCCCTAGTGAGACAAGCCTCTACATCCTTACATTTGTCCTCTATTCATCCCTGCTTAGCCATTTTGCACTTCCTGTCAATCTCGTTTCTGAGACGTTTGTATTCCTTTTTGCCTGCTTCATTTACTGTGTTTTTATGTTTCCTCCTTTCATCAATTAAATTCAATATTTCTTCTGTTACCCAAGGATTTCTACTAGCCCTCATCTTTTTACCTACTTGATCCTCTGCTGCCTTCACTACTACATCCCTCAGAGCTACCCATTCTTTTTCTACTGTACTTCTTTCCCCCACTGCTGCCAATTGTTCCCTTATGCTCTCCCTGAAACTCTGTACAACCTCTGGTTTAGTCAGTTTATCCAGGTCCCATCTCCTTAAATTCCCACCTTTTTGCAGTTTCTTCAATTTTAATCTGCAGTTCATAACCAATAGATTGTGGTCAGAATCCACATCTGCCACTGGAAATGTCTTACAATTTAAAACCTGGTTCCTAAATCTCTGTCTTACCATTATATAATCTATCTGATACCTTTTAGTATCTCTGGGATTCTTCCATGTATACAACCTTCTTTTACGATTCTTGAACCAAGTGTTAGTTATGATTAAGTTATGCTCTGTGCAAAATTCTAACAGATGGCTTCCTCTCTCCTTTCTTATCCCCAATCCATATTCACCTACTATGTTTCCTTCTCTCCCTTTTCCTACGCTCGAATTCCAGTCACCCATGACTATTAAATTTTTGTCTCCCTTCACTATCTGAATAATTTCTTTTATCTCATCATACATTTCATCAATTTCTTTATCATCTGCAGATCTAGTTGGCATATAAACTTTTACTACTGTAGTAGGTGTGGGCTTTGTGTCTATCTTGGCCACAATAATGTGTTCACTATGCTGTTTGTAGTAGCTTACCCACACTCCTTTTATTTTGTTCATTATTAATCCTACTCTTGCATTACCCCTATTTGATTTTGTATTTATAACCCTGTATTCACCTGACCAAAAGTCTTGTTCCTCCTGCCACCGAACTTCACTAATTCCCTCTATATCTAACTTTAACCTATCCATTTCCCTTTTTAAATTTTCTAACCTACCTGCTCGAGTAATGGATCTGACATTCCATGCTCTGATTCATAGAACGCCAGTTTTCTTTCTCCTGATAACAACGTCCTCTTGAGTAGTCCCCGCCTGGAGATCTGAATGGGGGACTATTTTACCTCCGGAATATTTTACCCAAGAGGACGCCATCATCATTTAACCATACAGTAAAGCTGCATGCGCTCGGGAAAAATTACGGCTGTAGTTTCCCCTTGCTTTCAGCCGTTCGCAGTACCAGCACAGCAAGGCCGTTTTGGTTAGTGTTACAAGCCCAGATCAGTCAATCATCCAGACTGTTGCTCCAGCAACTACTGAAAAGGCTGCTGCCCCTCTTCTGGAACCACATGTTTGTCTGGCCTCTCAACAGATACCCCTTCGTTGTGGTTGCACCTACAGTACGGCCATCTGTATCGCTGAGGAACGCAAGCCTCCCCACCATCGGCAAGGTCGATGGTTCATGGGGGGGATCTGCACCCATATTTTACCTATATTCCCATCCAGGAAAGACATAATTCTTGAGAGTTGAGGGCCTGGTATTGGTGAATAGATACGAAACTAGCAGTGCCTGTTTTATTTAAAAGTACAGTGGAATGTTCCTTCAGACATGCATAACAGGCCCTAAGCTCTCAATAAATATGTGCTCCTTGAACAGGGATATACATAACATATGAGTGAAGGTTGTAAATCATGGACGAGAACATCTACATCTACATTCTACATTTATACATCTACATTTATACTCCGCAAGCCACCCAACGGTGTGTGGCGGAGGGCACTTTATGTGCCACTGTCATTATCTCCCTTTCCTGTTCCAGTCGCGTATAGTTCGCGGGAAGAACGACTGTCTGAAAGCCTCTGTGCGCGCTCTAATCTCTCTAATTTTACATTCGTGATCTCCTCGGGAGGTATAAGTAGGGGGAAGCAATATATTCGATACCTCATCCAGAAACGCACCCTCTCGAAACCTGGCGAGCAAGCTACACCGCGATGCAGAGCACCTCTCTTGCAGGGTCTGCCACTTGAGTTTGTTAAACATCTCCGTAACGCTATCACGGTTACCAAATAACCCTGTGACGAAACGCGCCGCTCTTCTTTGGATCTTCTCTATCTCCTCCGTCAACCCGATCTGGTACGGATCCCACACTGATGAGCAATACTCAAGTATAGGTCGAACGAGTGTTTTGTAAGCCACCTCCTTTGTTGATGGACTACATTTTCTAAGGACTCTCCCAATGAATCTCAACCTGGTACCCGCCTTACCAACAATTAATTTTATATGATCATTCCACTTCAAATCGTTCCGCACGCATACTCCCAGATATTTTACAGAAGTAACTGCTACCAGTGTTTGTTCCGCTATCATATAATCATACAATAAAGGATCCTTCTTTCTATGTATTCGCAATACATTACATTTGTCTATGTTAAGGGTCAGTTGCCACTCCCTGCACCAAGTGCCTATCCGCTGCAGATCTTCCTGCACTTCGCTACAATTTTCTAATGCTGCAACTTCTCTGTATACTACAGCATCATCCGCGAAAAGCCGCATGGAACTTCCGACACTATCTACTAGGTCATTTATATATATTGTGAAAAGCAATGGTCCCATAACACTCCCCTGTGGCACGCCAGAGGTTACTTTAACGTCTGTAGATGTCTCTCCATTGAGAACAACATGCTGTGTTCTGTTTGCTAAAAACTCTTCAATCCAGCCACACAGCTGGTCTGATATTCCGTAGGCTCTTACTTTGTTTATCAGGCGACAGTGCGGAACTGTATCGAACGCCTTCCGGAAGTCAAGGAAAATGGCATCTACCTGGGAGCCTGTATCTAATATTTTCTGGGTCTCATGAACAAATAAAGCGAGTTGGGTTTCACACGATCGCTGTTTCTGGAATCCATGTTGATTCCTACATAGTAGATTCTGAGTTTCCAAAAACGACATGATACTCGAGCAAAAGACATGTTCTAAAATTCTACAACAGATCGACGTCAGAGAGATAGGTCTATAGTTTTGCGCATCTGCTCGACGACCCTTCTTGAAGACTGGGACTACCTGTGCTCTTTTCCAATCATTTGGAACCTTCTGTTCCTCTAGAGACTTGCGGTACACGGCTGTTAGAAGGTGGGCAAGTTCTTTCGCGTACTCTGTGTAGAATCGAATTGGTATCCCGTCAGGTCCAGTGGACTTTCCTCTGTTGAGTGATTCCAGTTGCTTTTCTATTCCTTGGACACTTATTTCAATGTCAGCCATTTTTTCGTTGGTGCGAGGATTTAGAGAAGGAACTGCAGTGCGGTCTTCCTCTGTGAAACAGCTTTGGAAAAAGGTGTTTAGTATTTCAGTTTTACGCTTGTCATCCTCTGTTTCAATGCCATCATCATCCCGGAGTGTCTGGACATGATGTTTCGAGCCACTTACTGATTTAACGTAAGACCAGAACTTCCTAGGATTTTCTGTCAAGTCGGTACCTAGTATTTTACTTTCGAATTCACTGAACGCTTCACGCATAGCCCTCCTTACGCTAACTTTGACATCGTTTAGCTTCTGTTTGTCTGAGAGGTTTTGGCTGCGTTTAAACTTGGAGTGAAGCTCTCTTTGCTTTCGCATATGGAAGTTTGGCTCTGGCTATGATTCGTGTGCAGATAGCCGAATCGATTAAGTGAACACTCACATAAAGCAGGAAATCTGACTTCATCTCATAGTCTGGAACAAATTTTCATTGTCATTATTCCAATATAAAGCTGATGGTGGTTCAGATTTTCAATTGCAAATACATTTGTTTTGGGATGGCATTTTGTGGGGCCGACATATGCCGCTGGTGGTCATGGAAGGTACCGTAACAGCTGTACGATACGTGAATACCATCCTCTGACTGATAGTGCAACCATATCTGCAGCATATGGTGAGGCATTCGTCTTCATGGACAACAATTTGTGCCCCCATTGTGCACATCTTGTAAATGACTTCCTCCAGGATAATGACATGGCTCGACTAGAGTGGCCATCATGTTCTACAGACATGAACTATATCGATCATGCCTGGGATAGATTGAAAGGGGCTGCTTATGGATGACATGACACATCAACCACTCTGAGGGATCAACGTCGAATCACCACTGAGGAGTGGGACAATCTGGACCAACAGTGCCCTGATGAACTTGCGAATAGTATGCCATGATGAATACAGGCATTCGCCAATGCAAGAGGATGTGCTACTGGGTATCAGAGGTACTGGTGTGTACAGCAATATGGACCACCACCTCTGAAGGTCTCACTGTATGGTGGTACAACATGCAATGTGTGGTTTTCATGAGCAATAAAAAGGGTGGAAATAATGTTTATGTTGATCTCTATTCCAATTTTCTGTGCAGGTTCCGGAACTCTCGGAACCGAGGTGAAGCAAAACTTTTTTTTTATGTGTGTATAACAGAATTGCTTATACCTATGTCTGACATTTCATCTGTCGCTTATACTTCGAACATAAATTTCTTAAGTTTTAAAATGTCATAATTTTTCATTAAGCAGTTTCTATTACTACAGTTTGTTTGTTAGTTTTAACTGATCTTTGCTCACATCACATACGCAAATTAATTACGTAACACATTGTTATGGTACAATACATGCATATATGCATATGATACATTTATACTTCATTTTATAGATAGGCTTTAATCACTTACAGGAGCTCATTTCTTCCTTAGGTAGAGGAGAGAGAAAAACATTCACAATAGGACTAAAATATCACGCATTGCTGGCCTAACTATGAGCTAGCCTATTTCTTCATTTGGTACATGCTAATCTCGACATAATTCTTTTCTTCTGCACAGTGACGATGCACTGGTCGCTGAAAAAAAAATTTAAAACTAATTGCATTATGTAGATTGGTGGCCACTGATACATTTGGTCATTACATCTGTCAGCAGATATTTCCATAGTTTATTTAAATTCATAGTCATTCATTTATTCTGTTAACCTTTATGATCATTTACCTGCAAAGAAAATTATTTGACATTTCTTACCATATTTTAACATTTCTTCTTATCTTACACACCTCATATATTTTTTCATAATGCTTCATTTTGCTTGTAAATATGTTCTATAAAGCTTAGTATTTCACTAAATCTCTGTGTACATATATCAATAGGTTCCTTAGCTCTTCGACAGGAGATGTAATTGTGTAGTATTACCGTTTACTTTGTATTTAAGTTAGGTACTTGTACAAGAACCATGGACCTTGCCGTTGGTGGGGAGGCTTGCGTGCCTCAACGATACAGATAGCTATACCGTAGGTGCCACAACAATGGAGGGGTATCTGTTGAGAGGCCAGACAAACATGTGGGTCCTGAAGAGGGGCAGCAGCCTTTTCAGTAGTTGCAGGGGCAACAGTCTGGATGATTGACTGATCTGGCCTTGTAACACTAACCAAAATGGCCTTGCTGTTTTGGTACTGTGAACAGCTGAAATCAAGGGGAAACTACAGCCGTAATTTTTCCCGAGGGCCAGCAGCTTTACTGTATGATTAAATGATGATGGCGTCCTCTTGGGTAAAATATTCCGGAGGTAAAATAGTCCCCCCCATTCGGATCCCCAGGCGCGGACTACTCAAGAGGACATCATTATCAGGAGAAAGAAAACTGGTTCGCCGATGACATTGTAATTCTGTCAGAGACAGCAAAGGACTTGGAAGAGCAGTTGAACGGAATGGACAGTGTCTTGAAAGGAGGGTATTAGATGAACATCAACAATAGTAAAACGAGGATAATGGAATGTAGTCGAATTAAGTCGGGGGATGCTGAGGGAATTAGATTAGGAAATGAGACACTTAAAGTAGTAAAGGAGTTTTGCTATTTGGGGAGCAAAATAACTGATGATGGTGGAAGTAGAGAGGATATAAAATGTAGACTGGCAATGGCAAGGAAAGCGTTTCTGAAGAAGAGAAATTTGTTAACATCGAGTATAGATTTAAATGTCAGGAAGTCGTTTCTGAAAGTATTTGTATGGAGTGTAGCCATGTGTGGAAGTGAAACGTGGACGATAAATAGTTTAGACAAGAAGAGAATAGAAGCTTTTGAAGTGTGGTGCTACAGAAGAATGCTGAAGATTAGATGGGTAGATCACATAAGTAATGAGGAGGTATCGACTAGAATTGGAGAGAAGAGGAACTTGTGGCACAACTTGACTAGAAGAAGGGACCGGTTGGTAGGACGTGATCTGAGACATTGAGGGATCATCAATTTAATATTGGAGGGCAGCGTGGAGGGTAAAAATCGAAGAGGGAGACCAAGAGATGAATACACTAGGCAGATTCAGAGGGATGTGGGCTGCAGTAGGTACTGGGAGATGAAGAATCTTGCACAGGATAGAGTGGCATGGAGAGCTGCATCAAACCAGTCTCAGGACTGAAGACCACAACAACAACACAAAAGGAATTCCTATTTGGTTGCACCTTCTGCCAGTCTGGCGCGCATCCACACAGGTCAATGCCTCCTCTCCTACTACTGACGTCAGCGCATATTGTTGAGTGCACACAAATGAGCCATAAGTTAATTCTGTTTGTACTTGAGCTTCTTGTGAAGCAGTGTATTACTTCTCATTGCTGTTGATTTTATGCTGACGTGTAAAAATCAACAGAATCACTTATACTTATACACATTACTTTATCCTAAAATACACTGCAGAAAAAAATCGCACTTAGAGTTGTGTAAGTTATGTAAAATTATCTTGTGGTAGAAAAAAAATGTTACCTTGCTTCATCATTCTATAAAAGTTTTTATATCTTTGGGGGTGGAGACCCTTGTCTCTCCCTGTTTTCTCATAGACTAATCTGTTCGTTCTAGGGTAAGGTATTTTGGAAATTATATATGATCCTGAAAAGAGTAATTGCCACTTCTTATGTAGTCTGCCAATTTTTGTCGATTTTGGGGTGTGTCCGTAAGAGGACTCGTTGCCCTTCAGAAAATTGTGTAAAACATTTCAATATCTTATTATAAATTTTCTTTCTTTACTCGACCCTGTTTTTGAGTGTAATCATGGCTTTTTTATTTTGTCTTGTAGTGTCATTTCTGTAGTGGGTACTTTTGGCATGGGCGATTCCTACTCATTTGTTTGTTTTGTCCAGAACATCAATTCATTAGTTGTGAAACCTGTTGAAGAATGTGGAAGGTTATTGATAATTTGCATGAAAGGATTCACGCATTCAACCCATCAGGTGTGTTTGTGAGGGATGTATGTCCTAATAAACTGGTTAAATTCTTTAAAGACATTCTATAGGGCTTGCTTCTCGGTGAAAAAGCTTACTAATACATGTTTTATGCCCTCTGAGGTCATAAATTGTTTTCATTTTTGCCCAATAAAATATTAAGCATTATCAGTTAGTAGTACCTTTGGTTTACCCACTCGTCTCAGATATTCTTCCTCAATTTTTTTTCTGATATTTGTAATGGCATACATTTTGATATGTTTCTAGAAAACATCATAGAGTGCCACTATATATCTTACACCTCCCGCACTTCTTGAATACGGACCAGCTAAGTCCAGGAATACTATATCTAGAGTGTTTTTTGTGAGTATTGGGTGTAGTTCAGTATATTTTGACACATTGGACTGTTTTGATTTTTGACGTACTGCACACTTTCTTAGTACCTGTAGGACTTGCCTTCTCAACTTTGGAAAATAACGGTGTTGCAATTTTTTCAGTACATTTGCCTGCTTCATAATGTCCCCACACTTCATGTGTGTGTCTGATCAATTTGTCAATATAATCTTCAGGGATACACACACACCATTGGTCAGATTTTCCATTTTTCCTATGAAAAAAAATGACCTTGTACTCTTGATAGCATTTACTTACCTTTTCACCTTCATCTTGCTTAAGATTTTGCGTGACTTTATCCCATCTTCAATCTTGCTGTTGTATAATTTTCATTTGCTTACAAAACTTATGGTAATCAGACTGTTGTGTTGTACCTTGCATTAATAATGTTTTGATTTCTGCATCTTGCTCTGTTAATTCACAAAATTCCTCTTAACCTTGTGATAACCTAGACAAGGCATCTGCAATAATGTTCTGACTTCCTTTAATATAAATGATGTCAAAATTGAGTTCTTGTAAATATAGACACCATATAGTTAATCTACGGTGCAATAGTTTACATGTTAAAAGAAATGTCAGTGGCTGATTACCCCACAAAAAATATTCAGACTTTTTAAATGTCCATATGACAGCTAAACTTTTGAATTCTGACACAGAGTAAGATCTTCCTGCTTGTGGTAATGTTTGACTAGAAAAACTGGTGACCTTAGGTACTTCCCTACCTTCTTCTTCTCACATCTGGAACAAGCATGCCCCCAGTCCCTGAGATGAGGCACCTGTGCATAATCAAACATCATTGGACATGTCACAGTGCCTAAGAATTCTTTGCATTGACTAGTGCCTGCTTAATGTTATTAAAGTCCTTCTGACACTTATTATCCCATAACCAAGGCCCAATTTTTTATAACAAGTTGAGAAATGCATCACTGTTCACCAGTTGCTGTGGTATGAATTTACAAAAATAGGATGCTAGTTCTAAAAAAGCTTTTAGTTGTTTTTTTATTCCTTGAAGCTCGACAATTGCATATGGCATCAAGTTTTTTCAGATCAGGTAATATACCATGTTCTGACACATGTCCTAAAAATCTGACTTGCTACATACCAAAACTAGACTTTTTTAAATTGGCTGTTACTCTATAATCTGCAAATCATTGAAGTACCTGTTTAATCAGCTTGATGTGTTCTAACCAAGTGGGTGTGACTATTAGAATGTCGTCTACATAAACAGTGACTTTGCTAAGCAATTCTGGTCCTAAGACCTTTTCCAGTGCAGATATAAAACTGCCTGCACTAATGTTCTGCCTGAAAGGTAGAACACAGATTTCTGCCACCACAAACAAATGCTGTATATTTTCGACTTTCTTCGTAGAGCCTTATTTGCCAGTAGGGCACCTTGAGATCGGGTATACTGAAGTATTTTGTATTGTAAAACTTTAAAAGCTGTTCGTCCAAGTTCTCTGGTCTTATGCAAACTGGTACTAAAATCTTATTGCTACCTCTAGCATCCAGAACTTATCTTACATATCCACCTGGTTTACTTATTGGTAATATAGGACTACAATAGGGTGAAAATGAAGGTTGTATAATTCCCCATTTAATCATATGATTGATCTCTTACTTTACTGCATTACACAAAATGTTTCATGTTGATAAACTTCAAATTTATATTTGTAGTCTTTGATTACTCCTGGCCCCTTGCTGAAAACATTTGCATACTTAAATAACAAGTTAGAAAGTTCTTGTTGTTGCATATCATTTAGTATCTGTGATTCACTTACTTTCTGCTCTACCATTTTGTAACTAACATTAGTGTTTGCTTCTTGTTCAGTATCAATTTGTTTGTGAAATATACAGTTGGAAAGGAATATTGTACTATTACATTTGACTCTGGTTTGTTTTTGTTACTTTTATCAGGTGGTTTGTCAAAATCAATGAAAAAAATCTGATCCGTTACATAAAAGTGGCATTTACCATTACCTATGTCAGTCTGCGTTTTGTATGTTCTTAACATAAAGCAATAAGATAATTAACTATAAGCTTGTCAATTATAATAAAATTGCACTTCACTGTAAAATGTTAAATTTTTAATGGAATAAGTGCCTGATGTTTTACCAGTTAAGTTTTACTGCCTGTAGCAGTTTGCACCTTGCAATTTTGGTGGGAAATGTTGGAAATTTGCCTCTCTTGTTCAAGTCACAGAAAAATGCATTGTAATTTATACGATGTCAAAGCCTGTTTTATGTCTACTATGACACACAAACTATTGTGTTGGCAAATTTTTATGTTTTACTGACAAAGCGAATCACACTGAAAAATTACTGTAAATTTTCCACAATAAAATTCAAGGACGGAATAATGAGGAAAAGGTTTCTGTCTACATCAAAAGAGTTGCTACCGAGCGTAACCATGCAAGCAATTTGCGTAGCCATCCTACCTTTGCTGTGCCCCGAACACACCAGATTACTATGGAAAATTTTACGTAACCTGGGACCAACTGTTTTTTCTTTCCAAAACTTTCTTCTCAATTTTTGCCTTTTTGCATTGTAAGATGGCAAGAACTATGCCCCTTACATGAAGTCATTAAAGATCACCTAACTCACATTGAGCGAACAGTAGGGCTGAACAAAAAAGACTGACAAGGCACAATGCATCTTGTAGAGGGTATAGTATGGCCGTATTAGAATAATTAATGTTGGGCGATGTAAAGTAATTCACATGACATGAAAACTTTGTGGAAACGAGTGGATTTACTGGAGGCTAGTTTATCCCAGGGAAGTATTCAGAGTTGAATGTGGCCGGCTGGGGATAGGCAAAGGGAAGCGATAATAGGCAGCTTAGGGCAGCTCAAGCTCTGAGAAAGCGGTAATGGGGCGTGGCCTCCAGCTGCCTTAAGATAAGTGACAGTGAGTGAGTTGTTGACCCCCTGCTGGTGTACCGGGAAGCAGACAGAGAACTTGTACGCATGTTGATAAATGTCCGTCGTCCCGTTTTCAGTGAAACATGCGAGAAAGTCGCGCAAAGCTATGGTGGAGCAGTCAACAGAGGCCAAAATATGCGTGTTTGTGACTATAGCAACTTCACACTGAATTCACGGTCCGCAGAGTCTGAAGGAAATCAGGTGAAGAGTGACAGAATGAAATACGCCGGCCTCCGATGGGAATGTAAGACCAGGGAATTTGAAGTACTCTCCTGGGAGTCAGAATTCCGCTATCCTTGATGGGTGGCCTGGGAGGAGCTAAATAGCAGAAGTTGAGAGGAAGGGAAATTTTGTGGGAATTTGTTCACTTCCCAGAGCAGTCATTGGTCAGCACTGGGAAGCGACGCATAATTAATGCGACTTGCGGTGCAATTGGCATAAATGATTGTGCTGGAGGTAAAAGGCAAAGAGTGGACTGGGAGAAGTCTCCGTAGGGGTCTTCCGTTCCCAGCTTGGCTAGAGTGCGGATGTGGCGTTCTTGACTCAGCTTGCCTGAGAACGAGTGAGCATCTTTGCAGTTTAGGACTTAGCAAATGGAACGATTGAGCTTGGAGACAGAAAGTTTTGGTTCAGCTATGTACTGAGCAAGATAGCTAGGAGTGAATAGATGAGCACAGCCTTGCAGCACCATGAGGCCGGCCGACGTCCTCACAACGACAACGCCCTGCCACACTGAATTCGGTGATATTGCACCCGCTCCAGCTTGAATTAGGCCACATTAATTTGTTGAATCACGCAAAGTTTCCATGAGGATTGCATGGGCCGTGTATTGGGGAATTCTTCTCGCACTTCACATTACGCCTGGGCCAGTCGATAGGGATTAATTTTGATTTATCGCGCTTCACGCCACGTAAACACAATTTATTACCACTGCCTGATAGGAGAGTCATGTAATGTGATGATGGAAGGTCGGGAGTTAAAATAAATTTGTGCTAATCGACTGCACCTGTTTTCAATCAAGTAGTTGAAATCCCAAGTCATTTTATTAATTAATTTTATGTTCAACATTTGCATCTGGTGTTCAATAGCTGAATATAACATCAATGTGCACCCCTTTTTAATTAAAAGTGATCAATTCTGAATCAATTAATGTCAACACTGCCACCGCAATTCAATCAGGAGTCACAGGGCCTTATTACTTTCTTTGCATAATCCGATATTGCGGCAGTTTTGCACTCTCTGTTGATCTGTTAGTCAATTAGCTGGGGTGAACACATGCCAAAACCAGATAAGTGACGGGTGGGGTGTTACAGCATTACTGGCCCCCTGTCGTGATTCATGCAAACAGAAAATGCAGACAATTAGTTTTTATGACTAATAACAATATTATAGAAATTTCTTGCTATAACAGTAGTTAACAAACACTACTTAGACAACTGGTGTCCTTAAATTCATTTATTTATTATCCTCTGAATCAATACTGTACATGACATGCACATGGTGATGCACAAACATACATTTGATGTTGGACATTCTGATAATTTGCTGACATGAAGTAATATGCCAAAAGTTTACACAAACATGAGCTTACATACATATTTTCTGAGAAGTTATGGACACACACATTTATGGACACACAAATTACATACTCACTTACACTTTTGTATTTTAGTGCTACATTCCTCTAAAACATATACACAACAGTACCTGGTTGGATATTCTTTCTGCACTTAATTTGCTTAGTAGCAGATGATATAGATGCAAGATTTTTGCACATACTTGCGTTAATGTTTTACTCTTTACAAAATTATTTTGTGCAATTTGTTTCATGTTTCTTTCCACCCATGTGGAGCAGAAATTGACTTGCACTGTAGAAACAATGATCAAGTAGGAACAATTTTAATTTTTTATTAAATACAGTCAGGGACTTACTGTTTTTTATTTCTGTCGGCAGGCTATTGTATATTTTAATGCCTTTGTTGAAGGGAGAGGATTTAAAGGCAGAGGTGCACATTTCTTTAACATGGAGTTCCATTTTCTGTCTAGTACCATAGTCATGGACATTTACATTTTTATTAAATTTTGTAATATTACTTTTTACAGATTTGCATAGTTCTAGTTTATACAGGCTGCCAAGGGGTAGGATGAGCAACTTTTGGAAGAGAGATCTGCAGCTATCAGTTGGCTTTGCCTTGTTCATTATTCTTATAGCTCTCTTTTGGGTGAGGAGGATGTTTGTGCTATGTGTAGAGTCTTCCCAGAATATAATACCATACTGCATTACACTGTGGAATTGTGCATAGTCGGCTGTGGGAACAGTTTCTGGGCTTGTGCAGTATGCAAGGATTCGTAGGGCATAGCACACTTGGTTTAGCTTACTATTAGTTTTATTAATGTGTGTTTGCCATTTTAGATTATCCTGAATCCATAGGCCTAGAAATCTTGTTTCTCTATTTGGGGATATTTGGGGACTGTGTAATTTCATATCGGGCATAATTTTATTTGATCTTAGGTGGAAGTTTAGGTAAGTGATTTTCTTTGTGTTAACTATGAGCTTGTTTTTCTCAAACCAATCACCAAGTTTGTCCGTATTTCCATTTATGGCCTCTTGGAGTTCAAGTTCATTTTTGCTTGTTATGAGGATACTGGTATCATCTGCGAAGAGTGTGCTGGTGCTGGCATTGATGTTTGACGGTAGGTCGTTTATGTACACAAGGAAGAGCACTGGTCCAAGTATTGAGCCTTGGGGCACACCTTGAGTAATATTGCAATAGTCAGAGTAGTATGTTTCGATATGTCCTTGGTTGTTATGTTTTATTGACACTTTTTGTTTCCTATTTGTCAGGTAAGAGCTGAACCAGTTTAGTGGGGTGCCTCTGATGCCATATGACTCCAGTTTGTTGAGAAGAATCTTGTGGTCTATGACATCAAATGCCTTGGACAGATCTAGGAAGACCCCAACTGCTTTTTGTTTTTTGTCTAGAGCATCTAGGGTGTAGAGTAAATACTCATATATGGCAATTGTCATAGATTTGTTTTTTCTGAAACCGTGCTGGGCATCACATAGCATCTGGTTTTTATCAAGAAAATTTATTATTCTTTGGTAAACTAGTCTCTCCAAAAGTTTACCAAACACAGGTAACAGCGATATGGATCTGTTGAGTTTTTCACCTTTCTTGAAGACTGGGATGACTTTAGCCACTTTCATGCATTTTGGAAATGTACCTGCCGTCAACGATGAGTTGTACATATTTGAGAGTGGGAGAGCTATTTTGTTTATGCAGTTTTTGATGATAAAATCTGGGATGTCATCGATTTCAAATGAGAATTTATTCTTGAGGTTCTTTGCACTTAGTACTATTTCTTCAGGAGTAGTTTCCCAGAAGAATATAGATACTACAGGAGTTGTTATTTTCTTTTGTCTGTTGGGTGTGGGTTTGTTGAAGCTTTGTAACAGATTTTTAACAATATTTTCATAGTAATTGTTGAAGATATTCGCAATTTCTTGTGGATTAGTAACACTGGTGTTGTTGTGGATCAGGATAGTGTTTTCATGTTTACATGGCTGTTGATTTGTTTCGTTCCTTATAATGTTCCACACTGCTGTGGTTTTGTTTGAGGATGTTGCCACATAGTTGTCATTTGATGTTTGCTTTGCCAGTGCTATGACTTTTTTTTTTTTTTTTTTTTTTTTTTTTCCCCACATGAACCATGGACCTTGCCGTCGGTGGGGAGTCTTGCGTGCCTCAGCGATACAGATAGCCGTACCATAGGTGCAACCACAATGGAGGGGTATCTGTTGAGAGGCCAGACAAACTTGTGGTTCCTGAAGAGGGGCAGCAGCATTTTCAGTAGTTGCAGGGGCAACAGTCTGGATGATTAACTGATTTGGCCTTGTAACACTAACCAAAACAGCCTTGCTGTGCTGGTACTGCGAACGGCTGAAAGCAAGGGGAAACTACGGCCGTAATTTTTCCCAGGGGCATACAGCTTTACTGCATGGTTAAATGATGATGGCGTCCTCTGGGGTAAAATATTTCGGAGGTAAAATAGTCTCCCATTAGGATCTCCAGGCGGGGACTACTCAGGAGGACGTCATTACCAGGAGAAAGAAAACTGGCGTTCTACGGATCGGAGCGTGGAATGTCAGATCCCTTAATCGGACAGGTAGGTTAGAAAATTTTAAAAAGGGATATGGATAGGTTAAAGTTAGATATAGTGGAAATTAGTGAAGTTCGGTGGCAGGAGGAACAAGACTTTTGGTCAGGCGAATACAGGGTTATAAATACAAAATCAAATAAGGGTAATGCAGGAGTAGGTTTGATAATGAATAAAAAAATAGGAGTGCAGGTAAGCTACTACAAACAGCATAGTGAACGCATTATTGTGGCCAAGATAGACACGAAGCCCACGGCTACCACAGTAGTACAAGTCTATATGCCAACTAGCTCTGCAGATGATGAAGAAATTGAAGAAATGTATGATGAAATAAAAGAAATGATTCAGATAGTGAAGGGAGACGAAAATTTAATAGTCATGGGTGGCTGGAATTCGGTAGTAGGAAAAGGGAGAGAAGGAAATGTAGTAGGTGAATATGGATTGTGGGGAAGAAATGAAAGAGGAGGCCGCCTGGTAGAATTTTGCACAGAGCATAACTTAATCATAGCTGACATTTGGTTCAAGTATCATAAAAGAAGGTTGTATACATGGAAGAAGCCTGGAGATACTGACAGGTTTCAGATAGATCATATAATGGTAAGACAGAGATTTAGGAACCAGGTTTTAAATTGTAAGACATTTCCAGGGGCAGATGTGGATTCTGACCACAATCTATTGGTTATGAACTGTAGATTAAAACTGAAGAAACTGCAAAAAGGTGGGAATTTAAGGAGATGGGACCTGGATAAACTGAAAGAACCAGAGGTTGTACAGAGTTTCAAGGAGAGCATAAGGGAACAATTGACAGGAATGGGGGAAAGAAATACAATAGGAGAAGAATGGGTAGCTTTGACGGATGAAGTAGTGAAGGCAGCAGAGGATAAAGTAAGTAAAAAGACGAGGGCTGCTAGAAATCCTTGGGTAACAGAAGAGATAATGAATTTAATTGATGAAAGGAGAAAATATAAAAGTGCAGTAAATGAAGCAGGCAAAAAGGAATACAAACATCTCAAAAATGATATCGACAGGAAGTGCAAAATGGCTAAGCAGGGATGACTAGAGGACAAATGTAAGGATGTAGAGGCTTATCTCACTAGGGGTAAGATAGATACTGCCTACAGGAAAATTAAAAAGACCTTTGGAGAAAAGAGAACCACTTGCATGAATATCAAGAGCCCAGATGGAAACCCACTTCTAAGCAAAGAAAGGAAAGCAGAAAGGTGGAAGGAGTATATAGAGGGTCTATACAAGGGCAATGTGCTTGAGGAGAATATTATGGAAATGGAAGAGGATGTAGATGAAGATGAAATGGGAGATATGATACTGCGTGAAGAGTTTGACACAGCACTGAAAGACCTGAGTCGAAACAAGGCCCCGGGAGGAGACAACATTCCATTAGAACTACTGACAGCCTTGGGAGAGCCAGTCCTGACAAAACTCTACCATCTGGTGAACAAGATATATGAGACAGGCGAAATACCCTCAGACTTCAAGAAGAATATAATAATTCCAATCCCAAAGAAAGCAGGTGTTGACAGATGTGAAAATTACCGAACTATCAGTTTAATAAGTCACAGCTTGAAAATACTAACGCCAATTCTTTACAGACAAATGGAAAAACTAGTAGAAGCCATCCTCGGGGAAGATCAGTTTGGATTCCATAGAAATATTGGAACACGTGAGGTAATACTGACCCTACGACTTATCTTAGAAGCTAGATTAAGAAAAGGCAAACCTACATTTCTAGCATTTGTAGACTTATAGAAATCTTTTGACAATGTTGACTGGAATACTCTCTTTCAAACTCTGAAGGTGGCAGGGGTAAAATACAGGGAGCGAAAGGCTATTTACAATTTATACAGAAACCAGATGGCAGTTATAAGAGTCGAGGGGCATGAAAGGGAAGCAGTGGTTGGGAAGGGAGTGAGACAGGGTTGTAGCCTCTCCCTGATGTTATTCAATCTGTATATTGAGCAAGTAGTGAAGGAAACAAAAGAAAAGTTCGGAGTAGGTATTAAAATCCACGGAGAAGAAATAAAAACTTTCGAGGTTCACCGATGACATTGTAATTCTGTCAGAGACAGCAAAGGACTTGGAAGAGCAGTTTAACGGAATGGATAGTGTCTTAAGAGGAGGATATAAGATGAACATCAACAAAACCCAAACGAGGATAATGGAATGTAGTCGAATTAAGTCGGGTGATGCTGAGGTAATTAGATTAGGAAATGAGATACTTAAAGTAGTAAAGGAGTTTTGCTATTTGGGGAGCAAAATAACTGATGATGGTCGGAGTAGAGAAGATATAAAATGTAGACTGGCAATGGCAAGGAAAGTGTTTCTGAAGAAGAGAAATTTGTTAACACTCGGGTATAGATTTAAGTGTCAGGAAGTCGTTTCTGAAAGTATTTGTATGGAGTGTAGCCATGTATGGAAGTGAAACATGGACGATAAATAGTTTGGACAAGAAGAGTATAGAAGCTTTTGAAATGTGGTGCTACAGAATAATGCTGAAGATTAGATGGGTAGATCACATAACTAATGAGGAGGTGTTGAATAGGATTGGGGAGAAGAGAAATTTGTGGCACACCTTGACTAGAAGAAGGGATCGGTTGGTAGGACATCTTCTGAAGTATCAAGGGATCACCAATTTAGTATTGGAGGGCAGCGTGGAGGGTAAAAATCGTAGAGGGAGACCAAGAGATGAATACACTAAGCAGATTCAGAAGGATGTAGGTTGCAGTAGTTACTGGCAGATGAAGAAGCTTGCACAGAATAAAGTAGCATGGAGAGCTGCATCAAACAAGTCTCAGGACTGAAGACCACAACATGACTTTTTTAAGGATTTTGACATATTGTTGTTATTTTTTAGATACTTCAACAGATATCTCTTCCTTCTGCAGGAAATCTTTATACCAGTTGTTATCCATTGGGTTCTTTTGATGTGGTGCATTTGAGTTTAAGAGGAAAAGCAATATTTTAGTGATATAGAAATGTGTTTAGAAATGATTCCATTTTGTTGTCTGTATCATCTGCTTCATGTACTTTGTTCCATGTTTCTGCAGCTAAGAAATCATTGAAGATTTTCATGTTTTTATTGCTGTAGTTTCTCTCTTTAGTTGTGTATTTGTTGTTGCAGTCTAAGGGGAGAACATTTGTAAGCTATAGGACTTGGCCACAGTGATCCCTATAGCCTGTGTCCAGGGGTTCGACTCTGTGGTAGGGACAGTTTACAAATATCTGATCAAGTGTGGTTTTGGTATTGTTTTTGCACCTTGTGGGGAATGTTAGTGTGGGATTCAGACTGAATGAGTTAGTGAGATTCAGTAGGGATCCTTTCACATGCCTTGTAGACGGGAAATCGACATTGAAATCACCTAATAAAATCAGTACCTTTTTGTTTTGGTGAAATGTGTTTAGGAGTATTTCAAGGTTTTTTAAGAAGACATATACATTGCCTGTTGGAGAACGAGAGATAGATGTTATGATTATATTTGCTTCTAGAATTTCGATTACAGCAGCCTCAAAATCATTTTCTTTATTTAAGTGGTCAAATTGGTCAAAACTTCTATAGTTTATGGAATTTTTTATAAATATGGCAGTACCTCCACCTTTCTGGCTTTTCCTGCAGTTGTGGGAAGCTAATGTGTAACCAGGTATGCTAGCTGAACTAATTTGGTCTGGCTTCAGCCAATGTTCTGTAATGCAAATGACATTTACATATTGTAGGTCTGTTGTGAATAGGAGTTCGATTTCTGCAAGCTTGTTTGTTAATGACTGCACATTTTGGTGGTATATGGCGAAGTTGTATGTATGTGAACACTGACGTCTCTTTTTTGTCACCTCTGCGGAGGTAGGGGGCTTGGACGTAAAAATTTTTCTAGATTTAACATCCTACCCTCGTTGGCGTAACCTGTATGATTTACACTGGTTTTGTCTTTGGGTGCAAGGTTTTTTACAGTTATGTTTTGTTCCTTAAATCTAAGAGGTATTATAGGACCGCTTTGCCCTTTCTTTTGCTCTACAGATTGTGATATTTGATTTGCAATTTCTCTTCTGCCAAGGTTGTTCAAGTAGAAGCCATGTCGTGTGTAGTGTTCTCTGCGAAATTTGCTAGCTTCAACTACGGTGACATTTGTAAATTTTGAACAGAGTTTATAGATTTGTGAGTTTGTGTTTGTTACGTCTGTGTTTACACGTGACCTGTTTGGAAGGTCATGTCTAAATGGTATGTCAACTAGGAACACTTTCTTTGATGAAATGCACGGTAGTTTGTTTCTTAGTGTTTTTAGTACCTAGATTCTGGCTGTTGTTGCAGGTGACATCGTTTGTTCCTGCTGCAATTACAACTATGTCAGAGGTGTATGTTTTTGGAGAGTTTTGATCAATGTTTTTTAGGACAACACTTGCATTTGCTTGAGGATGGATGTAACCAAAACTTTGAATGTGGTCACCTTCATTTAAAAATTTTGCTATATTGCGGGCTTGGCTTTCGCCCAAAATGATTGCCTTAAACTTTTGTTTGCTCATTTTTTGTTTTTCACGGAATTTCGTAGCCATTTCCACTTTGTTTTGGGGATCATTGGTGGGTAAACATGGGTTTGAAAGTTGTGTTTGCATCGTTTTCTGATGTATGATTGTCTTACCTGGTTGCTCTTTACCTTTTGAGCTGCTGTTGCTACACAGGCCTACATCATTACTGGAGCGATTAATTGTAGCACTAAAATCACAGTCTTTATTTCCAATAGGCCTAACAAGCTTGTTATTTCCGGTATTCCCGATCACACGAACACAATACACGAGTATTTTGTTGATCACTACCTACTGTAGCCATTTTCTTCTTTATTTCTTCATGTTCCAGGTGTGCCGCAGCCAGTTCTTCCGGAAAAATTAAAGGATAATACATTTGCATTATTATTAAACGTTCTGCTTGTATGAAATTTTGCTGTTGTTCATTCACTTTACCTTGCATTGTTTCTCTTTTTTTCTGTGTCCATCACTGTACATATTTTAATTATATATGTTGTCTTCTGAAAGCTTCCCCTTCTTGTTAATCTTGTGAAAATATGACCGTGGACTTCCTTTCCGATATTTCAATTGTAGATGCAAGCAGCTGACTCCAGGGAACATCAGTGCCTCTCAATATGATATAAAACATGAAGGAAATTCCTCCCAATAAGACCCCACTTCAATTCTTAATAACAGTATTAAGTCTTCTCTTATTCATAATCACATATAATACAAAATACTCATAGAACATCATACTCCGAATAATACATCTTAGCCAACCTTTTACTTAAGAGAGAGTGAAACAAATCATGTATAAAATAGTGAATGATGTTTCTTGTTCATTTGTCTGCACCTTACTGTGAATTCCTAATTAATCTCTTTGGCAATTCTTATGGTCAGTCTTTGATTCTGTCATTATCGCTGTTTCATGTTTCAATAAATTGTAATTTTACCATATTTGGGGGGTCTTCCACCATGTACTTACACGACAACTGCAGTTATGCGATGTATCAGTTCATTTATTGTTGTTGGTAATGGAGGCACATAAACAGAGTCTTCTATAAACCCCCCACAAGAAATAATCACATACACTCAGGTCCGGTGACCTTGGAGACCAGTAATGTAAAGCTGAATCATCTGGTCCAGCGCAACCGATCTATTACACAGTAATTCTTTGATTTAAAAATTCTCACACTTCCAGGTGTCAGTGTGGTGGTGCCCCATCCTGTTGGTAAATGAAATGATTTGAATTAGTCTCCAACTATGGGAAAAGAAAGTTCTCAAGCATATTGAGATATGTGCGTCCTCTAACTGTTCTCGGCAAGAGAAATGGACCATACACCTTCTCCTGTGAAACTGCACAAAACACATTAAATTTTGGAGAGTCCCTCTCATGTTTTACAACTCCATGAGGTTTTTCCATACCTCATATTCTCATATTGTGAAGGTTCACCTTTCCATTTAAATGGAATGTTGCCTCATCACTAAATGCTAAGCGTGTCAGAAAGCTGTCATCCTCCATCTTGCCAAGAATGAAATTACAGAACTCCACATGTCATTTATCACCTTCATGAAGAGCTTGCAGTAGCTGAATTTTGTATGGTTTCATGTGTAAATGTCAACGCAAGATATGCCAAATGGACATCAGGGGTTTGTTGAGCTGTTCAAGCTGCATAGCAAACGGATTTCTGCAGACTCCTGGTGAAACTACTGCAGATGCATTTGACATCTGTGTTAGACACTTGGGGATGGCCTGGCAAGTTGCCTTTACACAAACAACCTGTCTCTCGGAATTGTTCATGCCATCATGTAATGCTCTGAGATGTAGGAGGATCCACACCATACCTAGTACAAAACTCATGGTGAACAGTTATTACTGACTGCACTGCGCAAAATATAGAATACAAGACGCTTTCTGTTGTCCCAACACCATTTCCACTAGAACTGAAGTGGGTGCACACTGCTGCTACCTAGTGGGCACAATGTAAAACTCTAGAGTTTGCTCTTTCCAACAGTACGTTGTTCACACATATACTTCAAATAACATAATAGTCATGATTTTTTTAAAGTCAGATGATTCTTTTTGATACACCCTATACTACATTATAGGTTTTACTGCTGCCACCCACTGTAACCTAGCAAGGTGGCTCAGTGGTTGGCACACTGGACTCGCATTCAGAAGGAGGTTCAATCCAGTGCCTGGCCTTCCTGATTTAGGTTTTCCATGATTTCCTAAATCGCTTCAGGCTCACTGGACTCGCATTCGGAAAGGCAATGGTTCAATCCCATGCCTGGCCTTCCTGATTAAGGTTTTCCGTGATTTCCCTAAATCGCTTCAGGCAAATTCCAGGATGGTCCCTCTGATAGGGCATGGCTGACTTCCTTTCCCATCCTTCCCTAATCCGATGAGACTGATGACCTTGGTCTTTGATCTCTTCCCCCCAAATCAACCAAACTCGACTCATCCACTGTAACTGCATACCACTCATTGACGTCCCACCAGAACCTCGTTTATTTTAATCACACTGTGCCTATATATTGTTTATCTGAAATTCTTACTTAATGTATGTTCTTGAGGTCTATTTGTTATGATAGGCCATAAATGTTCTTTAGTGTACATACACTTCTCTTTTTCTTGATACTGTGTCAACTAGAACTATGGCTTTTGGGTGTGGCACCTTTGAAATTGTATAAGGTCCTTGGCCAAGTAATAGAACTTATTTATTAACTTGTGGAATTTTGAACTCTGCTTGTGATTCTTCACTAGAACCAGGTCTACTATCCTATACTGTGTTTGCATATACTTTCCCCTTTCTTCTTACCCCCTTCTCTGAGTAATGACTCGCTGAATCCTCCTTTGCAACTGTCAGGATACACACATTTTCCTTTGGGAGCCACTCAATATACTTTTAACATAGATTCTCCTTCCAATGGTCTCCCTATTACTTCTGTGGGGGCAACTTGTGTTGTCAAATAAGGTAGTTCATTTATTACCTTTCAAAGTTTTCCACTAAATCTGCCCATCTAGAATGCTTGTTCTCACTGTTTGTCCTGCACAGTTTAACTAAATCATGCATAACTCTCTCAACCATTTTGGCACGTGGATGGAATTTGGATATTAAACTATGATTTACATTTTTGCATGCTAAGAACTGCCTAAATTGACAGTGGTAAACTGTGTGCCATTATCTGAGAGCATGTTTTTTGGTTTCCCCATTTCTAAATGTAGTGATTATACTCCTGATTGTGGCCCTTTTTAATGTGCATAGTTTAACCAGCTTCATCCAAAATTCTAAAAGTACGAGGATATACAGTACACCTTCCCTCGCTCTAGGCAGGGGACTATAAAAGTTGACTGCTTCTAGATCCCACAAATCGTGCAGTATTGTGGAATAAAGTTTTGTATGTATCTTTGAAGTTTGTACTTGTACGTTTTGACATATTTCACGTCTACATTAACTTTTTATCTGTTCTTGACATGTTTCTGAAATAATAGTATTTCCTTATGTGACAGACATTCTTCTTTGGACCTAAATTTGTATAGGCTAGGTGTATCTACCATATGAATAAGTTAATGCTATCGTGAGGGATATAAACATCTATTTGCTCCCCCCCCCCCCCCCCCCCCCCCCCCCTTATGAAATAGCACTCCATTATGCAGTGTACATTTGGTGTTAACGTCTGTTGTATTTCATATTAATTTTGGGATATACACACATAAAAAAAGTGTCATATCACCTTGGTTCCAAGCTCTCCTGAACATTGTATGTGTGTATACAGCATCAATAACACAGTCACTTAGACTGTTCGCAAATGTCACTCAACCTCCACAAAGATGAAAAGAGCCATGCATGTGCAGTGCCTATGTGATGGAGTGGGTAAGACGGCCATCAGTTCCAGTCATAACACCAGGAAGGAAGTCACTGCTTGTGTTGTCTGCAGTTCTGCCATGCCAAGAAGGTCAGTTCTGAAATTTCATCATGTCTGCATTGTTACATTGTGTCAGGAAGGGCAATCATCTAGAGAAGTATCCAGATGTCTCAGAGTGAACCAAAGTGATGTTCTTTGGGCACAGAGGAGGTACAGAGATACAGGAACTGTCAATGATTTGCCTCGCTCAGGCCACCCGAAGGCTGCTACTGCATCTGATAGTTACAATTTATGGATTTCAGCTCAGAGGAACCTTGAGAGGAATGCCATCATGCTGAATAATGATTTTCGTGTGGCTACAGGATATTGTGTTTTGACTAAAACTGTATGAAATGGGCTGTATGATGTGCAACTTCACTCCCGACGTCCATGGCGAGGTCCGAGGTCACTTAGATACCGTACAGCACAGTGCAGATGGGCCCAACACCATGCTGAATGGACTCACCAGAACTGGCATCAAGTTCTTTCCTCAAATGAGATTTGCATACGCCTTCAACCTGACAATTGTCAGAGATGTTTTTGGAGGCAGTATGGTCAGCCTGAACATGTTAGAGACACTGACCAGCAAGTGCAGCAAGGTGGTGGTTCCATAGAGTTTTTGGATGGCATTTTGGTGGGGCCAACATGTGCCACTGGTGGTCATTGAAGGCAATCAGATGGCTATACGATACAAGGATGACATCATCTGACGTGTAGTGCAATGATGCCAGCAGCATTTTGGAGAGGGATTCGTCATTGTGCACATCTTGTTTGTGACTGCATTCCTTCATGATAACGAAATCGCTAGAATGAAATGGCCAGCATGTTCTCCAGGCACGAACACTATTGAAAATGCCTGGGATGCATTGAAAAAGACTTGTTTGGACAAGAGGATCTACGCTGAATCACTGTTAAGGAGTGGGACAATCTGGACCAACAGTACCTTGGTGATCTAGTGGATAGTATGCCACTATGAATACAGGCATGCACCAATGCAAGAGGATGTGTTAGTGGGTATTAGAGGTATTCGTGTAACTGCAGTCTGGAACACAAATTCAGAAATTCTAGATTATTATTGTACAACTTGCAATTTTTGTTTTCATAAACAATAAAGAGAGCTGAAATATGGTTTTTGTATATCTCTATTCCATTTTATTTTATTTATTTATTTTTTTTTTTAAGGGGTCAGGAACTTCTACAATTGTGGTGATGCAACACTTTTTCTGATATGTGTATATTTTATGCACATCATCTTGGTGTTGGCCATGTCTTATATTTCAACATAAAATTGTAACGTCCTTTTCATATTTATTGACTTTCAGAAAATATATAGTAAAATTATCTGTCTCTTCTGCATCTGCAGCCAGGTGTAAGCCTGTTGGTAATTGAGATAAAGCATCTGGTACTATCTTTTCCTGTCCCTTTACGTACTGGATTAAAAATAAATTCTTGTAGGGCCATGGCCAACTGTATCAATCTAGTTTGTAATAGCTCACTTTTTAATGGGAATGTCTAAGCTTTATGGTCATTGTGGACTATGGTTAACATGCAGATTGCAAATGCTCTTGTGTAGTGTTATGTCCCATGTCCTCTATTCTCTTCCTGGTACAAATGTATGGAGACCATGGTCCCAGGCATTAGTGGCTACATGGAAGGATAAGTGAAACATAGGATATACCAAAAACTGTATCACTACTAGGGGTTCTTTGATCTGAATGAATTCCTTATTACTCCTCATCATCCACATCCAAGGTATATTAGCCTTTCATAAGTTGATTACTGGTGGTCCATTAATAACTTTACCACTAGGAATTTTCTAAAAAATCCTACCATTCCAAGGAACAACTTAACTTGCATTTCATTTGTTGGTGTAGGGCAGTGTTTTATTGCATCTAACCAATTTGGATCAGGTTTGATCCCATCTGTACCCACTATATATCCTAAGAACTTGACCTGGCTTCTACCAAACTGAGATTTTCCCAGTTTTATTGTTTGACCTTGTGAATCTAGACTTTTGAAAAGTTGATATAAAGTCTCAAGGTGCTCAGTCCAGTCCTTTGAAATAATAGACCAGAATCCTTTTTCATAGTGTGTTACCTAAAACAGAGACAGACATATTCAGACCACTGGTAAGACTTTAAACTGATATGACCTTCCCTCAAATAGGAATGCTGCATATTTCCTTGAATCGTTATGTAATGGTATCTGCCAGTATGCTTCTGCCAAGTCTTCTATGAATTTTATCAGTAATTCCTCAATGTGTGGTGGCCTGTCTTGTTCTGGCTAGATTATCCTATTTAATGTATGAGCAGTAACAATTGCACTAACCTGTCAGTTTCTTTAACCAAGGCCAATGGGCTATTGTAACAGCTGTCTGAAGATTCAGTAACGTTCCACAAAACTATTGTTTATTTCGTGTTTTTAAATTCTTTTATATGCTTCTTTGGTAGTGTTGTTACCTTTATTTTCTGTCTCTCTCTCTCTCTCTCTCTCTCTCTCTCTCTCTCTCTCTCCCCTCTTAATATGATGATTTATTAATGTAATTTATTAAGTTGTCTTTATCATGCACTTATTGTAATCATATAAAAACTTTGGTCCACAATTATCTGTACTCTTTTTGAATGTTATAATAGAAGGAAACATTCCACGAAGGAAAAATATGCCTAAAAACAAAGATGATGTGACTTACCAAATGAAAGTGCTGGCAGGTCGACAGACACACAAACAAACACAAACATACACACAAAATTCAAGCTTTCGCAACAAACTGTTGCCTCATCAGGAAAGAGGGAAGGAGAGGGAAAGACGAAAGGATGTGGGTTTTAAGGGAGAGGGTAAGGAGTCATTCCAGTCCCGGGAGCGGAAAGACTTACCTTAGGGGGAAAAAAGGACGGGTATACACTCGCACACACACACACATATCCATCCACACATATACAGACACAAGCAGACATATTTAAAGACCTAAATATGTCTGCTTGTGTCTGTATATGTGTGGATGGATATGTGTGTGTGTGCGAGTGTATACCCGTCCTTTTTTCCCCCTAAGGTAAGTCTTTCCGCTCCCGGGACTGGAATGACTCCTTACCCTCTCCCTTAAAACCCACATCCTTTCGTCTTTCCCTCTCCTTCCCTCTTTCCTGATGAGGCAACAGTTTGTTGCGAAAGCTTGAATTTTGTGTGTATGTTTGTGTTTGTTTGTGTGTCTGTCGACCTGCCAGCACTTTCTTTTTGAATGTTAGTCATATGTGAGAGTCATGCAATTCAATGTCACCAGTTCTATGTTTTTTTTCCATAAGTGGATGTTATCATGCCCTTCCTAAAGTCTAATATAACTCCCTGTTCAGACAAGCAGCGTGTACCTAAAATCTCAGGAACATTTAATCTATAAATGAGTATCGGATAGCAACACACACTATAATCATGAAAGCTTAATGTCACTAACACCTCTGATTGTATAGGTTTACTATTGTTCCTGTGGCTCATGTTACTTTAACTCCACATACTGGAAAAACCAAGATGGAAAAACTAAAAACAAAGATGATGTGACTTACCAAACGAAAGTGCTGGTAGGCTGATAGACACACAAATAAACACAAACATACACACAAAATTCAAGCTTTTGCAACCAACGGTTGCTTCATCAGGAAAGAGGGAAAGACGAAAGGATGTGGGTTTTAAGGGAGAGGGTAAGGAGTCATTCCAATCCCGGGAGCGGAAAGACTTATCTTAGGGGGAAAAAAGGACAAGTATACACTCGCACACACACACACATCCATCCGCACATACACAGACACAAGGCCTTTACAAATGTCTGCTTGTGTCTGTGTATGTGCGGATGGTTGTGTGTGTGTGTGTGCGCGAGTGTATACCTGTCCTTTTTTCCCCCTAAGGTAAGTCTTTCCGCTCCCGGGATTGGAATGACTCCTTACCCTCTCCCTCAAAACCCACATCCTTTCGTCTTTCCCTCTTTCCTGATGAAGCAACCGTTGGTTGCGAAAGCTTGAATTTTGTGTGTATGTTTGTGTTTATTTGTGTGTCTATCAGCCTACCAGCGCTTTCGTTTGGTAAGTCACATCATCTTTGTTTTTATATATATATATCTTTTACTATTCTGTTCCTACTGCATTTCATCAACATTATCAATTCTATTATTAATGTGGCCACCTCTAGATCAGGTGCTCCATATATCTTCTCGCACAGTAATCATGTCTCAAGACGCCAGGTTTGAGAATTCATTTCCATATTGCCATTCTCTCCTTATCACAGAGACGCGTCACCACATGTGGGGATTCTGCTGTCTTGATGCACGCTTTTACCATCAGCTGGCAGAATTTCTCCCTTTTTTCTGAAAATTACTATTTACAAAGAAGAACTATTCTGTTCTGGAAGATTATCTGGTTTTATTTGCCAGATTATAGACAGACTTGAATTCACAACTCAACTTACAACATGTTAGTAATACAATCACGACTGATCTGTTCCAATGCTATTGGCAGAATTCTCTTTTACTTCCTTCGAACTATTGGGTCAGCATTGACCTTCATCATGGAACTACTTCTGGAGGGGCTCCTTGGTGAGACACATGGCACTGTAGTCTGTGGCTACTTGCGATGATACACTTATATCATAAGATGGTCTTTCTGTGTCGCACATTATCCCGGGAACACCTCTGAAAAAAATATCCAAACACAATGAACCCAGAACCAGTTCAATGCTCTGACTAACCCTAACAACTTGCTTAACCCTCGCATTACCAAGTGGGTTATTCTGACTACCCCAGGTTGATTTTTTCCCTATAATAACATTATCTGAAGGGCCACATGCCTGTGGTTTCATGAGTTTGTACTAAAATGATTGATGTTGAATTCACACTCACGACTGTCTAATTTTTTTGGCTTTATCATTGTTATTCAAGTCATTTATTGGTGGGATTATGAGACTACCCCGCTTGGTATGAAACTTCTTATTTGTAGAAAAAGATTTTGGGAAATATTTCTGTCATTCATCATCTTTGTTGAGTTTTGGCATAGATCCCACGTTTGTTATTGTTGCTGGTTATTATTGTTGAGTTGAATTTGACGTTCACTGTTGAGCTGACATTACACGAGTCAGTATTTCATCTGCAAGTAAACTTGTCCGTAGAAGAAGAAGAAGAAGAAGAAGAAGAAGACACTGGAGATTTGTTTGTTTCTTGAAGTGGACTACAATTTTCTAGTGAACCACCAAAATGTGGGCGGCATCGACATCACAACATTTTGAACGTAACACCTGGCCCAGTGAATGATGGAGAAACAATCAAAACAATAATAGAGTCATTTTTATTATTTATCTCACCGGAAATCGTGAGCATCATTGTAGAAGAAATGAACAGGGAAGCCAAATGAGTAATTTCTTTATGGAATGGAACTCATTCTTCGAACAAAACGACATGGAGAGGTATAAATTCAACTGAAGTGTATGCTGTATCAGCAATTCTAATAGGAGCTGGTCGAACTCAAGGACATCACACAAGTGCTTCTGATCTGTGAGGAGGTAATGTTGCCTTTCGGCAACCATTCTTTTCTGCTGCCATGTCACGAAATCGATTTTTGTCTATACTGAAATTCTTGCAATTTGACAACAGACACACAAGAGCACAGAGAATTGAAGAAACCTAGGACAAGCTACAAGGCATCAGACAGTCGTTCTTCCTGCAAACCATACGTGACTGGAACAGAAAAGGGAGGTAATGACAGTGGCATGTAAAGTGCCCTCTGCTACACACCGTTAGGTGGCTTGCGGAGTGTAGATGTAGGTAGTGTTCGACAAATTTTAATCTAGCTTGTGCAATAATTTCTATCCTTATGAATACGTGACTATTGATGAACAATTAGCAACGTACTGAGGAAACTGTCCTTTTAGTGTTTATATGAAGAGCAAGCCTGACAAATATGGCATTAGAATTTGGGTTTGTGCTGATGTGAAGACATTTTACTTATTATGGATCCAAATTCACACAGGAATGGTGGACAATACTCAGGAAGTGAATCAAGAACAGAGAGTTGTTTTGGATCTGATGGAACCATTTCTGAATAATGGTCATGGTGTAACAACTGATAATTGTTTCACCCGTTTTCCATTGGCTGCTGAACTACTAAAATGAAACACGACATTGGTTGATACCTTGTGTTCCAATAAGAAAGAGATTCCGAAGGAATTCTTGCTAAACAGAAAGAGAGAAGTTCACTTTTCAATGTTTGGTTTCACAAGTGACTTGACCCTAGTTTCCTATGTTCCAAAGAAGGGAAAGGCAGTAATACTGCTCTCTACTCAGCATAATGAGAGACAAGTGAGTGGTGAAGAAAGTGAACACAAACCCAAAGTCATACTGCACTACAACAAAACCAAAGGTGCTGTAAATAATGGGGACAAAATGAAAAGAGAATACAGTTGTGTTAGAAGAACAAGGCAGTGGCCACTAAGAGTCTTCATGGAAATGATAGATATTGCAGCACTGAATGCATATATTCTGTACACTCAAAGATTTCCTGAAAGGCAGAAGAATAACCAAAGCTGACGTAAACTCTTCACGACTGAACTGGCATTTGGACTCAGTAAAGGCAACACAGAAGAAAGAGCCAAAAAATATCAATAGTCTTCATAAAGATGTACAAGATGCACTGAAAGCTTGTGGTATTGCAATTCCTACAGCAGTGATCCAGACCCAGTGTTCCAAGTTACCAATGCCGCAACGATATCAAGATTGCAAGAGAAACGAAGATCGGAAAACAAGATTCTGTTGTGTAACGTGTAAGAAACCTGTTTGTAATATACACAGAGAAGAAACTATTACTGTGAAGTGCATGCAGTGCAAAACTGTACTTGACTGAAAAGTTGAAAAATGTCTTGTGTAATTTTACTGCAGTGACTGTTGATGTACATAGATTATTAATTTTCTGTTTGTTGATTACTGAATGTAGTGATAGATATAAAAAAATGTTTGTACTTTGTATCTGTGATCTGATTAAATACTTCTAATAACCTGAAAAGCTGTTTTTCAATACTAAATAAACCCATTCAATGGAAATAACGAAATCTGAGAACAAATATTACAATAAAACACAAAACTCTTTTGGGGTAGTCCAAATATCCCGCTTGGTAAAATAGAAGTGTGAAAAAGCTTAGTAACAGGAGGGTTAAACTTGACTGATTACCAACTAGCCATGATTTTTCTATTATATTATCTATTACGGGGCCAGGTGTTTTACAATCTCCTGAGTTACTAATTCGTGTCTTTGTCTCCTCACAAAAGATCATTGTGCCACAGCAATGAAATTGTATACTTACGTAGCTCACAGGTTATAACACTAAAAGCATCAGCTACAGAACAGGAAAATTTTACCTGCCAAAATGTAGTTTCCTGTAATTTTATTATAACAAATTGAAGTGTTTGTCAGAACACACTCAATTTGTTGAAGCTTTGAAACAGCTTATATTTTTACAACATACTCCATGAGAAAGAAAATTCACCAAATATGATGTTTAATGCCACACAATATGGCGGATCCTACATTCTGCTTGTGCTGTAAAACGTCTTACCTCATTGGCCACATTATTTTGCACGAGGCAAAAATCGAACATGCCAGATTCTTTATTTCATGCCCTGCAGTGTAGTGGAACACAGAATTCAATGATGTAATGTCACCAGCTCCTCGTCCATGTTCATTTTCATGCTATGAGAGAGACAGCTTTACATGTACATGATCTGTCCACCTGCTTAGCTGGGTGGTAACGTTCTTGCCTCCTATGCACTGGGCTCGGGTGTTGTGTTGTCCTCATCACCATTTCATCCTCGTCATAGGCCGCAAGGTGGCGCCAACTGAAATAAGACTTGCACTTGGCGGCTGAACCTGAATGGGACCTCCCGGCCAACAATGCCATACGATCATTTCATTTTTTTCATGTACATTGACTCACATCAGCCCATGGATTTAACTTTCAATCCATTAAGAAAAATTTTACTTTCACATTAATATTCTTCATATCCTCTGATTTTCTTTTATGTTTATTATCAGGAATATGTGCACTATACAACATTGTGCAATGAGTGCATTCCATGTTCAACTACTAACTGTTCACTCTGCTTACGCATGAAACAGAAAAGTAATTTTTAGGTATAGAAAACCAATCCTGGTAATCCACGCTGTTTAGAGCCACTAACCCACAGAAAATGCGAAAAGGAATAATTACATTACAGTAAAGCTGCCCCCCCCTCCCCCACCAAATAAGAATATTTACAGACCCAACCATGTAATTCAGTGTATTTATCAAAAATGTATAAGCTCCTCAATTACTAGTGATCATTCAATTTCGCATCCCAACAAAGTGTTATACCCAGGCAGTTGTACGAGTTGGTCGATTCCAACAGTGACTCATTGATATTATAGTTGTAGGATACCAAGTTTTTTTGTTTTGCGAAGTACAAAATTTTACATTTCTGAATATTTAGAGCAAGTTGCCAATCTGCACCACATTGAAGTTTTATCAAGCTCTGACTGAATATTTATGCAACTTCTTTCAGACAGTACTTCAAGTCTTGGTCCCGCACACAGTTTTAATCTGCCAGGAAGTTTCATATCAGCGCACACTCCGCTGCAGATTGAAAATCTCATTCTGGAAACATCCTCCAGGCTGTGGCTAAGCCATGCCTCCGCAATATCCTTTCTTTCAGGAGTGCTAGTTCTGCAAGGTTCACAGGAGAGCTTCTGTAAAGTTTGGAAGATAGGAGACGAGGTACTGGCAGAAGTAAAGCTGTGAGGATGGGCGCGAGTCGTGCTTTGGTAGCTCAGATGGTAGAGCACTTGCCCGTGAAAGGCAAAGGTCCCGAGTTCGAGTCTCGGTCCGGCACACAGTTTTAATCTGCCAGGAAGTTTCAATTGTTGGATGATTAAAGTCACCACAGATGATTACAGTATGATTGGGGAATTTACATACAAGTGAACTGAGTCTTACCCAAACCATCTCACATGCAGTTTCAATTTCTACATCGGTGGATTTGAGTTTATTGTCTACTGTGACAAATACACCACTTCCATTTCCCATTTGCCTATCCTTTCAATATACACTTAATTTTTCCCCAAAAAACTCCTTTCTATCAATTTCAGGTTTCAATCAGCTTTCTGTACCTAATATTATGTGGGCTTCATTGCTTTTCATGATTGCTTCAAACTCTGGCACTTTGTTGCGAATGCTCCAGCAGTTTACCATTAAGATTTTAATACTCTCTCCTGTGGGAGGCATTTCTTTTGGTCTTACACTGATACTTCTGTATTTCCAATAGCTATCACATAATCTAAAAAACCCTTGTGTGCCCCTCACATACAGTCAGCTACCTGAGTAGCAGCCTGTGATGTGTAGTGCATAGCTGACCTATTTAGGAGAAGCCTACAGTTCTCAGTTCTCAATCCTATGGTGCAAGATCAGTCTAGTCTTCTCCACCTTCTCTGCCAGTTGCTGGAACGACCTTAGAGCCCATACAGGTATCATTTGTCCCAATGTGCGCCACAATCTGCAGTTGGTTCCCTCAATGGCTGCCAGAACAGCCTTTTCAACATGCTGAATGAGACCCCCAGGCATACAAACAGAGTGCACCTTGTATCCTTTCATTTGCTATACGTTTGAACTGATGATGATTAATAGACCCCTACGCTTTTGTGTTTGCCTCCTCCTGACACTGGACAAAGAAGTTTCCCCAAAACAAGTGAAGTGAGTCCCACTGGCTCAGTTTAAGTTTTATTGAAAGACAGCACCTCAAACTTGTTGGTTGGGGGATTGGTACAACACCCTGAGTCCTCCCTGGTCCCTGTCCAAGACACCTAGATCTATCATTGACACACCACCCACAGTCAAGTGGATGGGTAATGACAGATCCTGTACTTTCTGCAGAGGAGACAGGATCCTTAGGAGAGAACAGTACTTGAGGTTGCTCTGGTATATGAATCACAGGTACACGACTATCAGAGGCTCTTCCAACACACTGATTCACAGCAGCTGCCAATCGTTAAACAGCAGTCACGGCAATTTCCACGGATATTGTTATATGCATGACAGTATTTCAAGAACCACAAAAAATTTACTGGCTAAAAGGAACTCAACTCTTCGTTGGTCCTTACCTGACATTGATGTTCCCTATGCCTTATGCAGACAACGAAGTCCAGGCACATGTGGCCGCATTCATTCATTTAGCCAAATATATAATTTCAAGGAGCTGGATTATCCAGGTAAAGTCTTCTGCCTTATTATCTTGGAGCAAGCCTCCAAACAACAGCATCTTACCATTGTGAGACTGTTGAACACGCCACTTAGTGCATAAAAATTTTGCTACCACAATCCTAAATTGTTATGGCAGTAATGTCCCCCTATCTCCTTTTACTCCCATCATGGTATAGGTCCTCTCTCTACGAGATTCATGTAACCAATTCATATCGAGACGCATTATCCCATACATTATGAAATATCTTTCTACCCTTAAATCAGTTTTCTATTCTCAAGGCAGCTTAGCCCCTTTTATAGCTAGAATTTACTTTTGGACTACTTAGCTTACCCGTGTATTGCGGCTCTCATGCCTTCCTGCACCCCTAGTTTACTTTAAAAGATTTATACTTTTGCATTATCCTTGGCCTACACTAACGTGCATACCTGGATGTTAGCTCACCACTTACTTCCCAAGGTTGATTTCTACCTTCTCTTTCCCCCCAGTGACCATGACAATGCTAACATCTAGCACCTGAACATCAGCTGAATAGTTATTTGACTACACTGTATATCATTTTATTTTATATGTGTTGGCTATTATATAGGATTTTCACTTTCTTAATAACTGTTTTCCTCGTGGGTTGCATTTAAAAGGATTCACAGTGCACTGAAATAATTCTCAATATTCACTAGTATCTATGTTCATTTCCTCTCCTCTGTGAAGTTGGAGAAGGTCGTTTTGTTGCTATCTGATGTTCTCCACTTATATACATTGTCATTAAATTTTGCATACAATAGGCAGCATGACACAAGATTGTTGCTATGTTGTCGCACAATATCTACCCTCTCATCAACTTTAAAGAAGGTAGAAGAAGCAATTGCATCCTTGTGCTGTATGTACTTAAAAAATAATTATAGTCTAAGGAAGTTAAAAAATGAAACGAAGATGAAATGAGATAGATCCTCCTAGGAAGCTAGTCTAGTTATATTGTCATGTCCTGGAACATGCCCCTGCCATAAAACATTCTGTTTCCCAACTGTTGATTTGGAAAAAGAGCTATCTGTAGATCATGAGGATCTCCCCATTATTTAAATCACTACATGCGAATACCTCAGAGCAATTATTTATTTGGTTATTGCCTGCACCTTACAGAACTTACTTTCTGCTCCCTATTGACACCCTGTGGTGAGGAACAAAAGCTTTCATTACTTTCACCTAGGCTGCTTTCACCAGAGTATAAACCCCAAGATCCTTGTTTAATGGGTCCAACCCTTAAATAAATGTTAATAAATTTCTAACACTGTACTATCCCCTACAGCAAATGTCTTCCCTCAGATGAAAAAAATCTCTACACCACCACCTTAACTAGATGCCTTTCCTCTAATAACTATTTAGATTTTCTTATGGCTATTGTAATACTTGGGATCAAGAATTTATACTTTTAGTTTCTCCAGAGTAATTGGAGACCAGTACTTCCTTTTAAATTTTTGTCTACTAATCATACCCAGAAGTAAATTCCTCAATCCTAGGGTGTGCTGTCCCCCACTCAAATGCACTACCTTCTAAACAACTGAGTGTAGAATCTATTTTTTTTTTAACCTTCCCACAATTTCAGGAGTGACCTAAAGAATACCCTCAGAAAGTAAGTGGGATGTATCTCCCCCTCTGGTTTGAGCTTTGGGAATCATTCGCATAAATTTGTCTGACTTTGTACTTGCAATTCCTCAAGCAATTCTGCTGATAGTCCATTATCTGCACTTCATTCTTTCTGTTTGATTCCTTATTTTTTTGTCTTGTCTCTTTGAGTTCCTCCCAAATTCCCCTTCACGCTTGTCAAAATCATCTGCAGTTATCTCAGTCACACTCTCTACTCTAAGTTAACAAGAACAGAACCTATAATAGCCATCACCTCTAAATCCTTATTTTGTTCTAACATCTCCAGTTTTCTAAGCATATCTGAGATATATTCATAAACCGTTTTAAACTTCTGTTTGTTAACCTCTCAAAATTGTTTGTTAAATTCATTTCTCACAAGACTGCATTGCTTGGTTAATTCCAACTGAAATTCCTCACTTAACTCAGTTAGTGTTGTTTGTGATCTACTATGTTTGAATCAAGTTTGGTACGCAATCCTGTTCTAAGATTTATTATGTTTGTATTTAACTCTTCGACTGCCTTATCAAACTTCGCAGTCATCTTCTCTGTACACTCTTAATACCTCTTCTACAGCTTGCGACCTACTTTGGGTGACTAAAGGCACATACCAAACAATAACAGTCTACTGATAAACCTCGACTGCAACACAGCTCATAAAAGGTTTGTGGCAATCTCACCATGTAGTGCTGCCAATGAGAAGTTAGAGCAACACAGTGGGTGGTCTGTGACGCTGCTGCTGCTGCTGCTGGCACTTGGGGAACAGCTGACCAGACTGTAATCAGCTGCCCAATGTCAACATGGAACTGCCTTTATGCAAGCTCCATTTTTTCTAACCACAGACTTAATATACTATTCTTATTCTTGAATATTTTTGCAGGAGTTAATATTTACTATGCAACCATTTGTCACCTTGCGAAATTTCTGTTTCTGCTAGTAATAACTTATGCACCAGTTGTTGACCGCTTGCTATGGATACCAACTACAAATTCTGGAGAAAAGTTTCTGGACAATGCTATAATTTCCTTTTAATTCTGACTTCTTCTTCTCATCTTCTCAACGAAATGATGTTACTTGCTGACACAGACACATCTAATCGTCCCTGTGCAGGTACCAGAAATGCTATATGGCTACCTTTGTAATGGTCCATTTCCATATATATTTTACGGTCACTGCAAAATGTAAATTTCACTTTCTTGCACTTTAAACCAGTTGCAGGAGTACTGCAGCCAAGACATCTTGGGTTCAGACTCATTTTCCTTCGTTGCAGTGCCTCGTCAGCCTGAAAAGTTTCTTAAAAGAACAATGGTCTCAACCTCTTCCTCTTTCAAATATGTATATTCGACTCCTATTACAACATAAACATACATACAGGAGCTTACAGCTCTCAATTATACATTCTAATTCATTAACAATGGTGGTTTGCGCAGGTCAGGCACGGATGGGGATTGCATTGTTGCTGGTTCCAAGTGACAGTTGTGGTACATGCATGCACATGCTTTGCATTTGAAGAAAGTGTGTATCCTGCAAATTACGTCTCACACTTCGTTGTATAGATTTTTCTCTTATAACCATCAGCGATGAAAATTCACAACAAATGGAATGAAAATCCATTGAATAACTTAACGTGATCATGTTTAATGCTCACATAGACTAAAACATTTACAGCAGAGCACTCAGAACTACTGAATGCTCATTGGCTGTTGGTGAATGCCTGATGCAGGTGTGCAGAACGAGCCCAAACTCTACCGCCATCGTTCGTAACTCCAACTATTGCGTTCTACAATGTCTCTTGTATATCAGAGCCATTAAGCAATGACTGATTTTTCTTCATAGAGACGTCAGCAACTATGTCTCTGACTCTGGAGTTTCTATGGGCTTAAGTGTCCTCCTAGGCAGGACGTAAATGTGGGTTGTAAACATCTACTAAACTGAAAAGAAAATGCCTTTTAATAATTGCAGACTCCATTCATTGGATAGAAAGATCAAGGTGTAATACATTGCTTTACTCCAATCTGGTGCTGGTCTGATAGCATTAGGAATCTATCTTTCAAGTAATCATCTGAGTCCTGAAAGAGAGGAGTATACAGACCAGTGTCATGCAACAAACATACGGGGTAATGTGGTAACACTGGAGTATGTTCTTACAATTTACTAATTTTATGAGAACACCAAGAAATTGGATAAATGTGTTCTTAATGAACAAACTAAACAATACATCACTATTCCTATAGGAGTCAATTTATCTGCACTAGGATAAGAGTAGGAATAAATGTAATGCCTCATAGTTGAGGGGTTGACAGGCACAGGAACAAAATAAATTATCACTACACAAACAATGTCCTTCCCTAGGCACACATTCATGTGTGCACATCCCATTCTTCAAACCCTTAAAACTCACTCACTCCCCTCTTCCCTTCACCAAGAACCTCTACTTCAATTCCTCTCCTTTTTTTTTTTTTTGTCTTCATCTTTGCCTGCTCTTTGTCTGTATGTGGAGGGGGAAGCAAGCAATGGCTGCTCTGCAATGCATTACTGCGACCATACATTATGTATACTGTAATATAGATCTGTGATCGAGGACTGTGGGCCCCCGCTTGATATTGACGTATTTCCTTCAATTATCAATTCTAAGGGGTTTATTACGCATGTTGAGATTAATGAGCTGACAGGAGATGCAGAGGCTTCCAAGTATTATAGTATTCTCGATAGATATTTTTTTTTTAACTGTTCAAAGTATTTAGCAAAAACGTAAATTAGATATAACTGCAACTGCTCACCAAATATTAAACTCATATTTATTATTTTACTTCACCAGAAAAAAGGAAACATTTCCTGGTTTTAACAACGTGTTTATAATTCTGTATCTCATGCTGTGACAAAGAATAAATTACATTTTCTCCCTATATGTTTCAACAACATTATGATATGACATCTTTAAGGAATGCTTTAAGTTTTGTGTAAACATTTCTCATTTACTTCAGCCGTCTGTCCTGGAAAGTAAATGCATCAGATCCCTCCATAACACTTCTTTCGCTGAACAAAAATTTCAACAAGCAACAGAATTGTTTGGAATATTATAAATACAATTACATACACTATACAAAAAGTGGTTGATGACACATGAGCAAGGCCTATAAAAGCAAAAATGCGAGCTATCTTGTAAATAATAAAAACCTGGAGGATTATAAAAAAAGCAACTTTTTTTCATAATAGTAGCTTTTTGTTTTTACAATAAAAGTTTCCATGCATATGAGTACAAAACTTTGAAATCAATCAACATACTTAAATACAAAAAACAAATTCCTCTTTGTTTTGGATTACACATCCTTACAATTAGTGACAGGAACAGACAGTATCAAGTAGGCCAAAATAAATCTTCAAGTTCACAATGAATAAGCAATCCACATAATTAAACTGGATTTGGCTGTCAATTAAGAATAACTCGAGTTCACTGTTCCAATAATAAATTCACCTTTATCGTACTGCTGCTTTTCAAATAATTATCTCTGTTAAAAATGTTTGTGCATTATTTATGTCATAGTTCCAAAAACTGGATTGTGGCGACATATACTTGGCCCATATTCTTCATAAGCTGCTTTTGTGTGACAAACCTGGTAAAATTCAGGCTGAAACAAAAGAATTGTTCATCAGTTAAGGGGAATAATCCAACACTTAGAAGCCAGAAATACTGCTTAAAGAAGAATTCTGCAACATACTACAAATATTATTTGATTCAAACAGATGGACTCTAATTAAAATTCTCACACTTACTGAACCATAAATAGATTCGAATGAACTAAATAATATCTGAAAGTAGATATCATTTAGTTTTCAAATAGTACTGTTGGAATATTGCTAGAACAAACAGTTTCAATTGTAGCATAGAATTTTTTTTGCTTTTGTTATTAAAATACAGCCTCGTCGACAACGAGACCAAATATATGACTGGAGCGCTCTATGCATTTCGTGAAACTGCAATTTTATAAGTAAAAGCTAAGATTAGTCAAAGTTCTCCAAGGAAAAGAGTGCCACCCTCATAACCTAACATAAATCTGAATTAGAACAACTGAACCTTATCCTTTGCCAGGACTGGGGTTTGATTATCTAGCATTGTGCCCTGAAATGAAGGACATCCTACCGAACTTCCTTCCCATCCCTCCAAACGAAAGTGGTGTCCCATGGCCTGCCCAATCTTCACAACATCCTAGTACATCTATATGCCAATTCCACTCCCAAGCCCTGGCCACAGGGATCACAAACCTGTAGAACAACCAGGCACAAGACCTGCTCAACACACCCAGCCAGCACTTCCTACTCCAGTCCTGTCAGGAGCTTATCCTAAGCCATCAGAGACAGGGCCACCTGTGAAAATAGCCATGTCATGTACCAACACTGCTGCAAATCACTGCACAGCTCTTTATGACAATATGACAACCAATCAATTTTCTGTCAGAATGAACGGTCACCACCAAACTATGGCCTTGAATAAAGTTCACTACCCGGTCACAGAGCATGCAGCCAGGCAAATCATGCTCCATTTCAACGCCTGCTTCACAAGCCAGGCCATCCTTACACCCATTAGCAGCCTCTCTGAACTACGAAGATGGAAATTATTCTTGCAACACATCTTTCATTCCCATAACCCTCCTAGCCTCAATGTCCACTAACCCACTGTCCCCAGACCTTCCACTGAACAGTTTCCTCTTTCTCTGTCCTATTACTCCCTCACAAGCCACGTCACCTTCATTGTGTGCCGCTCCTCACCGACTCTGACATTCGTGCATCACATGACTAGCCTGTACATCTGCCTCTCCTCCCGCCCACATTTTTAGCCAACAACTGGCTGTCTCCCTCAGAGTTAGTTACCCACCTAACTTTTTTTTTTTCTGCCTTCTGCTTCACTATCTCTTAACACCACTGCCAAAATATGATCCTGGCATTGTGCATCCAGCTGACACCATATAGGAGCACAGGTGTGTGTGTGTGTGTGTGTGTGTGTGTGTGTGTGTGTGTGTGTGTGTGCGTGCGTGCGCGCGCGAGCACCTGTCACTGACTCAATGCTGCTGCTTCTTGGTAAGTGATCTCCTTTGTTCCTAAAGTATTTACATTCTACCAGAACTTTCCTACTATAATCATCTGCATAGTAATATGTTCTAAAAGTAGAGACTTTGAATGTAAATACTCAAATATGATGACTTTTTTCTTATTTCTCATCAATATTTAAAGAAATTATAATGTGGCACAAATTTATCACTACAGCTTTAAATACCAGTCTAACAAAAATATTTTCAAATAGTTAACAGAGTATTTCATCTGTACATTCCATGTGGCAAGGTTTTCAAATAGGAAATTAACCAGATCAGATTATCACTGGGCAAAGGGAATTACAGGAAGCTAACTTGGTCACAGGACTACGTACAGTCATGCTCAAGTTAAAGTAGTGCCCCTGTTACCTGACGGTGGAAGCTAGCTGTAAACATTTAAGATCCACTAAAATGCCTGCAGGCTGAGAGATATTGTGGTAGCATAGTGTGGAACGTCTAGGGGTGTTGGTTCGATCCTACTACAAAATGAATATACTTTTTCTTTCTTTTTTTATTCTTGGTGTACTTTTAACTTTATCACAGTGATTACCATCTTCATCACAACAGTTACACAATGGATGAAAAAGTGATAAAATTCAGTTGGCTTAATATGCAGTATGCACATATAAATTTATTTGTTATATTATGATTCATAACTTTTAGAGTGACAGTTATAACACAAACCTAAGTAAGACAAATTTTTCTCACATCATGGAAATTGTGAGAAGAATGCCTCGCCATAGCATTATTTAATTTAGAATAAATTTAAGAGGAGAGTTATGTCATCAACATTCTGAAAATTATTTTTTCATATATTAAATCTGTATTCAAAAACCAGATGAAGCAGCTGTAAGAAAGCTCATCAGTTTGAACAGCTTTACTGTGAAGTAGATGGCACCTTAAGCTAAATTACCATTCAGTTCATTCTCTGACCAGCACCCTACACTTTTGGAGGGACGTGGTGGTGGTGGGGGTGGGGGAGAAGCTATTGGCTAAATACAATTTATTTTTAAATTGTACCAGAATAAGAGTTCTCACGTACGAATGAGACATCAGTTTCAAAAATGGCCAATTACATTACGCCACAAACACGAGGCACAAAGGCTAGATCATTTGTTCAGTTTGTCTCTAACAGAAGTAATGCCCCAGCTGTGTTCTGGTATGCATGCTACTATTTTCATTTGGTGTGGCCTACTGTCAGGGTGTATATGCAGACAAGGAAAAAAAATTTCCAAATTTTTCCCGGATTTCCCGGTTAAAAATACACTTTCTCCGGGATGAAAACATGCATTTTCCGTGTTAAGTGACCGTATATTTTCCCTTATCAATCCTTTGAATGGTTATGGTTTTATACACAGGGGTAGAATTTCCCGGCACAATAGAAAACAAAACTCAGGGAAAAAGACACATTTTGGGAATATCTTTGATGTGCAGCAACATGTACACTGCGTTTCGTATTATGAAAGTATAAATTGGAATTCCACCAAACACCACATGTTACTTTCCGAATTATTGAAATCGAGATTACGATGCACATTTGTAAGCCACTCATAGCTCATGTCACGTGATCTTGCCAGCCGATGGCAGCGGATATTCAAAGCATAGGACACATGATGTAGCCAGCCAACAGCAACATCACTGTTCAGTAGCATGAACAACACATGGAAAGTTAATAGTTTAAATTAATATACATAGTGTTGAGACTTACCAAACAAAAGCGCTGGCAGGTCGATAGACACACAAACAAACACAAACATACACACAAAATTCAAGCTTTCGTAACCAACGGTTGCCTCATCAGGAAAGAGGGAAAGACGAAAGGATTTGGGTTTTAAGGGAGAGGGTAAGGAGTCATTCCAATCCCGGGAGCGGAAAGACTTACCTTAGGGGGAAAAAGAAGAACTCCAGAATTTCCTCTCCAACCTCAACTCCTTTGGTTCCATCAGATTCACCTGGTCCTACTCTAAATCCCATGCCACTTTCATTGATGTTGACCTCCACCTGTCCAATGGCCAGCTTCACACGTCCGTCCACATCAAACCCACCAACAAGCAACAGTACCTCCATTATGACAGCTGCCACCCATTCCACATCAAACAGTCCCTTCCCTACAGCCTAGGTCTTCGTGGCAAATGAATCTGCTCCAGTCCGGAACCCCTGAACCATTACACCAACAACCTGACAACAGCTTTTGCATCCCGTAACTACCCTCCCGACCTGGTACAGAAGCAAATAACCAGAGCCACTTCCTCATCTCCTCAAACCCGGAATCTTCCACAGAAGAACCCCAAAAGTGCCCCACTTGTGACAGGATACTTTCCGGGACTGGATCAGATTCTGAATGTGGCTCTCCAGCAGGGATACGACTTCCTCAAATCCTGTCCTGAAATGAGATCCATCCTTCATGAAATCCTCCCCACTCCACCAAGAGTCTCTTTCCGCCGTCCACCTAACCTTCGTAACCTCTTAGTTCATCCCTATGAAATCCCCAAACCACCTTCCCTACCCTCTGGCTCCTACCCTTGTAACCGCCCCCGGTGTAAAACCTGTCCCATGCACCCTCCCACCACCACCTACTCCAGTCCTGTAACCGGGAAGGTGTACACGATCAAAGGCAGAGCCACGTGTGAAAGCACCCACGTGATTTACCAACTGACCTGCCTATACTGTGAAGCGTTCTATGTGGGAATGACCAGCAACAAACTGTCCATTCGCATGAATGGACACAGGCAGACAGTGTTTGTTGGTAATGAGGATCACCCTGTGGCTAAACATGCCTTGGTGCACGGCCAGCACATCTTGGCACAGCGTTACACCGTCCGGGTTATCTGGATACTTCCCACTAACACCAACCTGTCAGAACTCCGGAAATGGGAACTTGCCCTTCAGCATATCCTCTCTTCTCGCTATCCGCCAGGCCTCAATCTCCGCTAATTTCTAATTTCAATTTGCCGCCGCTCATACCTCACCTGTCTTTCAACATCATCTTTGCCTCTGTACTTCCGCCTCAACTGACATCTCTGCCCAAACTCTTTGGCTTTACAAATGTCTGCTTATGTCTGTGTATATGCGGATGGATATGTGTGTGTGTGTGTGCGTGAGTGTATATCTGTCCTTTTTTCCCCCTAAGGTAAGTCTTTCCGCTCCCGGGATTGGAATGACTCCTTACCCTCTCCCTTAAAACCCAAATCCTTTCGTCTTTCCCTCTCCTTCCCTCTTTCCTGATGAGGCAACCGTTGGTTGCGAAAGCTTGAATTTTGTGTGTATGTTTGTGTGTCTATCGACCTGCCAGCGCTTTTGTTTGGTAAGTCTCATCATCTTTCTTTTTAGATATATTTTTCCCACGTGGGATGTTTCCCTATATTATATTCATATACATAGTGTTGGTACAATAAAAGCAAAGCTTTCACATATAATATTGGTCTCTAAGGTTAATAAGCTGCAAGAGAAGCTAAGCTTTTGCATATGATGTTGATCTTTTTTCTGCTTGTTACACTTAAGATCTATCACACAAATGTGCCAGTAAAATTTTTAATAATGACATAAATGTCTGATCTTCAGGGTTCAAAATTCTTCTAAATGGCTCATCATCAGAGAGTTGAATTTTAAATAACAGTCAAACGCTATGTGGTTTAATAAATTCATGGTACATTCTCGCACATAGTTCAACTTGCGTAAAAGGATATTTACGTTGAAAGTAACGCTTTTCATATCACCATTCGCAATATTTTCCCGCGACCTGTTACAAATAGGTTCGTTTCAGCAGTTGCCAGAGAGTGCAAATAACAGGCAACGCCGCACTTGCGCAGCTATCATGACATAGAAAGCCCATATGTACATACGTGTAAAATATTAAAAGATCAAACAGTATGTCATAAAAGAAACAACACATCAGAGGATACTCCAAGAGCATAGGAATTTTGTGAATCATACTAAAATGTGCACATTCGTATGTCCAGATTCCCAATGAAGTAGACCTCGACCTGATATAAAGCTTTTCAGTGTGGTTTTCTGGATGTAAATTTTAAAATAAAATCTGAAACTAATGACATATTTTAGCCTTCCCTAATGATCTGAATGCATTTTAATTCACTTGATAGCTACCGGCCACAGATATCCAGCTTGTTTTCATAGCACGTGAGAGTAATCACTAAATGTAAACATGGGTCACATGGAGACTACCCACTATAACTCATACTGCTCTGTGCGTCAGCCCCGTATCTACGATATTTGCTTACTGGGTCAATACTAAAAAAAAATCGAATTTTCAAAAATATGTTCATCTTGTAGCACATATCTTTCTGAAAAGTCTGAAACATAAAACATGTGTTCAAGGAAATGTTAAGACGTATTATTTGGTCTTAAGTGTGCCAAAGTGCAGTGCCACGCCTCTTCATAAAGTATTCTCCTACCGCACATCACTGTATTTCGCTCTGTGGGATTGAAACGTGTATATTTTGTAATGGATGTTATCAAACTATATTCAGGACAGTGGAAATTGAAATGTCCTGTGGTGCCTCTCCAGCTCCCATTCGGTTGGTAGAACAAGAACACTTCAGAAAATTTGCACTCTTTATTGCCTATTAGTTAATAACTTGCTGTTTTGTGTGATATAAAATTAAATATAGGCTACATAAAACCAATAAAGACAAGAGATAAGCAAGAAAGTACACATTTCTTCAATCCTTAGCTCCTAGCACTTTTTTCTTTCTAATCTTACTACAGCTTTACATGGCGTGCCATCCTTTCTGCAGAAGAATCTATTACCTCATCAAAGTTCGTCAAACGTTTTGCAACATGAAAAATCGAAATGTTGATATCTAATACTGAAAAAGCTGTTAACACAAATAATACCCAAGACCGGTGTGGTTTCTCGATCTGATTATGTCTATTTTGTCACTGTCTGCTATATAAAACAAAATAGGCCTTTCTAATATTGCAGCAATTTTGAAACACACACCAAATAAAAGAGACTGTTTCTAACAATACAGAATATAATTCATGAAGTACCAATATAAAATGCCTATGAGGCCTACTACAAGCAAAAAGTTTTATGTTAGGAAACAGATTCGCGTTTCATTCATATGCACCAGTTTCCCAAACATGAGATCGAAAAGTAGTATTACGAAATTTTTATATAAGTTTGTAATCGTCTTATTCTTCCATAATTTGTGTGATGTCACTGTTTCTTCTCCTTCCTTGTTCTAACAAACAATCTTGTCATCACCAACGCTGTAGCTATTCCTGCCATTGACAAAATTTGTTCGACGATTAACTTCACTAACACTGACAGAATCACAGGTTTAGTTATCCCGCAATTATTTTCTAGTTAGGAGCTATTACGTGTTTGTACAACACGTTTTCCGCTTTACTTCCAAAATAGAAGTTAAGCGGCTGCTAGCCGGGGACTGTGCAATTGGTCCTTACTAGTAGAGGGGTCTGGTCAAAAATTTTCTGTCAAAATTTCATTTTCTTGGATACACCGAGAATCTTTCTCACCTGTTATTCCTGTCAGTCATTTATTTCCATTCTGGTAGTCTGAATCTATAGATTTCGCTAGTAATTATAACAACACTGATCATTCGCAAACCCGTAATCAGACAGCAATCGGCTTTACTCTGCTCAGCTCATATAGCCCCGCCCCCTTTTGCTGCGGAAAGTTTATTTCTAGATGCGATGAGGATTCTCCTGACAGAGACATCACGCATTCAAAAATCAACTTATGATTAATTCAAAAATCAACTTAAAATGTGTTCACAAATGTTCAAAACCTAACAGGGAAGTGTTTCAAAATCATACGAATAATCGATAGGCGCTTTGTGAAACAAGTTTTTTTTCCCTCAAGCATATCAATTTGGCACCCCCTTTTCCCGGTAGCATCTAGTTGCTTGCTGTGACTGCTTGCACAGCCAACAGCCACATTCCTGTAGCCAGAAGCGGGAGAATCTACAACTCCAACGCGACTCAACTGTGCATGAGCACGAGCCCGCTCATAACTTTAAAATGAATCTAATGTAAACAGTTGTGACTTCACGCTCATTGGAGGCAATTTGTTGTTATGAAGCATTGCATAGTCTTCCTACAGTCTTTGACACATTTTGCTGTTGGCAGACGCTTGCATGAGGACTGTGTGTCGTTGTTGTATATGGTGCATTTCCTTTGCAATTTGAGTTATTTTCGTTTTTTTTCTCTCGTTTATGTTTTATTGTTGAAGCATTATTCTGCAGTAGCAGGATACAGCAATACACTTTGTTAGAGTATCGGTTCCTACCAGTCAAAATTACAAAAATTTAACTGAAAACTAAAACAATGAAAAATTCCCGGATTTTCCTGGATCTCCCGGGTTGTATACACCCTGACTGTGGACCTTAAGGGGCTTATGGAAGTAACATTAGTTCATGGGCAGTTCCTTACAGCCCCCCCCCGCCCCCCCCAAAAAAAAAAAAAAAAAAAGAAGAAGAAGAAGAAGAAGAAGAAGAAGAAAAGTTGAAAGTTTTTCCATACCAAAACCGTGCAGTGGATTATAAGAAAGCTATGCACAGCAAATGGCTGAAATTTTTAATATATATTGCTACAATCCTAATCTTGAACAAACTAGAAAATTTTCTTGGTATCTTTATCTGTTTCCCAGACAGAGAGGTTCAATGTTATCCTACTTGCACACGTAAAATATGCACATAAAATCTGCTGTGAGGCAAAAACATTGATTACAAAGTGACACAGCATGGGAAAATACCAGTGAAGTGCTTCCATTATCATGGGAAGGATTCTCGGAGCCCCACATTGTAATACGGAAACGCGCACAAAATTTTTGTGCATGTAAAATCCAATGTTACACATTAAACTAATGTAAAATCCAGTCTGTGGTGTAAAATTAGTTTTGTATTATTTCACTGTCACATAAGTAAACCATCAAAATTTTACTGACCCATACAGTCATTCGCATATGAGTGACTTGCTCTGCTCTGGGCAGGGAAAATAATGGAGCTGGCAGAAAAATGCTCCTATAGGAGCACATAAAGGCGAATATGTTTCTGTTTATTAAAATACTGATTGAAAAGTGTGGTACCAGCCACCTCATTCTAACTTCCTCACCACCTATAAATATTTTCCCAAAAATTTGGCATGTGAACATATTCATGGTTTTTTATGCTGAGAGAGGAGAGAGTGACAGAGGGAAAGAGACAGAACATTAATAAATACTGGACGATAGTAGATAGTGGCTGTGGTATAGAAAGAGCAAAGGAGAAAGTGACAGTGAGAAAGAAAGAGAGGGGCACAGTGGAACCAGACCACAGTTGGCATTGATGTAACAATGCTAGGAAAAGAGCGAATGAGCTGTTGCCAGGGAGAGGAATAAAGAGAAGGAGAAAGTTGAGGTGGGTGAGAGCCAGTGATAATGAGAGACAGAGTCAACGACAATAAGGAAGACAATGACAGTGAGAAAGAGACAGTAGCAGTGGGAAGGAATGAATACGATAGTAGCAGTAAGAGACGACAGCAAGGTCAAGACAAGTGTCAAGTGAGAGGAGACAGTAGTAATAGGACAGAACAAAGGAGACTGTAGCTGTGAGAGGAGACAATTACAGAGAGAGAGAGAGAGAGAGAGAGAGAGAGAGAGAGAGAGAGAGCTAGATAATGACAACGAGCTGGGCTAAATGAGTGAGTGAGAATGGGGATGTGGGACAGGATGGGTATGAGCGACTTACAGCAATCGACTAGTGGGTGACACTGAGTTACCGTTAAAGGATCATGTGGAACTGAGAGGTGAGCTGCATATCAAAAAAGATCATGAATATGTTTGCAAGACAAAATTTTTGGGAATATTTTTAAAGGTGCTGAGGAAGGCAGAATGAGGCAGTTGTTTAAACAGGAGTATATTCATCCTTTTTGTGCTCTGATAGGAGCATTTTTCTGTTGGTTTCTTTATATTCAGTAAATAAACATTCAGTGAACTGGCTGGGTGTATGATGAAAAGCTAATTATACAACAATCAGTTGCACGTGATTATTAACGTGATGTTAACATCTTCAGCTACTAAAGGATACACAAAAGAAGAAAGCAAAATTGGGCACAGCACCATCACAAATGTCAAATACCACACGTACTAAATTGTTACAACTTTGCTAACAACTGGTAATGTTTACTTGTTGTGATACAGCCAATACGTTCAAATGGCTCTGAGCACTTTGAGACTTAACATCTGAGGTCATCAGTCCCCTAGAACTTAGAACTACTTAAACCTAACTAACCTAAGGACATCACAAACATCCAAGCCCGAGGAAGGATCCATGCGACCGTAGCAGTCGCGCGGTTCCAGACTGAAGCGCCTAGAACCGCTTAGCCACACTGGCTGGCCTGCAGCTAACAGGACGACTTTATTATACAGTGGAAACAATATTTCCTCCAGACAAGACATCATTAATAAAACAGTGCTCACAGAAGAAAAAAGTCAGCAAATAGCAGTTTGTCTCAATGACATGTCCTACTGTTATAGATTAGTGTTAGAGGGATAGTTGTTATGAATTCACTTAAAATGTTTAAGCTTAGACTTGTTCTAACGTGTTTAATAAAAAGGGAGAGGTAAAAAGGCTGAGGGTGTGTTGGTGGAAGTGCCGGAATGGGAACGCTACTCAACATACCCACCACCACAGTCTCTGGCTGTTGAGGCCTGACCGCGAGCAGCAGCACACGATGGTAGAGGCCACTGGGTGGTGAGGGTGTAAGGAGGAGGCAAGGCTGGGGTTGGGGAGGGATAGCAGATGGCTACATCAGTACCTCTGCCCATATCAAACCTACCAACCACCAGCAATACCTCCACTTCAACAGTTGCCGCACGTGGCCATCGGATCTGTAGTGACGAGAGGTCACTCTCAAAATATACCAAGGGTCTCACTGAGGTCTTCCTCCCAACCTTGTACAAAAACAGATCTCCTGTGCCTAATCACTTCAGTCACCCACCACCTCCCAAAGTCCCACTGTCCGGCCATAGAGGAGCATTCCCCTTGTGACTCAGTACCACCCAGGATGGCAGCAACTGAATCGTATTCTCCACCAGGATTTCACAGGGTTTCGACAACCTCTCTTCATTCGCTGAAATGAGAAATGTCCTACCCACTATCCTCCACCTACCCCTTTCCCACTGGAGTGTTCTGCCAGCCCACCAAATCTACACAATATCCTCGTCCATCCCTACAAACCCCTGCTCCCAACCTTTTGCCTCATGGCTCATTTCCCTGTAATACGACCTAGACGCTTGACCTGTCCCATACATCCTCCCACCACCACTATTCCGGTCCGGTCACAAGCATCTATCCCATCAAAGGCAGGGCTACCTGTGAAACCAGTCATGTGTTCTACAAGTTATGCTACAACTAATGTGCTGCATTCTACATGGGCATGACAACCAATAAGCTGTCTGTCCGCATGAATGACCACCGACAAACTGCGGCCAAGGAACAACTAGACCACCCCACTGCTGAGCATGCCGCCTAACATGACATTCTTCATTTCAAAGACTGCTTCACAACCTGTGCCATCTGGATCCCTCCTACCAACACCAGCTTTTCTGAATTACATAGGTGGAAACTGTCCCTGCAATATATTCTACATTACAGTAACCCTTATGGCCTCAACCTTTGTTAGTCATTGTCCTTACCCATCAAGCTCCTGCCCCGTTCCCATTCCAGCACTGCACAGCCCTCTATTCCACCAACGCACCCTCAGTCTTTTCACTTCTCTCCTTTACCCCCCCCCCTCCCCTCAGGGGCTTGCTGTGTGTGTGTGTGTGTGTGTGTGTGTGTGTGTGTGTGTGTGTGTGTGTGTGCGTGTGCGTGCGTGCGCGCAGTATTTCTTCTTGAATAACATGTAGCTTATGTCATTGAATCACAGAGATTTGGCTTTTTTTACATGTTTTCGCGCTAATTCATGGCTCTTGGTAGTTTACTGATGCTTGGAATACAAAAAATATAACAACTATTTCGTTAATTAAGTAGAAAAATAATTAAAAACGAACATTATCCATCCTTACGATGCAAGTGACTGACTGCACTCTCTCTGCTTGGAGCACCAGCTGTCAAACAGTAACAACTTTTGCAGCAGAGAGTGTTGCAACTGTATGGTTTGCATGCTTCTTCAATGACACAGACAGCTGTACTATAGGTGCAATTACACCAGAGGGTACATTACAACCACACCAGGAATGTATCTGTGAAAAGGCCACCAGAACAATATATGGGTTATGAAGGAGAACAACAGCCGTATCAATAGGAGCAGGGCAACAACTTGAATGACTGAATGACATTAGCCAACATGGCCTTGCTATATAGGTGGGGGTGTGGATGGTTGAAAGGAAAGGGACACTACAGTCATTTATATTTCCTAATGACATACAGGTCTAATATCTGGATTAATGAGGATGGCATCCTCGTGGGTAAAATATTTCCACATTTGGATCCATGGGCAGGGACTACCAAGGACGATGTTGTCATTAGGAGAAAGAAAAGTGGCACTCTACAGGGCAGAGCATGAAACAGTTGATCCTTTCATTGGATAGGTATGTTACAGGATTGATTAAGGGAGACTGATGGATTGGAGTTATATTAACTGTGCATTAAGGAAGCTCATGGGAGGAAGAATATGACTTCTAACCAGGGAGCAGATAAATCTAATAATTGGCAAAAAACAAATAGGAATGTACCTAAGCTACTGTGGACAGCTTATTGACTGCATTATCATAGTCAACATCCACTTCAATAGAACAATGTGGAATGGGGTAAAGGAATGAAAGGGGACATTAACTGGTGGAATTCAGTGCAGAGCACAGTTTAATCATTGCTACACTAGATTTAAGAATAATAAAAGAAGGTTGTACACTTGGCAGAGACTTGGAGCCACTGAAAGGTTTCAGATAGATTACATTGTGGTAAGGCGGAGATGCCAAAGTCCAATTTTAAACTGCAGTACATTTCAAGGGCCAGATGTTGTCTCTGACACTCATTTACTGTTTATGAATTGCAAATTAAAACTGAAGAAATTTCAAAGAGGTGGGAAATTCAAGAGATGCAACCTGGATTAATTGAAAGAACCAAAGGAAATTTAAAGTTTAAAAATGAGTAGCTTCGAGATACAAAACAGTGAAGGCAGAAGGCAGCAGAGGATCACAAACACAAAAAGTCAAGGCCCAACAGAAGTCCTCAAATAGCACACAAGATACTTAATTTAATCGATAAAAGGAGAAAATATGTAAATGCAGAAAACTAGGCAGACTAAAGGGAATACAGACCTAACAAAATGAGACTGATGGAAGGCATTAAACAGTGAAATGAAATGGGAATCACTGGAGGACAAATTTGAGGCTGTAGAAGCACACAGGACTATAGGAAATATGAAAAGGGAAGCACCTTTACTATTAGTAAGAGCTACAATGGCAAGCCAGTACCAAGCAAAGGAAGGATAGCTAAAATGTGTAAGGAATATGTATAGGGTTTCCACAAGAGAAACACACTCCAAGGTAGTATAACAGGAAGTAGATAAAGAAGAAATGGAAACTGTGATACTACAAAAAGAATCTTACAGACCTAAGTTGTAAAAAAGCGCCTGAAGCAGATGATATACCCTCCAAATTACTGAGAACCTTGGAAGAGCCAGCCATGATAAAACTATACTAACTGCTGTTAGTAACAGGAGAAACTCTCTCCGGCCTTATGATGAATGTAATAATTCCTATTCCAAAGAAAGCAGCACTGACAGGTGTCAGTATTACTGAACCAACGGTTTAATAATTTATATGTCCACAATATAGAAAAATATCATTTACAGATGAATGGAAAGAAATGGTAAAATCCAACCCTGGGGATGATCAGTTTGCCTTCCAGAAAAATGTGAGGCAGTACTGGTCCTAAAGTTCATCTGACTGTACAAAAGCAAACCTACATTTACAGCATTTGTAGACCAAGAGAAAGTTCGCTACAATGCTGACTGGGACACTCTTTGAACTTCTGGAGATAGCAAGCATAAAAAACAGGAAGCGGAAAGTTGCCTTATACATGAATCTTACACAGAAAACAGAATAAGAGTTGACGTACACGTAAGGGAAACAATAGTTGAGAAGAGTGAGTGACAGGGTTCCAACCTACCCCAATATTTAATCTGTACATTGCAGAAATAGTCAAGAAAACCAAAGAGAAATATGATAAGGGAATTTAAGTTTTGGAAGAATAAATAAAACAAAAATTTTGTTTGCTGATGACATTGTATTGCTATCATAGACAGCACAGATATTGGAAGATAAGTTGAACGGAATGGACAATGTCTTGAAAAGAGGTCATAAAATGAACATAAAAAAAGTAGTGGAGCATAGTTGCACTGAAGTATGTGATGACAGAATTGGGTTAGAAAATGAGAGGAGTTTTGTTATTTTGGCAGAAAAATAACTGACAATGCCCAAGATAGAAAGTGCATTTGGGGGGGGGGGGGGGGGGGGGGAGAAGCATTGCTGGAAAACAAAAATTTTGTAACATCAAATACAATTTCAAATGTAGGGAAGGCTTTTCTGTTGTCTTGCACAGAAAGTGAAGCATGGATGATAAACAGTTAAGAAAAGAAGGCAAAAGAAACTCTAGAAATGTGGTTCTACAGAAGAATTTTTAAGATTAGATAATTTTATTAATGTGTTTATTTACTGAATAGAACTAATAAGAAGCCACTGAATCACATCGAGGCGAAAAGAAATTTATGGCACAACTTGACTACATTATGGACACACCTTGAGGTATCAAGAATCTTAAATTTGGTAATGGAAGGAACCATGGTGAGCAAAAATTGTAGAGGGACACTAAGGCTTGTTTTCAGTAAGTAGATTAAAGTAGATGTGGATGAAGATGCTTGCATAGCATAGATACCATGGAAATCTGCATCAATTGAGTCTTTGAACCAAGTACAACAACAATAATATAAAAACGATAATTACAGAGGATGAATATGACATGGTTAGAAGAATAAATACTAAAAATTCACACGTAAAATTTATGTTTTGGTCACTTAGCACCTCTCTCACCTCCAGTAAGGTCTTGTAGGAAGTGTGTTTGAAAAGTAAGGACCATTTGTGTATATTTAAATACTGGAAGCTCACAATAATACATGCCATAGAATGATAGTTTATAAAGCCACTGAGTCAATGTTTTGATTCATTACTCTTCTGACTGTGTGTGAAATCATTTAACAATAGCTTTCAAAATAGTTGCTCCTGCAAGTTATGAGTTATGGAAAGGTTAGGCAATTATGCTTGAACTTTAAATCTTGCAGTAGATATGTTTGTAGTGAAAAGCAGAGTGGCAGTGACATTATGCAACAAATGGAAAGAAACCGTACTCTGGTTAACAATTCACAGTTGGTTCTCCAGCTGATGAATTTCCTCATGCTCCACACACCATTGTTTACATCATGGACATGGTCAGATATTCCAAATTACATGTAAGGTGAGTACCAAAAATGCTTATCAATCAACACAGAACATCAAGTAGTTAAAACAATGGCTTGGTGGACAATAGTTTGAAGCTCAAGAGGCACTCACAAAACTACCATTGTTAACTTGTTCAGTTCACTGGTGGAGATTTGCCTAGCAGACAGGTTGGAGTAACTAATGCAACATTGTGAAAAAAGTTTGATAAAATAAATATTTATGTGAAAGGTCTATTACAGAGATATGAGCCATACTGCAAGGGGTTGGAAGCAGGGGTGGAGTAGGGATGGTCAAGGATTGTTATAGGTTGGGTGGGTGGCAGAATATCATTGTGAGACAGATAAGTGTCCCATACATCCTCCCACTACCACATACTCCAGTCCTGTCACTGGCACCTCCTACCCAATCAAAGGCAGGATCATCTATGAAAGCAGCCATGGGATCTAGAACCTGAATGTGAAGAGACAGCTGCACTACCCATTTGATGAATGTGCTCCCCAACACCATGTGCTTCATCATCTGAATGACTTGATTCAGAACCTGTGCCATCTTGATTTTTTCTACCAACACCAGCTTTTCTGAATTGCGCAAGTCGGAACTCTCCCTACAACACATCCTTTGTTCCTGTAACCCCACCCCCCAAGCCTAAACCTTTGCTAGTCCCTGTCCTCCAACCACCTATCTGCTTTCCTGATCCCATTCTACATGATTTTTATTCATAACACTCCTACTAGTCTTTTCCTCTTCTCTAACCCTCACCCCACCTGCTCCTCACATCAGACACAGTTGTAACTGGCAATTAGTGCCTGGAGATAGTGGCCATGTTTGTGTGAGTTGTTGTTGTTGTTGTGTGAATGTGTGAGTGATCCACTTTTGAAGAAGGACTTGGTTCAGAGATACATAAAACTTTGGGGTAAACTTTGGCTTACAAAGCAAAGGCACCAGTTGTATGTTGCCTGCTTATGTGGTTGCCAGGAGGGGTCTACCTAGTGCAACTAGGTAGCTCACCTGCTCCTTTGTTCATTACATACCCAATGTGTGATAAATTGATATATCAACAACACAGCAACAAAAGGCATTTAGCTTCCTCACTTCAACAGTAGTAATTTCAGTTACAATTGGCCTGGCCGACTTCAACGAGAGTATGGCACTGCACCTCCTACAGCTCAAAGTATTTGGTGATACAACCAAGAGTTTGAAGATAAATAGTTGGTTGTTAAGTACAAACCTGTGCTTGGCTCTCCTCTTCCAAGAATTTTGGGTGAATTATGACATGCAAAGTAATAGCAGTGAACGCATTAACTATAGACATGCTAGCAAAAATATGGGATGAGTCTGATTACAGCCTGAAAGTTTGGTAAATGTCCGGTGTAAAGCTCACTGAAAATTTAAGAAAAGAAAATGAAAAGTGTGACTCAAAACATAATTGCAGAATGTACTCCAAAGTTGTGTGTGCAAGCAGGTAGAAGTTTTACTCTTGCAAAGCTGACCTTTTTCTGTAAATAAAAATTTTGTAACTCTAAACGTAAATTAAAATTTATGCAAAGTTTTTATCGTCATTCATGTAAAAGGTACAGTCTTGTGAAAGTGAATGAATTTTTTTAACACCTCCCGCATTGATCAGATCAAAAATAAATAAATAAATAATAAACTTGATTAAGGTGTGTACTTGAACATGTTGACGATTGATTCTATTGTTGAAATATCTCATGGCCTTACAAATACAAACTACAAATAAAAATCTCATTCACTTTAAATTTCTTGCATACTGGTGTTCATTAAACTTTGAATGAAGCTAAAAGTTGTTAAGACATAACTCTTGGTAGAAAAAATTTTGTAACAGCATAATTACTAAATAATTTGCTGCAACACATCACCCCATCTACTGTTGTTACACTAAAAACAATTGTTTTACTTTCCATAACAGAATTTGCAGCAAGTACATTTTCTTTGTGCAAGAACAGAACTGGGCCAAATCACATTGAAAATATACATACTGTGGATGCAAGCATGCTTCCGCCAAACCAAACTGCATATCTCTGCATGTGATGTGACACCACTTGCACGTCTATAGGTTTTGGCTGAAAAAAACAAAGGGAAAGAGATACATAGAATATGGTCAAAAAAATTGCATAAATTTTTAGAGCAATATCAAACAATATTTGTGGTTCACCTTAGTATAATAGCCTTGAACTATTAGGAATGGGGTGTTTGAGGCTCTTTTTTATAAAGCATCACATCTAAAAGAATATAAGATATTACGCAAGATGAAATTGTACAAATTTTAAGCTGAACAATGCAGATAATCAATGTGAACTGCTCTGTCTCTCTCTCTCTCTCTCTCTCTCTCTCTCTCTCTCTCTCTCTCTCTCTCTCTCTCTCTCTGCTCCATCCTACTTGATAATACGACAAAAGAACCTGTCCTTGAGGAAACATGGAAGAAAACAGTTTTGCGTAAAGTAGAAAACAAGTGAGGGATAAATGCTGTTTTTGAAGAGAAAGAAAGAATAAATTGATTAACCATATGTCAGAACACTTATCAAATAATTTAACAAGAAATGAAGATGAAGCAGATGAAGATTAAAAAGGAGATGGCATTCTGCAAGAAAAACTTAAGGAAGCTCTTAAAAACCTATGATGGAGCAAAAGCAATGGGCACTGATGACATTCCTGCAGCACTAATCACGAGATATTGGTGGCAGCACGAAAATAATTCTGCTGAAATTTATCAGATCCTTCTATAACACAGGAGATATAACCTGACTTCCAAAAATGCGTCATGCTTCCCATACTGAAAAAGGTGATAGCTACAAAACTTAGCAGTACCAAAACTTTCACCTAATATCACATGCATAAAAAATTCTGAGGAGAGTGGAAGACAAGGTGGAGGGTACGCTAATTAAAGATGAGTTTGGATTCAGGAAGGGATTAGGAACAATAGTGGCCATTCTGGCACTGAGACTTCTTATCAAAAAGCAATTACGGAAAAATAAACCAACTTATATTGCTCTTTTAGATCTGCAAAATACTTGTGATAACGTTACCAGGTGACAGATGCTAGTGCTGAAGAAACTGCTCTAAAATACGAAAACATGCTGGTGATACTCAGATTCTATTAGAACAAAGTGGCTGTGATTAGGAACAAGGAACAGAAATTAGAAAAGGCGTGATGCACAGATGGTATCTCTCCTCTTATATTCACAGGTCTACATCCAGGAAACTAAACACCCAGTTCATGAAACAGATGGTTTGGAGCCCAAAATTAATGGATGTGCTGCATTATGCAGACGACATTGCTGCCATCATGGAAACCAAAGACTGTAGAAGTTCGTCAGCATAATAAAAAAGAATTTTGGTAATCAGTATGTTATGACAATAAATGAGAGAGAGGCTAAAGCGATGGTATACTGTAATGAAAAAGAATATGAACCTATAATAATGAGGACTGGATGAAAGGAGTTAGAAGCGATAGAGGAATTTATGTATTTGGGATGCAGTATTACAAGGGATGGTAGAAGCTAGCAAGAAATTGTGAACACAAAACAGCAGGCCAAAATTGCATTTAATTTGAGGAAGAACCTACATCACCAGGACCAACATCAGTCTGGAAATAAGCTAACAGATCATGAAAGAATTTGTTTAGTGTGTGGTCCTATATGGGTGTGAAACTTGGACGATAAGAAGACAAGAGAGACGATGGCTAGAAGCCTTAGAACAGACAACGGCAACCTTTGGTGACCTAATAGGTGGATTAACGTACTCACTGAACACTAGAATGGCAGATTTTCTGACCACCTTAAAATGGCGAAAAGGGGACATTTTGACCCCACGTGTAATATTTTCATATCTGAGTTTTAGTGTTTGCTAATCCATGCATTTTGTCAAGTAACAATAATTATATATATTATATATATATACCTTGATGTGACTTACCAAATGAAAGTGCTGGCAGGTCGACAGACACACAAACAAACACAAACATACATACAAAATTCAAGCTTTCGCAACCAACTGTTGCCTCATCAGGAAAGAGGGAAGGAGAGGGAAAGACGAAAGGATGTGGGTTTTAAGGGAGAGGGTAAGGAGTCATTCCAGTCCCGGGAGCGGAAAGACTTACCTTAGGGGGAAAAAGGATGGGTATACACTCGCACACACACACATATCCATCCACACATATACAGACACAAGCAGACATATACAACCACACACACACACACACACACACACACACACACACACACACACACACACACACACACACAGAGACACAAAGAAGTTGACTGTCATTACATTTATTCATTGATTTACAAATAGCTCCATGAGATGGGACACAGAACGACATACGCTCAAAGTGGCTGCTTCTCTTCATGCGTGTCCTCTTTGCCGAGGTATGGGAAAGCATTACATATATACTTTGTCATTAAATCGACAGCCAACCAGAATTGAGTAAGAAAAATGGAAAAGGATGTAAGTGCCAAACACTAAAAAAATTTTAAAAAATTAAAAAAATTAAAAAAAATTAAAAAAAGACGTGGTGAAAAGGGTTATATAAGCCAAGCGTAATGAAACGAGAAAAAGTTGCAAGTGCCAGGAAAATTCCTACAAGTTACAAGAGCAGTTCAAAGATAGCAGCACTGTGCAAGTGCCAGCAGGGCTGAGACGGGAAGGGATGCAAGTGCCACCGCCATGTTATATGTGCCTCAGCTACACAGTTGCTTTAGTTGGTGACAGTACATTGACATGGCACTGATTTCGGTCGTTTCACGTGTGCGTTTTAGAGCATTCTCCGGTTGTGTGTTTAGTGTGCCAACCAGAAAATGGAAAAGACTGTTAGGAAGAAGGTGACTGTTCGTAAGACACATGAAGCAAGAGAAAGGGGCCTGCCGTAAATTAACAGTCGTGGAAAGATATACCTGCAAAACAACCACCAGCAGAACAGGCAAGCTGCTCCTGTATGTACAAGTGTAAAAACATAAGCATTGGAGTTTTATAAAGTTGATGAAGAGAGCCAAGGAACATATTTGTTGTATCATATTCAAATGTTACCTATTGGTCGCAGATGTCAAGTGCAGCAGAAAGTAGGTGGACTTGTACTTTTGCTTATAACATCCCCGATGGTACTGGGAGAAATGTACAAGTGTGCAAAAAAACCTTCAAAGAAATTTTTTCTATATATGAAAGGAAATTAATTGTTTTACAAACAAAAAAGAAATCAGGTTGCTTGGTTTTTGAGGACAAAAGATGAAAAACACCTGCATCAAATGCACCCAAGTTTAAATTTACAGAAGATACCATATAAACTCATTCCTCAGATAAGAAAGCCACTACAGCCAAAAAAATCAAGTAATGAGTTTTTATCACCTGATCTAAATAAACACCAAATGTTTACTTATACAACCTTATGCATTGACCTACAAAAAGTTATGTTTGTTCCAATGCTTACACATAGCACTATGTTTTATTGTAGACAGCTATCTTCCTACAATCTAGGAATCCATGCTGGAGACAATGGCTCTGCTTATACATGTATGTGGCATGAAGGTATTGGAGGCCGTGGCGCTAATGAAATAGCTTCTTGTTTGTCCAAAGTTGCTTCTACTGGAGGCCATTTTCCTCGTAAAACGCTTGTGTTATGGTGCGATAATTGCGGAGCGCAAAACAAAAACCAGATAATATTAATGTCTATTATTTATTTAGTCCACGAAGGAATTTATCGTTCAACTGATGTGAAATATCTCGTAAGTGGACACAGCTACATGAGCTGTGACCGTGATTTTGGGGTGATTGAGAAAAAACACAAAGCTACCAAAGCGATAACACCTAAAGGTCTTGAAGTGTTAGTTGCAAGTGCAAAACTGACAACACCTTTTACTGTAGTATATATGAATACTGATGACTTCATAGATTTTAAAGGCCTTGCTAAAGACTACCTAAATACAAAAGATCTGGTATAAGTAAAATTTTCGACTTCCGCATTTCCCACAAGAATCCTAGCACAGTGAAATCGGCATCAGTTTTAGGTCTTGAAGATGATGTTATGGTAACTTGGAAAATGTTGATGTTTTAAAAAAAGATGTTAATCTTGACAATGTACAGGGTATTCATGACTTACCAAAAATACACTTTAAATCCAAAATCTCACAAGAAAAGAAGAATGATCTTTTGGGAATGACGGATTATATAGAGAAAGAAGAATACAAGGACTTCTACAGAGCCCTGCTGGAGAACAAAGATCAAGAGGCCTGCAACATGGAGGCGTAGGAAGAAGATGAGGAATAGGACTGCTTGGAGGAAAGAAGTACAGTACTATAAGTTTATTTCGATTACTACATGCAGATAAATTTGAATTTGATTTCTCGTACATATACGTGTTTTTACAATAAAACTGATTTCGTTAAAAACAATCAACTGTATCACAACAAATTTCAAAAGTGAATAAAGTCAAAATATCGTGTATATAGCTGAGAAACCCATAATAAATTTAGACATCTGATTCAGTTTTTGGTTTTCAGGTATCTTATACTTACTGATGAAATAAGAAGCGGAATAAACTGCTTCAAAAAACCATCCAAAATTTCATTTTACGCCTTTTCTATATTAGCCTAGCATTGAAAGAGTAAAATTATGTGTAAAGTTATTAAACGTTCTCAAAACTGCAATGGACTTACTATCTTTTTTTAACATAAACCCTTGACTTACATCCTTTTCACAAACTTAGTAAGGCACTTACAGTGTTTTCCAGAAGACGAAAGGATGGCACTTACTTCTTTTTCCATATAAGTCTTGTTCCCTTTATACATATTCATAAAAAAAACTGTTTTCATGTTTTGTAAAGGTATTTTGATATACACATTTTTTTCATAAAATTAATATAATCATCCAATATTTAAGACACATTTATTTCAATATTGAAAATTTTAGTTTGTGGCACTTGAATCCTATTCCATTTTTTATACACAATTTGAGACCATATTTGTCTGGTATGTTGGATATGAACTGAGTGAACCTGCATCTTGTTTTTCTTGGTAATAGCTGCTCATCAATGTTATATTTTCTCCAGTGTAGTAAAACTGAATACTGTTTTCAATGACCAAAAATGGAGATATCTAAGAAACTCTTGAAACCTGTGCCTCAGTATTATGTCCTTGATAAAAGTAGGCCCACAACAGCAGCACAACCAGAGATCATCCACAGACATATCTTTTGTACAAATGACACCCCGAGCATACATTACGGTTTCTCGAGTGACACAATCCAGTCATTGCTTTTTAATACTTTTCGAGCGTTTGATTCTGTGTATTTCTGTGCTGTACCACTGCTTCGTCAAAAATAAGATGGAAGGCACTGGTAACAGAGTCGTTGTTTCCTTCAGAACGTTCACAGCTAACATTTTTCCAGATGAAAAATTGGCATCTCTCACATGGTTCCATCCCTAGAAACAATCTTTGTAGACACTACCAACTGTGCCTGCTGTGACGCAGGTGGTGATGATTGACACGGATCAGCATATGAATCCTTTTCCACTAATTGCTTCCTGTTCACAATGTCTTCATCTTCTGTTGCCTCAAGTACATAATCATTATCTTCATCAGTGAAGTCAATTTCTGATTCAACATCGAAATTCTCTAAGAGATGTGACACTTCTTCAAAGTGCACGCTGATGATACACGAGCGAAACCATTTTTTTGCGGACAATGACTATTACCTGAATTACACAGGATAAAAATGTAGTAGACTGAAATTTACAAATGCCAAGTTGCAACAATGAGCAGCAACTGCGCTGCATGACTGGTGACTGTTGTCACTTCACTGTCAGATAATTTAAATATCTTCATAAAATAAATTACAGTGGGATAAACTGACACCCCCTGCCATTACAGGTACATCAGATAAAATATAAAAAAAATTGTAAATCCTATACATCAACGTAGAGAGGAGAAAAAAATTAGGAAAATCATATGATTTCATTAACAAAGTAAATAAATTGGAAATGAAGGAAAAAGTTTGAAAGGCATCATTTTGACCACTTTCGCCATTCTAGTGTTAAGCTCGCGCAGCGTTTCATTACACGATGCAACGTCAGTGCTTCTAACACACAGTCAAAACTATAGTGCTCATGATTTTAATGTTTACAGGGTAAATGGCACCGTGACACACGACACACCAACAAATTATCCATTAAAAGTCGCATTACTGAGTGTACATTAATTTCATGTCCACCCCATCTTCAGATGTTTACATTTATTTTGTTGTGAACATTGTTCCTTTACTTACAATGGTTTACATTAGCTCTATTACAACCTTCCACTGCAAAATTCTGCAATGCCACTAGTAACACACACACACACACACACACACACACACACACACACACACCTACATTCATGACCCATAAATAAATGTAAACATCTGAAGATAAGGTGCCAAGCATCTTGACATGTCATCATGGAAAAATATACTGTTATAAAAGAATCTGGTAGCAGCTAATTAATTGTAAATGACTTTTAATTCTAAAAGTTGCAGTGTTTTAATATGTCCACAAAAGACAAGAATTATTTACTAACATTAATACGAGAACAAATAGAAAACAAAATAAGGCAATGAGACAGGCAATCTCAGTCAACATGCAATGGAATAACTTTTAAGATTTTTGGCCATCTGAGTGTTTGAAATTTAGTGTATTAATATCCACAAACACTACTAGCAGCAAGTAATTTTTTAATATATGTTCAAAAATACTTTTGATTGCTGATTGCATAGACATGAGCTGTTTCTATAACATTAAACAAATTATGCCATCATTTCTCTGTTTGCTTTAAAACATTTGAAAATCTAAATTGCTAGAACTTAACATAGAAAGGCTATATTATACAAAAGCCAAACTGTAAAAATTATAACAGGATGTTGAATATCTGAAAATGTATCGTGACATGCGAAGCCATTGCTGCAATGGCAACACTGGTACCCGTCATATCACCAAAGTTAGACACTGTCGGACTTGGCTAGCACTTGGATGCATGACTGTCTGGACCTGCCAACCACTGTTGGCAAGCAGGGTGCACTCAGTACTGAGGCAACTGAGGAGCCACTCGATTGAGAAGTAGTGGCTCTAGTCACAAAAACTGACAACAGCTGGTGGAGGGAGGTGTGCTGACCACATGCCCTTACATATCTCCATCCAGCAATGCTTATTGGTTGAGGATGACACTTTGGTCAGTCAGTTGATACCGTTGGGCCTTACAAAGCCTGTTCGTACAGTTTGTACAGGTGGAATATAATCTGAGCACCTCTCTCTCTCTCACGAATTCCTTCTGTGGGTTAGAATGAAACCACCTGTGCCCTAAATATTTTGTGCTACATAAGGAAGATCAGCTGGAGAGAGAAGAATTATCAATGAAGATGTCCTGTGAAGAGTATAGGTAACCAGATATCTCCGGTGGCACATTCAAACAAGATACGACAAATTCTTAGGACAAATTTTAAGACACAATAACATGATCAGAAGAGCTACTTAGCAAAAGGAATAGTTAAGTAAAACCATGCATGCAGCATCTTTTAGGTGATGAGGGATGTGCTACGGATGCAGAAATTAAAAGGAAGGCATGTGCACTGCTACAAACCAACCTCACAGTTGAACACATTAAAGGAGAAAAAGAGGCGGCACAGAAAATGTGGGCATAGTCAAAATACTACCTGTGGTCAAATCCGGCTACTGAGCAAATACTGTATGCAGAACAGTGTATCTAAGTGCTAACTAAATAAGTAGCCTAATGCTTTATAAAGGTACAATGTGTATAATAAAATTATGTTATAAAGACTCTTATGTCACTATTTACAGCAATTTAGTACCATACATCCTTACCTTTATTCTCCCACCACTGAGTACTTCACTTAATTTTAATCTGGCGTCAACTGTTCGTTTAATATCTCTTTGTAAACGTCTTCCAAAGTCTCGAAACATAGTGGAACCTCCAGAAAGCACAATGTTATTGTAGAGAGGCCTTCGTACATCAATAGGGCAATTCTGAATCACAGTATCCACCACTTCGGAAAGTGGCATAGTAAAGTCAGGGTTTGAAAACTGTAAATGAAATGCAAATATAATGTGTGAGAACATAACAAAAAGCTGTCAGAAGTAGCCAAAACCCTAAATATAACGCGAAATTTTTCTGTTCCCCTAGTTTTTAAAAGAGATTGTTTGTGAAATATTTCAAATTCAAAAATAATACAAAAGCACATCATATGCTATTACACAATTTCATTGCAAAGATCACAACAATTACAACCTAAGTAAAATAAAGATTTCCCTACATAAAAACTCCGCAAAGATCTTACAAAATTGTAATTGTTGAATTAACAAGTGAAAATGTAAAGTAAAAGATGTAAAGGAAAAGCAACTCAAGTTTATTTCTAACAATAAAAAGAAATTATGCACTGTGTTATGCATAGTTTCTCATGTAATGGTACAGAGATCTCCAACTTAAGTTTGATTCAAACTAGAAAACCTAAGTTGTAGAAAATAAAATTTCATTTAACAGTAATATAAGCACTGACTCTTTGTAGCCCTGTTGTGTGTATTTGCATACAATAGACACATTTGGCATCACATTACAAAGTATTTCGATGACTGCAGGATCGAGGAATCAGTATGCAGTCTACCGTATTTACTCGAATCTAAGCCGCACTTTTTTTCCGGTTTTTGTAATCCAAAAAACCGCCTGCGGCTTAGAATCGAGTGCAAAGTACGCGGAAGTTCTGAAAAATGTTGGTAGGTGCCGCCACAACTAACTTCTGCCTTCGAATATGTGTAGCGCTGCACAGGCATGCTTTCCAGGCACAAAGATAAATACTGGCGCCAAAACCTCTGCGTAAGTAAAAAAAATTTAAAAAAAGGTGGAAGACGAGCTTTTTCTCCGCCCCGAGTTTCAACCAATTCATTTTCATACATTATCCAATGAAGCAAATACAATTTCCGTATTGTTCATCTTCGAATGTAGCAGCATTTCAATGTACTACGAAAATCCGACTGGCAAGACTGGGATGTTTGTCAATATGGCCAACTCTATGTTCTGAATTTTTTCCTACCTGTGAGAAGAGATGGTTGCTAATAGGAACTTCTATGAATTGTGAATCACACGCAGTATTCTCTTCACCATAAGAATAATACGAATATAAACATTTTACCATGCATCCTTTCGTATTTGCTGCTATCTCATTTAAATCCTGTCTGCCTAATAAACTATGAAACTAGAGTGAGACAACAACAAACGCGGAAGAATATACATATCATGTCATGTTTATATTCGTATTATTCTTATGCCTAATAGTGATACAGTCAGAATTGAAGCACGGCAATTGACTAGATTTTTAAATCTAAGATGACTAATTTCTGTGCAGAATATAATGTACTAAAGAGGCGTCTGCAAAGATTTTCAAACGGAGAAAAATTTTCGCTAAACTCTCGTTCAGAACATCTTCTGTCATATGCAGCCTATTATTTGGTTCTTCTTGATCATTATCAAAGAAAGCAGCAGTGTAGTAACAACAAATAGCAGTCTCTTGCCATTGTTTCGATAATGAGACGATTCCTCTCTTTTTAAAATTGTAAGCGGCGGTAGCGCGCACAAAAGCAAGCCATGCCGCGAGTGGCGACAGGCCGTGAGGCGTGAACTCATTATCAGAATGCGACAAACAATGCATGACTGTACAGTAATGCATTTTCAGCTTAGAGTGACGTAAACACCTATAACAAAGAGAACGGCACTTATCAGATCAGAGAAAAATAAGCAATCAATTCAAACCAGACGAAGCACGTGAAAAAGGAAGGGTACCCGTATAAATACGGACGGAGCGACTGACGCATAGCAATGGCTACCTGGTACAGCTTAACTGCTAAGCTTACGACTCGAAGCAAACTACTGTAGCTGTATCGTCATTTATTCGACCTAAATTGTGTCTCATATTACAATGGACGAACTTTGTTTCGATTTGGAGGTGTGGCCTAAAACTTTTCTCTCCTCTTGAATTTCGAGTCTCAAACTTCAGGTGCAGCATAGATTCGGGAAATTTTTTTTCGCTTGATTTCGAGTCTCATTTTTCAGGTGCGGCTTAGATTCGAGTGCGGCTTAGATTCGAGTAAATACGGTATATAACTCATATCAGTAACTGACTTGCAGTATGTGAGCGTCCTACAAATAAACCAAGTACACAAACACAGTAACCTAGACACACAAAGAATTTCAGAACACAATTTCCCTATCACTTCCATTTCATACAATGGAAGGAAAATATCATACTGACATTATTAATTCACTGCAGGCATGTTCCTGCTGACGCCGTAACTTTTAGAAAATTTCAACATCATGGTCGTCGTCAATTATTTGCTATTTATACAAAACAAACAAACATGAATGAAACACACAACTTTAAATATATAGATAAATTCTAGTAATAATTCTAGTTAATACTGTGATAATAAAATAAAAAATGTAACATAAAAATGGTCCTATGGATACTGTTTATAGACCACGTATGATTTCAAAAAATAAAATGTCAGAAAAGATGAGGCGGCATGTTCCAGAAAGCACTGTCAAACCTGTTCATAACACAGTCATGATTACTGTTACAATAATGGCATATCATTTAACTTTCCTCGCAAGCACTGAACAAAACATTGACCACGCATGAATGATGCACCAGAGGCATATTACATAGCCAGCAAATGTCACAGGCCAGAACTCATTCACAAGGGTGTGGATTCTTAAGCTGCATATTGCCTGATACACCCAGTGTCATACATGATTATAATACACAATAAATGTCATTCAAACTTAAGACAACCTTTCAATTAAAAGCATTAGGGCATAATGCAGTCAGCAGTGGTTGGACACAGCTTGCACTGATCAGCACATGCACAGTCGGGCACACATCACCATGGCAAGCATTAATACACTCCTGGAAATGGAAAAAAGAACACATTGACACCGGTGTGTCAGACCCACCATACTTGCTCCGGACACTGCGAGAGGGCTGTACAAGCAATGATCACACGCACGGCACAGCGGACACACCAGGAACCGCGGTGTTGGCCGGCGAATGGCGCTAGCTGCACAGCATTTGTGCACTGCCGCCGTCAGTGTCAGCCAGTTTGCCGTGGCATACGGAGCTCCATCGCAGTCTTTAACACTGGTAGCATGCCGCGACAGCGTGGACGTGAACCGTATGTGCAGTTGACGGACTTTGAGCGAGGGCGTATAGTGGGCATGCGGGAGGCCGGGTGGACGTACCGCCGAATTGCTCAACACGTGGGGCGTGAGGTCTCCACAGTACATCGATGTTGTCGCCAGTGGTCGGCGGAAGGTGCACGTGCCAGTCGACCTGGGACCGGACCGCAGCGACGCACGGATGCACGCCAAGACCGTAGGATCCTACGCAGTGCCGTAGGGGACCGCACCGCCACTTCCCAGCAAATTAGGGACACTGTTGCTCCTGGGGTATCGGCGAGGACCATTCGCAACCGTCTCCATGAAGCTGGGCTACGGTCCCGCACACCGTTAGGCCGTCTTCCGCTCACGCCCCAACATCGTGCAGCCCGCATCCAGTGGTGTCGCGACAGGTGTGAATGGAGGGACGAATGGAGACGTGTCGCCTTCAGCGATGAGAGTCGCTTCTGCCTTGGTGCCAATGATGGTCGTATGCGTGTTTGGCGCCGTGCAGGTGAGCGCCACAATCAGGACTGCATACGACCGAGGCACACAGGGCCAACACCCGGCATCATGGTGTGGGGAGCGATCTCCTACACTGGCCGTACACCACTGGTGATCGTCGAGGGGACACTGAATAGTGCACGGTACATCCAAACCGTCATCGAACCCATCGTTCTACCATTCCTAGACCGGCAAGGGAACTTGCTGTTCCAACAGGACAATGCACGTCCGCATGTATCCCGTGCCACCCAACGTGCTCTAGAAGGTGTAAGTCAACTACCCTGGCCAGCAAGATCTCCGGATCTGTCCCCCATTGAGCATGTTTGGGACTGGATGAAGCGTCGTCTCACGCGGTCTGCACGTCCAGCACGAACGCTGGTCCAACTGAGGCGCCAGGTGGAAATGGCATGGTAAGCCGTTCCACAAGACTACATCCAGCATCTCTACGATCGTCTCCATGGGAGACTAGCAGCCTGCATTGCTGCGAAAGGTGGATATACACTGTACTAGTGCCGACATTGTGCATGCTCTGTTGCCTGTGTCTATGTGCCTGTGGTTCTGTCAGTGTGATCATGTGATGTATCTGACCCCAGGAATGTGTCAATAAAGTTTCCCCTTCCTGGGACAATGAATTCACGGTGTTCTTATTTCAATTTCCAGGAGTGTATAAATCGTACAAATGCCTCCATACAAACATGCTATAAATATCTGATCACATTATCATGTCACAATTTTCCTGATTTTGATTACAAGGTTATCAGAGGAGGGAGAGGGGGAGAAAGAGGGGGAGCATATAATAAAAATCAGGACATATATTTGATACCAATGAAACAGAAGCAAGGAGGAAATTCATAAGTGCAGGTTTTATTGTTGCTAAAAAAATTAATAAACAGCATAATAGGTCTCAAACAGAATACTTTTGAATATAATAGAAGGAAACATTCCACGTGGGAAAAAATATATCTAAAAACAAAGATGATGTGACTTACCAAACAAAAGCGCTGGCACGTCGATAGACACACAAACAAACACAAACATACACACAAAATTCTAGCTTTCGCAACCAACGGTTGCCTCGTCAGGAAAGAGGGAAGGAGAGGGAAAGACGAAAGGATTTGGGTTTTAAGGGAGAGGGTAAGGAGTCATTCCAATCCCGGGAGCGGAAAGAACTTACCTTAGGGGGAAAAAAGGACAGGTATACACTCGCACACACACACATATCCATCCACACATATACAGACACAAGCAGACATATACAGAGGCAAAGAGTTTGGGCAGAGATGTCAGTCGAGGCGGAAGTGCAGAGGCAAAGATGTTGTTGAATGACAGGTGAGGTATGAGTGGCGGCAACTTGAAATTAGCGGAGATTGAGGCCTGGTGGATAACGGGAAGAGAGGATATATTGAAGAGCAAGTTCCCATCTCCGGAGTTCGGATAGGTTGGTGTTAGTGGGAAGTATCCAGATAACCCGGACGGCGTAACACTGTGCCAAGATGTGCTGGCCGTGCACCAAGGCATGTTTAGCCACAGGGTGATCCTCATTACCAACAAACACTGTCTGCCTGTGTCCATTCATGCGAATGGACAGTTTATTGCTGATCATTCCCACATAGAATGCGTCACAGTGTAGGCAGGTCAGTTGGTAGATCACGTGGGTGCTTTCACATGTGGCTCTGCCTTTGATCGTGTACACCTTCCCGGTTACAGGACTGGAGTAGGTGGTGGTGGGAGGGTGCATGGGACAGGTTTTACACCGGGGGCAGTTACAAGGGTAGGAGCCAGAGGGTAGGGAAGGTGGTTTGGGGATTTCATAGGGATGAAGAGGTTACGAAGGTTAGGTGGACGGCGGAAAGACACTCTTGGTGGAGTGGGGAGGATTTCATGAAGGATGGATCTCATTTCAGGGCAGGATTTGAGGAAGTCGTACCCCTGCTGGAGAGCCACATTCAGAGTCTGATCCAGTCCCGGAAAGTATCCTGTCACCAGTGGGGCACTTTTGTGGTTCTTCTGTGGGAGGTTCTGGGTTTGAGAGGATGAGGAAGTGGCTCTGGTTATTTGCTTCTGTACCAGGTCAGGAGGGTAGTTGCGGGATGCGAAAGCTGTTGTCAGGTTGTTGGTGTAATGGTTCAGGGATTCCGGACTGGAGCAGATTCGTTTGCACGTAGACCTAGGCTGTAGGGAAGGGACCATTTGATGTGGAATGGGTGGCAGCTGTCATAATGGAGGTACTGTTGCTTGTTGGTGGGTTTGATGTGGACGGACATGTGAAGCTGGCCATTGGACAGGTGGAGGTCAACATCAAGGAAAGTGGCATGGGATTTGGAGTAGGACCAGGTGAATCTGATGGAACCAAAGGAGTTGAGGTTGGAGAGGAAATTCTGGAGTTCTTCTTCACTGTTAGTCCAGATCATGAAGATTTCATCAATAAATCTGTACTAAACTTTGGGTTGGCAGGCCTGGGTAACCAAGAAGGATTCCTCTAAGCGTACCAACAATTAAAGGGAACAGCCATGGGTACCAGGATGGCCCCTTCGTACGCCAACCTATTCATGGGTCGCTCACTGTTAGCTGCATACATTACTTTGTATATTATGGGAAAAAAAAAAAAAAAAAAAAAAAAAAAAAAAAAAAAAAAATCGACACACAGAAACATACCATGTAATGAAAATGAATCACAACAGTTACATTTGCTGCCATAACTGTCATCCACAGAGCAATACGATAATCTGTCGGACACAGAGCAATACTGATCAAGGTGGCCCGTTGGTTAGCACACTGGAGTCTCATTTGGGAGGACGACGGTTCAATCCCGCATCCGGCCATCCGGATTTAGGTTTTCCGTAATTTCCCTAAATCGCTCCAGACAAATGCCGGGATGGTTCGTTTGAAAGGGCATGGCCGACTTCCTTCCCTGTCCTTCCCTAATCCGATGTGACCGATGACCTCGCAGTTTGGTCTCTTCCCCCAAACAACCCAACCCAACAGAGCAATACGACAATGTCAAACAGAATGGAGGGTGCAACTTAAGCCCATTCTCTGGTTGCCTTTTGCAATCAGTGTCGTATCACTGAGGAACATAATCCATGAAAAAAATCTTCAGGATATCTTTGTCCAGTAATGGATATTAGTGCTTGTGACGCTGCTGCTGCCACTGTTGATTATAACTGTTGTCTTCAGTAATATCCTTGTTTCACTTGTCTATTCTTATATCGCCCTGTCTCTTCCGTTCCGTGGGCGCTGATGACCCCGCTGTTTAGCGCCTGTAAACCTCAAACACACACACACTCTTCCGTTCCACGTTAAGAGGCAGAATGTCTTAGTAGAATACCCATTGCATAACCTGCCTCCACAGCTTAGAATGCTAACACGCGTTTGTGCAGTGGCACTCGATTATGAGGTAAGCCAGTTCGAATCCTGGTGGCGGATTAAATTTTCACTGCCTATTTGGCCAGCAAGGGTAGGAGAGGTGGTGGCATTAAGTTCCTGATCACCAGTATTTGTGCCAATGTTCTGGATTAAATTTCAAATCTTTCTGCAGTTTCTCATGAAATGGGTGCACATGACACTGTTGACGGTGATCTGGATGGGGAAATTATGATTCACGGCCCCCTCGGTGCTATTTATGAGGAGCAGGCTATGTGTTGGCATTGGGTTTCACCCTCTCCTTTCATCTTCATCTCCAACATGAACAAGACACTGCAAACACATCCATTAGTCACCTACACTTAACAGTTACACTTACTTACATAGCTCATACTTCATGACAGAAAGGTGCCTTCAGGCACAAAGGACAGGGAAAACCTTTACAGTTAGGTGTTTGACCAGCCCTTTGGGCTCTCTCAGCCATTGATGCTAAACTTGCCTTTACCCACTGAGTTTTATCTCCTTCTGAGAATAGATTTCCACCAGAATACATCTACTTTCATTTTGAGCTTTACAGCACATTTAGCTTTTAAAATTTTTCTGTAGCACCACATTTAAAGCACTTTCAGTACGTATTTATCCCATTTTTTATATGGTCCACAAAATGCTGTGCTCCAAACACAATAGTTTCAGATATTTCTGCTTCAGTTTCATCTGAATATTTACTAACAGTAGACTGTTACAAGAAAGAAGTCATAGCCTGTACAAATGTGCTTCCGGTATCTTTCTGCCTTCAGCCATCTTATTTAAGCATGCTTCTTCTGCTTCTCTTCTTCTTACTACAGTCGCATGGTTGCGGGTTTCGGTTTATTTTGACAATTGTTTTGTCTTGGCAATTATTTATTTTGAAGTTTATGGTCAGATGCCCTTTCTGTCACCATATTCGTAGTGTGCTCATCTGTCTATCAGTTGTGTAAACATCTTTCTGTCCAGTAATGAGTTTAAATGCTTGTGTATTGTGCTTTTATGCAGTGGAGATTCGAGAATAGTCTGGCATTTGCTGAAATGAGTGTCGGAAACCAGGTTGCCTGGTTTACTGACTAAAGGTCCAGATGTGGACTTGGCTGAGTTTGAGTAATCTTACTGTCTTGTAAGCTACTACACTGCATACTTTCTATATAACAGAATTCTTTCTTATTCTGCATACTTTACAATTACAATGTTTTCTTGTATTACCTTTCCTCATTTCCAATTTTTATCTGCAACCTAAATACTGTGCTAAGTAGCACATCCATTTCATTCAACAGTAAATCTTCTACTGTAAGAATTTTCACACCTGTGGAACATAGCATCCATATGTATTTTAACTGCTCTTTCATTCCTGCTCTAAAGTTTCTTTAATTTCTATCACTTGAGCAAGCTCTGCAGCCTAATATTTTTTGTCCATGTTTGACACTTTTATGGAAATCTTGCTGTTTATGACATGAACAAATTAATATCATTAAGTGTCAGTCAGACACATGACTGATGCAGATGACATCTTTAATTTGCTTGCAGCCCAGAATTTGGTTACAAAATCTGTCATCAACCATGATGTAATCCTACTGGCAACCGTCATAGCTGTTAACCCCCCCCCCCCCCCCCCAATCCGTCTGTCCACGTAACACACTATCGAGACACATTAATGTGACCACTTGTCAAAAGCCTGAATAATCACCTTCTGCACATCACTGCATGACGTGGGAAAAGAGTCAGTGAGGTCATGGAAGGTACTGACAGGGAGGTGGAGCCATGTTGACTCCGGTGCCACGGCCAGCTGCACTAGGTTTCTCGACTGAAGATCTGTGGTGCATACACTCTGATCGAAATGGTCTCACAGATTTTTGATTGAATTTAAATCTGGGGTGTTATGTGGCCAGGAGAATACGGTAAACTCATCTTGGTGATCTACACACCACTCTCATACATTGCAAGCTATGTAGCACATTGCATAAAACATAAAACACGATTCATCTGAAAAGACAGCCTATCGCCACTCAGTGGATGTCCAGTTGTGGTATAGGCATGGAAATTCCAGCCTTTATCATCAATGAACTGCAGTGAGCACGGGTGCATTAAACACGTGCTGAACAGTCATTGAGGAGATACTGTTGGTAAGCCTTGGTTCATCTGGGCAGCCGGCTGTTCAATGGTTGCACTTCTAGTCACCCACACACATCTCTGCAGCTGTCATTCACCCATCATCTATGGCCCATGGTGGACCACTGTTATCTCAGAGCTGGTTTCAGATAGCACAGTATTGACATGCATGGCATATTTTAACCATAATGGAATGTTAACAGTTTACAAACCTGGTTGTTTGGAAAGTGCTTTACCCTTGACCCAAAAGCCAATGCTCATGCCCTTTTGGACAGAATATAAATCGCTCCATTTTCACATTAAGACAATGACAGCATTGTTTTCTGCATCCTCCCAAAATCTTTATATAGCTTCTGCTGTAAGTGATGCTATCTTCTGTATGCGAGTGGTTATTACAAGTTGATATTGAACATGGGTGGTCGCCACATTAATGTGACTGGACCATGTATAATGTCATCACTTGTGTTTTTGAAAGCAGTGTTCAATACAACAAGCTGAGATTTATCACGATCCCAGAAGTGTTTCTTCTTTCTTACTTTATTTGACCTGTTCATTTTTTCTGGTTATTCTGTCTTCCTTTTCTCCCCAACTAAGGCTTTTTAAAACCCAAAGAGTATCAGACATTTATTCCACCTCATATACCAACCCTCAAGCATGCATGCTGTTGCAGAAAGTACAACAGCAGCTTTTATGTCTAATCAATACCTTAACCTTGAGCTATTGTGCCGTGTATTCCATTATTGATGTTTTCTCAACAATGTTAATGTAGCTTCAGTTCCTTTGGTTAGCTTTCTCAGTTTGTTTCCTGAATTGTAAGCAATGAGGCTTCAAATGTTGTAAAAAGTACAATGCGCAACTGCTGGTGTGACAGTTGCAAGCTTTCTTCCAGCAGGGGTAAGTATAATGAAAGTTAACTATACTTATTGTTTTTTGATTTTGTACAGATACACATTAAATGTTAATCAGATTATACTGGCAACTAGACTTTGTTCATTCACTTCATTTCTTCTCATGTTTTATTTCAGTTAAAGGATGTATCAGACGAAGAAATTCACAAACTACTCTAAGAAAGTGATAATGAAGTCTATCTAGAATTTTCAGACCTGGAGGAAAGTGAAGTGAATTTGAGTGATGAAAACATTGAATAAGAGGACCATGGCAGTGAATCTGAACCTGAACCTGAAGGTGAGGATGGTGGTGATCTCTAAGAGAGAGCGAGCATACGCGTGGGAGTTCGTGTAAAAGCAATTGTGCTTAAGTGTCAATAACCAAGAGAAAAAAAGAATGTGCAATTTCTACCAGGTCCAAAGAAAAATGTGTTTGATATAAATGATAAAGTTAATGCTTTTCTGAAAATAACTGACCTTGAAATAATTGATGAAACTGTAAACTGTACAAATACATATATAAATACACAGTGAGGCATATGTCAACTCTTGCGCAAGAGAGATAATAAAGTGACACCAAGACACAAAATTAATGTTCGGGATTCTCTCTCTCTCTCTCTCTCTCTCTCTCTCTCTCTCTCTCTCTCTCTAATGGAACAAGATAAGACCATCATCCTAATGTACTGGAATTCCGGGTGGCAGATGGAACAGGAATACTACTGCTTAGGGCAGCAATGAGTTACAAAAGGTTTCTGTTTCTTCTATGCTGTAATGACATGGAAATGAGGAACAACAGAGCAAAAACTGATAAGTTGGCTGCAATTCATACAGTTCGTGCAGTATTGGACGCTTTTGTTGTTAACTGTGAAAGTTCTTACAGCCTGAGTGAATTCACCACAATAGATGGAATACTTAATCCTTTCTGACTTGAGCACCTTGTAACAACGACGACGCTGTATTACTGTACACATAAGTATTTTTTTCCATCTGATTTTTCGATAAACTAGTGTAATTGAAGTTCTGATTACATTTTTTTTTTCATGCCATTGTGTTAAGAAAACTGTAAACAAGTTTCAATGTGAAAATTAATGTTTATGTCAAATGTCAAGCAGTATTGTAATAGAACTGAAATGTAACAAATGTTGAAATTGTTGTAAGATGTTTAAAATTGTAATTGTGCGTCTGGTCCATATGTAGGCAATGTGTTAGGATATGTAGAATGCAAAACCTCGGGTGAATACCCGGCCTGTCAGGGAGCGGTAAAAGGTGGATGGCAGGCAAGCACAGGGAAATGCACGCGGGCACTGCGTGGCACAACGGGCTCAGCAGTAGTAGCTGGAGTTTGGCATTAGTCTGAGCAACACCTTCTGGAGCGAGGAGGCTCTCCTGGAAGACGTAGTTTCACTGAGCCTCGGGTATGCTGTTCCAACGCCCACACAGCATGGCAAAATTCTATAGGCACTAAATGTTTAAACAAAAATTTACGGAAGAATATTGGTCTGAACAAAAACAGGATCATTTGTGGTGCGAGTTTATCATGGCCAAACTTCATGATAACAGGGGCAGGAATTCTTTGAAAGATTTCTGCGAATATTGGTATCGAAAGTTGACACACTTAAGAGGGAGAAGATCCGATTCTGAAATCGTATGGGAGCTATATAAAAAGCTTCCAGAAGATTCGAAGAGATATGTGGGAAGCAATCATCGTAGCTTCCAAGCGTTTCTCGAAAGGGTCAAAGACGAAGATCATTGGCGCGAAAGTCGTGCCAATTATCAGAATTTTAGTAACAGAAATAATCGCAATAATGACAAGAGAAACGACGGCGATGGGTTTCGCGTCAACATGATACAGAGAGGTAGAGGCAGAGGAAGAGGAAGAGGAAGAGGGGGTTATCCAGGTCGCGGTAGAGGGTACACCGCGCAAAATAATAACGGCGCGGGAAACTGATTTCCGCGAACGTTGCGGGCCAAACGGAAGCAGACAGAACATACAGGCCCCGATTTAAGAAATGTTACCGGACTGACAAAGAAGTTATGAGACAGCTTAGGGACAGGCGTGGAACAATGCAGCGTGTTGTGGCGAAGCAAGCGTCAGGTGCGTGGGCAGGTGAGTCATCTTCGCCGCGCAGAGCGATACATGTTGGCAGGCGAGCGGAGCGTCAGAGTGCAACGGCCCAGCTTAGCAGATCAGCTGTCCAGAGAGAAGCCACTAGCAAGGCGGCAGAATTAGGTACAAACAGTGCCGTAAGAGCTGGTGAATACATTACGAGTGGTAATTCCGTGGCAAAGGAAATAGTAGTTGGAACAGTGGATACACAGAGAGGTACAGTTAGCAGTGTTAGCAATGAAGTAAATGGCGAGAATGAATTAGCAGAAGTAACTGATTGGCGTGTGCAAGGGCCTCAAGCAATGTGAGTGGGAGGATTTTAAGAAGGAGTATGAGGCAAGGAGGTTAATTAGTGAAAAAGGAAACAGTAGGGACGCCGATAAGGTGACGTGGCCCGAATTTAAAGAGGAGAGAGTAAACAGCGCCGCGCAAAGTACGCGTACTGCCGATAGGACGAAGGTTAAAGATAGAAAGGAATTGGAGGATGAAATCCTAAGCATTGTCGAGGAAGTAACTTCTGTTAACGATCTGCCAACAGTACAAGCTGTTACCGAAAGGCACCATGGGGAAGGGGCAGGTAATTACCTAAGAGTAACTGAAGTCCACGACGATTACACTAAATATGAAATAACAGTGGATGTGAGTAAAGCTGATAATGAGGTCGTTTTGCCAAAAGAGGATACTGAGTTAAAATCAAAGCCTGACGAAAATGCAGAGGAAGAACTTAGTGCCTGCCTCAGGAAGGCTTTTATGTTAGAACCTGAAAGCAATCCAGAATGGTCGGATTCTGATGATGGTTCAGATGACGAGTATTTCGGAACTAGTGAAAATAATTGGAATACAGCTAATTGCGATAATGTACATACTGATGACGAAGTTTCAAAACAAAACCCAGATGTTGAGACTGAACACAGAAAAAAGGAGCCACCGGACGACTCAGTGTCAATGTTACAAAGAGTTCAAGTATTTGACGACTTTGAGCTCCGGGAACCAAATAAACCGCCAGATATAGGTGATGTGCAGGTCAAAAGCATATCTTGGGATGATGTTATCGTTGACCCAGATTTGCTTAGGGAAGAACACAACAATGAAAGGCATTTGACGGTTAAACAAACTGTAATACCAGTTGAAATTTATAATGTGAAATTGCAAGTACTTCTTGATACAGGATCTCAGATAAGTGTGATCTCCCAATCGTTTTTCGAACACATCTGTGATAAGCATGGACTAGTAATTATGTCAGTGACTGGCGTAAAAATTGTTGGTGCTACTGGCAAGACTAGCAAGCCGTAAAGAACCAGATATTGGTTGAATTTAATATAAAAGGACAAAAGTTTGAACACGATTTTTTGGTTGTGCCAGACTTGAGTACTGAAATGATTCTGGATATAGATTGGCTAGATAAAGAAAAAGTTATTATTGATTGTAGCCGGGAAGTGGTCAAAATTAATAATGCATCTATGAATTTGGAAATAAATTTGAGGAAAATGGGAAGGTGGTCGATTCAGAAATTGGTTCCTTATTGTTGGAGATCGACCAAGGGAATGATGGTTTGACAAACATGTATGAAACGTATCATGTCAAGAGGTTAATAGATGAGTGTGACAGGCAGGGGCATGATTTTAAAGAAATTGTGGAAAATTTGAAGGAGATATCTCCTGATCAGAAAATAGAATTGCTTGATCTTTTAGAAAGCAATAGCACCGTATTTTCGGACAAACCTGGCCTAGTTAAGAACTTTGAATACCAGATTGAGACATTAGAGCATAAACCTTTCTTTGTAAGACCGTTTTCGGTACCCATATCAAAGAGGCAGGCTGTTTAAGTGGAAATAGATAAAATGATAGAATGCGGTGTAATCGAACGGAGTAGCAGCGAATATAATAGTCCCCTTATCATCGTGAATAAAAGGGATGGGGGAGTAAGAGTAGTCATTGATGCCAGGACTTTGAACAAAATTGTAAAGAAGGAAATAGACAGACCTGAAAATCTGGACGAAATGCTCCAAAAGTTTTATAATGTGAAGTATTTAACCAGTCTGGACATGACCGCCGGATACTGGCAAATCCCATTGAGCAAAGAATCCCGTAAATATACCGCTTTTCTATTTGCCGGGAAATACTATCAGTATAAAGTAGTGCCATTTGGGCTCAGCACTTCTGTCGCGGTATTTATTAGGGCAATGGACTTTGTATTAGGGAGAGAATTGAGTTCCCGGCTAACCATTTATGTAGATGACTTACTGATTGTACTAAGGAATGGCAAGAGCATTGTGAATTATTGCAGAAAGTTTTTGTTGCTCTACAAGCAGGGGGCATGACACTCAAGTGGAAGAAATGTGAATTCGTGAAGTCGGAAATAAAGTTTTTGGGGCACATTATTACTACAACCGGCATTGGCAAGGACCCGGAAAAGTTAAGTGCAATAGCAAAGTGTCCAGCTCCTAGAAATAGAAAACAGTTGAAAGCCTTTTTAGGTTTATGTGGGTTCTATAGAAAATTCGTCAAGTGGCAAGTTTTTAATAGTCCTCATTTGAATAATCTACTTAAGAAAAATAGTGCTTTTGTTTGGACTGAAGAGTGCATGAGAGATTTTGAAAATTTAAAAAGTGAACTTTTAAATGACAATATTTTGCATCACCCCATACTGACAGAACCTTTCCACATGAGTACCGACAGTAGTGCTTATGGGATTGGTATAGAAGTTTTTCAAGAAATCTGTGACGGCAAAGAAATCGAACACAGGACTATCGCGTTTGCAAGTAGAACTCTAACAAAATACGAGAGAAACTACACTATATCGGAAAAGGAGGCTTTAGCCATTATATGGGGATTAAAGAAATTCAGGAATTATCTGTGGGGCCATAACCTCATCATACATACTGACCACAAAGCTTTAACTTTTCTTAAAGATTGTCGTTTACTTAATGGCAGGCTAACTCGTTGGGCTTTGTACCTGCAGCAGTTTGATTATGAGATTTGCTATGTTAAGGGTACTGAGAATTACATGGCAGATGCTTTATCTTGATTGCCTAATGGTATGAGTGAAGTGCCCAATGAAAATGGTGAAGAGGGTACTTTCCAAATAAGGTATATGAAAGAAGTTTCAGGAAAAAGGAAAATTGAGCAAATATGTAAAAACATGAGGTACCATCAGAATGAGGATCCGACATGGAAATCTGTGAAGATAAATTTTGACAGTGTGCAGTATCCTCAAATTAAGAAATACTACAAAATCTTTAAAGGCATTTTATACAGGAGAAAAGATTTAGTCACTGAGGAATGGAGAGTATGTTGGCCACACCAGTTTGATACTGATGTTGTAGACTATTTTCCATTTAGCATTGGGGCATAGTGGGCCAAAGAAATGTTTGGATAAATTGAATAATGTAATAGTGATTGCTGGTAGTGTCAGTAAGAAGGTAAATGAACGAATTAAGTTGTGTGATGTCTGTCAAAGGGCCAAAGTACCGAACAGAACTAGCAGAGGTCCAATGCAAAGTACATTACCAGAGGACACCCTAGAATTAGTATCAGTAGATTTGTATGGTCCCCTCCCAAAGACTTCGGGGAATTGTGCATATATTTTAGTAATTTTGGAAGTATTCTCAAAGTTTGTAAAATTATACCCCTTCAAAAAGGCAACAGCAAAACCTGTATTTCATAGAATGGTCGAATACTTCAGAACCATCGGGAAACCCAAGTCAGTCCTATCTGATAATGGACCCCAGTTCATATCCAAAATTTGGAAAGAAGGAATGGAGCAAAATGGTGTGGAGGTTAAATATATCTCAGCCTACCACCCAGCTAGCAACCCGGTTGAAGGGTACATGCGAGAAATCGGGAGATTGTGTAGAACATACTGCACTCATTACCATGGAGCCTGGGGCAGGTTTATATCGGACTTCGAGAATGTCATGAACACCTTACATCATGAATCTACTGGGTTCCCACCGGAAGAAATTTTGTTAGGCAGCAGAAGTAAAAGTTTAATTGAGGAAAAACTAGAGTTTCCACCTTGTACAGGCTTGGGGTTGAGTCAAAAGAAAGAATTAGTCAGAAAAAGGGCAAAGCAAAAACCTGAATCTAGATCTAAAAGACATGATAAAAACCTGAAAGTTTCAAAATTTAAAATTGGGGATTATGTTCTTTTAAAAACCCACGAAAAATCTAGTGAACTGAACCATGAAATTTCCAAATTTAAATATATTTATAATGGACCGTATATAATACAGAACATTCCACACGATAATGCTTACTACCTGATCTACCCAAAATCCAAGAGACCTTTATGTGTAAGAAACATTGTGGACCTGAAACTGTATGTTCCTAGGAGTGAGTGACCTAAGTACAATCAGAAAGCAATCTGCAGTAAATATGCTGTATCTTATGCTGAAACTATTTTATTCTAAATGTAACAAATCTATGTAAATGTATGTATACCATTGTCAGTGTGCTAATGTACTTATGTAAGTTTTAGATTGCCAAATGTATTATAAATGTAAAGATGTATGGAGAAAAGGGCTGAAAAGAAAAAGCAAATGCTGCAAGCCAAATAAAAGATGGGTCTGCCAAAAATCAAAGTGGGCAGTATATGAGTCATAATATAAAGGGCTGCCAAACACCAAAGAGGGCAGATAAATAGTCAAAGGAGAATTGTAAGTGTGGTGCAGGTGCTGTGATAAAATGATGCGAAATGGACTGCCCAAATCTGAATAATAGGCAGCAAATATATGTAGTGATTTTTCTAAATAGTATTGTGTGTTTACTAGTAAATAAGGAAATGGACTGCCATTTAATGCAAGCAGCAACAAATTGTTTTAGAGTGTATATAGGTATTTGTAATTGCTTAGTAGTTAAGTGTTTGTGTTTCAGATTTTGAATTTATTTCTCTGAGAAATTTAATAATAAGTAATTTGCTATTTAAATCGTGTTGTGATAGGAGGTTGGACTGTGCCAAAGGCACTTAAGTAAATGATAGGTAAATGTTCTCGATATATTAAAAAGTATAGACCTATATGATGTGAGTGAAAGGAAGTTTTATGATATAACATTTTATGATGGCACATTCAAGCAAAGATTCAGAATCCCTGTATAAATATAAAAAATTCAGTGTTCCCATCAAGTTTGCACATAGTGAAATTTACTGGAAACAGGGGCATGTGTAACAACGACGACGCTGTACTATTGTACATATAAGTATTTTTTTTTCCATCTGATTTTTCGATAAACTAGTGTAATTGATGTTCTAATTTCATATTTTTTTTTTCATGCCATTGTGTTAAGAAAACTGTAAACAAGTTTCAATGTGAAAATTAATGTTTATGTCAAATGTCAAGCAGTATTGTAATAGAACTGAAATGTAACAAATGTTGAAACTGTTGTAAGATGTTTAAAATTGTAATTGTGCGTCTGGTCTATATGTAGGCAATGTGTTAGGATATGTAGAATGCAAAACCTCGGGTGAATACCCGGCCTGTCAGGGAGCGGTAAAAGGTGGATGGCAGGCGAGCGCGGGGAAATGCACGCGGGCACTGCACGACACAACGGGCTCCGCAGTAGTAGTTGGAGTTTGGCATTGGTCTGAGCAACACCTTCTGGAGTGAGGAGGCTCTCCTGGAAGACGTAGTTTCACTGAGCCTCGGGTATGCTGTTCCAACGCCCACACAGCATGGCAAAATTCCATAGGCACTAAATGGAAAAGTATTGCAACGCTAAGAAGAATTAAAGTGCCAATACGTCAAGAGCCATAGCTGTGGTTGTATGTGTGCTCTGTGCCTCGCCATCTCGCCGCTCGCCAACCGCCGCATCGATAAAAGCAGGTTGAAACTTTTAGTACTGTATTCGTATGGACCATAGAGTGAACTGTTCAACAATAACCTGAATTTTACCAGAACTTTCCCCTCATTTAATTATCCTCACAACTGACCTAGACAGGGTCCTTTCCAAATGTTGTGCAATCCGAGTGTCCCGAAATGAAAAATTAAATTTTGTGTTAATAATAATTACTTGCAGACCTAGTTATGTTAGAATGGTGTTTAAAGAACTGTTTTGTTAATGAACCAGTAAATGAATAATGAAGGTCTAACGAAGTTGAAAGGTAACTTTAATATTGATATAGTATTGAAGTTTAATTATTTCGAGACAGATATAAAGGTATTTAAATGAGAAGTAAATAAGATAAAAAGAGTAGTAACTCATATACTGGAAATACTGAATGCATGATAATTTCAGTAATAAATTTTTTTTAATATAGTGATCATAACAATTTCAGGGTCCCCCCCCCCCCTTTTTTTCATTTGAATTCTGAAGTGTTCCACATTGGTTTGACCAGCAAAAGTTAAAGTCAATATATAAGACAAAATTTATCAGTGTTTTATCTTTATCAAAATTGACATTTTGTGTGTGGCTCGAAAGTGCTATTTCTAGGGTAACCTATGCCCGATTTTAATCAGATCAATAGACAGTACGAAGCTTTGTAGTATACATTATAGTATAGTGTTATGTATTCATGGTTTTTCCATATCTGTACAGAACGTGAAACTATCAGTTCAATAGATTTTCTGGTTCTAAAATTTTATTATATTATGCAGTGTTACTACGTGTTGTTTTGCATGAATATACATCAACTTGTACAGGGAAGAAACTCAGTTAATGCCTAATTAGGCTGGCGACCGTATTATTATCAAATTGGTAGCATCTTCAGTGTTGCTTTTGGTACATACTGACGTGTAATTGCATTTTGAAGCCATGCTGACAAGTTAATGCAGCTTTGGAGCAAAATCAGATCTCACCTAAACACTCAATTCTACAGACTCCACAACACTGCTAAGTACACAGTTTAAACACAGTTTGTTGTCTGATTAACTGGCACCTGCTTCTATTTTATACCCATTGCAGACCAAGTCGTTAAGAAGAAACATCCATAATTTCTTTCATTATGAGTTCCAACAATGAAAACTTTTCACTGTCTTTTGGTCTGCGGATTGTTATTAATCTAGAATCTGAACAAGGATATTTGAACAAATTTATAGGGCAAGTTGTCAGAGGATACTTGGGAAAAAAGATAAGAAAAAAGCCGTTAACTAAATTCCTCCATAGCATGAAGTAAACTTTTATGATTTTTGCCAAGTGATGTGTGCTTTGTAAGACCTTATCACATGTTCTCAGGAAAGGTTAAGTTTTGCTGAACAGAAATCAAACCTTTTAAACCATATCTATTCTCTATTATCTGAATGCTCTCCATTTATTCACAACTATGTCACTACACAGCGATTTTAGCATTGTAACGTGTTCAATTTCAGTCCTCCACAGCAGATTAAATGGATGTGTTACATTTGAGATACTAAAATGTTACACCTGTGACATTTAATTCTTCTATTTTGCATTAATCAACGTAAATTCATCTAATGCCCCATATAATTTCGTAAGAGCTATCACTGGTACTTTATGTAAATACCACTTGCTTCTCTTTGTGCTGAAGAATCTCTCAAATATTATAAGAATTTAACATACATGTGAATTATCTTTAATTTTCGGAGCTATGGCTTCAACATTAACTTTTTATTTTCTTTAATGGCAAATAAACACAGCTTCCTTCATCAAATCTTCGTTGTTTACATTAAGTTCTATCTATAACACAATTAATAGCTTTTGGATTTTATTTTCATGTTAATATTCCATTTTCAGTTGTACACATGTTACATCATCACTAATTTCAGTTGTACACATGTTACATCTCTCAGCTGTTTAATTCAGTACTGATTTATATGCTTGCTGGATGATGAAAACTGGAGCCAATCACATCTAGTTGAATTTACTGTCTGCAATATTTACATTTTTTTTCAGTTTTAGCTCAATTCAAGTGTTCAGTATGTAATTAATTAGCTTTAAACAAATGCCTTATGTTAGTAAATGTAGCTCATTAACTTCTGCGCCACTGTGGCCAGAGGAAATCAATATTCCTGATTAACTCCCCCATGGTCCATATTTAAAGGCTATATGTTTTACCTCTTTCTCTCTTTACAGATCTCAAAGAAAATGTCCATTACTCAGTGATACTGTTCATGGACAAATGATAACCTTTTTATTCCACTGCTGCAGAGACACCTATTATGCAATGAAAGCAGCAGTCTTAATGTTAAAGATCTCTCTTCCCTCCGTTTTTTCTAGGTTGTTTAGGCTCACTTTTCACACTGATTCATTATGCTTTCCAATGCAGTTTACTTTTTAAGAAGCAACAGATTTAATTACTACAAAATTTAATACAACATCTCATGACAATGGCACAGTGTGTGTGTCATACAAAATAGAACAACATGTGTTCATCCTATGATGTTGCTCAGGCTGGAATGTGGAAATGTCAAATTAGCCATGCTTCGAACAGTTGACAAAGACAATAACCCTATTTCAACTAAAAATGTCTATAATGAACTATTTATACCTTAACAGAATTACAATCATTAGGAATAGTGTAATTTGTATTTTCTATACACTTGGATATCACACACGACATGAAACTCATGACAGAATTCATGCCTTGGCATTTTCTGAAATATGCAAGTAACTGCAACCAGTTGGTCTTCTCACCATGCACATGGCAGGATTATACATCCTTCATCAGAGATACTTACTTTTGCAGGGCACAATGACTGTATATATGAATTTTATGGGAACCTTCTGTCACTGTGTGGCATGAGAGGACAAAAAATTCTTTTAATACATGGCTCTTAAGCTTTGTGCGGAGGATGAGATCCCATTTTATTATTATTGTGAGGTGTGAGGTGTGTGTGTGTGTGTGTGTGTGTGTGTGTGTGTGTGTGTGTGTGTGTGTAAAAGGGAATGGACAAATGAGTTATGACAGTTTATGTACGATAGAGAGACAATACTCCAAAAATGAGTGGTTAGAATATAAGTAAAAGTGACTGTTAAAGTTACTTTTGTATTTCAATTGATGTTCGTGAGTGTCATGGTTATGCCTAATCTAAAAGTTTGTATTTAAGAGCTTACATAAATAACAAAAATATCAAATTCACATACCTCAGGATGAAAAAATATTTCTGGTCCGAGAAACCTCTCATAGCCCACATCGACAACAAATGGTTGTTTTGTGACAGAGTTGATGCCCTCATATTTCTTCATCCATTTTGATGAATCTGAATCATATTTAGCAAATTCTTTTGCAATATCTGGGCAAATATAACAATAACGCTCCTTTATTGCTTTTGCTGTTTCCAGAGACTGTTCAGGTGGAATTCCAATTTCACGTTCTCTCAGCAAAGACTGGATGAAATAGGTTATGTTTCTGCCTGCTATAGGAATGTGTTTTATACAGCTTCCTATTACATACCCATCTGCCTACAAAAATGAAAGAATTGTAAACAAATACTGTAAAATTAATAACAAATTAATGAAAGTAAAATTTCTTCAAAATGTAAACACTTTAAAATTACAATTCTAACTGCTATATTAACTTATATGTACAACAGTTTGCCAGTAAAAATCTGACTGTTTGAAACTGCCGCTCTCTGAGCACACAAATATAGCACTTTTATAATAAAAAAAAAAAGTTATCAGGCTGCCTGTTGACTTTGTATATTCCATAAAACATATAATACAAACACAAGTACAAATATGGTAACATCTCAGAGAAAGCTCTGTGTGTTGAGGCCTTCTTTGGACAGTTACTATCATTAGGGATGTTTCTATACAAACAATCCATCCACATAATTCTATGGAAAACAATAAAGTAAGAAACTTGAAAACAATAAAGTAAGAAACTTGAAAACAATAAAGTAAGAAACTTGAAAACAATAAAGTAAGAAACTTTAAGGAACTTACGACAGGTATGACATGTGTAACACCATCACCACTATCCACAACTATTCCAGTGAGCGTGCGTTCACTAACAGAACGTGATGCCCAAGAGGCTGCCAAAGCTAAAACAGCTTGTACGGCAATATACAGTCCTGGGACGTTAAATGATTCAAACATTATCTCTGCAAAGAAAAATTACAAATATTCTCATATTAAAGATTATATCATAAAAAGTGGAAAAAAGCAGAACTTCTGCTTACAATATGAACTTTAATAACAAAAAGACATCATAATTTTTACACAGAAGTGAGAGAAAAACAAGAAGACTTTAAAATACATTCCTGTTAACAACCCTAACCTACTTTATCCAAATTTCCTCTGATACTGTCAACAGTGGTGTCAAACATCCACTCAGCACATCCCACTGCAAACTCGTCACTGATATCAAAAGAAGCCACAGCTGCCATCTGGAAATCCATGTGGAGTTGTGCACCTTGTGACATAACCACCAAAATGCCTGCAGTACCGGCATACTGGGTAATGTTATTTCCTTTGTCCCATTTGCCCATCTGTTAAGTTTTCTGGTGGAATGAGTGACCATCTTCTTTACTTTATCTGGTGTAGGTCCACTTATTTACCGTCAATGCCAATAACTGACTTTGAAGTGTGTCCATTTGACAATGCAGACTTTGGACATGTTCATTTGGGATCAAGTCATATACCAGCTGTCTCACCTAAGATGACATTGCCACCGAAGTGTTTGCCCGTTCCATCAAAGCATGAAATTTGTTTGCCACTGATAGCAGAGACTTGATATCATTTTTATCATGTAGCCATGCACGATTTTACTGGCAACGGACGGTGTGATAGAAAAACATGACAGAGTGTCGCATTTGACATTACTTCTTCCTCAATGACATTTATTAGGAGATGCCAGAACTCCGACAGTGTTCTATCTGATACATCCAATGGTAATACTTGTTGCAGGTGTTAGTCCACTCATTTACACATTCGGGTGAAAGTGTCAGTCAAGTGAAGATATTGTTGTTGCAAAGGTGGCTTTAATACAGGGTGTCCCAAAAAGAATGACTCGATTTGAACTTGTAATAATATTGAGGCAATGTCACTGAAGGTAACTGAAACAGCGCTAGATGTAATAGGCATGGTCTAGCGTTTCAGAAAAAAATCTGCTAGATGTCACTACGAGTGCTGACCTGGAGCATGCAGCCAGTCTCGCGCAATATGGTGTCTACGCAACAGAAGGTATATTGTGTTACTGAATTTAGTAGTACTCAATCAGTGATCGCAGTTCTGTGGGCATTTCATATTCAATTTTGTGCTAAACCACCATCACCAAAGAACATTCGACAGTGGTATAAACAATTGAAGAAACAGGGTGCCTATGTAAAGGCAAAAGTCCTGGCTGGCCACATGTTCCTGAAGAAACAGTGGAACAAATCCAACGAGCATTTGAGCGGAGCCCCCGCAAGTCTACACGTCGTGCTAGCCGAGAACTTGCGTTACCAAGCATGACAGTGAGGCATACGTTACGGCCACCCATTTAGCCTTCAAACCATACTGATTACAACTGGTACAAGCTCTTCGAGATACTGACAAAGTGAAGCGAGTGGACTCCTATGTTCCCTGACTTAACACCATGTGATTTCTTCCTGTGGGGATAAGTTAAACAATGTGTTTACGTTCCGCCCTTACCTCGTGACATTGAAGAATTAAAAACCAGAATATCAGCTACTGTAGCTTCAGTTACAGAAGACACCTTACGTTCAGTTTGGGATGAATTCGGCTATCAATGTTGTCCGTGCAGCCAATGGAGGACATATTGAACATTTATGATGGATTTTTATAAACTTCTGTCTTTTCTGAGTATTTTAGTGTGCAATTTGTTGGTGTTAAGCCCTTCTTCCTAATAAATAATTCTATTTAAAATCGGGTCATTGTTTTTGGAACACCCTGTATATTGTAGCACTTTGAGAATTTCCGCGTAAATTCTACAAGCCTTCTTCCATTTCGAACCCATGATATTTTTAATAGTAGTGAGAGAGAGAGAGGAATCCACACTGCATGTTTGTGTGTGCAGGTCTAAAAACAGTCACGAGCAAAATGTGGACGCAGCAGCCGAACGGCGGCCGACAAGTACCTCTTGTACGATCCATAGAGTTTCAGTGTATGTGTAGAGAAAAGCCTGTGCTATTCTTTGCTGGTTTAGTGACCGTGATGATTGTTAAGGACAAATGAAGAAATGAGATTAGACTTTCATGTAATTCATGTGCTGGACTTGCTAGAAGTAAGACAGGTTAATACATTATGTGATTGTTAAACCAACACTATTGTAAATGTATTTAATCGAGTTGAATGCGAGACGAATGGGTTGACTTGCAAACTTTCGAATATTTGTGTGAGAAATGGTGAATTTGTGCTTTGTGGAAGTTGAAATATACCAAGACTAAACTAAAACTATTCTGAAAGTATCCGCTATTTCATGAGTTGAGAGGGGGGGAGGGAGAGAGTCTGATAAATTCCCTTAACCAGCTTTATTCTTCAGAGAAGGAGATCGACGTGGCCGACTATCCAGAGAAGAAGACCATCTGTGCATACCAAGTCATTCAACTGACGTGAGGAGGTGTGAAGTTTTCAAACCAGCTCCATATCGCTTCTTGTTGTCTAAAGTGTTAGAATATTGTCCAAAATGATTATGACTACCCCAGTATTATACAGAAGGACAAAGGACATGCGCTAAAACCTACATAGAAGTATAAAACCCACTCTCACGGATAAAACGTAAAATTATAGCTGCTATGGAGGCATTATCGCCCAACACCGAAGGCAGAGTGCTGGGAAAGTTAAAAGTCTGCCGCAGAGCAGCTAAAGTGGGCAGTCCAGCAAGAGGTGGACGACTGTCATTTGGGAGCCACAGCGACACTGAGGTGGGTCCTCATGACGGAGTAGGTAACCATGCGTTAGCCACATATGGCCAATGTGGAGCCGGCAGAGGACAACTGATTCCCTGCGAGAGGCCTGCATAGAAGACTTGTGCACATTCGTAGTCTCCTTAATGACACGCAGTTTGTTGTGCGTGCTGTTATGCCATTCCGTTTCCCAAAGCCACAAAACCCTACAGTGTAAGAGAGATCGCAGGTCAGCTCTGGACATGCCTATCTCCAGAAGCGGTTTCTGCATTGCCTGTTTAGCCAGCCTGTCGGCAAGTTCGTGCCGGAGATTCCGACATGTCCTGAGGTCCACACAAACACCACGGAACGGCAGGACTGTTCCAGGGCTTAGATGGACTCCTGAATGGACGTTACCAGAGGGCAGCAAGGGTAGCAATGGTCGATAGCTTGTAGGCTGCTCAATGAGTCAGTACACAGGAGAAATGACTCGCCAGGGCATGAGCGGATGTACTCAAGAGCATGAGATATGGCCGCCCAGCTCTGCAGTGAAAACACTGCAGCCAACTGGCAAGGAGTGCTGCTTAACATGTCCTTCATGAACATATGCGAAGCCTACATGACCAACAGCCATTGAGCTGTCAGTGTAAACCACTTCAGAGCCCCGGGACATGTCAAGAATCGAGAGGAAGTGACAGCGGAGAGAGGCGAGGTTAACGGAGTCCTTAGGACCATGCAAAAGGTCCAGACTAAGCTGTGGCCAAGGCATACACCATGGAGGCATATGTGAACAGACTGCAAGTAGAGGTGGTAAAGGGAAGGACTCCAGTTCGGAGAGAAGGGACCGCACGCGAAACGCAATCGCTAGCCCCGATCTGGGCCGCCAATGCGGGAGACAGACTGCTGCGGGTGGGAAAAGGAGATGGTAATTCAGTTGCTCAGGGGAATTGTGAATGTGTGCTGCGTAACTGGCGAGCAGTTGCGCACGTCTGATCTGCAGTGGAGGGACACCAGCCTCCACCGGTACGCTGGTCACCGGACTAGTCCTAAAAGCTCCTGTCGCTAATCGAAACCCACAGTGATGCACAGGGTCGAGTAAGTGAAATGCTGAAGGCACTGCCGAACCATAAACCACATTCCCATAGTCAATTTGGAATTGGAGAAGAGCTCTGTAGAGCTGCAGCAGCGTACATCGATCTGCACCCCAATTAATGTTGCTCAAGCAACGGAGGGCATTGAGGTGCTGCCAGCACTTACACTTACACTGACGAAGATGAGGGAGCCAAGTCAATTGAGCATTGAAAATCAGTCCTAGGAACTGATATGTCTCCACTATAGTGAGTGGATCGTCATGAAAATAAAGTGTGGGTTACGGATGAAAGGTACGACGCCGACAGAAGTGCATGACACACGACTTTGTGGCTGAAAACTGGAAGCCATGGGCTAGAGCCCATGACTGCGCCTTGTGGATGGCGCTGCTCAGCAACAACAGTACTGGAGCAGCTGTACGAAATGCACAAGTCGTCTGCATACACAGAAGGTGACACGGATGGCCCGACAGCCGCTGCTAGACCGTTGATGGCCACTAAAAATAGAGAGACACTCAATACAAAGCCCTGCGGTACTCTTTTCTTCTGGATATGGCTGGAACTATGGGAGTCACCAGCTTGGACACGGAAAGTACGGAGCGACAGGAAGTTTTGGATAAAAATCGGGAGTGGTCCCCGGGGACCCCACTCATACAATGTGGCAAGGATATAACGTCGCCAAGTCATGTCATATGCTTTACATAAGTAAAAAAAGACAGCAATCAGGTGTTGCCGTCTGGAAAAGGCTGTTCGGATGGCAGGCTCGATGGACACAAGATTATCAGTGGTAGAGCGACCCAAGCAGAAGCCGCCCTGACATGGAGCCAGCAAGCCACGTGTCTCCAGGAATCAACCCAACCACCAGCATACCATACATTCCAGCAGCTTACAAAGAATGTTGGTAAGGCTGATGGGCCGGTAGCTATCCACATCAAGTGGGTTTTTACCGGGTTTGAGCAGCACCGGAATGATGGTGCTCTCCCGCCACTGCGATGGAAAGACACCATCACACCAGATCCAGTTGAAGATGATGAGATGTCGCTTGTAGTCAGATGAGAGATGTTTAATCATCTGGCTGTGGATGCGATCAGGCCTAGGAGCTGTGTCAGGGCAACGTGTAAGGGCACTGAGGATCTCCCACTGTGTAAATGGGGCGTTATAGGCTTCACTTCAGCATGTAGTGTATGAGAGGATGTTCCCTTCCAGCCGCTGTTTGAGTGTTCGAAAGGCTAGGAAGTAATTCTCCGACGCAGAGGCTCGAGTAAAGTGCTCAGCAAAGTGCTCGGCAATCACGTTTGGATCGGTACATAACTCTCCGTTTATGGTAACACCGGGGACAGTTGTTGGGGCCTGAAGATGTCTGATATTTGTCCAGACTTGGGAAGGTGTCGAGTGGCACCCAATGGTGAGACGTATCTCTCCCAACACTCCTCCTTCTGTTGTTTGATAAGTTAGTGAACATGGGCACAGAGCCATTTAAAAGCTATGATGTGCTCTAGGGAAGGGTGCTGCTTATGCCGCTGTAGAACTCGCCGACACTCCTTAATTGCTTCAGCGACTTCCGGCGATCACCAAGGGACTGCCTTACGCCTCGAGCACCATAAAGAGCAAGGGATCGCGTTTTCTGCCGCAGAAACAATTGTGCTAGTCACTTGCTCAACCATCACATCGATGTTACCGTGTGGTGGAGATTCAGTGGTGACAGCAGAGGTGAAAGTTCCCCAGTCCGCCTTGTTCAAAAGCCCATCTGGGCAGGCGTCCATGTGCCTGACACTGGGGCAGTGACACGAAGATGGGGAAGTGGTCACTACCACACAGGTCGTCATGCGCTCTCCATTGGATAGATGGGGGAAGTCCTGGGCTGCAAACTGATAAATCAATGGCCGAGTAACTACCATGAGCCACACTGAAATGTGTAGCAGCCCCAGTATTTAAGAGGCAGAGGTCGAATTGCATCAGTAAGGTTTCAACATCTCTGCCTTGGCCAGTAAGCATGGTACCACCCCACAAGGGGTTATAGGCATTAAAATCTCCCAGAAGTAGGAAAGGTTTAGGGAATTGATCAATCAGTGCAGTTAATACATTCAGGGGTACTGCAACACCTGGAGGAAGATATACATTGCAGACAGTTATTTCCTGCGTCGTCCTATTCTTACAGCCACAGCTTCAAGGGGGATTCGAAGGGGCACATGTTCACTACAGATCTAGTTTAGGACATAAACGCAAACACCACCTGATACTTTATAATAGTCGCTACAGTTCCTGTAATATCCATTATAACAGCAGAGGGCAGGGGTATGCATTGCTGGGAACCAGGTGTCCTGGAAGGCAATGCAGATAGCAGGTGTAAAGTTTAACAGTTGCCATAGCTCAGACAGGCGGTGGAAAAAACCTCCACAATGCCACTGGAGGATGACATCGTGAGACTGCGAAGGAATGGAACATTCAATGAGGCAGTTTACACCTCAGAGTCACCTGCTGCCACTGATTTATTGCCTGAGCAGTGTCTATACCCATTGTCTTAGGGTCTGGCGAGCTCTACATCCTCAGCGGACGCCAAAATCTCCACCCCATGCTCAGTCACAGAGTTTGTAGGTAGCGGTGGTGTGGGTGCCACCACAATTTCCTTGGTCTTAGAGGGTTTTCTTTTTGGATTTCTCTCATTGCTCCTTTGGTTTCCCTGGCTGGGAGGATCTCACTGGCTCAGTCTCTGGGACTGAGGATGAGAATGAAGCCATACGACCAGCTGCTTTTGGGCTCTTCAGCCATTGGCAGCTGTCATCTTTCCCACTGGAAGATGTCATACGCACAGGATGCAGGAGTTCAAATTTTCTCTTAGCCTCAGTGTAGGTCAGTCTGCCCAGGGTCTTGTACTCCATGATTTTCCTTTCTGTCTGGAGAATCCTGCAGTCAGGCGAGCAAGGTGAATAGTGCTCTGCACAACTGACACAGATAGGAGGAGGGGCACATGGAGTATTGGGATGTGATGGGCGTCCGCAACCTCGGCATGTAATGCTGGAAGTACAGCAGGAAGACATATGGCCCAACTTCCATCTCTTAAAGCACCGCATCGGGGGAGGGATATAGGGCTTGACATTCCACCGGTAGACCATCACCTTGACCTTCTCGGTCAATGTATCACCCTGAAAGGCCAAGATGAAGGCACCGGTGGCAACCTGATTATCCTTCAGACCCCGGAGGACACGCCGGATTAAATGTACACCTCGCCGCTCTACATTTGCGCACAGCTTATCATCTGACTGCAAAAGAAGATCTCTGTGAAATACGATACCCTGGACCATACTTAAGCTCTTATGAGGCGCGATGGTTACAGAAATACCCCCAGCTTGTCACAAGCGAGTAACTCCTGTGACTGGGCAGAGGATGCTGCTTTGATCAAGACTGACCCAGTTCTCATTTTGGACGAGCCCTCCACCTCCCCGAACTTGTCCTCTAAATGCTCAACGAAAAACTGAGGCTTCATTGTCATGAAAGATTCCCCATCAACTCTCGAACATACAAGGTACCGGGGCGAATAAGATCCGCTGCCATCCTTAGCCTGACGTTTCTCCCATGGTGTGGCCAGGCAGGGAACGATTTGTGGTCATACTTATGTGTGTTCAATTGAGGTCATGATCGCTTAGAGACTGCTGGTGTTTCACCACCAGCAAGAGATAATGGACTATGCTTCATCGTGTGTCATCTGCCTCGATGCCACCTACTCCGACCAGGGGCCCTCCCCACGGGCGCCACCCAGCCGCAGCAAAGGCCACCTGGCAAGATGGCCATTGCCGGGAGTCCCGATGCCACAGCGGGATGGGCATCTACCCCTTGGCATACGTGGGGAGTTAACAGCGCAGGCATCAGCAGAGCAATCCCTGTGTGGTCAGGGGGCTACAACCAACAGGGTACATGGCGGCCCCACCACAACAGACTGGCTACTGTGCTGGATATCAGGTGCATATAAATCCATGGTCATTGTCGACGCAGAAATCGGCACTGCATAGTGCATGATGGAAAACGCACCCAGGAATCTGTCCTCGCCCAAAAGATGGAGAATGGGCAGGACTGCAATGCGATGACGAGTCTGTGGGCTAAAGATCTCAACGCACGACGGACACAATGCACCTTGTAAGGCGCCCTTCCCCAACTGGCTCGCTCTTTGGGAAAATTTTGAAGAATGGAGTTCAAACCCTACAGTGGAGCGTCACATAAAGGCTGAAATGTGTGAAACTCCTTTTAGTCGCCTTGTACGACAGGCAGGAATACCTCGTGCCTATTCTAACCCCCGGACCCGCGGGGCATTCGTTTTGTAAAAATCATAATTTTATACTTCTGAAAATTTAGCGCAAGTTGCCAATCTCTGCACCATATTGAAATCTTATCAAGATCTGACTGAATATTTATGCAGCTCCTCTCAGATAGTATTTCATTATCGATAACTGCATCATCTGTAAAAAGTCTGATTTTACTATTAATAATGTCTGCAAGGTCATTAATATACAACGTGAACAGCAAGGGTCCCAACACACTTCCCTGGGGCACACTCATAATAAACTTTTACATCTAATGACTCTCCATTCAAGATGACATGCTGTGCCCTATCTACCAAAAATTCATCAATTCAGTCACAAATTTCACTTGATATGCCATATGATCATAATTTTGGCAATAAGTGTATGTACAACTGAGTCAAATGCTTTTTGGAAATCAAGAAACACTGCGTCTACCTGGATGCCTTGATCCAGGTCAGGTGAGGAAAGTAAAGAGTTTGGTTTTACATGGCTGATGTTTTCGAAATCCATGCTGGTTGGCATTGAAGAAGTCATTCTGTTCAAGATACCTCATTATATCTGAGCTCAGAATATGTTCTAAGAATCTACAACAAATCAATGTCAAGGATATTGGATGGTAGTTTTGTGGATCGCTTCTCCTACCCTTTTTGTAGACAGGTGCAACCCATTCCTTTTTCCAAGAACTGAGCATGATTTTTTGTTCAAGGGATCTAAGATAGATTTTAGTTAGAACTCAGCCACAAATTCAGAATATAATCTGAAGGGATTCCATCGGGGTCTTGAGCTTTGTTCAATTTTAACAATTTCAGCTATTTCTCAACACCACTGACACTAACACTTATTTCACTCATCATTTCAGTGGCACAAGGATTAAATTGAGACAATTCTCCTGGGTTTTCCTTTTAAAATGTATATTTGAAAATGGAGTTCAGCATTTCAGCTTTTGCTTTGCTACCCCCAATTTCAGTTCCTGTCTCATTCACTAGGGCCTGGAGACTAACTTTGGTGCCACTAAAAGCCTTTACATATGACCAGAATTTCTTTGGATTTTGTGAAAAGTCATTTGACAATATTCTGCTACAGTAGTCATTGAAGGTGTCACACATTGGTCTCTTGACAGCCAAATGCGATTCATTCAGCATCTCTCTTTGTATAGCCCTCCACTTTGATTTATACCTATTATGCACTAATCTCCGTTTCTTTATACTGACTGTACACCATGGAGGTTCCCTTCTATTATGAACTGTTCTACTAGGTACATATCTCCAGTGTGTGGGCAACTATTCTTCTGAACTTTAGCCAGAGTTCCTCTACGTGCTCCAGACCTGTGCTGAAAGTTTCAAATTCCTTGTTGAGATATGACATTACTGATTTTTTTATCTAGTTTACTGAACATATATATCTTTCTGCTTGCTTTAGTTGTCCTTTGTACTTTGGTAATCACTTTTGCCACAAGCGCATCATGGTCACTGATACCAGTTTCGATGTGGACATCTTCAAAGAGGTCAGGTCTATTTGTTGCCATTAGATCCAATATATTTCCATCATCAGTGGGGTTCCTAACTGTCTGTTCTAGTTAGTTTTCAAATGTGGATGGGCAGACAGGGATTTGAAATACTATCCTCCCAAATGCGAACAAGTATCTCAACAGCCATTCCACTTTGCTTCGTTTTATGAATCTAGAAGTAATTTTGATGTTCAGGTGCAATCATTCTGTTCAGTGCATTATTCTACTTTTTTTGTCTTAAGAATAAGTCATACCTGCAGTGTATTCGCGATTTTCTGGTGTGTTTAGAGGAGGTTCTGTTAATAGAAAATAATGATCTTCTGGTTCAGCACGTAGATATTTAAAGATGCACTGTTCTAAGAATCGTTCCATTAAATCCCAGTCCTCCACCAGACCATGACGAACAGGATACTAGAAAATTAAGAGATGTTATTCACTGAAAATTAACTAGCAATGTACCTGTATAATTCAACAAAATACTTACAAGTAATACAATCTCACAGATAAAAAAGTTATCTCGTAATACATAACAGCATCTTTAATGAGATACGCTAAGAGGAGGAGAAAATAAGTTGTAGTACTACACCAGCATCATTTCTACAATATGGTCCAAACAATATTTAGTTTCATTAGGCTGCTTTAACTTAATCACTCATGGAATAAATAATCCCTGTGGAAATAAAGGTATATATGTGTGCCAAATACGGTAGCATTTATTATCCAATTTCCTTAAAGTTCAGCCCCAACTTCCTTCTCTTGTTCAAAACAAAAATCATAAAAACGCTATTTATGCAAAATTTTAGCACCATCAAGCAACTGCAAGGTGATCCTCAACGTCTGGGGTGTTCTGAAATTTTCACCCAGAATGTCAAGTTTTCAGATGTATATGTACTTTTAAATTATTACATTTACAATCACTTGTAGACATTAGTTATGGAAATCAATGCGAGTTCTCTTCAATTTCATTGATATGTGATTTTTATTCTCAATAGTATGTGATTTTATCACTGCTAAGATAATATGACAAAAACACCAAAATTTTCCATGCGAACTACATTACACGATTGGTCAAAAACATTATTAGATAAACACATTCATGGATGACTTTTTCCCACTACACTTAAAAAGCAGCATCAGCTTATTTGGATAGATTACCACACAAACAAACTAAGGGACATCTCTCTCTTGCTGACCGTGTTTCCAGTCAAATCCTTGGAGCGAAACTACTCTTGAAACAATAAGTTCTGAACATTTTCTTCCACAATGTACAATTCGCAAAGTTTACTTCAAAGAAAACCACAACACTGGTGATTCGAAGTCTCCATTTTTTGGCAAAAAGCTCAAATTCCTATAGAAGAAATTAACAAGGTATTGGAAAATTACCCAATATCTACGATGAATGGTTTACAGAAACATTAGACTAGAATTATATATGAGGGAAATGGAAAATTATGAATGATCTCTTTGGCATAGTACACTCTGATGTTTTGGAACTGATGTAAAAAAGAACAACAGGATAAGACTTTCGTAAGGCTGCAACACCAAGTGGGAAGATCGGCCAGCACTGTTTGTGGAGGTCAAAAACTACGGCAGAAGGAAGAATGGTCACTGAAAATAACTCAGTGGAAACTGCCATAAAAAAAATGGTTACAAAGAAATGGAGCAATGATTTGCCACTTGTCAGCCTAGTGCATCAAAAGCAGTTCAATATGAACCAGTGATAATGGTGATGAAAGTAAAAAGTTGTTGTTACTGATCATCAATGTCCTTCAACTGCAGCAACAAGAACGAGAGCCAAGTTGTACCTGCAGTTTGTTCAAAATTTTCTGGTGTTTTTAAAGAAGGCTCTGTTAATAGGAAAGAATGACCTTCAAATTCAGCATGTAGAGGTTTAAAAATTCACCATTCTAAGAATTGTTCCATTAAATCCCCGCTCTCCGCCAGACCACGACGAACAGTGTACTGGAAAATTAAGAGATCAAGTCAAGGTACACTGTACTTTTTTACTCCTGGCCTCCAAAGTTGCTGACAGGTAAAAGATCATTGATAGAAATGGGGTTTACACTTTAATGACTGCTGAAGAAATTATAGTGAATGATACTGAAAACTTGGTAATAAATCTTGTATATTTTTAAAGCCACATAGGAAAAACAGAGAATACACAGAAATAAGGAACAAATTTAAGGTTAACTACTATCAAGAAATTAGTGTTCAATATGCAGGAAAGCTGCTCCCAACATTCACAGGTGTTTGAAAGGTAGACAAACTGGCAACAATAGTAACTTGCCAAAGCAAAGAGCAATTGCTGGGACCCACTGAAATCCCAGTATCTTGAAGAGAAGAACAAGGCAAGGCTGTTTACCAGACATTGCAGAAGCGACATATAACCAACAAAACATAAGCACTACGTTGTGTTACAACAGCAAGGAACACATGCTGACCAATGGTACCAGTGCATATGTATGAAAACTTTTTAATCCGGATCTGTTGCACCTCTCTTACCACAATCATATTTTTAGGTCATTTTGCGGAGCTGTTTCAAATCACTTGTCTAGACATGGATGCTTTTCAAAAGATTTAGTGACATCTGGACAAAATTCAACAAAAATCTTCACATGATTGATAGCACAAAATGATGTCTGCTTTATCATTACTGAACATCACCTTTCCAAGCAAAAACAACAGGAAATTATTACTGAGAAGTTTCGGAGTTAAGTAATGGCATCTGTCTGAATGCGATATTTAAAAGAGAGTGTAATGGATTTTGGTCCAAGAAATTGATTTTTCAAAAATTTGATTTTCTTGATCTGCACAATTTAATCTATGTTGTGTGTGGATTTTATCATGATAGTAACACTGGAAATGCCTTTAACACTAGGACCACCGAGTGGTCAATTTGACAACTTTTTATATTTTAACATGTTATTATTCGGTCAATTTCTAAGCTATGCTGTTGTGAGTTAATGACTTTTCCTAAATGTTCACGTAGAACATATAAATAGTTCAATATTTATTTTATCTTCATTAGTTTTCTTTGAATGACCACTTATACTTAAAACTGCCGAGTGGTCACTTTGACCACATTACATGTATATTTGAAAACAGATTATTTAAAGATTGTTGTGCGTCACTCCCCGATTTATTCTTAGCACTCATCAACAATGTACTAAATATGTTGGTTACTGAAGTTTATTCGCATTGTTTGAATTTAAAAGCTCAACAATGCAATATTTCATTTATTGTTTGCTACTGGGTTTCGCATAAACAAGACTGATTATTTGAGTAGTGGTCTCAGAGCAGTACACATGGCTCAGGTGTCACAGCGATACAAACCACTTCCACGGCCACTTTCATATGAAAAAACTGTCACACTTTTGTATGAATCAGATGCTGAAAATGATCCTGAAGTTGAGGACCTTGTGGAAGATTCTACAGATGAAGCTTACCAACCTGTCGCTAATGTGGAGTGACAGCTCAGAGACTGAAGATGAAGGTAATTTACATTCACTTATGTTATTATTATTATTATTATTTCTCTTTCCTGTCTCAGGCGTTATGTCTGGTTAAAAATGGACAGTGACGCTGACCTTGATCAAGCGTGACTTCCTTTTAACTGTACGGTATATGTTACATTGCATTTAGGAACTTTCGGGTAAATGAACATGTATCAATATGTACAGATTTATGTACCTGCATATATACGTTTGGATGTATCTGTATTGCATTGATGTACATTGTGTGGTATGACTGCTGTAGTTGATAGTATAATTAATATGATGTCAACTTTATCCTGATGCCACATGTCTTTGACTTCCGCAGCCAGTTGGATGTATTTTTCAATTTTTTCTCCTGTTTTCTTCTGTATATTTGTTGTATTGGGTATGGGTATTTCGATTAGTTGTGTTAATTTCTTCTTTTTATTGGTGAGTATGATGTCAGGTTTGTTATGTGGTGGTGTTTTATCTGTTATAATGGTTCTGTCCCAGTATAATTTGTATTCATCATTCTCCAGTACATTTTGTGGTGCATACTTGTATGTGGGAACGTGTTGTTTTATTAGTTTATGTTGTATGGCAATTTGTTGATGTATTATTTTTGCTACATTGTCATGTCTTCTGGGGTATTCTGTATTTGCTAGTATTGTACATCCGCTTGTGTGTGATCTACTGTTTCTATTTGTTGTTTGCGAAGTCGGCATTTATCTGTTGTGGTATTGGGATCTTTGATAATATGCTTGCTGTAATATCTGGTGTTTATTGTTTGATCCTGTATTGCAATCATGAATCCTTCCGTCTCACTGTACATATTGCCTTTTTTTTAGCCATGTATTGGATGCATCTTGATCGATGTGTGGCTGTGTTAGATGATACGGGTGCTTGCCATGTAGTGTTTTCTTTTTCCAATTTACTTTCTTCGTATCTGTTGATGTTATGTGATCTAAAGGGTTGTAGAAGTGGTTATGAAATTGCAATGGTGTAGCCGATGTTTTTGTATGAGTGATTGCTTTGTGCATTTTGCTAGTTTCTGCTTGTTCTAGAAAGAATTTTCTTAAATTGTCTACCTGTCCATAATGTAGGTTTTTTTATGTCGATAAATCCCCTTCCTCCTTCCTTTCTGCTTAATGTGAATCTTTCTGTTGCTGAATGTATGTGATGTATTCTATATTTGTGGCATTGTGATCGTGTAAGTGTATTGAGTGCTTCTAGGTCTGTGTTACTCCATTTCACTACTCCAAATGAGTAGGTCAATATTGGTATAGCATAAGTATTTATAACTTTTGTCTTGTTTCTTGCTGTCAATTCTGTTTTCAGTATTTTTGTTAGTCTTTGTCTATATTTTTCTTTTAGTTCTTCTTTAATATTTGTATTATCTATTCCTATTTTTTGTCTGTATCCTAGATATTTATAGGCATCTGTTTTTTCCATCGCTTCTATGCAGTCACTGTGGTTATCCAATATGTAATCTTCTTGTTTGGTGTGTTTTCCCTTAACTATGCTATTTTTCTTACATTTGCCTGTTCCAAAAGCCATATTTACATCATCGCTGAATACTTCTGTTATCTTTAGTAATTGGTTGAGTTGTTGATTTGTTGCTGCCAGTGGTTTTAGATCATCCATGTATAGCAAATGTGTTATTTTGTGTGGGTATGTTCCAGTAATATTATATCCATAATTTGTATTATTTAGCATGCTGGATAGTGGGTTCAGAGCAAGGCAGAACCAGAAAGGACTTAATGAGTCTCCTTGGTATATTCCATGCTTAATCTGTATTGGCTGTGATGTGATATTATTTGAATTTGTTTGGATATTAAGTGTGGTTTTCCAATTTTTCATTACTATGTTTAGGAACTGTATCAATTTAGGATCTACTTTGTATATTTCCAATATTTGTAGTAACCATGAGTGGGGTACACTATAAAAGGCTTTTTGGTAATCAATGTATGCGTAGTGCAGTGACCTTTGTTTAGTCTTAGCTTGATATGTCACCTCTGTATCTATTATCAGTTGCTCTTTACATCCTCGTGCTCCTTTGCAGCAACCTTTTTGTTCTTCATTTATAATTTTGTTCTGTGTTGTATGTGTCATTAATTTTTGTGTAATGACTGAAGTTAATATTTTGTATATTTTTGGTAGGCACGTTATGGGGCGATATTTTGCTGTGTTTGCTGTGTCTGCTTGATCTTTAGGTTTCAGATAAGTTATTCATTGTGTAAGTGTATCAGGGACTGTGTATGGGTCTGTAATATAATTGTTAAATAATTTAGTTGGATGTGAATGTGTTGAGGTGAACTACTTTAGCCAGAAATTTGCTATTTTATCATTTCCAGGGGCTTTCCAATTGTGCATAGAATTAATTGCTTGGGTGACTTCATGTTGCAAAATTATCACTTCAGGCATTTGTGGTATCATCTTGTATGAGTCTGTTTCTGCTTGTATCCACTGTGCGTGTCTGTTGTGTTCTACCGGGTTTGACCATATATTGCTCTAGAAGTGTTCCATGTCTGTTATGTTTGGTGGATTGTCTATTTTAATGTGTGTGTTATCTATTGTCTGGTAATATTTCTTTTGGTTTGTGTTGAATGTTTGGTTTTGTTTCCTTCTATTTTCAGTTTTTTTGTATCCCATAAGTCGTTTGGGGCCAGACAAACGTGTGGTTCCTGAAGAGGGGCAGCAGCCTTTTCAGTAGTTGCAGGGGCAACAGTCTGGATGATTGACTGATCTGGTCTTGTAACAATAACCAAAACGGCCTTGCTGTGCTGGTACTGCGAACGGCTGAAAGCAAGGGGAAACTACAGCCGTAATTTTTCCCCGAGGGCATGCAGCTTTACTGTATGATTAAATGATGATGGCGTCCTCTTGGGTAAAATATTCCGGAGGTAAAATAGTCCCCCATTCGGATCTCCGGGTGGGGACTACTCAAGAGGATGTCGTTATCAGGAGAAAGAAAACTGGCGTTCTACGGATCGGAGCGTGGAATGTCAGATCCCTTAATCGGGCAGGTAGGTTAGAAAATTTAAAAAGGGAAATGGATAGGTTAAAGTTAGATATAGTGGGAATTAGTGCAGTTCGGTGGCAGGAGGAACAAGACTTCTGGTCAGGTGACTACAGGGTTATAAACACAAAATCAAATAGGGGTAATGCAGGAGTAGGTTTAATAATGAATAGGAAAATAGGAATGAGGGTAAGCCACTACAAACAGCACAGCGAACGCATTGTTGTGGCCAAGATAGATACGAAGCCCACACCTACCACAGAAGTACAAGTTTATATGCCAACTAGCTCTGCAGATGATGAAGAAATTGAAGAAATGTATGATGAAATAAAAGAAATTATTCAGATAGTGAAGGGAGACGAAAATTTAATAGTCATGGGTGACTGGAATTCGAGTGTAGGAAAAGGGAGAGAAGGAAACGTAGTAGGTGAATACGGATTGTGGCTAAGAAATGAAAGAGGAAGCCGCCTTGTAGAATTTTGCACGGAGCACAACTTAATCATAGCTAACACTTGGTTTAAGAATCATGAAAGAAGGTTGAATACATGGAAGAACCCTGGAGATACTAAAAGGTATCAGATAGATTATATAATGGTAAGACAGAGATTTAGGAACCAGGTTTTAAATTGTAAGACATTTCCAGGAGCAGATGTGGACTCTGACCACAATCTATTGGTTATGACCTGTAGATTAAAACTGAAGAAACTGCAAGAAGGTGGGAATTTAAGGACATGGGACCTGGATAAACTGAAAGAACCAGAGGTTGTACAAAGTTTCAGGGAGAGCATAAGGGAACAACTGACAGGAATGGGGGAAAGAAATACAGTAGAAGAAGAATGGGTAGCTTTGAGGGATGAAGTAGTGAAGGCAGCAGAGGATCAAGTAGGTAAAAAGGTGAGGGCTAGATCCTTGGGTAACAGAAGAAATATTGAATTTAATTGATGAAAGGAGAAAATATAAAAATGCAGTAAATGAAACAGGCAAAAAAGAATACAAACGTCTCAAAAATGAGATCGACAGGAAGTGCAAAATGGCTAAGCAGGGATGGCTAGAGGACAAATGTAAGGATGTAGAGGCTTATCTCACTAGGGGCAAGATAGATACTGCCTACAGGAAAATTAAAGAGACCTTTGGAGATAAGAGAACCACTTGTATGAACATCAAGAGCTCAGATGGAAACCCAGTTCTAAGCAAAGAAGGGAAAGCAGAAAGGTGGAAGGAGTATATAGAGGGTCTATACAAGAGCGATGTACTTGAGGACAATATTTTGGAAATGGAAGAGGATGTAGATGAAGATGAGATGGGAGATAAGATACTGCGTGAAGAGTTTGACAGAGCACTGAAAGACCTGAGTCGGAACAAGGCCCCCGGAGTAGACAACATTCCATTGGAACTACTGATGGCCTTGGGAGAGCCAGTCCTATCAAAACTCTACCATCTGGTGAGCAAGATGTATGAAACAGGCGAAATACCCTCAGACTTTAAGAAGAATATAATAATTCCAATCCCAAAGAAAGCAGGTGTCGACAGATGTGAAAATTACCGAACAATCAGTTTAATAAGCCACAGCTGCAAAATATTAACACGAATTCTTTACAGACCAATGGAAAAACTAGTAAAAGCCGACCTCGGGGAAGATCAGTTTGGATTCCGTAGAAATACTGGAACACGTGAGGCAATACTGACCTTACGACTTATCTTAGAAGAAAGATTAAGGAAAGGCAAACCTACGTTTCTAGCTTTTGTAGACTTAGAGAAAGCTTTTGACAATGTTGACTGGAATACTCTCTTTCAAATTCTAAAGGTGGCAGGGGTGAAATACAGGGAGCGAAAGGCTATTTACAAATTATACAGAAACCAGATGGCACTTATAAGAGTCGAGGGGCATAAAAGGGAAGCAGTGGTTGGGAAGGGAGTGAGACAGGGTTGTAGCCTCTCCCCGATGTTATTCAATCTGTATATTGAGCATGCAGTAAAGGAAACAAAAGAAAAATTCGGAGTAGGTATTAAAATCCATGGAGAAGAAATAAAAACTTTGAGGTTCGCCGATGACATTGTAATTCTGTCAGAGACGGCAAAGGACTTGGAAGAGCAGTTGAACAGAATGGACAGTGTCTTGAAAGGAGGATATAAGATGAACATCAACAAAAGCAAAACGAGGATAATGGAATGTAGTCGAATTAAGTCGGGTGATGCTGAGGGAATTAGATTAGGAAATGAGACACTAAAAGAAGTAAAGGACTTTTGCTATTTGGGGAGCAAAATAACTGATGATGGTCGAAGTAGAGAGGATATAAAATGTAGACTGGCAATGGCAAGGAAAGCGTTTCTGAAGAAGAGAAATTTGTTAACATCGAGTATAGATTTAAGTGTCAGGAAGTCATTTCTGAAAGTATTTGTACGGAGTGTAGCCATGTATGGAAGTGAAACATGGACGATAAATAGTTTAGACAAGAAGAGAATAGAAGCTTTCGAAATGTGGTGCTACAGAAGAATGTTGAAGATTAGATGGGTAGATCACATAACGAATGAGGAAGTATTGAATAGGATTGGGGAGAAGAGAAGTTTGTGGCACAACTTGACCAGAAGAAGGGATCGGTTGGTAGGACATGTTCTGAGTCATCAAGGGATCACCAATTTAGTATTGGAGGGCACCGTGGAGGGTAAAAATCGTAAAGGGAGACCAAGAGATGAATACACTAAGCAGATTCAGGAGGTTGTAGGTTGCAGTAGGTACTGGGAGATGAAGAAGCTTGCACAGGATAGAGTAGCATGGAGAGCTGCATCAAACCAGTCTCAGGACTGAACACCACAACAACAACAACAAGTCGTTTGGCCAATGCTTGTAATTTCTGCTTCTTTTCATCTAATTGCTCTATCGCTTCTTGTTGTGAGATTTTACCTAACCTTTTTCATTTTTTTGTCTGATATTTCATTTCTTATAAATTGTGTTAGCTGTCCGATGTCTTTTCTCAGTTTTTCTATTCTGATCTGTAGCCTGTGTTGCCATGCTGGTTTTGTGGGTTTCTTCTGTGTGTTGGTTGGTTCTGATCTCTGCCTAGTGTGTATATTTAGTGTAGTGAGTGCTCCTACATAAACCAGTAGTTGTAACTCTTCCATAGCTGTATTTTCATTTATTTTGTTGTGTATGATTGTGTTGATAGTTGTTACTGTTGTTTCGACTTGTGGGTTATTTGGTGGTCTATGCAAGAATGGTCTAATGTCTGTATTTGTGTCTTTGTATTCTATATACGTAAACTGAAATTTTTCTTCTATATCGAACATGTGTGTCACTTCATGTTCTATTTGTGCTTGTTCTGGTGGCTGTCTTAAGATTGTTTAATTGATGTGTGTTGTTCTTTGTTTGTTTGTTCTGGGATGTTTGAGTCCATTACTGTATTTTCTTCTTCTTCTTCTTCTTCTGGTTGCACATTATTTTGTTCCAGTATTTGTTGTACTTGTTGTTTGATGTTTTCTAATTCTGACTGGTGTGTCCTGTTATTTTTGATTATTACACGAATCTGATCAGCTAGTCGTTGTTCTGTTAAAAATTTTAATTCTGGGTATCTGGTAATAAATGTTGTATATACTTGTGATCTGTATCCAGTTGTGTTGGTTCCTAAGTTTGTTGCTTGGTCATAACAGAACATGAGGTGTTGGTTAACTTCATCTGACCATCTCATCCTCTGTCTTTGTTTTCCTTCTAGAGCATGTCCTGCAAAATACCTCTATTTGGATTTAAATCATTTTCCGTGCGGCTAGCAGTGTCGTTACCATTGTGGACGGGCATAGGGTTCAAGCGTCGTCCCCGACCATGACAGCACTTGTCCGAGGCTTCATTAGTTCTGTCTGAACCAACTAATCACACTAAAAGAGGGGTTAGCCCTATTAGTGGTTTGTTCTTTTCGTCGCCTTTTACGACTGGCAGAACATACCGAAGGCCTATTCTTTTCCCGAGCCTCCACGGGGTTTATTATTATTATTATTATTATTATTATTATTATTATTATTGTTACTATATGAATAATGATCACTATTATAATAGAGCTGACACTTCTACTGCTACTTCTGTTACTGCTACTTTATTGTGTGGTATGTTATCTTTATAATGAGTTGTAGAATTCTAATTCTCTCTTTCCTCATGCAGTTGCTGAACCAGGACCAAGCAGTAATATAAACAATGCCAGAGAAGGACCTACCCTGGGTAAAAAAAGAACTGCACCTCCTGTAAGTGGACCAATACAGAATTGACGTAGAAGAGGAGAACGAAGTGTGGGTTCACTTCCAGAACCTGGCTCAAAACACCTGGGGAAAGGCGGGATCACGGAGTGGACTGTAGCAGACTTCGGTATTACTACTCCAGGTAGGATAGGTCAACAGAATATATTGAAAGAAACACGGGGATCTACTCCACACGCAAAGCGGCACGTATCAAATGATAATGTTTCGAGTGCCTGGCGCCTTTTAGTTAGTCAGTCAATGTTGAAACACATAAAGAAATGCACAGAAGCAGAGGCACAGTGGCTTCTTGGAAATGATTCCTGGAGTTTGCATTTAGAATAATTAGATGCATTTGTTGCTTTATTATATGTTCGTGGTGCACTAGGTGCCAGATGTATTGAAGTACATGAGTTGTGGTCAAAAAAGTGGGGTGCCCCATTTTTCACTGACACAATGAGCAGAAACAGGTTTTGAGAAATTTTGAAATGTCAGCATTTTGATGAAAAAAATACACGGTCGGAACGTTTGAAAAGTGACAAATTTGCACTTATATCAACTACTTGTAACCATTTTATAGAGAACTATCAGTTGAATAACATACCTGGATCAAATGCCACTGTGGACGAAAAACTTTTCCCCAGCAGAACCAGGTGTCCGTATTTGCAATATATGCCGAATAAGCCTGATAAATTCTGAATCGAATTCTGGCTTCTAGCGGATGTAGAAACGAAATATCTTTGTAATGAGTTCCCTTATGTAGGAAAGAATGAACAGAGGGCACCTAATGGGAAACTTCCAGAACAAGTAGTAATGAAGTTGGTAGCTCCATATCGCAATAAGGGGCGAAGTGTGACTACTGATAACTTTTTCACTACAGTCACACTTGGGGAGAGACTGGAAAAAGAGAAAACTAGACTTGTCGGCAATCTGTCCTCTTGAAAAGGGAAGGTGGTACTCTAACTGTTTACCAAGAGAAAAAGAACAAAAATGTTCTTCTGTACAGTACAATGCACAAGATGAAATACAAAATAATTCGAAACACCTTCCCAAAACAGTGAGCTTCTACAGTAGCACAAAATTTGCTGTAGATGTCTTGGACCAGATGACGAGGAAATATTCTGTCCGCTCTGGTACTCGTCGATGGCCTGTACACGTATTTCACAATATCCTTGATTTAGCAGCCATCAACACATGGATCATTTTCAAGCTAGTGACAGGGATCAAAATAAGTAGCAGGAATTTCATCCTAAATCTAACAGAAGAATTACGTAGAGCCTACATGGAAAACAGAAATCAGGAAAGGATGCCAAGGGATGGAAGAGAAAAGGAAGAAAAGGACAATGGTGATGAAGAAAGAGAAGAAGCGGAAATTCCTGCGAAAGTAAGAAAACTATGCCAAACAAATGAAGTGTGCAGTAAATGCAAGAGATATGTTTGTGGACCGTGTACATATAAAGTAATAAAGACAGTAGTTTGTAATGCTTGTAAGTAGGATTAGGTACTATACATGGTCTTATTATTCAAGCAAATAAATCTATTCTTTATAAACATAAAAACTGAAATTAAATTCATAATATGGTCATATTTTATGATTGGTCTTTCTCTTAACATATTCATGGGTATGTAGTTTCTCCAGTAAGATTAATTTCTATTAATTTTAAAACTACTGCAATACAATTAGTATGGTTGCAGATAAATATTGTGAACTATGTTCTTTAATATTAGTAATATTATGTTCTCATTGTTGTTGTAAAATACAATGATACTGTTATTAAACGTAATTAAAGTGATACATTGTTATCAAGGTCATTAATATTTACATTAAACAGCACAGCATGTACTTACAAAGAAAGTGGTAATTTTGACCACATCGGTGGTTCTATGTAAAGTACTAGTTACAGCAGTTCTAGTGTTAAATTGTTAAACTGATTAACTCTGCACTAGCGGCCACTCCCACCTTCTTCCGCCATTTGAGAAACTGCTTGCTTCAGTGGAATTTTTGTCCGTGTGAAGGCTATTTTCTTTCGATATCTTTGGCTGACATCTATATCTCTGGCTGACATCTATATCTTTGCCTGAAAACTTTCTTGCATGTGATTTATTTACATTTTGACAATACTAGCACATATTAGTAGGTGGAAGGTTGAATTCGCAAACCTTTAAGTGGAAATCAAGATTTATACATAATGGGTGGCAGAAAAACTGTGTTTAGGAAACAGAGGTTTACCAACAAAAAGAGGAAGTAGCTCAAAATGAAGAACATAAGCTCTCAGCTTCAGCATCAAAACTTGGGACAGGACAATTGTACAGATGCATGAATGATGTTGATATGGATACCACTGGATTCAGACTTATTGATTTGGAGCTTCTCTGGCAGGTTATAAAATTTTCATGTTCATGTGTTAGCTGTAAAAATACGGAATGCATGATTGTTGTTGAAGAAAGAAGAGTGGGAACAGCTTGTGATTTTAAATTAATCTGTAATTTGCGTGGCTATGAATTTTCATTTTCGTCCTTCAAAAAAATTGACACTGGTACCTGTGAAAGCAATTTTAGGTTAGAATATGCTCTGAGATGCCTTAGACAGGGCAGGGAAGGAGGTAATCTATTGTGCGGTTTTCTGAACATGCCTCCACCTTGTGCAAGGTTTGAAAAAATAAAGAAATGTTGATGCTGTATACTATACTGCCGAAGTTTCTATGAAGAAAGCAGTGGAGGAATTGGCTGAAATAAACCAAAAAGAAATTGAAGCTTCCTGGCAGATTAAAACTGTGTGCCCAACCGAGACTCAAACTCGGGACCTTTGCCTTTCGCAGGCAAGTGCTCTGCCAGGAAGTTTCATATCAGCGCACACTCCGCTGCAGAGTGAAAATCTCATTCTGGAAACATCCCTCAGGCTGTGGCTAAGCCATGTCTCCGCAATATCCTTTCTTTCAGGAGTGCTAGTTCTGCAAGGTTCGCAGGAGAGCTTCTGTAAAGTTTGGAAGGTAGGAGACGAGATACTGGCAGAAGTAAAGCTGTGAGTACCGGGCGTGAGTCGTGCTTCGGTAGCTCAGATGGTAGAGCACTTGCCCACGAAAGGCAAAGGTCCCGAGTTCGGGTCTCGGTCGGGCACACAGTTTTAATCTGCCAGGAAGTTTCATATCAGCGCACACTCCGCTGCAGAGTGAAAATCTCATTCTGCAAAAAGAAATTGATCCTGGGGTAGATATTCATAATAGTGAATCTTCTACAAGTGTTACTGGCCTGTGTGTGTCTGTGGTTGGGAACTGCATGAAAAGGGGTCACACATCTCTGTATGGGGTTGCATCTGTTATTGGTATTGACGGGTAAAGTTTCAGATGTAGAAATTATGTCTAAATACAGCAACCAGTATGCAACAAGGAAAATGTCCAACAATGAAGGCAGTGAGAAACTGTGCAAGAAAAGCATGCAGTAGCACACACTAAAAATTATAGTGGCTCAAGTGGGGGCATGGAGGCTGCTACAGTTGTGAGGCTGTTCTCCATATCTGAGGACCAGTATAGTGTTAGATATACTAAATACCTTGGTGACGGGGACTCCTCTTCGTTCAAAGTTGTAACAGAAAAATCCATACAATACATCAATAGAAAGTTGGAATGTGTTTGCCACATCCAAAAGAACTTTCTCTCCACCACTTCTTTGGCAAAGACTTTTCACCACTGAAGAATTATACTGGCTACAAAAGTAGAACCGAATTCAGATGAAAGCTGAGTGAAGAACGAGATATCAATCTAAGTGTAGATTAACAGCAATATTCTCTTGAAGGATGAAAATGAGAAATAATTTGTTTTACAAATTATTGCTAGAGAGTAAACAATACCCAAGTACTAACACATCCTTTCTCAGGAAAAAATAATGTACAATATTAATGGATTTCAGGTATGCTTGTTATACAAACAACTGTTTATATAAATCCAAATATTTCTGCACCTTTGTGCAATTGTCAGTTATTATTCTTTATTCAGTTCTGTAAAATGTTAACATGTTTACGTAATAATTATTCTCACAAAATTACAAATAAATACAGTTTTTGTTTGTTTATTTGTTGCTGTTGACGTTTTCAGTCCAAAAAGTGATTTGAGACAGCTCTCCATGTTTCTTTATCCTGTACAAGCCTCTTCATCCCTGAATAGCTATTGCAACTTACAGCCTTCTGAATCTGCTTACTGTATTCATCTCTTGGGCTACCTCTACAATTTTTACCTCTCACACTTCCCTCCAATACTAAACTGGTGATCTCTTCATGCCTCAGAATTTGTCATATCAACTGACCACTTCTTATAGGTAGGTTTTGATACAAATGTCTTTTCTCCCCAAATCTATTCAGTACTTTTTCCTCATTAGTTATGTGATCAACCAATCTAATCTTCAGCGATCATACAATACTGTTAATCTTCAGCATTCTTCTGTAGAACCATATTTCAAAAGCTTGTATGTTCTTCTTGTGAAAACTGTTTATCGTCCGTATCTCGCTTCCATGCATAGCTACACTCCATACAAAGGCTTCCAGAAAAGTCTTCCTAACATTTAAATCTATATTCAATGTTAACATTTTATTTTATTCAGAAATGCTTTTACAGCCATTGCCAGTCTACATTTTATATCCCCTCTACTTCAGCCATCAGTCAGTTATTTTGCTGCCCAAACAGAGAAACTCATCTACTACTTTAAGTTCAACGCCTCTTCCAACTCCTTTCCTGTCTCTGAGAGAATTACAATGTCTTCAGCATACTTCAAAGTTTTTATTTCTTCTCCCTGAACTTTAACTCCTTCTCCTAAGTTTTCTTTGGTTTCCTTTGCTGTTTGCTCAATGTATAAACTGAATAACATCAAGGATAGGCTACAACCTGTCTCACTCCCTTCTCAACCACTGCTTCCCTTCCATGTCCCTAGACTCTTAAAACTACCATCTGGTTTCTGTACACATCGTAAACAACCTTTTGTTCCCTGTATTTTACTCCTGCTATCTTCAGAATTTCAAAGACAGTATTTCAGATACATTGCCAAATGCTATTTTATCCCTGCTATCTTCATAATTTCAAAGACAGTATTTCAGATACATGGCCAAAAGCTTTCTCCAAGTCTACAAATGCTATAAGCATAGGTTTGCCTTTCCTTAACCTATCTTTTAAGAAAAGTCGTGGGGTCAGTATTGCCTCACACATGCCCATAATTCTCAGCAATCCAAACTGATGTCGCTTGAGGTTGGCTTCTACCAATTTTTCCATTCTTCTGAAAACAATTCAGGTTAGTATTTTGCAACCACAATTTATTTCTACATTGGTGAGTTTTTTAGGACCCGCTGTATGTAGGCAGCTTGTGGTCTGCAATTAAATGATGTCACTGCAAGTTGGGCTGGCGAGCTATATTTTGTGATTACTTACAGTTAGTGTCGAAATATCCATTCTCATCTACTGTTGACTGTTGACTTGCATACACAAACACAATACATATTTCGCATAAATCCACTCACAAGTAAAACTTTTCACTTTGTAAAACACAATATTGTGTTGCTACTGTGTTCCCAGTCCCTCTCAACGTTCACTTTTTCACGTATCAGTTTGATGCCAAATTTGAACTTTGTTTACCTTCTCTCCCTCAGTGTGTGTGTGTGTGGTCAGCAAAGGTGCTATGGAAGCTATTACTTTTTAGAGCTCTGAGCTGTTCTGAAAATCTTGTTTTAAAGTTCTTGCAAGTTTGTCTTATGTGTACTGTAGGTTTGTACAAGCCTGATCTGTTGAATTTATCTGCAGAGGTTTCCTGTGTTCTGAGCTTTTCTGTGTAATCTTGTCTGTTCTGTAATCTATTTGAAGTCTCTATTTCTTTAAAATAGATGAAGAGATTTGTTAATTTGCCAACCAACCTTACAGTAACACCATTTAATTAAAGCACATGACAAGCTCCAACAAACAGTAATATACAGAGGGTCCTCCATTACCCAATTCTGTCTCTGTTGGGAGCTTGTCATCTGCAAATAAATGGTGTTACTGTGAGTTTGTTTGGCTGGTTAACAAATCTCTTTGTCTATTTCAAAGAAGTAGAGACTTCAAATAGAAAACACACACACACACACACACACACACACACACACACACACACACACACACGTCATTTGCACAAGAAGCAGATTTGAAACAAGAGCTTCAAAACCAAATTTTGAATAATGTACAATGTATCTTTCTCACATGTTTTAGGTTATAAGAATGGAGATCAGTGCTTAACGTCCTGTGGACAACGAGGTCATTAGAGATGAAGCACAAGCTCTAATTAAATTACGGAAGAATGGGGAAGGAAATTGGTCATGCCCCTTTCAAAGGAACCATCCCGGTATTTGCCTGAAGCGATATGGGAAACCTGAATCATGATGTCGGACGCGGATTTGAACTGTCATATTCCCAAATCTGTGTTCAATGTGCTCACCTCTGCGTCACCTCACTCAGTAGGTAGTTTATAAGAAATAAACAGAAATTTATCTTATAGAAGATAAGTTGTGTGCATTATTAATGAAAACAATTTGTAGCATTTTGACAAAATTTTGGAATTGTTTTTTCAAAAACTTGAATTCAGAATGTCTTTAATAAGTGCTGTGGTTTTCATGTGCTCCAATTAATTTTCTATTAGAATAAAAAAGGGAGATGGGGCAAAGAGTATTACTTTTCACCAGCATTAACTGTTGTGTGTACTATTTTCTAACGTGAGGAGTTTTGAGAATCATCTAACAGTCATCCAATTGAGCAGAAATGTTGTACTGGTTGTTTTTTTATTGGACCAGAATTAGGCAGTGGCAGCAGTACAATTTTATCTTTTAGGAAATTATCTAGATTATGGCTACCTTTGTGTGGAATTAATCTTAGAATTTGCGAAAAAAAGCACTTTCACCTTGGAAATATTAAAATCTAAGAAAAGCCTTATTCTGCCTTTAAAAAAGCTCAACACAAAATAAGCTCCTATGACCAATTCTATGCATCACACATCTGTAGATAACAAAAATCTTATGAAACAGTGATGACTAAAAACCAAAATTACATAGAAAACTGTGTTGGATACACAAATATGGGTGAAACCTAAAATGGATAAATGACACATGCTGATTTCATACATTTAAACCTGATGTAAGAATGTTCATACCTGATATGCTTCTATTACAAGTACTGACAAAAGAAAGATGAAACAAGAAATAGTTGCACCAAATGAGGTAGGATGTAGATAATTAAAAATAGGCTAATGCCAACTTCTATTGCTGTCCATTACAACACACTCCACAAGACATGTACTGGATTGAATTGAAGACATTTCCCAAAAAAGTATATACTACAAGCAAGACAATATACAGAACTGTTCCTGTGAAACTAGCTTTTGTTTATTTACACAAGATACTGTATTTTTCAGTTATGAAGAAACATACTTCACAAACAACAACAACAACAAAAGTACAAGCACTACTACTACTACTACTACTACTACTACCACCACCACCACCAGCAGCAGCAGCAGCAGCAGCAGCAGCAGCAGCAGATTGTATTGTTGATGACTACCTGTAGTTCATAAATACCTGTATCTCAAAAATTACACACATGCATGTTCTCAATTTACTCAAAAGATGTTAAATGAGAGAAATGTTACACTATTACTTGAATTCTTACTTTTACAGCATATCCAGTAGCATCAAAAGCTTCATCTCCAATGTAAAAATCTAAATCTTCTACTCCCTTCGTCAGCCTGCGAATAGCTTGATCACCAACTTTTGCAGTTTCCTTAATCGCAATTGCTGATGGGATGATAAACTGAGGTTCTTTATTTGCAGCAAACCCCAGTTTTGTATAGCTGTAACAAAAGGAAAAGTTCTAAATTTCAACAATCATGTAAGTATGGCTGCCAACAACACAATAAGAAAAGGAATTTCAATTTTTCAAAGTTGAAGTACCATAAAATCATTATTTATGGTTGTCAGAGTTCATTTTCTTGTATTTTCCAAAGACGTTTTCTCATCAAAGCACCCCTTCCTTTGTTAAGCACACTTTACTGTGTTTTTCAGTTTAATCTAAATGATACCAAATATGATCAGTATCAACGTTGGTGTTTATAGGCTCAAATGATTTCTTTTAAAAATCAACATGCATTGTACACCAAAGATTGCATCTGTTCCATATATTCTTTATGTGCAAGAGAAAACTACATGTGATTAAACATTATGCATTTTGCTTTAGTAATATGTCATGAATTGTCTTCTGAAGCAGATGATGTTATTCAGTTCTACAATTTAATGCGAGAGGTTATTCCAGAGTCGGGTTCCTGCTAATGAGAAGGACTTTGAGAAAGTAGCTGAATGATGGAATGGGACAGAAAGGAGTTTGCTCTGACGGCAAGAGGTGTTTCTGTCATATTGTTCAGACAAGAGCATTAAGTTCGAATAAAGATAAGAGGGACAGTGTTCACTGATAAGAAGCTAGAGAAGACAGAGGGTTTGCAAATCTCTGTGGTTGTCTCCAAGATAGCTGTACACATGATGGTGAAATATTATCACACTTAAAATAAACACAGGCATTCATAACCAGTTCCAGACACTGAGAGATTTCCTGAGAAAGGCGATGCAGGATAACATCACACTTAGATAGAAATAGAGGTCATCAGTGTACAAACGAGTATAGGAGCTAATACCAAACCTTGCAGGATGCCTAATACTACCTGCCTCTGTTGGGACTTTCTGGTGCCGGACATGATTAGCATTGCTGGCAAGATGTCAAGTATGAGCGAAACCATTGCACCGCACGTGGCGAGAAATTTAGACTGATATGTTTGGCAAGTAAAATGGCGAAGTCGACAGTGTCAAAAGCTTTGCTGAAGTCCAAGAATCACGACAGTTGCCTCTTGTGCGTCTGTGATAAGCTATAGGTTGTCTGTTACCTCTATTAAGGCAAACAGAAGTTTACGGAAATAGACTGGTATTTGTCTAGTAGCTTGTTCATAATTAGGTAGTCTGTTAGCTGGCGACGGACTACATATTCTAGGGCCTTGGATAGTGCAGGAAGAACACAAATAGGTCAATAATCAGAAGGTGCTACCTCTCAGGTAGTGACTTAAGTAGCCCTGTTTCCAGGCCTCAGGGAAAACGTTATTATGGTACAACATGCAAATTTTCTGCAGTAATATTTAGTCAGATGGGGAGACAAGAGAAATGCCATGTTAAGACAAACTGCAATACAAATGATTGAAATATTCCTTTCCTATAGAGGACACACACACAATGGAAACTTGGATTAATATTAGACCAAGTTTCCATCTTGTGTGTCCTGTGTAGGAAAGTAATATTTCAACCATCTGTATCCATTTAAATACACATTTATATTCCTTTAACATACTGTATGATACTTCATGAAAGGCAGCTGGTTAAGTAAGTGCATACTCAGTTGGTTTATGCACTGAAGAAGCGTTTTTGCCCTGGGCTTTGGGAGAGTTCACATATCTTTTCCTAACTGCCCCAGCTGTCTGTCAGTCATCCCCCACTACGCTTACAGTTTCCAAAGGCAACCTCTGTCTCCAAGTGATTAAGTGCAGCAAAAATACTTCATATTCAAAAACGTGACTGTGTGTAATGTTATTAAATCTATGTAGGAACGGATAAGTGATGGTTGCTCTCCACTGAACTACTCTTAGAATGGTCCCTATTTGCCCAGTCATCTGCACAGCTATAGACTACATTAGACTGCAGGCAACTAAAAGGTACTATTTGCCATATTTCTCTCATATTATTAATAACTATTTGACAATGATTTGCAATGACACTGAAACGCAAGAAGAGAGGTAAGCAGAGGTTAACTTACGAAATCCCTCACATGGTTGTTATACTGAGTTGCATTAATTCTAATTCCTATGTACAACCATCCAGGTTTCTCAGAGCACCAACATAGCTCATTCATTTGTGTTCTACTTACAAATAACACTCAAATAACGTAACTGTTTGCCAATTTGAATAAATCTCTCAGATTATCCACAACAAGTGACAGACTGAATAAATTATCAAGTAACTTTTTCAGTAAATTAATTATTACAGTTGCTTGTGAAACTTAAAAAAAGTAATATATCACAGGTGCCAGCACATAATGGTACTCGACTCTTTCAACTCATCATAATATTTTTATGAAAACATAGATAAACAAGTTACTTAATTCTATTAGCAGTAAATAACTAACTTTCAAAGGCACAATCCAAGTGGTACTTGTTCTGTGAAAAAGTTATTAAGAATCAAAGGTGAGAGCTTTTTTACATGAATTCCCCATTCTACATGGCAAAATCTTAAAATTATATTAATTTAGTTCTGATCTTCAGGTGTCACTTATTTTTCCATATTTTTTAAATAAGTTCTACTGGATTATATATGCACGTGCAGTTACTGCATGAGCATTCACAAATATACTTTTAGTGTGAATATCATAATTACACTGAAAAAACAAAGCTGCTTTATGACATTGCTTTATACATTTTTGAATATACATTCTCCTTGTCACTTCTCAAAGTCGTATACTCTGATGGGGCCCTTCAGCAATCCATGTGTTGTTGAAAGCTCCATGATGTACACACGGCATAAAGACGTCTGCTGGCGACCTCCAACAACCACACACAGCCCAGTACCTCAAGTAAATGACAATACAGAGCCAACAAATGTTTATACTAACATATAATACCATACGCAAAAATTGCGGACCTGCACACTATCTAAAACATGTTGTTGTTGTCGTTGTTGTTGTTGTGGTCTTCAGTCCTGAGACTGGTTTGATGCAGCTCTCCATGCTACTCTATCCTGTGCAAGCTTCTTCATCTCCCACTACTTACTGCAACCTACATCCTTCTGCATCTTCTTAGTGTATTCATCTCTTGGTCTCCCTCTACGATTTTTACCCTCCACGCTGCCCTCCAATGCTAAATTTGTGATCCCTTGATGCCTCAGAACATGTCCTACCAACCGATCCCGTCTTCTTGTCAAGTTGTGCCACAAACTCCTCTTCTCCCCAATTCTATTCAATACCTCATCAGTAGTTATGTGATCTACCCATCTAATCTTCAGCATTCTTCCGTAGCACCACATTTCGAAAGCTTCTTTTCTCTTCTTGTCCAAACTATTTATCGTCCACATTTCACTTCCATACATGGCTACACTCCATACAAATACTTTCAAATGACTTCCTGACACTTAAATCTACACTCAATGTTAATAAATTTCTCTTCATTAGAAACGCTTTACCTGTCATTGCCAGTCTACATTTTATATCCTCTCTACTTTGACCATCATCAGTTATTTTGTTCCCCAAATAGGAAAACTTGTCTACTACTTTAAGTGTCTCATTTCCTAATCTAATTCCCTCAGCATCACCCGATTTAATCCGCCTACATTCCATTATCCTCGTTTTGCTTTTGTTGATGTTCATCTTATACCCTCCTTTCAAGACACTGTCCATTCCGTTCAACTGCTCTTCCAAGTCCTTTGCTGTCTCTGACAGAATTACAATGTCATCGGCAAACCTCAAATCTTTTATTTCTTCTCCATGGATTTCAATACCTACTCCGAATTTTTCTTTTGTTTCCTTTACTGCCTGCTCAATATACAGATTGAATAACATCGGGGATAGGCTACAGCCCTGTCTCACTCCCTTCCCAACCACTGCTTCCCTTTCATACCCCTCGACTCTTATAACTGCCATCTGGTTTCTGTACAAATTGTAAATAGCCTTTCACTCCCTGTATTTTACCCCTGCCACCCTTAGAATTTGAAAGAGAGTATTCCAGTCAACATTGTCAAAAGCTTTCTCTAACTCTACAAATGCTAGAAACGTAGGTTTGCCTTTCCTTAATCTTTCTTCTAAGTCATAAGGTCAGTATTGCCTCATGTGTTCCAACATTTCTACGGAATCCAAACTGATCTTCCCCGAGGTCGGCTTCTACCAGTTTTTCCATTGGTCTGTAAAGAATTCGCGATAGTATTTTGCAGCTGTGACTTATTAAACTGATAGTTCGGTAATTTTCACATCTGTCAACATCTGCTTTCTTTGGGATTGGAATTATTATATTCTTTTTGAAGTCTGAGGTTATTTCGTCTGTCTCATACATCTTGCTCACCAGATGGTAGAGTTTTGTCATGACTGGCTCTCCCAAGGCCGTCAGTATATTTTAGATCTTTATATCCCCTACACTGCACATTTTGTTTCTGCTGTTTGTAAACAACACGCTTTCAAACACACGGTTAGGTTTGTTCAAGTGTGATTGCGAGTAGTTGTTATACTTACGTTTGCAGTGTTTGTTTATGTGTGTTTTGTTGTGTTTATTAAAGTTGATGAAACGTAAAGGCATTTTCAAGAAATGACAATTTAGGGGAATGGATTTAGAAAGCTTTCTGTACAAGAGGTTATGTCGCCTGGCAATGATGTTTCTAATTGTAATTCAGTGCATCATCAAAGAAGTCTCACCATTTCAAGAGAGTTGCAACGAATTTACTGTAAGTGACAAGGGGCGCAGTAACATTATTATAAATTTGAGAATATTATCAGATGTAATTTCTAAATTTGTACAATGTAGACAGTGTGGTGGGTCAGAGTGTGAGAATTTGTGAGAGTTCCAGTGGTAGAAAAGGCCTAGCAATTGCTTTGGATTTAATTTGCACTAAATGCTCAGCTGTGATTTCATGTATGAGTTCTTCAAAACCAGATGCAAGTGGTCCTTATGAAATCAATACTAGATTAGTTTATGCCTTACGATCCATTGGCAAGGGCATGGCTGCAGGGAGAACATTTTCTTCAGTGATGAACTTACATCAAACACCAAATAAATTTGAAAAACTGACTGCAATATTAGAGAAAGCTGTATATGAGGTCAGTGTGGAAAGCATGAAACCGGCTGCTAGGGAAGCAGTGGAAGAAAATGATGGATGTTCGGATATTGCAGGTGCACTTGATGGAAGTTGGCAGAAAAGAGGACATACTTCTCTGAATGGAGTAGCGACTGCCACAAGAGTAGACACCGGTAATGTGTTAGATGTGGAGATAATGTCTAAATATTGCAAATGTTGTAAAGTCAATGAACATAAAGAACACAACTGTGTGGCTAATTTTAGAGGAACAAGTGGTGGTATGGAAGTTCATGGAGTACAACAAATATTTCATCGCTCCATAGAAACAAGAGGCGTATGATACAATATTTGGGTGATGGTGACAGTGAGGCATACAACAATGTGGTGAGCTCTAAGCCATATGGAGATGCCATTATTAGCAAAATAGAATGTGTAGGCCATTTAAAAAAAAAAAAAAAAAAAAAAAAAAAAAAAAAAAAAAAAAAACGTTTGGGAACAAGGCTGAGAAAACTAACTGTTGCTATGAGAGGAAAAAAATTAAAAGACGGAAAGTTGTGGACCGGACAGGGTCAGCTAACTAAAACTGAAATAGAAAACTTGCAGGTATACTATGGGCAGGCAATTAGGAGAAATAAAGAAAATCTGGAGGCAATGAAGAGAGATGTTTGGGCCATATTCTTCCGTAAGTCCTCTACTGATGACTGAGCCATGTCATGGATTGTGGCCATCAGGAGAAAATTCACGGTGCAAATACAATAGGGTTCAGGCAACTGGAGAATCTTATTCTCACCAGCATTCTCTTCCTGCTGCTGTTATTACAGCAATTAAACCTATTTTCAGAGATTTGGCTCATCCTGACCTTCTAAGGAAATGTCTGCATGGTCAGACACAGAACACAAATGAATGTTTCAACAGCATAATTTGGAACCGCCTTCCTAAAACTGTATTTGTAGGCATGCATATCCTAAAACTATATTTGTAGGCATGGATACAATGAAACTAGGAGATCATGATTCTGTTATTACATTCAATTGTGGTAATATTGGAAAGTGTTGGGTACTGAAAAAGCTGGGAATTAATTTGGTGAAAATATAACCGCTGCAACATTGCGATAAAATTAGGATAGCCGATGCAGACAGGTCTGTATCTAATATGACCAAGAAAGCAAGACAAACATCCAGGAAGGTGAAAAAGAAGCTGGAAGACCTGTTAGAGGCCAAAGAAGGGCCATCATATTCAGCAGGACAATTTTAATTAATTGTAAGAAACAAATTTCAGAAGTTTTTTCTTTAAAGTCAATTTCCCGCAACTAAAATTTTCAGTACATATGCCCCATTATATCAGAAACTATCATAAATAAATGAATGAAATTTTCAGAGACTCTGCATAACATAAAAAGCCACCTCTGGTACTACATTCATTAATATTCCCCCATTAGGAAGTTCACAAAAAAATATTTTCTGCAGAAAAAACTTAATATTTTTTGTTAATAAATTTAAAAAAGTATTTCTCAAGAACTATAAAATGGATAAAGTAGATTTTAGTACAGTTGACTCTATTAGCATCATGTAAAATACAGTAAAAATATTAAGGTCCTGCATCAAATAGTTTTCTCAGAAATGGGTCAAATACTTCCCTAAATTAACATGGGTTAGATAGGCAGGGTGTGGTCCCCTTAAGTTTGAGTGGGAGTAAAACCATCGCCACATACACGCTCATTTTACTTAGCTCAAACACTAACCACTTGACCACAATGAACTCAAAGGTCCAGCACCTATGTGCAGATGTATCAGTTACATAATAGATATGCGACATTTCTTTTGCGATTTTCTTGGAATTGCCACAATTGTGCACATTACTACTTGAACATTATGTTGTTTTAATGGCCTACTTAAGGCATACGAAGTATGAAGTAAATCTGTGATCCCAACATCGTGGCCTCCCCTTCTAAATCTGTCATTGCTGTATTGCTTTTCTGAATTATTTTTTCCAGTTATAACTGTCTATGGTAACGATTTTTACAAATGTTAGATGTTCCACCAACAAAAGATACTAAATAACGGTGATGATACTGTTTTGTCCACAGATTCCATACATAATTGTGTGAATCTTCCGCGAATACACTGTATCATTGCTCACTACTACCCGACTAATTGACTAAATACTTCCAAAGTCAAAATTCATCACTTTAGCAACTACTGATGCATCTACACGTGACCGTTCCACATGAAACCCAAACAATGATTCGATTCACATGACCAGCAGCACTTGGGCATTGTTGGATCTGAAATTAGCTAGATAATGCTTCAGCCAGAAGAAAGACATCTCAGCTCTGAAAGTCCTAGAGAATAAGAATGTGTAAGAGGTACAATTTACTACATCACAATACTACTGACAGCAATACTCCACTGTGATTGTTCTACACTCACTCATTATGATTATCAATTAATGGGTCTTTCCACCAGTTTATACACAATATATTACAATTTGTAAATGCTGAGAGTCAACTGCCAAACTTTGCACCAATCATCCCACCTTTTGGTAAAATTTTTTAGCACTGTAACTTCTCTGTATATAACAGGTAACAGTATCATCCATGAAAAGCGTCATTAAACTTCTGACTTCAACCATTAGATCATTTCAATATGTTGTGAATAGTGATGGTCCTACAACACTCCCTTTAAGATGTGCTCCCAAGTTATTTTTACATCTGAAGATTTCTCGCTATTGAGAATGACGTGCTGTGTTCTGTTTAACGTACGTTGTTCATCAGTCCAATGACACATCTCGTCCGATATTCTGTACTTTCTTATTTTGTTCATTACGCGACAGTGCAAAGCTATGCTGAACCCCATCTGCAAGTCAAGGACATGTCTGGATGTCGAGGATGAAAAGAGTGAGCAGGGTTTCAAACAACTGGTGTTTTTGGAACCCCTTGTTTATTCCAATAGAGGATATTTTCAGTCTCAAGAAATGTCATCATACATGAGCATAAAAACTTGTTCCAAAATTCTAAAACAGACTGAGGTCAGAGATACAGACCCATATTTTTGAGTGTCAGTTCAATTACCCTTCTTGAAAACAGGAATGAACTGAGCCTTTTTCTAATAAAGCTTTGGTCCTCCAGCAATGTACATTACACTACCAGTAGGAGATGAGTAAGTTCTTTTGCATATTCTTGCACATACTCAATGTAAGATTGTACTGACAGTCCATCAAGTCCAACTTTTTTAAAAATAATATTGTTGTTGTTGTGGTCTTCAGTCCTGAGACTGGTTTGATGCAGCCCTCCATGCTACTCTATCCTGTGCAAGCTTCTTCATCTCCCAGTACCTACTGCAACCTACATCCTTCTGAATCTGCTTAGTGTATTCATCTCTTGGTCTCCCCCTACGATTTTTACCCTCCACGCTGCCCTCCAATACTAAATTGGTGATCCCTTGATGCCTCAGAACATGTCCTACCAACCGATCCCTTCTTCTGGTCAAGTTGTGCCACAAACTTCTCTTCTCCCCAATCCTATTCAATACTTCCTCATTAGTTAGGTGATCTACCCATCTAATCTTCAGCATTCTTCTGTAGCACCACATTTCAAAAGCTTCTATTCTCTTCTTGTCTAAACTATTTACCGTCCATGTTTCACTTCCATACATGGCTACACTCCATACAAATACTTTCAGAAATGACTTCCTGACACTTAAATCTATACTCGATGTTAACAAATTTCTCTTCTTCAGAAACGCTTTCCTTGCCATTGCCAGTCTACGTTTTATATCCTCTCTACTTCGACCATCATCAGTTATTTTGCTCCCCAAATAGCAAAACTCCTTTACTACTTTAAGTGTCTCATTTCCTAATCTAATTCCCTCAGCATCACCCGACTTAATTCGACTACATTCCATTATCCTCGTTTTGCTTTTGTTGATGTTCATCTTATATCCTCCCTTCAAGACACCATCCATTCCGTTCAACTGCTCTTCCAAGTCCTTTGCTGTCTCTGACAGAATTACAATGTCATCGGCGAACCTCAAAGTTTTTATTTCTTCTCCATGAATTTTAATACCTACTCCAAATTTTTCTTTTGTTTCCTTTACTGCATGCTCAATATACAGATTGAATAACATCGGGGAGAGGCTACAACCCAGTCTTACTCCCTTCCCAACCACTGCTTCCCTTTCATGTCCCTCGACTCTTATAACTGCCATCTGGTTTCTGTACAAATTGTATGTAGCCTTTCGCTCCCTGTATTTTACCCCTGCCACCTTTAGAATTTGAAATAGAGTATTCCAGTCAACATTGTCAAAAGCTTTCTCTAAGTCTACAAATGCTAGAAACGTAGGTTTGCCTTTCTTAATCTATCTTCTAAGATTAATCGTAAGGTCAGTATTGCCTCACGTGTTCCAGTATTTCTACGGAATCCAAACTGATCTTCCCCGAGGTCGGCTTCTACTAGTTTTTCCATTCGTCTGTAAAGAATTCGTGTTAGTACTTTGCAGCTGTGGCTTATTAAGCTGATTGTCCGGTAATTTTCACATCTGTCAACACCTGCTTTTTTTGGGATTGGTATTATTATATTCTTTTTGAAGTCTGAGGTTATTTCGTCTGTCTCATACATCTTGCTCACCAGATGGTAGAGTTTTGTCATGACTGGCTCTCCCAAGGCCGTCAGTAGTTCCAATGGAATGTTGTCTACTCCGGGGGCCTTGTTTCGACTCAGGTCTTTCAATGCTCTGTCAAACTCTTCACGCACTTCACGCAGTATCGTATCTCCCATTTCATCTTCATCTACATCCTCTTCCATTTCCATAATATTGTCCTCAAGTGCATCGCCCTTGTATAGACCCTCTATATACTCCTTCCACCTTTCTGCTTTCCCTTCTTTGCTTAGAACCGGGTTTCCATCTGAGCTCTTGATATTCATACAAGTGGTTCTCTTATCTCCAAAGGTCTCTTTAATTCTCCTGTAGGCAGTATCTATCTTACCCCTAGTGAGATAAGCCTCTACATCCTTACATTTGTCCTCTAGCCATCCCTGCTTAGCCATTTTGCACTTCCTGTCGATCTCATGTTTGAGACGTTTGTATTCTTTTTTGCCTGCTTCATTTACTGCATTTTTATATTTTCTCCTTTCATCAATTAAATTCAATATTTCTTCTGTTACCCAAGGATTTCTACTAGCCCTCGTCTTTTTACCTACTTGATCCTCTGCTGCCTTCACTACTTCATCCCTCAAAGCTACCCATTCTTCTTCTACTGTATTTCTTTCCCCCATTCCTGTCAATTGTTCCCTTATGCTCTCCCTGAAACTCTGTACAACCTCTGGTTCTTTCAGTTTATCCAGGTCCCATGTCCTTAAATTCCCACCTTTTTGCAGTTTCTTCAGTTTTAATCTACAGGTCATAACCAATAGATTGTGGTCAGAGTCCACATCTGCCCCTGGAAATGTCTTACAATTTAAAACCTGGTTCCTAAATCTCTGTCTTACCATTATATATCTATCTGATACCTTTTAGTATCTCCAGGGTTCTTCCATGTATACAACCTTCTATCATGATTCTTAAACCAAGTGTTAGCTATGATTAAGTTGTGCTCTGTGCAAAATTCTACCAGGCGGCTTCCTCTTTCATTTCTTAGCCCCAATCCATATTCACCTACTACGTTTCCTTCTCTCCCTTTTCCTACACTCGAATTCCAGTCACCCATGACTATTAAATTTTCGTCTCCCTTCACTATCTGAATAATATCTTTTATTTTATAATATAAAGAACATAATGTATAAAAATTTCTCTAACGTCACAGAGAATTGATTGCTTAACAAATGTTAAAGCAGTTCTATATAATTTGTTTCTGCCTAGTTGATGATAATATAATTTATATAATGCAAATGTCAAAGAAAAATGTAATATATTAAGTGTGGTGCAAATAAGTTGCAGTGGGGAAGTGATTTACTATATTTGGATCTGTGTAGCTTGTTCGTTGATAATAGCCTATTTCTATCTATTTCAGGTGAGAAGGTCTCAGTAGAAGCTCGAGCTATTCTCATCTAAAATGGTTTGTGTTTATGAACGTTGAATGACATAGTGGCATATGTGTATGATGGACAGTGGTGGTTTGCAGAGGTTGAAAGAATAAGTTTGGAAAACAATGATGTTTTGTGCATTTTTACCACCCTGCTGGCCCAAGAACATCATTCAAGAAATTACTAATTACAAACTTTGGATACCAATGAAAAATGTTTAAGGAAACTTTCAGTGCTTGAATTTACCACAGCAACTGGGAGGTCTTATTCTATATCACAGAAGCTGTCTGAGGAAATAAGTGTTCTTAACATTCACCAACAGGTTTACGAACAGCCACATCTCGAAGGATGTTAATTGAAAATATTTATTTTAAGTATGTCAAAATAATATAAATGTTAATTTTAGTGATGTTTCCACTCTTTGTAAATAATTCACTGCCTTACTTCAATAACTATTGATTATATCCTGCCAATATCACACAAGAATAGGCAACAGCGATAACATCAATTGCAGAGTAACGTGAATTATCTCATTTTCAAAAATTCGTATCTTTGTTCAAAGTCAGATATCAATGTTCAAATTTTTACAGTACGTTACTATCATATAGGTGTACAAACTGTGCAGGAATCATATTTTTATATTCAGTCCCACCTGAGATAACTAACCCCAAACTTAACAAAAAATGAAAATTTCAAAAATTCATAAAAAATTAAGGAAACATTTGTAAGTGTTCTTGCTCCACATGAGGCTAGTAGTGTATGATATTTAACTATAGGAAAAAATAGACTCTCATAAATCACTCCTTGTTTGTTATTTTTGGGCCTAAAAAGTGGATTTTTGAAAATTTTGATACCAAAATTTGTAGGTAATTTTGACTGGTTATTTTTGAATTCAGGGTATTTTGTGTAATAGACAATGTTGTAGAGGACACTTTTCTAAAAACCATCATGTCAATTGCTATGTTTTAACTTAACCCAGTGCAGAGATACTCAAATTTTCACTAATGTCTCCAGACTGAAAAATCATCACGCACCTACAAGTAAAAATGGTCGCCATCCAGTATAGGTGCAAGATACATTATTTTAAAAAACTGTTTCGAACTTCTCAAATATAGGGCAATCACATATAAAAAATTAAAATATTTAAAAATGGTCAAGCAACCATCACTGGACCACTTTATATGGATTGACCCTTATGGTTGTAAATTTGTTAGTAGAAATAGAATGTAGTTCATTGCTACCTGACTGCAGTATTCCTTAAATAAATTAATATTTTACATTTTTAGTTTTATACATATTTTACACAGAAAAAACATTTGATATCTAAAATTCATTAACTGTAGCTTTACACAAAGAAGAAAATATATTTCCGTCTGCACACAGCAAGACGAATAACATATTATTGCTTGTGTGTAGTATACTTTAAACAATATGCAAGGTGTCATTGGGGAGGAAGAGCATCAGAATAAAATTTCTTCAAGCTTTCACCTCCCAAGTGATGGCACCTTATTACTAGAGCCTTAGTATGTGGTGTCAGTGTTTATTTGTTTCATGACTATTTAGCCTGTTGTGTTGTTTGTGATTGTGTTATGGCATGCAGTGTCAAGTGGTGTTGGTTTGGGTCCCTTACATGTTGATCCCTTTTGAGTCATGTTCACTTAGTGTGCTGGTTCCTTCTCCTGTTTCGGAATCTTTGGTTGTGCTTGTGTCCTCCCATGTGGTTTACTGTGTTGTTTGTGCTTGTCTATGCCTCCTCCCATATGAGTTTTGGCACTTGTATTCTTCATGCAGTATGATCAATACGATAGTGGCTACACTATTTATTGTGCTCCAATCATCGGAATTACACATTATTCTGGGAATGTCAGTGTCATTCCGAATAGATCTCACATGCACTAGTGTGTTTCATAGCGGTGTGAGGTGTTCTGGTCTCCCAGTTTCTCTGCAAATGCATATTTCATCGTAAGTCAGTCCTATGCAATTTAAGTGTACCACATACACCCCATGGCCAGTCAGAAAACAGAACACCCCCCCAGCTTGGGTCGAATTGTAATCTTTCACGTACATCAGGAATGAAAGAGTGTACTCAGCAACCCTTGTTAGATGCGTCCCACCCTCTCTGACATGTTTGAAACCACCATTGTTTCATTTTTGCTTTGTTTATCATGTTGGTTCCTGTAATTATGGTGACATGATACGATTACTTACGAAGAATGTGTGGACGTCTGACATTCCGGACGACTTGGTGGATTGGGAAGAAGACATTGAATAAAAAAAAAAAAAAAAAAAAAAAAAAAAAAAAATGAAAGTGAAGCAGAATTGTCGGAAGATAGTGAAATACGTCCAAGAATTCGGCGAACACTCCATTTGCCAGCTGATTTGGATGAATCAGAAGAAGAAGCCAGTGAACAGTGGTCAGACTGATTTACCGAGGACCAATAATAAATTTGAAGGATCTCCAGGTCCAAACATATTTCCAAAGATACAAAATGATACGAATGATCTCTACAATACATTAATGCCACTTCGACTGACACTCAAAGAAAATGTACATTTGACTGACATTCAAAGAACCAGTAGAAAAACCAATTACACAATTAAAAAACCTGAAAGTCTATTAGACTACAGCAAATACATGAAAGGAGTGGACCAGGCAGACCGATATTTGAGTTATTACCCTATATACAGAAAAACTATAAAATGGTCAAAAAAGGTTTGCAAGTATCTCTTTAATTGCGCATTATTTAATGTGTTCCGTACATGGCAATATTTCAATACAGACCACAAGTGTCTCAGATTTCACGACTTTTTATTGAAAGTGTCCGATTGGTGGATAAAAGACCATGTACCTGCTTCTGAGCAAAACTTGTCGGTTGCCACTACATCGTGCACGTCTCATCAAGAGCCGGTTGACAGACTTTTCGGTCACATAAAGCAACACCAGTTAATACTTATTTCCGAAACAAATAAACGAAAACAAAAAAACTGCCGTGTATGTTCCAAAAACAAAAAAGGAGAACAACAAACTTAATGTGCAAGTCTTGCAGAGTTGCATTACATCTTGGAGACTGTTTTGCAGCATATCATACAAAAGAGAAATACTAAGTACCAAAGACAATGCAAATAAACTATATACAAAACAAACAAATTTTGTATTTATTTATTTATGTATGTAAATCTTCAAAATTTTATGAAAGTAGGGGAACAGGGTGTGAACTTAAAACTAACAATGAGATTAGTAAAACCTAACAATTTATAATCTCCTGATAATGTCAAGAACGGCTGGCAACGAGCCAAGTAATCCGAATTAGTGCTGCCAGTGCCAAACCAATACATTTGTACTAGATATGCGGATGGCAAAGTGTTAACACCTAATTTATGCAGAGTTGTGTTGGCAGTTTGATATGATAGTTGAAAGTCTGTTTTTTGTCACATGCAGTCCAAGATAATATGTGGCTTGCTTCCTCTGTATGCTAGTATTGTCGTAATTTTAGAACTGGGTTCCTCTGTAGTCTGTCTGAGCAATAAGTACACAGTTTTATTGGGTGCTATTTTTAGTTTATTTTCTTTGCACCAACTGTTCATTTTCTGAAGCAGTTGCCTTTTGTCTCTAGTGGTGCTCTCGAGTTGGCTGACACCACTACAAGCAGATCATCTGCATCTGCCACCACACCTCTTACACTATAGTCACCATCCAGGGTGTTCGGCAAGGGGTCAATTGCGATATCCGAAAATATTGGTCCGCAGATCGAGCCCTGCGGACATCCCTTTGTTATTCTCTTGACAACCTTGTGTGTACCAGCCGTCCATTCTGCCTCTGCAATAGTTGAGGAGGCTATAGTAGAGTGAAGCTGATGGCCTCATTTCCCTTAACCTGGCGAACAGGGACGGCCACCACAGATTGTCAAAAGCCCCAGCGATTAGTATGGCGGCCACGTATTTGTTGCTGATGCTATTTGTTACTGTCAGTGCTTGGTTGATGGCGTTTCCTATTGACTACCTTCCCTGAATCCAAATTGATGAGGCACATTGGGCTGAGGCAGCATCTGTGCGATTGTAAGCGGTCACACAGGAACCTTTCCTGTAACTTTGTGAGAGTGTTTATGAGGCAGATCGGTTGGTACATTTTGGGGTCTGCTAGCTCTTTGTCTTGTAATTTCCTGATTGTTACTACATTAGCAATTTTCCACAGGTTTGAAATTCTGCCTGTTAGTAATGCCTCGTTGAACACATTAGTAAGAAAAGGTGTGCTTTGTGTTAGTGTTTGTTTTAATGTTTCTGAAAGTATTTTGTCTGGACCAAGTGCTTTTGGGTTTTAAGCCTGCTGATTGCCGTCACGACTTCTTCTTGTGAGAATGGTGTAGTGACACTGTCAATTATGTATGGTTGCCCATCCTCTCTCTTAGGTCAGTGTGGCGTCACTCGTATTGTGTGGGGTCGTCATCTGGGAGGAGCCTGTTCAGGAGATATTCTGCTGTGCTTCTCCATCCTCTGATAATTGTACCATCAGCTTGTTAGAGTGTTGACAGAACTGTATGTGTCTTAACCTATTCTGTTTCTATCTTGAATGGTTATCCCCAGATGTCATTCTGCAGCTGGGTTTAGACGAAATTGGCCCAATAGTCTTGCCTTGTTGTCTTTAGTTGTTTGGTATTTATGTTACATGTCAAGTCTTATCTGTCTTTCAGGATCTGTCTTTGCTTGTTGGTAGTACTTTCTTTTATCCCGTGAACCCTTTCTTAATCTTACCATTTCTATCAACCATGGTTGTTTCTGTACCCACCCAGTTTTTGCACATGATGTAGTTGTTTCCAGTGCTCTTTGTAGGACCTCTGTCATTGGTGACATATGTGTTATCCATGGTCCGTGATTTTTAATAACTTTCCTCAGTAATTTTGAGTAGTTTTTGTAGTTTAAAACAACTGCAGCACGATCTTTACTTGTCCTTGCCAACGGACAATTCCCTTTTACTTTCACAAGATTCTTTAATCCCTCTAGTGATTCATGGTTTTCTACATAGCTGTTAAATTTCCTCTCTGATTAGCTTAATCTGAAAGCTACACTACTGGCCATTAAAATTGCTACACCAAGAAGAAATGCAGATGATAAATGGGTCTTCATTGGACAAATATATTATACTAGAACTGACATGTGATTACATTTCCACGCAATTTGGGTGCATAGATCCTGAGAAATCAGGACTCAGAACAACCACATATGGCCGTAGTAACGGCTTTGATACGCCTGGGCATTGAGTCAAACAGAGTTTGGATGCCGTGTAGAGGTACAGCTTCAACACGATACCACAGTTCATCATGAGTAGTGACTGGCGTATTGTGACAAGCCAGTTGTTCGGCCACCATTGACCAGACGTTTTCAATTGGTGAGAGAACTTGAGAATGTGCTGGCCAGGGCAGCAGTTTAACATTTTCTGTATCCAGAAAGGCCCGTACAGGACTTGCAACATGCAGTTGTGCATTATCCTGCTGAAATGTAGGGTTTCACAGGGATCGAATGAAGGGTAGAGCCACGGGTCGTAACACATCTGAAATGTAATATCCACTGTTCAAAGTGCCGTCAATGCAAACAAGAGGTGACCAAGACGTGTAACCAATGGCACCCCATACCATTATGCCGGGTGATGCGCCAGTATGGCGACGACGAATACATGCTTCCAATGTGCGTTCACCGCAATGTCACCAAACACGGATGCGACCATCATGATGCTGTAAGCAGAACCTGGATTCATCCAAAAAAAAAAAATGACGTTTTGCCATTTGTGCACCCAGGTTTGTCGTTGTACACCATCACAGGCGCTCCTGTCTGTCACGCAGCGTCAAGGGTAACCACAGCCATGGTCTCCAAACTGATAGTCCATGCTGCAGCAAACGTCGCCAAACTATTCGTGCAGACGGTTGTTGCCTTGCAAATGTCCCCATCTGGTGACTCAGGGATCGAGATGTGGCTGCACGATCCGTTACAGCCCTGTGGATAAGATGCCTGTCATCTCGACTGCTACTGATATGAGGCCGTTCAGATCCAGCACAACGTTCCGGATTACCCTCCTGAACCCACCGATTCCATATTCTGCAACAGTCATTGGATTTCGACCAACGCGAGCAGCAATGTCGCGATACGATAAACTGCAATTGTGATAGGCTACAATCCGACCTTTATCAAAGTCGGAAACGTGATGGTACGGATTTCTCCTTCTTACACGAGGCATCACAACAATGTTTCACCAGGCAATGCCGGTCAACTGCTGTTTGTGTAAGAGAAATTGGTCGGAAACTTTCCTCATGTCAGCATGTTGTAGGTGTCGGCACCGGTGCCAACCTTGTGTGAATGCTCTGACAAGCTAATCATTTGCATATTACAGCATCTTCTTCCTGTCGGTTAAATTTTGCGTCTGTAGCATATCATCTTCGTGGTGTAGCAATTTTAATGGCCAGTAGTATATTTTCAAATACTGATACGAATTTATCATAGAACGGGTTAAATTTTATGCCAGGATTTGGTTTATTATAAATTTCATCCCTGGTCATCTCGTCAACTATTCTTAAAAATCTTTGTTCTGGAATCATTAATTATTCTAGCTGATTTACACTGAGGAGTGTGTATACTGTAATACATTATCTCATTTATCCTCCTAACTACCTGTGCATCATGAGCAGAAAGAGCATTTCTTATTGGGTGTACATTTTTTTATTTTCTTGAGCTTCATCAGAGAAAACATTATCAGTCAGATTCCTACCATCTTCATCCACATGTGTTGGAAAGTTAATTACCGAGATCAAATGGTAGAATCCAAATAAGGATTTTTTTCCAATCACGAGGCTTTAGAAAATTTGCAATGAAATCACCACCCATTACCAACTGCTTGCTGCTGTCTTACATAGGAATCCAAAAATCCTCACAAACAGTTCAAAATTTCCCTGTAAGTGAACTACTTTTCAGTATTAATTCAGAAGCACACACTTCTAAAGTGCTAATTGCTACAAAATCTACTTTTCTCAATGTTTTTGTAAGTATTTTCTTTATGTATGCAACAACTCCTTTCCCCCTATTAGTTCTGCAAGACTAAGATGCCAGAGCGAAATCTCTTATATGTAACTTTTCTAATCCCGTGGTCAATGTGGAGGCTGGCCGTGTGGCATCGCCCGCTCTCCCTGTGAGTGGACATGTGGCTGCTCCTTCAGCAAGGTCCGTGCAGGTACACGGGGGGAGGGGTTTATTAGTGATTGGGAGTTCCAACGTCAGGCGGGTGATGGAGCCCCTTAGGGAAATAACGGAAAGGTCGGGGAAGAAGGCCAGTGTTCACTCTGTCTGCTTGCCGGGGGGGTCTCATCCGAGATGTTGAGGAGGCCCTGCCGGCGGCAACAGAGAGCACTGGGTGCACCCGACTGCAAATTGTTGCTCATGTCAGCACCAATGACTCCTGCCGCCTGGGTTCAGAGGTCACCCTCAGTTCATACAGACGGTTGGCGGAGTTGGTGAAGGCGCAAAGCCTCGCTTGCGGGGTGGAATCTGAGATAACTATTTGTGGTATCGTTCCCAGAACCGATCGCGGTCCTCTGGTTTGGAGCCGAGTGGAAGGCTTAAACCAGAGGCTCAGACGATTCTGCGGAGCTGCTATTGGGTGGAGAAATGTAGGGTCCCCCTGAATAGGTCAGGCGTGCACTACATGCAGGAAGTGGCTACAAGGGTAGCGGAGTAGGTGTGGAGTGCACATGTGGGTTTTTTGGGTTAGAGAATTCCCTCCCTAGGCCCAACAAGGCGCCTCCTGAGATGCGGCAAGGTAGGAGTAGGCAAAATGCAACAAGGAATAACAATACTAATGTGCTAATAGTTAACTGCAGGAGTGTGTATAGAAAGGTCCCAGAACTGCTCTCATTAATAAATGATCACAATGCCCACATAGTACTATGGTCAGAAAGTTGGCTGAAACCAGATGTAAACAGTAATGAAATTCTAAACTCAGATTGGAATGTCTACCGCAGAGACAGGCTGGACAGTGAAGGGGGAGGCGTGTTTATAGCGATAAGAAGTCCAATAGTATCGAAGGAAATTGACGGAGATCCGAAATGTGAAATAATTTGGGTGAAGGTAACGGTTAAAGCAGGCTCAGACATGGTAATTGGATGTCTCTATAGGCCCCTGGCTCAGCAGCTGTTGTGGCTGAGCACCTGAAGGATAATTTGGAAAATATTTCGAGTAGATTTCCCCACCATGTTATAGTTCTGGGTGGAGATTTTAATTTGTCGGATATAGACTGGGAGACTCAAATGTTCATAACGGGTGGCAGGGACAAAGAATCCAGTGACATTTTTTTAAGTGCTTTTTCTGAAAACTACCTTGAGCAGTTAAACAGAGAACCGACTCGTGGTGATAACATATTAGACCTTCTGGTGACAAACAGACCCAAACTATTTGAAACAGTTAACGCAGAACAGGGAATCAGCGATCATAAAGCGGTTACTGCATCGATGATTTCAGCCGTAAATAGAAATATTAAAAAAGGTAGGAAGATTTTTCTGTTTAGTTGAAGTTTCGAGAACATACCTTCACCAAGGAATCAAGCAGTATATTGCTCCCTCCTACGTATATCTTGCGAAGAGACCATGAGGATAAAATCAGAGAGATTAGAGCCCACACAGAGGCATACCAACAATCCTTTCCACAAACAATATGAGACTGGAATAGAAGAGAGAACCGATAGAGGTACTCAAGGTACCCTACGCCACACACTGTCAGGTGGCTTGCAGAGTATGGATGTAGATGTGGTGCTCAAGACAGGCACAGACAAGAAGCTCTTCTACCATGTTTTCTAATATTATGATGAAGTAAGCTAAACTTACATTTCTATGCATTCTTAAGCATCTTGCAGTGTTCTTCTGTTGTCTGAACTTCTTTTACAACAAGGTGCCTGATTATAGACTCTAATCTAAAACAGATACCCCTCTTCACCATTAACTACTTGCCTACCTTTCCCCCCTCTTAATTAGGTGAAGCTATATCTAGTAAATCCCCACCTCCTAAATGTAGCAACAGGCACTGTATATATGAGATTTCTTTATTTCATTCAGCAGCAGCCTGCTTAGCTCTGTACACACAGTTAATAGCAGTCCTAATAACCCAGTACTGGTCATGGCACTGTAGGGCTTTTGTAAAACTCACACTTGGGTGGGAAGTTGCCACTCCTATTCCATACAGGCCATGCCCAATGCTGTTATTTCTGTCACTAGCCAGGTTGTACACTGCTCCACCTGCTATGATCACCTGACCTCCTTTCTCAAAATCCTTACACAAATTCCCCATGTCCCTGTCACCTGGATAATATTAGCAATTGGTTTCATAATACTTGTGACCTGGCATCCTGTTCCTCCTTTGTCTTATACTATTGCACTCCTACCATGGCTTATACCAAGCAACAAGACTCTTTCTTCCTAACCTCTTTTCTTATTGATATAAACTTAATTTCTTTATTAGAAATCTGCTACACCTTACTGTAGCTGGATGAGACTCTTCCTGTCCTACTTCAGGTACAAAGTTAAACTTGATGGATACTCTAAGCTCAAATGTAGTTGAGGTTGAAGATCTGTTTCCCCTCTTCCCATTACTTGTTACCTTTACTCAGTTCCCACAGTCATTTCCCCCTTTCAACCTATATAGTTCAAATTTCGTGTGCTCTAATTCAGCCTGAAGGGCACATGTCTTTGCTCCCTGGCCAGCGTTTCTCTTTTCTTTTTTGCAGAACCTACAGTTCAATGGGAGTGCCTCACCGGGTTCTCCATTCAATTCTCCAAAACAATTGCCTCAGTGGAATTCTTGCTCACAATCTAAATGTACCACTCCATATCCGACTACCCTATGGCAACATCCACACTTGTCACACGTAACAACACAGACTGAGCACTTTAAAGTAGAACTAAAGCAATTAAGGCACTTTACACTGGTGTAACTTATCCACAATAAAAAGCAACTTTTAATTACTATCAATCATGAGAATCACTTGATGTTAGACCACATTTACAATCAGCAAAAATACGGCCTGCTGTGCGACGTCTGGATTCCATTACGAAGTGTGTGCTCCATGATCACACAACAAGTATTACAAACAAGGAAAACGACAACATTGGTCATACAAATTTTAAACCATTTTTTTTATTATTATTGCATATCGATTTCAATTAGAGTGTGATCGTCTTCAGTGCAAGAGTAAGTCCTGTGAACTCATACAATCACAAACAAAATACAACTTCAGACACAAGTGTTTATTGTGAAAAACATGCCAATTAGCAAGGAAGTTTGAATCTTACCTGCTAGTTTGCATGCTCTTCACAATAAATACCTGTGTGTGAAGTTGTATTTTGTGCGTGATTGTATGAGTCCACAGGACTTACTCTTGCACTGAACACAATCACACTGTGATTGAAATCAATATGCGCTAATAATAACAACAACAATAACAATAAAAGTGGTATTATATTTACGCGGCCAATGCTGGAATTTCCCTTGTTTGCAAACTTTGATTTTATTTGATAAACAAATGCAAAGCCTCAGATCACAAAATCTTCAATTGTCCAGATGAAGTAGATATAAAGGAGCAACTTACATATGAAATATGCAGCGACAAACAAGTGGCAGGATCACTGGGAAGTCGTCACTGTCACAAATAACATCATGTAGCGACCACTGTACTGCAGCCGCAAGATTGGGGAAAGAGACTGTAAGGTTGCTAGCCAAAAATCAGTGGTGTGCACAGAAACCTTCAAGTAAGAGGAAATGGGGGGGGGGGGGGGGTGATGAGTTTTTGGATTAATGCATTCATCTGAAGGTATGTAAGTGCCCTGCCAGTGGGTAAATAAAGTTTACAAATGGAGATTGCTGGAATCATTCACACTAACGCCACTATAGCCTCCAATGCAGTATCTGGGAGGAGGCAGGAGGTGGGGGGAGGGAATCCACTCACTGATGACAACTCTGTGAAACAATGTAAAGACCTGTCTAGATGTTCTAACATCAGGGCCAGTAAGATTATGGCAGAATGCATGGTAACCTCGTAGAGATGGACAATGTTCATCAATAAAATGCGTTTCTTGGAGTACTGCACAGATTGCAGATCAGGATGAAATTACTTGCTGCTGAAGTCCAGGCAGGTGGCAATAATATCCATGGCAGTTCCACTGAATTATCATGTTAAGGAAGTTCTGGATACATGTGAAGGGGCCATAAGGGCAGGTCATGCCCAAAAATCACTCTGTCACTGATGGGGGTGTAACAACATCAATAAACATAGTTAGTGAGTCCAACAGCGTGGGGGATCTGGAATCTCCAGGGTCCCCAAAGTAACCTTCTCTTAAGATTTCTTCTTTCTCTCTTTTGCTGCGTTTGGTGGTCAAGAATCTTGTGACAGCTTATTCACAGTAGGCGTAGGAACTAAAGAGGGCAGGTGACAGCTTGCTGGTCTGTAGAACATGGACAGATGGTTCCAGAAAGGGAACCCTGTCACCGGTAGATGCCTCACTTTTTTTATTTGGTTTGCTGCTTTACTGTTTCTGAATTACTGTTGGAGTAGTACACATTTTGACAGCAGTACAGGCACACTGCTATCAAATGGGAGGATTTTACAATAGTTGTGTGGGTGCAAACCCTCGTCTCCTATTACTAAATAAGCGGGTTGACCACAGAACATTCTAAAAAGACTATATTTTCATCAAAGCTGTTAAAGGGCTGTAATGTCTCCTTAAAACCTCCTTTACATCGTAGTGAATGCAAGTAAACAAGAACATTTATGGAGAACTCACGTTTTCACTGTCATTCACTTGTGCCTGTGAACAAACATTTAAATTGGAGGGAACCAGAGAGATCATGCATAGTGTGCCAACTCTAGGAGTGCTGTGATGTTTTTTGGCACTAACAATCGCCAAGCAGATTTCACTCAAAAAATACTTGTTATATGTAATATGTAAGACTGTGGTATTCAGACTGCATTAGTCTTCATGGCAAGTGTGTTGATTCAGAAAAAGCAAAATGGCATAGGAAAACAATAATGTAGTCCTGTCTGAAGTGTTAAGTACTTGGAGGTAATGCAGCATTTAACACTGAACTCTAGCCTTCCATAGTATTATTCCAAACCTTTGCACACATCTAGGTTGACACTTTTCACTGGTTTCTTATTACAACTGAGGGAGAAACCTAGAAGCACAATACTAATAATTGCCAAGCAACATAACATGAAGAAATGTTAGCACCTGCACACTGTTCATGGGCAACTGGTGACATACGTTGTAACTGTATCATTTGAACAGCTGCTGTATCTCAGTTCCCAATGTTTGCAATGACATTCATGAAGTAATTCTACAATTTTATTAAAATATATATCGGTAATACAGTCCCAATAAAATATGATTACTGAAATGTGAAGGTGCTTACAACTTGTCACATAAGTTACTTAATAATATCTGCCAAGTTTGTTAAAGGGCAGATAGCCTAATTATGGGAAAATGATTTTTTGTTTATTCTGTTGTTATGCCTCCATCAAAAAACCTCTGAAATGACAGTGATACATCGGCAATGTAATTATAGGTGCAATGAACATAAGCTATGAGAACGATCAGGTATTTCGTATGTTTTTAATTTTATATATCATAATAGATATATACTGGTGCTTGTTTCCTTTAAGAAAATTTATTGTGTTGTCCTTTTTTAATAAAAATTAATATAAAGCTCGTATTTATTCCTACCTGATGGAAGCATCTGATGTATGTGTTGTGCTTCTCATTTCCACAGTTGGCCCTTTACTTACAGTGTTAGTGGCTCTTCCACTTCATGCTGCTGTTGGTAATTTGTTTATATTGGTCATAGTCAGTCGGGTGACAGTACACAGTAACCAATGAGAATCACTGAATCTAAGGACTTGTTTTGGCAGAAGATATGAAATGATTATTTGAACTATTTTTGAGGAGGAATAAGTTTTTAATGTGAGGTCATTAGAGATTGAGCATAAACTCAGATTAGGGAAGGATGGTGAAGGAAAGCGGTTGTTCCCAACATATGTTTTAAGTGATTTGGGGAAATCAAGGAAAATCTAAATCAGGATGGTCGGACATGAGATTGAACATCATCTTCCTGAATGCGAGTCCAGTGGGCTAACCACCGCTCTACTACCTACTCAGGAAATTGGTTTTAACATCGACAGTGTGAGATTGACAATACTGGACAGCTTGAGATTGACAATACTGGATAGCATAAGGCTGACAGCACTGACCTGGCCATTATGGATTATACAATTGTTTACTGTCTTTATATGTACCTCTTGTATTGTTTGTTGCTCAGAGTATGATAGGATTTGGCTCGGTGAATGATGGGAAATGAACAAGATAAATGAGAACTTTGTGATTAGATGAGGTGGCAGAACCAACGAGAAAATAGTGTTTGATAAATGTTGTCATGATGTGGGCCATAAGAAAATATGTAGTGGCATAATGGACTTTTCCTCCACTCATGTTCATTGCCGTTTGCAACACACAACCAAGCTTTAATATTGGAATATGACAAGAAGCTTAAAGTGCTTCAGGAGAAATTTAGTATGAAAACTTCTGTAACAGAAGTGAATCATTTTGCATTGCAGGCTGTAAGTTTACTTATTATCAAAATGTTCAGCCTCTGGCTCCCTGCTTTATTCATATCTTCCTAATTTGTTTTACCTTTAGGCCTATGTTTGTGCTGAATTGCTCTGGATACTCCTATGTATATTTCAGTCTCTCAATTTAATTCCTGCACATCTTTTCAGTGTGGAAATAACAGCAGAAGCTTTATTAAAGCATTCCACCTTTTCAAGGAATCTTCAGAACTTGCTTGTTTTTCTTACTGAAAATATATCACCAAAGTTGCTGCACTATAGTCATGGTGTGGGAGGATTTATATATCCTACACATCTGTTTCACAAACTGTCAATGAGTGAGAGCCTATTGGTCTGACACAGCAGCAACACTAATATCAACTACAGTTTATTCCTGTTGCACCGGTACATCAACAATTATGGGTTACATATTCGACCATACCCTGCATTTTTTTAATATGGCACAGAAATGAACATTAGCTACATGTCAATTTGTTACCTGAACTAAATTTTCTGCTTTCACACTCACTAGCTCGCCAACTCGAAACCAAACTGTCATCTTCCAATCTAACCTATACCTCAGACTGCCCTACCTATCAGCCTGCCATCACAACTAAGATTTTAGGGTGGGAACAAACACATAACATCAGCCCAGTTATGTAGCTTAGGCAACAAGTTTATGTGCAGTATAGTATTGTTTTATAATTTTCGAAATTAGTTGTGTGTTTCATTCAAATGAATAAACTCGGATGCCCTGCCACAATAAAATTCTCAGATTTGTGCTACAATCAATGAAGAATTAATGTATGGAAAATATTCGTGAAATGAGGCCTGAATCAAAATAGAAAAAAAAAATCATCTTTCATTTGTTCCTTTAACAATCAGGAAACTGGAGAACTTTAAACACTAGTAGTGGGAAAATCCATCCACTTCACGAAGGCGGCCATCCTTTGACAGTCATATAGTATCTGGAATACTGTACATCAGGGGAACCTAATCAGACGTAAAACAGCGAGCAAAATACACTCACCTCAACGAAACTAATTCGAAAATACATGTATATTTACCTAAACTCTGCATTCTTGACTGCTGTACTGAAAGCTTTTCACTGTAATCTTCTAAACAATGTTCAGGAGGTATTTCATCGCTCTTTGGATGGGCTTGCTGTTGAATGCCATGTGTCATCTTCTGGACGTGAATTTCACATACACCATGGATAAAGTAATTTTCTTCACATTTTTGTTAGTACTGGGTAGGAATCTCGGAACCTTAATGTTGCACTTTTTGATACTATCCCGTAAACATTTGCGAAAAGGTTCATTCACTTCATTAAATTCAATAAGCATTGACGCCAATGTACATACACAACTGTTTTGTCAACAACAAATAACAACAACAGAAGCATCACCACCGTTACGTGCTATGTCAACAATGCAAACTATGGACTAGCCCGTCACCAATAGTGCATAATTACTCGTCCGGTGTGCTAACCGCCCAAACAGTGCCCAATCAAACGATTAGCAGCAGACTAAGAGCCACAGCAAAAGCAGTAACATTCAGCAATTTCTCCTCGGGTGATTGCAATCACCTACAACACAAGCACAAGTGCTGGCTGCATGTACAGCAGCTAGTAATTACATTTGATTAAGGCATTCTTTTCACTGGGCTCAAACGATTATTGTCAGATACGACATGAGTGATTACTCAGACCGGGACCAAATAAACAAGAGAAATAGTATTGTCCAAGAATCTGACAACCAAATGTAAACAAAATTACCACAAACAGTCAGTATTTTATCAACATGCTGGTTGTTATACATACCCCGTTCCAACATCGATGACACATGCAGGCAATCTTCCAGCCATTATGTCACGTAAAATTTAGGTAAATTATGAATTAAGCACAAAAACCACACCTTCTTCCGGCACTGATATCATACTGCAAAGATAATCATTAGCAGCTCCAGTAATCTGCCTTCCTGAAGAGTAGGTATATCTTTCCTGCCAATGGAAGTGCTCAACAATCTGCATTTAGACACCACCTAGATGGTTGCATGTGATGTTGATTTAGCTGGGTTTCAACTGAGACAAATTTCGTACACGTGCATTTCCCCACCCCTTCCACTCTAAAATATTCTCACATGCCGTTCGCTTTGGCACACACCTGAGTTATAAACTTTACTCAAGGATGCTGCAATATTTATTGACAATATTAGTTTGACGAATCTATAATACATTGAAGTGACCTCACATCGTGAATAATATTGACAAAAATTGTCAGTTAACAATGCGGTTTTACAAAGTTAAGACGTCGAACACCCAAAAGAAAGCCAGTACTGCAAATTCCATAAGCTATGGCTTGCAAACAACAGTCAGCAGTGAAAAAGAGGAGAAGGATCGGAGACTGCTACGAAAAAAACGAGAGACTGGTCAACTGTCAATTTACTGATAAATCAGAGCAACGGATCCAACAGATTTCACAAATTATTTTCCGACGAGTCCTGCACCATGCAGCTAGTTAGTAATATGATCCATAATTAATTTTGCACGATAGATAGTAATGATGTGAAACGAGTCATTATAATTTGTACATACAGTTACATTCTAAACATTTCTATTTTTTTAAAAGATTTACTGATGTGAGTTAGTAATTCCTATCCATAACCTTTTACATTTTACAGTAATAGAAATTCTTCTACATACTAAAAATGTTTCAAGTAGAAACTTTCTCATTTTGTCAACAAATTTTACTTTTGCGTCTGTCAGACATTTTACATCACTGGGTAAATAACGTTAAATTTTTGGTCCGGCATTGTGCATTCCTTTTTGTGCTAATGACAACCTTAATGTGGAATAATGAATGTCATTTTTCCTTCTGGTATTGTAATTACGTACCTCATTGTTACTCTTCAACTGTAGTGGATTATTTACAACAAACTTCATGAGGGAATAAATATACCATGAAGCAGTACTCAGAATGCCGAACTTCTTAAACAGATGTCTATAAGATGATTGTGGGTGAACACCATATGTTATTCTCACAGCACGTTTTTTGTGTAATGAAGACTTCCTTTCTTAAGGATGAATTATCCCATAACATTATTCCATATGACATTATTGAATGGAAATAGGCAAAATACGTCAACTTATTGATTTGTCTCTCCCCAAGATTTTCAATGATTCTAAAGTCAAATGTGGCTGAAGTGAGTTGTTTTAGGAGTTCCAAAGTGTGTTTTTTCCTGTTAAAATTCTCATCAATATGCACTCCTAACAATTTTGAAGATTCCATCTTATTTATTATTTCCTCACTGAGTGTTAAACTTGTCATTGGTGTAGTACCTCTAGATGTGCAGTACTGAATATGTTGGGTCTTTTTAAAATTGAGGGTGAGAGCAAGGTATTAATGCTAATACGAGATAAAATAAAGAAACAAAATATGTTAATGAGCGAGGCAATCGGTTTTGACAAGAGATTAGGAGTAACTTTGACATTTATGCTGACAGTCAGATCTTAAGAATGCTGGACGTTTTGTTCTGTAATGTCAGAATACCCAATCAGTTAAATTCTATGGAAACCTGTGCAGCAGTTATATCTGTTTGGCAAGGTTATGTTCAGGCACTTAACGCAAATCCTTTATTTTTTTATTTTTTGTATGGAAATAGTTTGGTGAACTGACTTGCTTTTATCGCACCTCTTACTAGTCACTGTAGATATATGACCTTTTTTTCCCAAGCGGAAGTAGTTTTTCTAGACTGCTATGGAATTCATTAACCTATGCAATATTTTCAAATTAATAAAGTAAGCAGTGTCATAGAGAATCCACAACTGCCCTTCCTCAAATTCTACATACCATGAGAACCCTCGCACTGGTATTTTAAAAAGCTGCTCGAAAAATTAAATTTGATGTATGATATGCACGGAGGTGCACTGGAAACATAAACAGTGTACCAGGTGGCTGGTTCGTGAATCTCTGTCAACATGTGAAAGGAGAATACTGTCGAACCATAAATACTTCACCTTACACATTCTGTATGTATTGATAACACTGACACTATTTTGAGGACTATCAATATTGCTTATCAATACTTCTAGTACTGATAACACGTCAATACGCGCCCTTTGATAATAAATGCATTGACAGTTTGACAGTATTATTGAACGAGTGAGGGGCCCTTTTTTACGCAGCATTCAACACGATGGAAAGTGAAATTATTCGTATGGGTGTAGCACAGATTATTGTTGAATAGCTTGTAGTGAATTCGGTGAACAAAAAACAGACTTCAGATGTCGGATATGGAAATGGGCATCTTGAAGGAATTGTTTGGGAGATCAAATACGCTAATAACGGAGTACCTAACGAGGAAGAGGTTATTAGAACGAGTAAAATCAATTTTGAAATATTTGGCAGCCATATTTACGGCTCTGTACAAATGTCAGTCTTGGTTGCAGTAATGTATTTATTATATATTTACCAGTGACGAATTTCACCTGATTCATGCACTTTCACACTGACTGAGTATAAGATGGTGTTAGGCACTTAGGATACCAAGCATACAGAACATCCTAACAAATAACTCCTAAGTGCCCTTGTTAAGTTATACAATGTAGTCAAATGAAGGCAAAACAGTGATTACCCCAGACATGAGCAACCACACTTTTGACATGTTTGCATGGTGACAGATCTATGTAGGCATAATTCTGTGGTTCAATCGCTGGGTTACGTCGCATGCCTCAAGAATAATACTGTGCAATGTTGTCAGACTCTTGACGAAGGTAATTATTTACTGGGACTTTATGTATACAAGGTATCTCAATATTTAGCCAATGTGAGGATGCCTTAGTCACGTGAAGAGCATTATTTGTAAATAAATAACAAATACATCCCTGCAAACAAGAATGACTGTTTCTTCATCGTTGATGTACCATCCCTGCCATGTGTTGGGAAACATTTTATAAATGGAATGATGAAGTTCCGAAAATACATTGTCAGTTAAAATATACATGTTTTTTTACATTAACCATAACTTATGAAAATCGTTCTTTTCATTATTCTTAAAGGAAAATCGTGTGTAGATCAAGAGAGAATTTTAAGTGATACAATGCTGTTCCTTCCCAGCCCAAAATCGCCAGACAGACAATCCCGAATTTATGCCCAACGTAGCTGTAATTCTGCACAGATATAAGACTTCTCGCGTGCTTCTCCGAGAATAGACGTCAACTGGCAATTATCCTGAGACTGTAAAACCACCTGCAATTTACTGTTCATTTTTCGAACCTCCTCAATTAATTGATAACCTTTATGAACCACTTAGAATTGTTGATAAGTGTCAACCCATGAAAGTCCACATAAACTTTCACAGGGGGTGAAAAATTATAAAATCGCCACTTTTTACATAATTGATACCATAAATTTGAGTATATCTCATACCTCAGTAACTAAATTTGATAGGAAGTACAGGAAATGTATTATATGACAAATGTTTAACAGTTATTCAATAATTTTCAAGGTCAATTACTTTGATACCTAAAAAGCTAACCAAATTTCACTAGCATATGCAAAGAAAATCGTTTCTACATTCATTAATATGAATATGTATGCCAGTTTTTTGAAATATGATCTGAAATTACTTAAGAATAAATGATACATTGGTGACAGATGTGTATAGTGTTGCAGAACTTTTTAACAAACAATTTATAACTGTTACTGGAAAGATGGGGTTATCAGGTTCTGTAGATGCTGCTATGGAGTAGCACAGAGCAGACATTTTAAGTAACTTCCATAATATGAAATTGACCCTCACTACTCCAGCAGAAATAATGTCCATAGTAAAATCTTTAAAATCATAAACATCTAATGGGTATGATGAAAAATCAACAGAGTTAATTAAAGAATATGATTCTGAGTTAACTAACATATTAAGTTATCTATGTAACCAGTCGTTTATCAGTGGAATATTTCCTCAATGGTTGAAATATGCTGAAGTTAAGACACTGTTTAAGAAAGGAGATAAAGAAATAGCATTAAATTTCTGTCCAATTTCACTTTTGCCAGCATTCTCAAAATTTTAGAAAAAGTAATGTAAAATCGGCTTTATAACCATCTTATCTCGAATACCATACTGTTAAAGTCGCAGTTCGAATTTCTAAAGAGTTCTGATATTGAGAATGCCATTTACACTTACAGTGAAAGTGTGCTTAATTCATTAGACAAAAAATTGCAGGCAATTGGTATATTTTGTGATCTGTCAAAGGCATTTGACTGTGTAAATCACAATATCCCTTTAAGTAAATTAGTATATTATGGTATAACAGGAAATTCTGCAAAATGGTTCAAATCTTATATCTGTAGCAGGAAACAAAGGGTGTTATTAGGAAAGAGACATGTATTAAGCCGTCATGCATCATCCAACTGGGAACTAATTACATGTGGGGTCCCACAAGGTTCCATTTTAGGGCCCTTACTTTTTCTTGTGTATATCAATGACCTTTCATCAGTAACATTACCAGATGCCAAGTTAGTTTACTTTGCCAATGATACAAACATTGCAATAAATAGCAAATCAAGTGTAGTCTTAATAAGATCGGCTAATAAAACAATTGTGGACATTAATATCTGGTTCTTAGTCAATTATTTCTCACTTAACTTTGAAAAAACACACTGCATGCAGATCAGAACTTGCCCCACGAGTATATGCCTAACACACAATGACAAGCAGATAGAAGAAGTAAACAGTGTTAAATTCTTGGCATTACAGCTTGATAATAAATTCAACTGGGAGGAGCACACCACAGACATGCTGAAGCATCTTAACAAATCTCTATTTGCAATGTGAATTCAGTCAGACATAGGGGATATAAAAATGAAAAAGCTTGCATACTATGCTTACTTTCATTCCCTAATGTCATATGGGATTATCTTTTGGTGTAATTCATCAAGCCAAGCTAAAGACTTCCGGGCACAAAAACGTGTAGTAGGAGTTATATGTGGTGTGAACTCAAGAACATCATGCAGAAGCCTGTTATGGGAACAAGGGATACTAACTACTGCTCCCCAATATATTTATTCCTTAATGAAATTTGTCATTAAAAATATAACATTCTTATTTCTAGTATTGATTCCATGAATTGAGCTGTTGGTTTGAAAAAGTGTTACATTTTTAATGACAAATTTCATTAAGGAATAAATATATTGGGGAGCAGTAGTTATGTATATATATATATATATATATATAAGTACAATACAACTTCAGCATCATTTCAGTACAGTAAAGCGTTCATTGTAAATAAGTGTGTGTGTGTGTGTGTGTGTGTGTGTGTGTGTGTGTGTGTGTGTGTGTGTGTGTATGAGTGTGTGTGTCTGTGTATGTGTAAGTACAATCTAGCTTCTGTGCCATTTCAGTGCAGTAATGAGTTCATTGCAGACAAGTATTGTAGTAGTTCTAGTTTTTTATTTTGAATTCAGTGCATTAGTGTTTTTAAAATGATTCTTTCATATAGCGTCCATTAAAAAAATGACGATTATTCCACTTGGGACCTGTGGGAGGTACATTAGCTTATTTGTTTCAGTTGTAAATATTTGTCTTGTATTATTGTTTTTCTGACATGTTCTAGATCCTGGAGGACCTCCTCACTACGGAGCAATTGGAATGAAAGTAAAGCTAATCTAATCTAATCTATGATTAAAGTCAATCTACCCAATGATATTGCAAACAGAAAATCTTGACAAACGGTATTTCCGTTTGTATACCAATAGTGTTACATTGATACTAAAAATTACAAATCTGAAATATCAGTTTTAGACAAGGCTGATGGAAGCAACTATAAATTATTTTTACTATATAAAGTATACAGACAATTGGTTGCATATGTTGAATGTACAAACCTTGACCAGGTTTCAGTACTACTAAGGATACCTTCTTCTGGAGGAAAGTCACATTAATTACAAGACGTTAAAATTGTAAACACACATGAAGAGTTTAAGGATCTCACGTCGCTGTTTTTCTACTATTTGACTTGTGCCCCTTCACTTATCAAGTATGTTTACAATTGTAGCGTCATCTAATTTATGTGACTTTCCTATTGAAGAAGATACCTTAAGTGGTACTGAAACTTGATCAGGGTTTTTACTCTAAACTTGTGCAAGCGGTTGGCTGTATACTTTATATATAAAAAACTGAAATAGGGAAAAAGCTGATTTATTGAAGAAAAACTGTTAGCTTTAAAATAATTAATCACAAAAAATGCCACTGCTTTATTCTCCTCAGACAAGAAGCTTTAAAAATTTTTGAAGTTATTTAGAGTACCTCTTTTCTAACCAAACTTAATATTTGATCACATTAATGATGTGATGCATTATGATTTTATTCATAGCTGTCATTTTCTCAGCAAGTGTGGTGGGTACATATTTCAGACTAAGATTAGTCGTCAGTTGCACAATTAAGAAATTTATTTCCTTTAATTCCTGTCAACAGATTAATCAGTTGTCTTCATACCAATTTCAACATATTGATCTGTCACCTTAGTGGCCAACAAAATTTGGTATATTTTAAATCATTAGAACTTGGCCATACATTTACGGAAAGTATAAGAAGTGTTTTACAGAAATTTATTTAACATTGGTTTACAAGATATCAATATCTTATTCACAGAACCATAAAGACAGATTTCCACTAGCATTAATTTCTTAAATGTGCATGTCCCAACCACCAGTCACGTAAGACAACTCACATGTGAAAGCACCCTACTTGCACACTGCTGTGCCAACTTATGCATAAGTTACGGAATTTGAAAGGTGTTCTACTTTCTTTCATGGAGCCGCTTCCCTCACATTGTCTGTCAGCTTCAGCGACTGCTGATAGATGGATCTGCTTTTATTCTGCTCTGGTTTGTGGCAACAGGATAGATCTAGAAACGTTTGTTTATGTACATGGAAAATTAGTTTCATGCCAAAATAATCAGCTAAGCCTTCATTTAAGCAAATAAATAGCTCTAAAATGGCAAATTGTTCTTAAACACTACAATAAGAATATCATTCTAGAGTTCAGCAACTTTTTATAATCTCTTTTTTGTAATACAATGACATACTATTGTCTGACATGGTGGAATGGATGAAGAAGTGTTGAAACTGAGAGTGTGAAAATGCTGAGGTTCGTATTACTGCAGGACAGTCATTACTGTAAATATATAATGATAATAATTATTTGCTTTAATTTTTGAGTGTAAATATTACCTTGAAATGGAAATTTATTCGTGGCTTTAGAGGTTGAAAACAACTCCTAATCCGCATTAGAATCTTATGTCAATATAAGGGTTCGCATTGCCACTATGATTTAGTAATGACTGTTCTTCTCAGTTGTACAAAATTTGGTTACAGAATTAAGTGCTGCATCAGCGAAATAGACGTATATTTGCAGCGCCTGCGTTCTATCAGAACCTTCACTAACTCTGCCTGAAAATAAAAACAAAGCTGAACTGTTGACACAAAAATTCTACTTTATGATGTACCTTCAGTGTGTTATAGGCAAAAAAAATTTAGAAATAGTGTTCTACAGAATGAAATATGTATATTGTGGTGACTCCAGCTGCCCAATATTTGAATGTTACTTGTAATTTAATGCTAGTTGGCATGTCTCCTTGCATACTTGTATTAGTCTATTGCATAAAGTCAGAAATATTGCTCAAAAAGATTTCAAAAGTGATTTTTCCTTCAAAAATAATTTTCGAACGAAACGTCGTCCTCATCAGATAACTGTCTTATTAGCGTATGTGATAGTCCCAAACAATTCCTACTAGATGCCAATTTCAGCTTGCCTCCAATTGTACAGATGTGTAACAAATTCAGCACACCTCATTTTTAGTTTGTTATTAACACGAAAGTAATACCCAGTTCGATTACTTTCTATTTGTTTGTACATTCAATGACAGGATGTTGTTTGTTGTAATTGCTTTAATTCTGTAGTCATGATCACTTCATATAATCAAAATAACTGGTTCAGTTGTACTGTATGTAATTATTTCACAGTACATCATATAAATCATACAGCATTATCAATATAACCAGTGGTACATATTCTCTTCCACTGTAAATAATTGTTGCAAAGGTTGAATAGCAAGTATACTGTACTGTTTTACTAATTTTTGTTTATTTCAAACTAGTTTTTGGCTTATTGGCCATCTTACTGAAGATAGCCCAATAAGCCTAAAATTAGTTTGAAATAAACAAAAATCAGTGGAACAAAACAGTGTACTTGCTATTCAATCTTAAATACGGAATTTTTCTACCAAGAAGTAATGGAAGTAGCCATAAATAAAACCGTAGCTAATGTGTGATCGTTCTGTGAGATTATAAACACTGTTCCTAACTAATTTTACAAAATTATTTTGCAACTGTATTTTATAATTATTCACTTACTATCATTACTGTCAAATGATGAAGTAGTTTGGTGTAAGTACTGTAATCTGTTCTCTTATTATTGTGCATAATTGTGTTGTTAACTTTCGTTTGGTTCTATTTTTCAGTTGTTTGGATTAATTGCATGATATTTAATTTAAGCTTTGTACTAAAGGTTTCGACATTGCTTGTAATGATAGCACAGTCGACTATCGCACTCAGCAGATGTTTACATGCTTACCTTCATCGTGGAGCATCCATATCTGGAAAGTGAGCTGAACACAGGAAGCTGTGTCTGCTCGCCATTCTTTCACCAACAGTCAAGAGCAAGATTTTGATCAGTGCTCTTTGATTTGGTCTTGAACATTACATAAGGCAGACCATTTGTGTCATGACTTTCGTACAGTTCAGTGAGGATTTAGTATTTTGCTATTATCACTGTGAGCAACCTATTTTATTTATTAAGAAGCTGTAGCTTTAACGTAATTTCCTGTTTTGTTAAAGTGCAGACAATTTGAAAAAAAAAAAAGAAATCGAGGTAACACAGTAAATGTGTAATAATACGTTGGTTGGATAAAAGGTAGTGGCAACACTGTTATAATTCATCTAAGACTTTATTAACAGACGTTCACCATATTACATGTCCTTAGTATAATCGCCCGCATCCAAATCGTATTCCCCCACAAAGCTGAAAGGCTTCATACACTGTCAGCGTGTTTATCTCTGTAGATACCTCATGAGGATCACCCTATAGCTCAGATGATGTCTTTTATTGTGTTGTGCATGCCACAAAGAGGTTCCTTTGTTTTATTGAACATGTTGTAATCGCACATACCCATATAAGTTGAGTACGGTGGATGTTCCAGCATCTCCCATGTTAACATAACCAGTAACTCCTGTGTGGGGTTTGCTGTGTGGCATCATGGATGAATGGTGAAGGGATGCAGTGCCAGAACGCACCGCTTCTTTCTTCTCAGAATGACACCAAGGTGTTTCTGCAAGAAATTGCAGTAGTAGGTTGTAGTAACCATCTCCACCTGCAGTACAACGTGATGCAGGATTAACATATAGATATTGCAAGCCATAATAACCATCACTTTTGTACCAGCTGGTTCACGGGGCACATTCTGTGGGTGAGGAGAGGGCGTTTCCAAGCATAGGACTTCTGCTTTAATCACCGTTTATACGACAATTCTGTAGTGACAATTCTTCCAAGAATGTCTTCATCCACCCGTAGTAGCGATTAAGCAATTCCTCTGCAAACGCATTATGCTTTTTGGCCACTTGCCACTTCAGTTTTGATCCACGCATGTTGTTCGTGTTTCCTAACCATATTGTTAGGGCGCTTGAACTCGCCTTGCGCTCTTTCAGACAGTACTCACTGCAGTTGACTCAAACATTGCCGTTGCCTCTCACAGCACTACTTAAACTGATCTTCTACTATCAGCCACAGACAAAGAGCTAGCCATTTGATGCACATCCTTCATATAACAGCACTATTGCCACTACTTTGTATTAAAACTTTGTATAACTGAGATGGTTTTCATTAATAATTAGCAGAAATGGACTAATTTTCACCAGTCTATAAGAGAAGCGATACAACAAAGTCGAATCTGTTTTTCAATGCAAGATAATCATTGAAAGGTATTTGAAATTTAGGTGGGAATATTTATATGTTTTGGATTATTTTAAGAAGTTCATTTTGTAGATGTTGTCAACTAAAATCAAAATTTCCATCATGAGAAAAGATGTAGGAGGAAGTGCATATTTCTCAATTTTTAGGTGTTCTGCAAAAATTGACTTACACGAACTTTCAGTGTCTTTGTTGAGCAGACATGGAGGACATTTAAGATCAATTATTGTGAGTGGTTGTTCAACAAAGATAGTGGAAGAACACAGAACAAAGAACATCTCAAAATCGAGAAACAAATTCTTCCTCCTCTATCTTTGCTTAAGATGGAAAATTTGCACATAGTTGACAAAGCATATAAGATGCACCTCATAGAAGAGGTCGAAATATTAAAAATTCTTACCTACATTCCAAAGATTTATTGAACAATAACCTTGCACTGAAAAATAGACACAATTTCAATTGTATTCCATTTCTTATAAAATAATGAAAATTAGCCTGTTTCTTTTAGAAATTAATGTCAACAGTAACTTAGGTGGAATTATGTGTCATGCTTTTCATATGTATTACATATAAGTTCTTTCATATACCTACTTTCCGTATCTCTTAAACGGGGTATCTCTCCCAAGAGACTTCAGAGACACTTTCTATAGTGTTTAGGCAGACATACTCAATTTAAGTTTTGCAATGTGTAGTTGGAGTCAGCCCAAACAACTATTGATCATCTGTCTACCATGGGATGCCTATTGTCCACAGAAGTTGTCAGTTTGCTTCCTGTTACAAAAAACATACAGTATAGCTTGGTGATGTCCTTCAGTCTACCACAATAGTTCTGTCATGAATGTAGTATTTTACTCATTTATTAGTCATCTTCAACAGTACTCGACATGACAGATGAAGTACATAATACATACATAAAATATATACAGAGTACTGCGCAAAGTAGAACTAGATTAAGTGAAGATAGGCAGGAAGTTGGCGTGCATAGACTGGTCTTCTTAGTCAAAAGAAATTTGGTAAACTACAGTTGTGTCTACAGTGTCGAGCAATGAATGGATAACTTTGAGGACGTTTATCATGGGCATTAAACTGCCCCCTTCTACAGCTTGATAAGTGATGTATGAGGAATCGGCACTGGAGATTCTATCACAGCTAATGTCTCCAAAAGATCACATCTGCCACGACTCAAAAACTGTAGCTGTAGTAACAAAACTACATAGTTTAGCATGAACAGCCTGATATACCAAAGTTCTGTACTAACTTCTAAAGCCACACTATTTCCCATTGCATTAAGTGATGCTTATACTTTCAGTTGAATCACAGACAATCTTTTGTAGAAATCAGCGAAAATTCTGTAATAAATCTACTCGCTGTTGAGAGGAATGTCATTACACACATTGTCAAATGCATTGAGGCTGATGGCATCATTTTGAGCATTTATTTCATTAATGTGGTATTTACAGGTAATCATGCTGTAACAGCATGTATTCTCAGAAATGATAAGTTCACAAAGGTACATGTATCACATTGGAACAACCGAAATAAAACATTCAAACGTACCTACATTCTGTATTTTAATTTAAAAAACCTACCTGTAACCAACTATTCGTCTAACATTGTGAGCCATATTTTTGTGACTATTACAGTGCCATCTATCACAAAGCAAAGAAAGTGGTCCAACTAAAACATTCATATTTCTTTACGTACTACACGAATATGTAATAAAAATGGGGGTTCCTATTTAAAAAAAAACGCAGTTGATATCCGTTTGACCTATTGCAGCGTGATGACTGGGTGTTGTGTGATGTCCTTAGGTTAGTTAGGTTTAAGTAGTTCTAAGTTCTAGGGGACTGATGACGATAGATGTTAAGTCCCATAGTGCTCAGAGCCATTTGAACCATTTGAACCTATTGCAGCGCCATCTAGTGGGCCAACCATAGCGCCATCTGGTTTCCCCCTTCAAGCTAGAAAATTTTTTTCTTTGTAGATTTTTGTTTGACGCTTATTTCGTAAGGTATTTGACATGGTCACGATCAATGAACCACCCTATATATATATATATATATATATATATATATATATATATATATATATATATATATATATATATATATATATATATCACTATTTATTTCCATTAAAACATTTCAAAACATATACCAGGTGCAGAACAACATATGTGGGGCCCACATTGCCTTCCTGTTTCTTTCCAGCAAATAAAAATGCTTTATTGAAATAATCAATGGAGTTATGTGGCTATCGGATGTTTTTATTTAATTCACTATAAATTAATCAGGAAATAAGCTTTTTATGTATCTCAAAATGAAGATCAAGTGAATGGCAGATGTTTGGAAAGAGTGGAGAACAAAAAACAAGCAGTATCTAGCTTGTTTGGGTGGTCCTCTGCAACAGGTAGAGAAATGTCCAATCTTCATAACTGTTCAACATGATGCCACAAAGATTATTATAATGTTGAAGAGCCAAGACTTTATATATCAAAAGGAATACATTAATTTCTTAAAGACAATTATGTGAAAACATACCAAAACCTTCTAGCAGAAAATAGGGTAGTACATGCAAACATATACTGTGCACTATAATGGTTCCTCTTATTACTAGGCTAATTACTATTTAGCTCTACAGGGCCTTTATACTGAAATGTTTCTCCACACCACCTAGTATTGTCTTTCTATGTGTGTGAGTAACTGTTTGTTCACTGTTGTGGGTAAATACATACAGCGTACACAGGGCGGTGTGTGAAACTGATAGCGATTACACTCTTCCGCTGTTGTAGAAATCTGCTCCAGATGCTGCAGATACCGTGTTGAGCTGAAAGTGGTAACCAAAGTACGGAGAAATATTCTTCGGGGCTCTGTTGCATAGCAATCAGATTGCTTTCAGTTCTGAGAAATGTCCAGTTACTATTGTGGATTTGAATGATCCATGAAGTGACTTCTTTTCCGAAGAAAACATCGAACTATTTCACTAGAACTGAACGCTCCCGTCGGAACTGTTCTCAGCTGTGGTATATTAGTAGATCACAATAGCAGTATATCGCTGGGTGTATAATAAGACGCACCTTCTTGAAATGAACAATATTTTATTGTTCTATTAACTGATTTCCTTCCATATGCACTTATATTTTACAATGTGAATCAAAAACTCGCAATGGCGTCGACTTTTTACATCACAAGAATGGCTCTCCTCTCCTCAAATTACTCTTAACAAGAACAAACAAAAAACTATATCCTAAGAATAATTATGTGAGGGCTGACCGCCACAGAGTAATAAACAATATCTTTGTCTCTCTCTCGCACTGTCACAGCAAGTTACGCTGCATGATACATCATAGCACGTATACTCACTATATATACAGGGTGGTCAGAATATGTGTGAAACGCTTGTAGGGATGATACAGGGCAGGTTTACTGAGACATAAATGTTAAGAAAGAAATTCGATACATTGCTCCGTTTCCGAGTTATTTAGCACAGAATTTAACCAATCGGGGCGTCGCGCACTCGCATTCAAGCGGCCTGCCAGGGGCGGTGTTGCCCAACGAGTGCTTTGTCTCGTTAGCTGAAACTTGAATTTACCCCTGTACGATGATCTGATTGGCTAACTTCAATGCTAAATAACTCGGAAACGGCGCAACGTATCGAATTTTTTTCTTAACATTTATGCTTCAGCACAACCTGCCCTGTAACATCCCTACAAGCATTTCACACATTTTCTGAGCACCCTGTATATATGGAGAAAACAAAGACACACACACACACACACACACACACACACACACACACACACACACACACACACATATATATATATATATATATATATATATATATATATATATATATATATATAGAAACAATAAGTTTTGGTGCAACTCAGAATGGAGACACATTTGTTTTTGAGTTTTATTACTCAATAGAACTCTGCTAATTGTGACAGTCTACAGATGCCCTCTGGGGAAATATCAGCTATTTACAAGAAATTCAGATGCATTATGGAGGTATCTGTCAGACAAGAAGAGGCGTTTAGCAGTTTGTGCACATTTCACTGTAGATTTATTACAACATGTGGAAAGGATAAAGAACTGAAAGCATTAGCTTGGTGTTTCAATCCAATTTACATAGTCAATTGTCCACCTTGTGAACAGTAAGGTAGCAGGATTCTGACTGATAACATTTTTATATGCAGAACTTAGGCTGAAAAATTAATGTGTACCCAGTTGTTAAATGTTTATGATACACATTTAATGGAAATAAACGATACAGCACCTTGCAGCCCTGAAGTGGGTTCATATGAAGCAGTGATGCTTATTGTTGAGAACAGGATACATTGTTTCAACAGTAAGTTAAAAGAGGTGGCATGGGATGAAGAATATATAAAAAGATACACTAATGTCAAATTCAATTTATTCCATAGTAAATTTGTGGCAATATTTGAAAATTGCATTCCTAAAAAATTATCCAGAACATCCATAAAGAAGCAAGTAAGCCATTCCTAACTAAGGGAATTAAAATCTCATGTAAGAGAAAGAGGGAAATTCTTATAAAAGCGAGAATCAGTCAAGATCTGGCATTACTTGTACATTAGAAAAGTACTGTAATATGTTAAGGATATCATTAAAACATACACCCTAATTAAATTAGTAATGGAGATAATAAGATTAGAACTGTAGAAGTATTGTCGAATTGAAGACAGGGCATTCCGTCAGGAGCAAAACACTATAACAATTAAACTAAATGACAATATTGTGATATAATGATTATAGCTTTGACAACAGTTAAGTACAACCAAGATAAAACACAAATATTATACCCAAAAATATATTTCACACATGGATAAATCAGTGCCTCAAACAAATTTACAAAAGAAATAACACTCACAAACGAAATCCTGTCTGTTATGGCAAACTATCCAACACCTGGAATGTAAACATCATCTGCAGACAAAGCCCTCTTCCAAGAATCTTACTGTGTTCGATGGTGTAGCCTTTTCAAATAACTAATTTTTAGTTTAAGAACTGCCAGATCACACTCTGGGACTATTTCCTACATATAATCCTCAATTTATAAAGTGCATGGTCTCACAAATCACAATGTCTATACGACTCCCTTTTTTGTAAAATATTAAGTTTACTTATTTATGCATCAAACATCATTCAAGATTATAGGATAGATCTACATTATTGGTTTTCAAATATTATGCATGCATCAGCACACACACACACACACACACACACACACACACACACACACACACACACACAAGCAACACAATGTTACAGAAAAAGAAACATATATTGAAGCTCTTGTAGTTCCAGGACGCGTGAAAGTGCACCTGCCCACCACGGTTTTGACTTTTTTCAGTATTAAAATGAAAACACACCGAAATCGAATGGAGCACAGCAACAATTATTTCACAATAACTGTGACAAAATGTTCATTCTTCGAGATGCAGTTACCAAGAAAAATTGGTGAAAGGAAAATAGCATAACAAAGTACAACAAATTTGAACTTTTCGCAGTATGACAAAAAATACATCTTTTAAGGTGCACCACTGAAAACTGAGAATTCACACATGCAACTGCACTGGAACTGCCCTATGCCAATAGCTGTGGCAACTCTTTTGTTAAGCGTGTAAACTGGGCTTAACGCATAGGGAATTTGTCTAGATAATTTAAAACAAGCAATTGTTAAAAATCTGTATAAGGAAGGTGACAACCAATACTTAGTAACTGTCATCTAGTTTCCTTACTTACATCCTTTTCCAAAATATTCGAAAAAGTGAAGTTCTCAAGAACAGTCTTACATTCAAGCAGAACAATTTACAGTACTTGACATATCATAGTTTTGATTTCAGAAAAGTTGTACAGCTGAGAGCGCTATTTAGACATCCACCTACCTACTACTACGAACCTCAATTAATACGATATCGCCAGTTTGAATTTTTCAGGATATTCTGAAGGCATTTGATTACAATATTAGAAAAACACACATATCTGCTCTGAATTATGCTTAACAAACATAATGCAAAAATGTGCTGAATAATTCACACAAAGTTGGGAAGGTAGAAGACTTAAATGACAGGAGAGAAACCACAAAGAGAGCCCCATAGGGTTAAGTTTTTGGTCCACCTTATCATTGAAGAAACAGAATTGATACTTTTTGCAGGTGATACAAATGTTGTAATAAATCCTATTAGAGAGAATGTGATGGAAGAGATTGTTAAAGATGTTTCAAAGAATTATTAAATGGTTCTCTGAAAATTGACTCTCCCTAATTTTTGAGAAAGCTTGTGATATTCAGTTCTGTACAAGAAATAGAATCATACCAACAACTTATATAGCACTTGAAAAGGAGTCAGTAAATAGAGTAGAATGCTCAAAATTTTTGGACATATTTATTCCAGTAAACTTGAACTGGAAGAAGCAGATTACTGAGCAAACAATCAACTTCAGTTACTTTTGTTCTTTTTATAATTCTAGTTTTGGAAACAAACGAATGAATTTCTCAACGTATTTTTCATATCTCCATTCAATAAAGGCTTCTGGAATAATTTTCCTACATGATCAAGAACTGAGAAAGAAAATAGTGATTGAAACAAATCAACCAATAAAATTAGTAAGTGGAGCTCAATTGCCGTCATCATTCATGGAGCACGTCAAGACATTAGGCATTTTACATTCACTGTCACATCACATATATTGGTTAATAAAATTCGTCATAAATAATACATCACCATTTCAGAACAGTTATGTCCGTACCTACGACCAGAGAGGAAAAAATTGCCTTTATTGAAGCTGTTGTGGCTAGAAACAGAGTTCAATATGCAGCATCAAAAATGCTTGATCATTTGCCCAATAATTTAAAGCATCTGACAGGCAGCAAAGCGAGATTTAAACCTAAAACAAAATCATTTCTCCTGAACAATTCCCATTCAATGCACACAATTATATTTAAAACTGGTAGCTTGTTTCAAATGAACGTTGTTTTTAAGTTCAGTTGCATGTATACAGGGTGGTCCATTTGAAGATTCAGATGAGATTATCTCGAAAACTATACATCAGGTAAAAATAGTCGGTAAGACAAGTTAGTAAGCTCAAAGGGGGACATCAAATGATACTACATGTGACCACCAGCCCCTGCCCTCTTGGGTGGCGTGGGGCAACTTCTAAATCTTAAATGGAGACCCCCATTTTTTATTGCAGATTCGGATACTCCACAAAAGTAGTCAGGTTTTGCCTGAAAAATTTTTTAAATCATTGACAGATGGCGCTGAAATCGAGAAAAAAGTAAAATTGGGGAAGAACTGTGATTTATTTAGAATTATCCGAGAAAGACGCATCAAATAGATAAAAAATGTACACCAATTCTTTCGTTACGCCAAATTAAGCTATTTTTGTGCAAAATGTACTGTATCCTACTTTTAGCATTACACAGGAACAACGACATGGACGTAGTAGAATGATGTAACCATGGGGTGCTTCATTAGCGTGAGTCTCTTGCCTCTCACATGATGGGGTGCTTGATTAGTGTGAGTCCCCTTATCTCTCACATGTTGGGATGCTTCATTAGTGAGTCCCCTTGCCTCTCACAATTTGGGGTGCTTAATTAATGAAATTAGCCAAGAAGAAATTATCCCCATTTGCTTCAATGCATAAAGTCAATTGTCTGTGCAAGTTGTCCACAGTTTTGAGCAGCACATCCCATGGTATAGCTTCACACAATCTTCGAATGCGTTGCTCCATATAGTTTTGGTTTGTTGGCTGTCTTTCATAAGCAATATTTTTTAAATACCCCACAAGAAAAAATCAGGAGATGTTAGGTCTCATGAACGTGGAGGCCACTGAATTGGTCCACCACATCTTATCCTCAAACCATCATGCCTTAAATTTAAAAAGTTCCGCAAATTTTTAGCATAATGGGGAGCTGCTCTGCCCTGTTAGAACCACATTCGTTGCCTAGTTTCTAAATCAACACCTTCCATTAGCTCCGACAAATCATCATGGAGAAGTTGATAATAAGATTCCCCAGTAACATTTCGGTGAAAAAAATACGGTCCTATAAAGTAACTGTTTAAAATTCCATACCAGACCATTAACGACCATTTGTGTTGATTGTCAAGGGGTGTGTGCCAGTGTGGATTGACAGTGGACCAATAATGTCAATCATGACGATTTAATTCGCCTTGGTTTTTGAATGTGGCTTCATTGCTGAACATAACGTATCTAAAAAATCATTGTCACCTCTTGTCATTTCCAAGGTCCATTGGAAGAAATACACGCGTATTTGTATATCTTTCGGCCTTAATGCCTGTGTCAGTGTGATATGATACGCATGATATTTATGTGCCTTCAAAATCCTCAAAACAGTTGATTTCGCTATTCCAGTTTGTCTCTGCATCATATGACTACTCATTTCAGAATCCAGTTGAACACAGGAGAGATCAGTAAGGGTACGATCGTCATTTTGACTGCATTCTCGATGATGAGGTGGACGTTGCATGTGTCCATTTCGACCTCGTTGAGTGCAACTTCGAATAATGTTTCCGCTTCGATGTCGCACACAATTGCGCAGCTGCAGCGTAATTGTTATGACATTCACCTAAAATTAACATCATATCAACAATCTCTGTAGGAGGATAGCGAGCCATGTTTCGCTAAAGAATAATTTTCTTTCGTCAGTTGATATTTATGGTTCACAATCTGAAAGTGAAGTGACGTCTGATCGCATTGCACTGACCTTTATACTGAGCCCTAGTTCGCAGTTTGGCCATGGTAGCGCCACAGTAAGGTGAGTAATGCAGTTGTGAAGCGTTCCCTAACGAGATTGTAATACCATTGCGCCTTCCTCCATCAAAAACTCTGTTGGGTAGGATACATTTTGTTAAAAAGTGCTTAATTTGGCGTATTGAAAGATTTGGTGCATATTTTATATCGATTTCGAGTGTCCTTCTCAGATCATTCTAAATAAATAGGAGTTCTATTCAATTTTAATCTGCAAATGGTTTAAAAATGTTTCAGACAACACTTGATTATTTTTTTTGTGGAGAATCCGAATCTGCAATAAAAATTGGGTTTTCCATTTAAGATTTAAAAGTTGCCCCCGCCCCAACCAAGTGGGTGGGGGCTGGTCGTCACATGTAGTATCATTTGATGTCCCCCTTTGAGGTTACAAACTTGTCTTACCCACTATTTTTATGCAATGTATAGTTTTCGAGATAATCTCATCGAAAACTTCAGATGGACCACCCTGCATTCGGTGAGCGATGGATTGGTAGAGGCGGACCAATTCCATGGCCTCCACGCTCTCCTGACCTCAACCCTCTTGACTTTCATTTATGGGGGCATTTGAAAGCTCTTGTCTACGCATCCCCGGTACCACACAGTGTACAAACTCAAGGGACTGACCAATGACAGGACAGGGCACAAAAAAGGTATAATGAACGTATGTTCGAAAATGCATGGTTTCCATGCTAGAGACCATTTATTCAATCATATACTGTTACAGAGACAGCCAAATTTAAAGTATATGTTGAAAATGATTTCTATGCTTCTCAATGCATGCTTGTATGTGCCATAGCACGTTCTACCTTACATGTTCATATTGGCCAGGCTGCATCTGAACAATTTCAAAGACAGCACGAATATGCTATTCAAGTGTCTCCACATCTGGAATGGGCTTTGCATACACAATACTTTTGAGATGGCCCCATAACCAGAAATCGCACATGTTGAGATCTAGTGGAGGAGCGAGAGATGTAAGTGGACCCCCTCGTCAGATCCATCAACCACATACGGCACGATTTAGATGCATCTGGAGGTTACTGGAGAAGTGGGCTGGAGCAGCCACATAACGCTTCGAATTATCAATGGCACTTCTTCCAGTCGGGGAGGCAAAGTCACTCATAAAAAACGCTGAAAATTCTGGCCTATTAGACGACATGGAAGGAAGATGCGAGGTAACGGCCTTCGCATAGTCCAGTACTCTCAAAAATACTTGTACTCATCATTTAAAGTCGTTAAAATAGTAGATGCAGATTTTATTTAATTAAAATCTTTCATTTATAAATTTATATGTTACATTCATAATTTGCAATTGCAGAATGATAGGAACCTTCGACCATTCGATTGATGTGTGTATTCATATTGTATACTGTAGACTCAGCTGTATTTGGCTTGAAATGCGGCAACTGCTTATCCCAGCCCCTAGGCAACGAAACCAGCCAAAACTTTTAATATTTCGTCTCTGAGTCTGTGGGTGCGTAGCTGAAGGGCACCACACCATTTTGTTTTATAGAATCTGAATGCCCACAATTGGGGGCTCGTCCGGGGTTTGTGCCCTGCATAGTGGTAATTCCTTGGCTCTCTGTTATTCAGCATACTATGCAAAGTGTAAAAAACCTTTGCAAAACCAGTAGAGATTTCTGTAGAGTGAATCTCTCACAAAACACAGTGTGAGATCGGTTTTTTCCCGCCAATAGGTGTGTGGAAACAGTGAAATTACGCAGTAATTTTCATAACTAACACGTGCTATTCATAGAAGTCCTAATCGATTACATTAAAGGCAATTTGCGTGGGGGCTCAGAGTCTAAATAAGTTGAGTGCAGGGAATATTAGCGCTTAGCGCGCTTAACGGACAGTGGTATCGGAGAAGGTTGGAACACGCAGTAACTGGCAGCACTACAACTACATCAGGCGACTTCTCGAGCGGTGGACGCAGACCAAGGGCAGTACTACGGCAGCTCCAGGGCAGTCTTCACTGTCAACATGGCAGAGGGAACCATCTCAGATCAGATAAGTGCCTGCGCAAATAGAGAGATAGTGCCCTCTGAAGTTCCACCTCCACTTATACATCTTGCGAATATAGAACAGTTACATAGTACGTGTAATTCTGAAAGCGGAAATGAGCCGGTTAGTCCGAAATCAGAGCGCGAAGGTGTAACTAGTAGGAATTCAGGCAACGGGAATGAATGTGGGGGAGATATTATGTCTCAGCTTATGCGAGTGATCCAGGGAATGGCAAATAATATCAGTACAATTCGAACAGATATGGATACAACGCGAACTGAAATAGGTTCCGATGTGAAAGAGGAAGTTGAAAAACTTATGGGTAACCTTGAAAATGCAATGGATGATACTGACAGAGCTTGGGGGCAAGGTAAGCGACTGTATAAAAGAGCAAGATGCTCATCAAAGCGATATAAATTTAGCAATTAGTGACTTTGCCAAGGGGGAGAAAGATGTGCGCAAAATGAGAGATGAAATAAAGTCCAGTATCACTAGGGAAAATGAATTTAAAAAACAAATACAACAGATAAAAAGTTATTTAAATTCGTTAGCCTTCCAACAGGACACGTCGGTTATAAATATCCCTTGGGCAAATATCGGATTTGTGAAATGTTACATAGATGACGGAAGATGTCACCCAGTAAATTTCTCTGCTGCGTGTAGGGACGCTTTTGTTGACAGCATGTCGGACGAAGCGAAAATAAAATACGTTAGACAGCATTTGGAGTGAGACCACAGTCTTGGGCAAATGTTAGATGTAGTTCGTACGATGACTACCATGGGGGTTCTGCACATTATCCCACAGATGAGTGTTATGAAAGCTGAAGATACCACTTCATGTCTACGTCTACGTCTACGTGATTGCTCTGCTATTCACAATAACGTGCCTGGCAGAGGGTTGAATGAACCACCTTCAAGCTGTCTCTCTACCTTTCCACTCTCGAACGACACGTGGGAAAAACGAGGACTTATATTTTTCTGTGCGAGACCAGATTTCTCTTATTTTATCGTGATGATCATTTCTGCCAATCTAGGTGTTTTCGCAATCGGAGGAGAAAACTGGTGATTGAAATTTCATGAGAAGGTCCCATCTCAACGAAAAACGCCTTTGTTTTAATGATTGCCACTCAAATACAAAACGAACTGCCCTTCTTTGTACTTTTTCGGTGTCATCCGTCAGTCCCACTTGATGCGGATGCCACACCACACAGTAATACTCCAGAATAGGGCGGACAAGCCTCTTTAGTAGACCTGTTGCACTTTCTAAGTGTTCAAAAATGGCTCTGAGCTCTATGAGACTTAACTTCTGAGGTCATCAGTCCCCTAGAACTTAGAACTACTTAAACCTAACTAACCTAAGGACATCACACACATCCATGCCTGAGGCAGGATTCGAACCTGCGACCGTTGCGGTCGCGCGGTTCCAGACTGTAGCGCCTAGAGTCGCTCGGCCACCCCAGCCGGCTTTCTAAGTGTTTTGCCAATGAATCGCAGTCTTTGGTTTGCTCTACCCACAATATTATCTATGTGATCGTTCCAATTTAGGTTATTTGTAGTTGTAATCCCTATGTATCTAGCTGAATTTACAGCCTTCAGATTTGTGTGACTTATTGCGTGATCAAAATTTAGCTGACTTCTTTTAGTATTTATTTGAATAACTTCACACTTTTCTTTAGTCATGGTCAGTTGCCACTTTTCGCACCATACAGATATCTCATCTAAATCAGTTTGCAAGTCCTTTTGACCATCTGATGACTTTACAAGACGGTAAATGACAGCATCATCTGCAAACAATCTAAGACGGCTACTCAGATTGTCTCCTATGTCGTTAATATAGCTCAGGAACAACAGAGGGCCTAAAACACTTCCTTGGGGAACGCCGGATATTACTTTTGTTTTACTCGATGATTTCCGTCTATTACTACGAACTGTGACCTTTCTGTAAAGGTGGCCTCATCTGTAAATATGATGGATGACACAAATCCCGGAATCGTGGTTGCCTGGTGAAGAAACCAGTGACAAAACTGCTTCCTATGTGGAAAGTCTGTCACTTGTAAGTCCTGAAACAGCTGTGATAGGGGTAGTAACAATTGTCATGGAGTATGCTCCACACAGTCACCTACCATACACTGTACTGGTGGGCCAACTGCCTGATTCTGACAAGGCAGTCGCCTTCCACAGTCTTAATCACATTTTCCCCCAAATCTAGTGTTCGAACATTTCTGGTACTCCTTTACGATTTTCTGCTTCCTGAAACAATCCTGTCTCAGACAAACGGCGAAACATTGTTGCAGACATTGAATGCTGTGTTGTCGATAGGGATAGAAATCCTGATACAACCTTTTGCCTGCCGCACGTTGCCATTGCCTTTCTGTGAGTAAACACCATGTTGGCACGCTCTTGCTCTCGATTTGAATATGAAACGATTGCGTACAATGCAGTATGACATCTGTTACAAAATGAGTTAGCAAGAGAAATGAATTGGACACAGCATTACCAATTACGATGGTAAGTCAGTTATTAAATGTAAAGTAGTTATAAATTTTTATTGTTATCACATAGGAAACTTACAAGCACATCATTTTTTGACATAGTCTCCTTGCGTTTCAACACACTTGGTCCATCGTTGTACAAGCTTCCTGCTGCCCTTATAAAAGAAGGTTCTCGGTTGAGCTGCGACCCAGAAATGCACCGCTTCTTTCTCTGCTTCGTACAAGGCAAATCCACAGCCCCTTAATGCCTGTTTGAGTGGATCACACAAGCGATAGTCAGAAGGGGGAAGATCGGGACTATATGGAGGATGATTCAGTACTTCCAATTTGAATTTCTGGAGCGTTTCAGCAGCGTGGGCAGCAGTATGTGGACGGGCATTGTCATACAACACAACACCTTTTGACAGCAATCCTTGGCGTTTGCTTCGAATTGCAAGCATTACCCTGACAGTAACCATCTCACTGTAACGTACACTGTTTAATGTTGTGCCCCTTTCCCTGTAATGTTCCAGTACTGGACCTTGTGCGTCTCAAAAAACCGTAAGAATTAGTTTTCCTGACGACGGTTGGGTCTTGAACCTTTTCTTGCACGGTCAATTTGGATGTTTCCATTCCATACTCTGTTGTTTACTCCCCGGCTTGTAATGATGGATACATGTTTCGTCACCAGTAATGGTCCTGTCTAAGAACCTTAGCGATCCAAATGTGTTTTGCAGATGTCCAAGTGCGTTTGTTTATGCAGCTGTGTGACTTGTTTTGAGACCCATCTTGAACAGACATTTTGAAACCCAAGTCTGTTGTAGATGGTTTCGCGGGAAGTACCGTGACTAATTTTGCAGACAATGTGCCACTTCGTCAACAGTTAACCCTCTGTCTAAGAGAATCATTTCACATGAACACTCAATGGTTTCTTCATTTGTGGCAGTAAAAGTCGTCCGGCTCCTTCATCGTGCATTACACTTGCGTGATCACGTCGGAATTTTTCAATCCTTTCGTAGACTTTCTGTAGTGGCAAAACACTATTCCCGTACTGTGTAAGTAGGCTGTTAAGGTTTTTACGTTGGTGACGCCACGTAGCGCTCTGTATGAAAATCACTGGCTGTGCTGTGTGCAGTCTGTGGCTGGTTTGCATTGTTGGAATCTGCTATTGTAGTGTTGGGCAGTTGGCTGTTAACAGCGCGTAGCGTTGCGCAGTTGGAGGTGAGGATGATCTGGACGTGTGTCCATCAGAGACAGTAAATTTGTAAGACTGGATGTCATGAACTGCTATACAGGGTGTTACAAAAAGGCATGGCCAATCTTTCAGGAAACATTCCTCACACACAAATAAAGGAAAGATGTTATGTGGACATGTGTCCGGAAACGCTTAATTTCCATGTTAGAACTCATTTTAGTTTCGTCAGTATGTTACTGTACTTCCTCGATTCACCGCCAGTTGGCCCAATTGAAGGAAGGTAATGTTGAATGTAAATAAGTTATACACAACTGCAAACCAGCCACTTTTTTTAATAATAATGCTTTATTCCATAAACCGGTTTGTGACAGTATAGGCGGATTTTTTCGGATCTGTCTGCCTCCATTGATGTCCAGAACACTTTCACACGAACTGTAAAGTTGTAAAGCGAATGCTGGATGCTGGTAAAGTGTAAAGTAATATAGTTCGTGTGAAAGTGTTCTGGACATCAATGGAGGCAGACACATCCGAAAAAAGCCGCCTATACTGTCACAAACCGGCACTCAGCATTATGCTGCTACCAGTAATGATGTAACTTCCTGGATCCTCCCGAAACCATCTGAAGATGAACCTGAAAAGGTTTGAAAACCGGTTTATGGAATAAAGCATTTTTATTCAAAAAAGTGACTGGTTGCAGTTGTGTATAACTTATTTACATTCAATATACAGTCACGGTTCTAAAATATCCGTAATGGATAAGCATAAGGTAATGTTGACTTCGGTGCTTGTGTTGACATGCGACTCATTGCTCTACAGTACTAGCATCAAGCACATCGGTACGTAGCATCAAAAGGTTAGTGTTAATCAGAAACGTGGTTTTGCAGTCAGCGCAATGTTTACAAATGCGGAGTTGGCAGATGCCCATTTGATGTATGGATTAGCACGGGGCAATAGCCGTGGCGCGGTACGTTTGTCTCGAGACAGATTTCCAGAATGAAGGTGTCCCGACAGGAAGACGTACAAAGCAATTGATCGGCGTCTTAGGGAGAACGGAACATTCCAGCCTATGACTCGCGACTGGGGAAGCACTAGAACGACGACGACACCTGCAATGGACGAGGCAATTCTTCGTGCAGTTGACGATAACCCTAATGTCAGCGTCAGAGAAGTTGCTGCTGTACAAGGTAAAGTTGACCACGTCACTGTATGGAGAGTGCTACGGGAGAACCAGTTGTTTCCGTACCATGTACAGCGTGTGCAGGCACTATCAGCAGCTGATTGGCCTCCACGGGTACACTTCTGCGAGTGGTTCATCCAAAAATGTGTCAATCCTCATTTCAGTGCAAATGTTCTCTTTACGGATGAGGCTTCATTCCAACGTGATCAAATTGTAAATTTTCACAATCAACATGTGTGGGCTGACGAGAATCCGCTCGCAATTGTGCAATCACGTCATCAACACAGATTTTCTGTGAACGTTTGGGCAGGCATTATTGGTGATGTCTTGATTGGGCCCCATGTTCTTCCACCTACGCTCAATGGAGCACGTTATCATGATTTCATACGGTATACTCTACCTGTGCTGCTAGAACATGTGCCTTTACAAGTACGACACAACATGTGGTTCATGCACGATGGAGCTCCTGCACATTTCAGTCAAAGTGTTCGTACGCTTCTCAACAACAGATTCGGTGACCGATGGATTGGTAGAGGCGGACCAATTCCATGGCCTCCACGCTCTCCTGACCTCAACCCTCTTGACTTTCACTTATAGGGGCATTTGAAAGCTCTTGTCTACGCAACCCCGGTACCAAATGTAGAGACTCTCAATGGCTGCATCAGCGCATCAGGGATTCCATGCGATGGAGGGTGGATACATGTATCATCGCTAACGGAGGACATTTTGATCATTTCCGTTAACAAAGTGTTTGAAGTCACGCTGGTACATTCTGTTGCTGTGTGTTTCCATTCCATGATTAATGTGACTTGAAGAGAAGTAATAAAATGAGCTCTAACATGGAAAGTAAGCGTTTCCGGATACATGTCCACATAACATATTTTCGTTCTTTGTGTGTGAGGAATGTTTCCTGAAAGTTTTGCCGTACCTTTTTGTAACACCCTATATATATTTTGACTTTTGAAGACTATTAAGGTAAATACATTGTTTGTTCTCTATCAAAATCTTTCATTTGCTAACTATGCCTATCAGTAGTTAGTGCCTTCAGTAGTTTGAATCTTTTATTTAGCTGGCAGTAGTGGCGCTTGCTGTATTGCAGTAGTTCGAGTAACGAAGATTTTTGTGAGGTAAGTGATTTGTGAAAGGTATAGGTTAATGTTAGTCGGGGCTATTCTTTTGTAGGCATTATTAAAAGTCAGATTGTGTTGCGCTAAAAATATTGTGTGTCAGCTTAATGTTGATCAGAATAGGTAAAGAGCGAAATGTCTGAGTACATTCAGTTCTGCTCAGCTGTTTGAAAATCAAATAATGTAAGAAGTTTATCAGCACAGTAATTCTTTAATTTTTCTAAGTGGAGGTTTCAACTGTACCGAAAGTCTTCGATTAATTTCGGCTCCTGATACACCTTCTGACCACAAAAAATGGTTCACTGAACGTTGCCCTTCATTGTTGCAAATAGACAGCGGAGCAGCCATGATTAACAGCATGGCATCGATAATAAAACTAACCTAACAGCTTGAAAATTGCAAAGATATAATAACAAATAAACAAAGCATGTGTTGTCGTAAACTTAAAAAGACAGTACTACCAGAATAAACGAAAATATAACTTATGATGGCAGGAAAGGGGGCTAGGGTATGATGTATGAGGAATGGTACCACCCTCTAGGAGGAAACAATGCATACTATAACTGGTGCTGCATGGTACAACGTGTATTAGACCACAGTCCCTGTCACAAAGTACAACTGAATAAATGGTCTCTAGCATGGAAACTATGCATTTCAGGACGTAAGCTCATTAGACCTTTTTTGGTCTGTATCCTCCAATCAATCAAATCCTATAGATTGTACACAGTGGAAAAAAACACCTTGTATATATGATACATTTCTAACAGGTGTCAGATGCATTTTCTCTGGCTTTTCAGTAGTTATTTGAAATTTGGTTTTGCGTTGTACATAATCCTCACACAAATAATACCCAACACATCTTTCATTACAAATAAAATGAATTTTAAAGTACAATTTTACTCTCTGATTCTATATAGGGGTCCCAGATTAGTCTAATGCGGTATTTGTTTTATCGACATGTATTAACAGGGAGTGTAAAACTCGAAGAATAGCCAGTAGTCTGGCAGCAACTCAGTAGTGCTGCATACTTGGCAGTAGCAGTCACTGTGAATCAGGGCAGTGCAGTCGCTGCTGAAAACCGGTTATTATTCGAATTTTACTGTCCCTCTTAACAGATGCCTAAAAAACTAACATCGTACAAGACTAATCTGGGACTGCTTTATTGAAAGGGCATGGGAAAACTATGCTTTCAAAATTATTTTGTTTGTGATGGGGAAAGCAAACTGATGCTCTCTATCGACACTGAGCGTTTCATGGAAGATGTGATGATCATGTGGGCTAACTACAGCTACACAATGCAAAAACGAAATTGCAAATATCTGCCGGAACGCCAGAGAAAATGCGTCTGACGACTCTTAGGAGAGATACTCTGTATATACATAGGGTGAAGCATAACCGCATCGACATACTTTGAGAAGTGATTGTATTTACTAAAACAATAAAAAAGTTTAGTAAACATGGCCTCTAAAATGTACACCTTAAAATCTATGAGCACTTGTTCACCTTTGATAGTTCGAAAGAAATTTAAGCTACGTGTTTGTCATATTTTGAAGTTGGTAGTATGGACCATAACAAGAAAAAATCTTTTAAACATGGGCTAAAGGTGCAAACATGAAGAAATATGAGCAGTAGAAGAGATGTATTTTACATTATCAAAGATGAATTAGTGCTCATTAATCTCAAATTATGCACTTTAGTGCCAATGTTTACTGGAAGTTTGTTTCTTCAGTTGACTCATACTACACCTTTCAAAATATGTAAAGGAAAATGTTCAATAGAAGAGATATATCTCACTGTAACGAAGACAGAGAAACACTTAAGGCACTCATATTTGAGCCCTTGTTTACCAGAACTTCTTCCTTGTTTTGGCCCATACTTCCAACGCTGAAAATTTGTCAGTGGAGTTCATTCTAGATATATACACTCTAATAAAAAACGACGCACGTTTAAGGAAATACACGAATTGGATCGAAATCGGTATACGTGATGTACATGTACAGAAAAACAGATGATTGCAATTTCAGAAAAAAACTGGATGATTGATTCAAGAAAAAGAGTTTCACCTATTGAATACTTCAGTAACATATTGGTCCACCTCTGGTCCTCATGCAAGCAGTTATTCGGCTTGGTTTTGATTGATAGAGTTGCTGGATTTCCTCCTGAAGAATATCATGCCAAATTCTGTCCAATTTTCTCGTTAGAGCATCAAAATCCCGAGCTGATTGGAGGACCCTGTCCTTAATGCTCCAAACTTTCTCAACTGGGGCGAGATCTGACGATCTTGCTAGCCAAGGTAGGATTTGGCAATCATGAAGACAAGCAGTAGAAACTCTCGTCATCTGTGGGCAGGCAGTATCTTGCTGAAATGTAAGTACAGGATGGGTAGCCCTGAAGCACCACAAACAGGATGTAGACTATCGTCTATGTACCAGTGTGTTGTAAGGGTGCCGTAGATCACAACCAAAGGGGTCCTGCTATGAAATGAAATGGCACCCCAAACTATCACTTCTTGCTGTCGGGCTGTATGGTATGGAAAACAGTCAGTTTGGTATCTCACTGCTGTTGGGGGCGTCTCGAGACACGCCTTCGGGGTACAATCTCATTGACTGGAGTAGAACTGTCTTCAGTGATGAGTCCCATTTGAATTAAGCCGTGACATCTAGAGAAGACGTGTCTTTTGATGCAGTGGGATACCAACCTGACTGTCGCCTTCCACACGGCCTGACAAACTGGGGTGATAATCAGGGGTGCCATTTCATTTCATATCAGGACCCCTTTGGTTGTCATCCTTTGTAACTTTACAGCACAGCGGTATGTAGACGATATTTTACACCCTGTTTTGTTGCCCTTCATGGCAACCCAACATGTGCTTACATTCAGGAAGATAATGCCCAACCACAGATAGTGTGAGTTTCTACTGATTGTCTTTGTGCTTGCCAAATACTATCTTGCCCTGATAGGTCGTCAGATCTCTTCCCAACTGAGAACGGATGGTGCACTATGGGCAGGTTCCAGCAACCAACTGGAGATTTTGATGATCTAACGAGCCAGATGGATAGAATGAGGCATCCAACAACTCTGTCAATCAATGGTAAAACAAATAACTGCTTAAATGAGTACCAGAGACGGGCCAACGAGCTACTGACTTATTCAATTTGAGAAGATATTTTACTTCAATAAATCATCCATTTTTTCTGAAATTGTGATGATTTGTTTGTTTCTTCATATATATCACACCTACCAATTTTCTATCCATTTGGATAATTTCTTCTTGTGTGTCACGTTTTGTTTTATTAGAGTGTGTGTACAAGATGTCCCAGAAATGCTGCAACGAACTCTATGGGAGATAAGGCTCACCATAAGTACTGAAAATTGCATAGCTATCCAAACATTTCGTGATTGCAATGTAAAGCTGGACTCAGCCCAAACCACAACCACTCATTATGTCTTTCACTCAATGCACAGTAGACGGAAGTGTTGGTATGTTTCCTGGTAAAAAAATTATTTTTAAAGCGAAATTTGATGCTCCTATTCAATAGTGCGATCCCAAATTAGTCTTGTACGATACTCGTTTAACTGATGTTTATTGTAAATAACATTATAATGAATAAACAGTATTACAGAAGCGACTCACATGTTGCCCTGGTCCACACTGACTGCTACCACCATGTTTGGTTTTACTCATTTGCTGGTAGAGTACTAGCCATATTTCGTATTTTCATGTTTCTGTTAATAAACATCAGTAAAACGAATATCGCACTAGACTAATCTAGGATCACTCTAAACAATGGGTACGGAATTTAAAAATAATTCAGTTTCAACTAGGAACAAAACAACACTTTCTGCTGGCCATGAGAATCGCATGAAAGATGAAATGAAAGGCGTTTGTTTTGGCTGAATGCAGCTACACCTTGCGAAAGTGAAATGGAAAATATCTGTCAAAACACTTGAAAAACTACGCAAGATGGCTCTTAGTCGTTGACACTAAGCTAAGAGTAGTCAGGCGAGTTTTCTCTGGTGTTTTGGCATGTATCTGGAATTTACTTTTTGTTATGTGGTAGCTGGAGTCACACCAAACAAATACTGTTCATTACATCTTTCACGCAACGCCCAGGACATTGGGAAGCGTCCATTTGTGTGGCAGTACGGATAAAATGGTTTTGAAAGTGTAATTTTATGTCCCCATTCGACAGGTTGCTCACAAATTAATGTAGTACCTTGTGGTATAGCGAACATGACTGGGACCCAGAGGGATGACACTTTATTAGCTCCCCTCTGCTGCACACGTGTAGTAATATAGTATAAAAATTTACTCTTAATAACAAGATAATACAAATAATAATAGACTGTAGTACCAACATCAAAAATCTTTAACATACTGTGAATATCCACTAACTATCTACACTTCTATAAATTACTAAACTTGTTTTGATATAAATAAGTAGACAGTCTCTGCTTTGGTTTTAATTTGGGACGAAAAATCTATTTAAAAAAATCGATACTATGATTGGATTCAGAAATGTGACTGTGCCAGTCTTAAACTCAGACTGACTATCATCTACAGTTAGTGAAAAAGATATTTATTTTAGAGATTTATACACTCCTGGAAATGGAAAAAAGAACACTTTGACACCGGTGTGTCAGGCCCACCATACTTGCTCCGGACACTGCGAGAGGGCTGTACAAGCAATGATCACACGCACGGCACAGCGGACACACCAGGAACCACGGTGTTGGCCGTCGAATGGCGCTAGCTGCGCAGCATTTGTGCACCTCCGCCGTCAGTGTCAGCCAGTTTGCCGTGGCATAAGGAGCTCCATCGCAGTCTTTAACACTGGTAGCATGCCGCGACAGCGTGGACGTGAACCGTATGTGCAGTTGACGGACTTTGAGCGAGGGCGTGTAGTGGGCATGCGGGAGGCCGGGTGGACGTACCGCCGAATTGCTCAACACGTGGGGCGTGAGGTCTCCACAGTACATCGATGTTGTCGCCAGTGGTCGGCGGAAGGTGCACGTGCCCGTCGACCTGGGACCGGACCGCAGCGACGCACGGATGCACGCCAAGACCGTAGGATCCTACGCAGTGCCGTAGGGGACCGCACCGCCACTTCCCAGCAAATTAGGGACACTGTTGCTCCTGGGGTATCGGCGAGGACCATTCGCAACCGTCTCCATGAAGCTGGGCTACGGTCCCGCACACCGTTAGGCCGTCTTCCGCTCACGCCCCAACATCGTGCAGCCCGCCTCCAGTGGTGTCGCGACAGGCGTGAATGGAGGGACGAATGGAGACGTGTCGTCTTCAGCGATGAGAGTCGCTTCTGCCTTGGTGCCAATGATGGTCGTATGCGTGTTTGGCGCCGTGCAGGTGAGCGCCACAATCAGGACTGCATACGACCGAGGCACACAGGGCCAACACCCGGCATCATGGTGTGGGGAGCGATCTCCTACACTGGCCGTACACCACTGGTGATCGTCGAGGGGACACTGAATAGTGCACGGTACATCCAAACCGTCATCGAACCCATCGTTCTACCATTCCTAGACCGGCAAGGGAACTTGCTGTTCCAACAGGACAATGCATGTCCGCATGTATCCCGTGCCACCCAACGTGCTCTAGAAGGTGTAAGTCAACTACCCTGGCCAGCAAGATCTCCGGATCTGTCCCCCATTGAGCATGTTTGGGACTGGATGAAGCGTCGTCTCACGCGGTCTGCACGTCCAGCACGAACGCTGGTCCAACTGAGGCGCCAGGTGGAAATGGCATGGCAAGCCATTCCACAGGACTACATCCAGCATCTCTACGATCGTCTCCATGGGAGAATAGCAGCCTGCATTGCTGCGAAAGGTGGATATACACTGTACTAGTGCCGACATTGTGCATGCTCTGTTGCCTGTGTCTATGTGCCTGTGGTTCTGTCAGTGTGATCATGTGATGTATCTGACCCCAGGAATGTGTCAATAAAGTTTCCCCTTCCTGGGACAATGAATTCATGGTGTTCTTATTTCAATTTCCAGGAGTGTACTAATTAAATTATAAAACATATAGTTTTTTTTAACTATGAAGCGTGCTTTTTAAAATAAGTACCGTTTTGAAATTAAAAAAAGATGTCCTAAGATATCTCAATAATTTTATTTTTACATGAAAGCCTGTACCTTAATCTACTTTTCTACATAATTTCCGTCAATATTGAAGCACTTGTCATAACGTTGTACCAGTTTTTGAATACCCTCATAGAAGTCTGCCACCTGACTTGTTAGCCACTGCATCATCACTGTTTTGACTTCGTCATCGTCTTGAAGACGCTGACCACCCAGGTGTTTCTTTAAGTGCAGGAACAGATGTTAGTCACTTGTCGCAAGATGTACAGGGCTGTACAGAGGATGATCTAGAGTTTCCCATCGAAAAGATGTGATAAGATCTTTGGTCTGATTCGCTACCTGCAGAATGCTGATGTAGTGAATGCTGCTATAAAAATATTTGCAGCTCTGTTATTTTCCACTTAATAATCTCTGAAACTGAACTTCATCTGAACCATATTATTATTAATAGAATATATTACCATGTTATCTAATCGATCATCCAACGCTATCTCATAAAATTGTTATAAATCAGAATGAAATTTTCACTCTGCAGCGGAGTGTGCGCTGATATGAAACTTCCTGGCAGATTAAAACTGTGTGCCCGACCGAGACTCGAACTCGGGACCTTTGCCTTTCGCGGGCAAGTGCTCTACCATCTGAGCTACCGAAGCACGACTCATGTCCGGTACTCACAGCTTTACTTCTGCCAGTATCTCGTCTCCTACCTTCCAAACTTTACAGAAGCTCTCCTGCGAAACTTACAGGCTGTGGCTAAGCCATGTCTCAGCAATATCCTTTCTTTCAGGAGTGCTAGTTCTGCAAGGTTCGCAGGAGAGCTTCTGTAAAGTTTGGAAGGTAGGAGACGAGATACTGGCAGAAGTAAAGCTGTGAGACCAGGCGTGAGTAGTGCTTCGGTAGCTCAGATGGTAGAGCACTTGCCCGCGAAAGGCAAAGGTCCCGAGTTCGAGTCTCGGTCGGGCACACAGTTTTAATCTGCCAGGTAGTTTCATATCAGCGCACACTCCGCTGCAGAGTGAAAATTTCATTCTGGAAACATCCCCCAGGCTGTGGCTAAACCATGTCTCCGCAATATCCTTACTTTCAGGAGTGCTAGTTCTGCAAGTTTCGCAGGAGAGCTTCTGTAAAGTTTGGAAGGTAGGAGACGAGATACTGGCAGAAGTAAAGCTGTGAGTACCGGACGTGAGTCGTGCTTCGGTAGCTCAGATGGTAGAGCACTTGCCCGCGAAAGGCAAAGGTCCCGAGTTCGAGTCTCGGTCGGGCACACAGTTTTAATCTGCCAGGAAGTTTCATATCAGCGCACACTCCGCTGCAGAGTGAAAATTTCATTCTGGAAACATCCCCCAGGCTGTGGCTAAGCCATGTCTCCGCAATATCCTTTCTTTCCGGAGTGCTAGTTCTGCAAGTTTCGCAGGAGAGCTTCTGTAAAATTTGGAAGGTAGGGCACGAGATACTGGCAGAAGTAAAGCTGTGAGTACCGGACGTGAGTCGTGCTTCGGTAGCTCAGATGGTGGAGCACTTGCCCGCGAAAGGCAAAGGTCCCGAGTTCGAGTCTCGGTCAGGCACACAGTTTTAATCTGCCAGGAAGTTTCATTGTTATAAATCTTTAACATAATCAGTTTCACTCATATTTTGTCATTGTCCAAATTTTTCCCACGAAGGGTTTAGGTATATCTTAGCAACAATTGTTGTAGTGGATTTTCTTTTATGTTATCAGGATTACCTCAATACCTATTTTTTTCTTTTACATATTTTATATACATTGTATCAGCTTCAAACTTATGGATGCTAGTTTCTAATTTTATTTTCTTAAACCCTTTCACATAAATTTTAAACAGGATGTTGCTTTTAGTTGTAAAATTTCACAAAAATGTATACCCTTTTTCTATAGCTTTATATACTTCATCTATTGTCCATGTTTCAATAAAAATTCTTTCATCGCACTGTGATCACATTTATTTATTCTCTCTCCTGTATATTTTACACACAAAGGAAGCAACAGTTTTTCATTTTATCCATCTTAATTCATACAGGTAAAACAGGAAAACAGGATGATAAAATGCACCAGAGTCCACTACTATACATATCGTAAGCCCATACCATTTTTAGAATAAAGTAATTCGATAAATTTTTGTTGGATGACCTGTGGGATAATAATTATAATATTGATCAATGGGATAGAGAGAACACACATCAATAAATCTTATTTTTGTGTTATTACTATCTTCTTTATCTCTTAATTTTACTGTATCTATATGGCCTCCATAAAAAGCATTTCTTGGATTCAATGGTTTGACAACTTCAGGTAATTTTAATTTCTTAAGTTTTTTATTCACTGCTGAGTTAATCCAGTTAGATTCCCACAAATATGCTAAACTATGTCCAGAATTTCGAATTTCTGTTCGTCTTGTTAATGTCCAGTGATGTAATTCATCCATTGATTCTGGATTTTTGTTGTTAATCGTATAAGTTTTAAAACATTTTTTACTACTATGACAAAAACAGCCATGATATTCATAAACAGTATTGGTTTCTTTTATCAAAGGTATCTACTTTAGCTCCAGCTGCAATTACTTTACCACCATTAACAGAATGTTGAATATTATTATTGCTTAAGCTATTTAACCAATCCATAGGTTGTTTAATTTTGCTTTTGTTCGTTATCCAGTAAAGCAATTCTATTAGCTAAATATTTAGATACATATATAGCTATAAATACTCCTACAATTGTAAATAATAGAATGGACCTATATTAGATATTTCTAAGAATTGTTTTCTTAGTTCTAAACAACCCCCTGTTAATAACCCACATCAGAATTACAGTATTCACTAATTTCTTTCTTTACGTTCAAAACATAATTTTCTTTAACTTTTTTACTATTCCATTTGAGAAATATTTTTATGGCATCAGGATACATAGCATCAGTAAAATAATATCCGTTATCAGGAATCTTCACTATCTAATTTGATTTTTCCCAGGTATTGAATAACTCTGGGAAGTAATCTTTTTTATATTCTTTCTGATCAAATGTTTTTGGAAACTTATTAAGTTTTCCTTGTATAAAATTCATGCTGTTTATAATTTTTTGGCTTAATTGTTTTATCTCCAATAATATTATTTTAGTTCCTGCTATGGGTTTGCTTTATTTTAACACAGTACTTCAGAATAAATAGTGAATCACCATCTTTAGCATAATGAAAAATAAATGTGTAGTCATTATTTTATTAGATATTATACACATACGAAATTCAGAATTAGTTTTAAATATATAAACAATATCACAATCAAAACTATGAACTATTATGAGATTTGGAATAAAAATTTCTATTTGGCTTCATACTCAAACAACATGTATTTTTCAGTATACATACAAGGAATTTTCTTTGAGGGTACTTTTTTACAACACTTGAACTGTTTTCCTGTAACTATATTATTGCATTTCAAACATTGAAAAGTATATTAATTTTTTAATTCTCCATTAACATAACAAACATTTTCACTACATTCTTGATGACCTTTGACAATATATTCTCTGCTAAATTATCTTTCATATACTCAACCCTTTTGTGTTTTGTATTGCAAACAACATTTATGAATTTTAATTTCTACTTCTAGATTTCAGTTTCTACAGTTTTCAAAGCAACATAGTACATATCCTTTGGATCCATTACATTTTCATGGTATATCCTATTTTCCACAGTACTATGTTCTATAGTATCGCATAATATACATGCTTTTCTTTCTATCTTACACTTATATCCTTTCTTGTAGTTATATGCTTTTTATTAGCACAGAAATATGATGATCCTAAGAATAATGAGGTACTGTTAACTACTTGAAAATGGTTGTGATTTTTATATAGATACATTTTTATTGGTTTTGCAGGACTGTGGTAGATAACTGGATTGAATTTTTCAGTGCATACAACATTAATTTAAATGTCCGGTGTTTACTCATCATTTATTATAACTTGTAGAGTAAATCCCTCTTTGTTGTATTTGCCTTATTGGTTAGATAATATCCTGGTTAAGGCTTTTTGTAATTTGGAATTATCTCCTTCTCTCATTTTCTTAATTTCGTCAGCAGTTAGTTCTGTGCCTAGTATTTGCTATATCGACAGACTCATCAGGTGTTAATATAACTCTTATTTTATTGTATAAACTTCAACAGATTTAGTATTTATTTAATGCTTTGTATCCTATAGAAATTGGTCAAAACATTTTTGAATTTGGTGTTGCTGTATTCAACTTATCTCTTTTTCTAAAATTTGTTCTCTTTTTAACTAGTTCTACCATATAATTGAGTCCTTCCGTTATATAATCTGTTTTTTCACTAACAGTATCGTGTTTGCAAATATTAGCATTGTAGAAGACAATTTTGTAGTCAACAGACAAAGCTTTACATTTTTCATGAAGTATAGATTTTATTTCTTTAATCTCAGATAAACCACTTCCAGACAGTTTGTTCTCTTCTTCTTACTCAAATAGTTTATTACTGAATGGATAAATCTGATTGAGACTCACTATTTTTTCCTGTCTTGATGATCGAATTTTTTCTAAATCATCGCTGTCAAATCTGTAAAAATAATTTATATTGGGTTCACATTTTTGTCTTTCATTCTTTTAGAATAATTCTTCATGAAATGGAAAATCTTGTTAAATTGGCTGAATTTATTCATTCTTACTGTAGCCTCTAATACCAAGATTTTTAGCTCTACTTTTAAGTTCAACTACTCTCATTTTATTGAGACACCTTTTAGCGATAGGTAAATTATGTGAAATTAATTCATACACCTTTTCTTAACTTGTCATAGTTTTATTATTCCTTCTACAAGAGTTACCAAGTTGGGCAATTGTGAATTGCGCCATTTTTGTTTATTGTTTAATACAAAAAATTATTACAAACTGTAAAAAAGATTTTGCCACATTTCTCATTTTTATATACTCTCATAGTGAAAGTTATCTAAATAAATAAAACTATGTATCTGAAGTACTATGTTTCTGATTATAAGCCTGAACTGAGATAATAAACTGCCTGAGTAATTAACTTGGATGTCATACCTAGAGTAATTGCCTTCGCAAATTTTGATCACAAAAACTGTCTCTGAATAAGTTGGTCCTGACTGAATAAATAAAAAATCATAATCTTTTCTCATTTCCTCTATTCTGCACAAAATGGATAATGTGTTGCAGTACTGCTCTGTTCTGTGTGCCATTATGCTAAAACTACAAATTACCGTATCTAAACAGTGGCACTCGAGACGTGCAATGAATTCCCTGTTAATTGCATATCGAACATAGTTGCTTCGATCATTCATTAAAAAGAATGTGTAACGCCGGAAATGCATAGCCTCCTATTTCCATCTATTGTACTATTTTTTTCCCTTGCTTTGTTACCTCAAGATATGACATTTCTGTCTCTTTGTATATTGTAATTGTTTTACTGTTTGTATATATATATTTATACATTTATGTCGATGTATAATTGGTTTGTTTCGTAAATATTATTTGTAATTTTTACGCTGGGTCTTGCCTAGGGAAGACTGCTATCGAACGATTACGTCGATAGGTCGTGTGAAGAATCAAAGTGTGTAGGATCTTTGGTAGTGTTAACTTTGCCGCGTGGAGCGCGGGCTGAGCAGAGGGAGTGTGGCGGGAGTAGCGAGTGGAGCAGGTGTGTTGTGTGACGCTCCCGCGAGTTGCCGCGCTTTCGGGGTTTGGCAGCATGTAATTGCGCTCGACTTGCGATGATAGTTTCTGACATGGTGTCGCGGACGGGAAACATTAACTAGCGCACATCAAGAGCCCGTTTCGTCTGGTGACCGTGTCGAGAAGAAGGCGCGCCAACATCCAGCTCCTGCAACAGCGACGGCCGACAATGAGTGACTGTCGCCACCTCCTCGACCGACGGCTTCAAACCATCAATCAACCGACAAGGAAGACTGGACGCACGTAAAGTTTTAGAACTGTATGGCAGACCTCAGCTTTTCAAACTGTTCCATTTTCGTCACTATAATTACAGCAACTTAGCATGAACGTTTGTTGCTCATTGTCCCAATTGCATTACCAAGCAGAGTCCCTTCCTTTTCCGAAATGAACCCGAGTGTCGTTGAAATTCAAACGCCAGCATTAAAGTAATATAGCTAACTCGTTTTCACTGCTTTAATTTCAAAGTTCAATTATGGCATTAATAGCTGGCTACAATATTCAGATTACACAAGCACGAATTAAGAGTGCGAGCTTTGTTACCGTATTTTAGCTTACCTGTGACTGCAGCTCAGCTTGGTACGTACTAAATTTTACTATTGTTAATTGTTCAATATCATTTAATTCAAGTTCAAAGTTAAATCTCTTCTTTCTAAATTGCGTAGATTCAAGTAGCTTTTGAAATGATTGTTGAGGTAGTCCAAGACTAACCGTATTTTACTGAATTTCGATGTGCTTCAGAAAGAAAGCTCACTATTAACTTCAGTCACTAAATTAACTTTCGATTTTCCGGTTTTATTAATTCTTTTGCTAAATTAAGTCAGGGTGTAGCGAAATTTATTACTTCTGACAAACTTTCAGTTTTCACACTACACGTGTCAACCTTCAGTTGCCACGCTTCTAGTGCTAATTATATGTGTAATAACCTTTCTTTTTCAGTTACTATAGTAATTGTCCTTAGGACTGGCGACCGTGATTTCCCCCAAATCTCAAATACCTAATTACCGCTAGTTAATTGTTAACGTAACGGCTGCACATTTACTTTCTTTATTAACTTTACCCCTTTTCAAAATTAATTTCCACCAGTTTCATTAGCACATTTCCTTTCATTTAGATGTAACCCTTTCCTCCCTCCTTACCGACAGGTTAACTTCGGTGATGATTGCTTTTCCAAAACTCCCATTAGGTACACGCGGTTTCATTTTTCACTGTCATTAAGGTCGGTAAGTGAGGGGGAGGTTACACGTGGCGACCTGGTGACAGGACAATCTTCGGATTTGAGGTTGTTCTGGACACGAATTTTGCATTGTGCAAATCTCGTAACAAAGTACTGGTTACGTACAGGCCGTTACGTCAGCGAGAATAAGTAGTGGGAGTAATCCTAATTATATTTGAGATTTGTCATTTATATTGAAAATTATTAAAATGAGTGAAGGCAACAATTACCAAAATTTGGTAGACTTGGATACGGAACAATCGGTCGAACAGTGGGAAACGCGCACGGCGGCTCCCATTGTTCAGGGGCAGGCGTCTAGCATGAAAGACGCGACCGCCGAAACGCAACAAAGAGCAGAAATGGAATTCCAAACTTTAGAAAATGTTTCGGAATCGGAAGCGAAAATCAAATCTGTACCCCTTGATGATGAATACGGGGGAACATATATAGAGGAACCAGCTACGGAAGTAAAACCGGTAGTTTCCGGGAATTTAACTGATTTATTGAATGTTTTGATTAATGAAATCAAGAGTCAATCGGCAGAAATTATAGCTCTGTCTGCCAAGCAAGAAGCTCAGTCTGCCAAGCAAGAAGCTCAGTCTGAAAAAATTGAACGAAAGCTAGACAATCAGAACAAAGCTATTAACGTTGTTAACAACAATGTTGGAGTTGTTAACACAAAAGTTGATAAAATCAAAGAAGATATTGTAATTAATACCGAAATCGGTAATCTTAAACAGGAAATGATAGGCGTTCAGGCGGAAATTGCGAGCATAAATACTCGTTTTTATTCCGAAATTAGCAGAATCGAGAAAAGTGTAGGAGAAGCAGTTGCTCCGATCATCGAGAATAAGGTGACGGAACATATTCAATTAGTGAAAAAAGAGGATCAACAGAAGGTGGAAACTTTAAAGGCTTTAGTGTCCGAAGTAGACACTAAAGTGAGGGAGCAGGCTAATACCTGCGAAGAGAAAAAGAGGGAAGTGGAAACGCTTGCGACAACCACTTGCCAAGTAATTACGAGAGTGTTGGAATTAGAAAAGAAACTTGACGAAAAACAGAGCTATGTGCCAATCTGTGCACATAGTTCGGAATTGTTGACGAAAGAGGAGCGGTTCGACCCCTTGAAAAAAGGCGGTATATACGCGACGGATTTCATTAAGAATTGTGAAAGAGTTTTACCCAGATCATGGACTAATGAGAGAAGAATTAATGCGGTTATTGATGTGCTGGCTGGTGATGCCAAACGTTGGGGCTTAAACCTCAACATTACGAACCTAACTTTTGACGAGTTTAAAAATTTGTTTCTGGCTGAATACTGGTCAGAGCAAAAACAGCAAAGTGTCTGGCGCGAATTTGT